>NC_134652.1:23432396-24126396 GCF_030463565.1 Pelecanus crispus
TGTATGGCATAGGCACAAACTGGCACGTGTTTCATGTGGATGGCATATACAAGGCAATCCTGACAGATGAGCATGAGTAAAAAACATGACAGAAAAATACCACCTTGAAAATTAAAAAGCACAGGTGATGCGTAAGTGCCATTCCTTCATATACCTGCTGCTTTGTGATAACCTGTTCCATATCCTTCACCTACTTGTTCTCCCACGCCCCCACACCTTCGTATATCTGGAGTGCTGCTTCTATTGTGGCTTTCCATCTTGTATGTGATCTTTGACATGATGGTCTTGACATGAAAGATGATGCTTGTAGCCTGGGAACTTGGTGACTGCTAGACTTGACTTCCATCCATCCATCCCTCCCCCCCCCCCCCCCCCCCCCGCCAAGCATAGTACATTCTCTGGAATTTTTCTGTAGTAGATTAGGTATTTTGCAGTAATTTATTGAAAAGTAAGAACTTAATCATGGCTAATATTCAGTTCAGTTGAGTTCTGATGCTCCAGGAGCATCTGAGCAGCTTTCCATGTTGGAGGTAATAAAAATCTTCAAGTAAATGATAACTTTCTGAATTTTTCAGTGAAAGTAACAGAGAGAGCAGTCAAAAGCTACCAAGCATTGGAAGCTTGTGTGCAAATGAGAGCAAAAATATGTGTTGGAGAGTCAACTAATGAGTAATACAGAATTAAAGTAAAATTTTTAAGAGGGAGAAAAATGACTGAAGGGATAGACAGGAGATGGGAAAATACAGAGGTCTTGGCTAAGTTCTGTTCACGGAAATTAAATCTGTATTCAGCTAGTTGTTTATCTGGTAAGAATTCCAAATAAAACTAGAGGAACTGTTGTTGTGTCTTCCGTTTCTTCTGCAGTGTTGGTAGCTGCATGCTTTTTCCTTTTAATGCCATTACAAAACGCTTCTTGCAGATACCTGCGGATTGAAGGTGTAATCCAGGTATTGCAGTTGAAAAGAAGAGCATTAGGTCTGCTGTGTTCTGTTGCCTTTTTAGGTGGCAAAACTTTTCTAATTCATATTTTAAAAAAACCGATTGCAGAATATTTTAAAAGCTATACCTGTAATAGATGCTTACATTTGTTTCCTGTGCAGGTATTGTTGGTGAAGCAGATGAAAATGGAGAAGATTATTACCTTTGGACTTACAAAAAACTTGAAATCGGTTACAATGGAAATAGAATTGTAGATGTCAATCTGACCAGTGAAGGAAAGGTGAAATTGGTACCAAACACAAAAATCCAGATGTCATATTCAGTAAGTAATTTGGTGATGCATCTGTAATAAGAAATTCTACATGATGAAATAGCTCAAAAATAGGTACTTCACACCTACAACTATGTATTGATACATCAGGCTATATTAGAGGATCTTCACTCCTACGTTTTTTTTTTTTTTCTCATTACTGAAAAACCTTGATAGGTTTATTAAGAGTAAATATAAATGATGGTTTTTCATAGAATCATAGAATCGTTTAGGTTGGAAAAGACCTTTAAGATCATCCAGTCCAAGCATTAACCTAACATTACCATGTCCACCACCAAACCAATTAAGGGTAGAGTAGCAATTTCATGTTTCCTGGCTTGGTGGCTCGATCATTTATAATGAAAGTAAAAACTAGGAATCATTAAGATTGGAAAGGATCTCTAAGATCATCAGTCCAACCATCAACCCAGCACCACCATGCCCACTAAACCATGTCCCAAAGTGCCACATCTACCCGTTTTTTGAACACTTCCAGGGATGGTGACTCCACCACCTCTCTGGGCAGCCTGTTCCAATGCTTGACTACTCTTTCTGTGAAGACATTTTTCCTAATATCCAATCTAAACCTCCCCTGGCGCAGCTTAAGCCCATTTCCTCTCATCCTATCGCTAACTACTTGGGAGAAGAGACCAACACCCGCCTCACTACAACCTCCTTTCAGGTAGTTGTAGAGAGTGATAAGGTCTCCCCTCAGCTTCCTCTTCTCCACACTAAACAACCCCAGTTCCCTCAGCTGCTCCTCATAAGGCCTGTGCTCCAGACCCTTCACCAGCTTTGCTGCCCTTCTCTGGACACGCTCCAGCACCTCAGTGTCTTTCTTGTATTGAGGGGCCCAAAACTGGACACAGTATTCCAGGTGCAGCCTCACCAGTGCTGAGTGCAGGGGGGCAGTCACCTCCCTGCTCCTGCTGGCCACACTATTCCTGATATTTTTGAAACACTTCAAACAAACTGAAGCTTCTGTAATCTGCAGAAAAGTGTTTTGGTGGGAAAGGAAGATGTCCCAAAAGGTATGGAGACTAGAGGTATAGAGGATCCCCCAGTAGGTATGCATTTTCTTAATGTTTGGAGCTCTGACATTTGCATCATAGATTTGAACTGGATTGTGAGCTAGGACCAAAGCCCACTGTAAACCTTCATACTTTGTAAGCAGTTAGTATCAAAGCTTATTTTGTTTTTGCAATTCCAGTAGAAATTTGTCTTGTAACCTTATTAGTAAGATTTTCTCTGAAGCCCTCTGCTATTATATTGAATTGCTATGATAAAAGGTAATGAATAAACAGTGTTTGCTGATCTGAGATAATGAATTAAATTTTTCAGTTTTCCTCCTTACTTATTTGATGTTACTTAAATCTGTAATGGTTCACTTCTCATGTTCACCACATTTGTATACTGAAACTAGTTCTTAATGCATTGCTTTTGTACAATGTGTTAGCAGTAGGTGTCAGCTTTAAGGTGTTATTTCAGAGGATATTCTTGCCATTATTACATTTGTCTTGTGCTGAATAAGTTGCATAGTTTAAGTGCAGAAAATTGGTTCTTATATGTG
Source organism: Pelecanus crispus (assembly GCF_030463565.1). NCBI lineage: Eukaryota > Metazoa > Chordata > Aves > Pelecaniformes > Pelecanidae > Pelecanus > Pelecanus crispus. The sequence continues at coordinate 23,435,216 of NC_134652.1, forward strand.
CTTTCTAGAATTGTGTTTACACTAATCTGTGCATTTCTACTGCAAAATTGATAGTAGAAATTCTGAAATTTCCTATTTCAAATTCCACCAGCATTATGAAGTCCATTTGCTCTGAATTTTGAGGTGGACAGCACTGAGTAGCTGCTGGTAATGTAAAGAACATTAGATGTTCCCTTAAAATACTTTTAGTGTACAGAGCTCAAGACTTACCTATCCAGTTCTCTTGGCACCACTGGGCAGTTGCTGGGCTGGCGTGTGTGTGGTCTTTAACTCATCATTTGTCACTGGTGGATTTGTTCTAAGCAGTGCTTCTTAGTGGCAGATGCTCTAATGAGAAATATATCTGCTTAAAACAGTGTTGAAAGCTATTAATGTTTTGAGCTGCTAATCTTGAACAAGGTTGCAATTTGAACTGAAGAACATTAATATCATACCTCAAAGTGAGTAATACTTGAGTCTTGGGGGTTTTAATCCATCTAAGGTCTGTGGTGAGTGATAGGGGTATTCAATCTACATTTATATGCTTTCTTCTGTACTGAATAAGACAACATCTGTTGGAAAGGATAGTTCCTTGTCATGTATTTTAAAAAGATATGCACAAGGGGACTGCATTTGTTTCAAGATCACTAAAAATCCTGATATTTCCTATTCTTGGAAAGCTTTTGAAAAAAATTTAGTGTACATTTGTGTTTAATTTCTGAAAATGCATTTAAAAATTAAAAAATTAAAACAGTCTTGCAAAAATTCTGAAAAATACTTTGTGCTACTGTATTAGCACCATATAGTTCATTGGTGTGATTAAATCTTCCAAATCCAAAGCAGTCCTCTGTGCAGCTAGTGGAGTAACTGATAACAGTAATATGCTGCTACCCTGTGATAGTATGGCCATAAATACACGCTATTCCAGCTGGTTTCATATTTAGTTACTGGCATTTGAAGTGCCTAGATTGCAGAATCCTGTGGTCTTACAGATTTTAGGCTGCAGCTTTTAGCTTGTAGCTTTTAAAATTTTAATGTCTGTCTTTTAGGGTCCAGCTTGATTCCTTTTATCCAGTTCCCTTCAAGCCAGCTTGTATCTCGGTTTATCCCCTTTTCCTTCCTGTTGGCATCTGTTTTAAATCTGCTCTTATATCTTCTCATTTCCCTCACTTCTGCTAGACTGAATCTTTTTTCTTGGGCACTGTACTCAGAATTTGGGTACAGATCATTTCACTGAATACCAGTCTCAGTGCACGGCAGCAAAACAGATCTCAGCTGCCATTGGGGGAGCAGAAGTAGAGGGTGTTGTCATCGCTCAATGAACACTGGTAATGTTCTCCGCAAGCCTCTTTTCATACAACGCAGCACATGGAAATGTTGAGAAAAGGGAGTGTGCTGTCAGCAAAAATAAGCTTTGGAAAAATTCCACTGCTTTCTAGCACATCATTCTTGAACATACTTAAACATGCTTTCTTTCTCTAACCTTTGTTCTGAAATCTTGGGCATATTTGGGTCGATTTTTCAAAGGTATTGCCTCATTGTTTTAAGAGCATCTACTGTGGGGAAAATCTGTCATCTTTGAACTATTTGTTTGACACAACTGAAAAATAGGGTCATTTGGTGGATTTTGGATTTGGCACCTTCAGCATGAGTATCTTTATGAGCTCCTTCTATAATCATGAAAAGGCTTTGTTATATTTGACAACTAGAAGTTTGCATCTTTGGATAGTCTTGCAGAGACAGTGAGAGCTGAGGCAGTGCAAGACTGATTCTTCCTTGTTCTTAAACATACGTGTAGACAAGATTAGATCCATGAGGTAAGGTGGCTGGTGTTCATTCTATGTCTGACCTGTAGATATCAGTCTTTAAGAGGTCCTTTAAGACTCAGTCCATTGTTTTTTCCAAAACCTAGATTCATATTGAAGAAAACATCTGAAGCGGATGACTTTTAAAATGTCTTTTAGGTTTCTGCGTGTGAGTATAGCTGAACATACTATAACGAGCTTTTCAAGTGTAAATTTTTCTCTCTTTAGGTGAAATGGAAGAAATCAGATGTGAAGTTTGAAGACCGATTTGACAAGTATCTTGACCCATCTTTCTTTCAGCACAGAGTATGTATTGTTCTAAGACAACCTTACAAAATATCCCTTTGAAATGGTTGCTTTAGTTCAGAAGATGTCAGAGAATTTTTGGATGACATCTTTGAATTTTTGGATGTCTCGGGTGTTCTGGGACAATGAAACAGGCAGGTTTAGGACTGCAGGTTTTAAGTGATAGTTCTGTTGCTCAAATAGGATGGCTCCACTTTTTTTAGAGTGATTCAGTAAATGTGCAGGCAAGCTTCAAGCCTGCAGCAACTACAAGTTGGCGATACCAGTTGTGATGGTTTAAACCTGTGGTTGTAATCTCCTTAAGGGTAGTATGCTGAGCTATACTACTTTCTGAAATTAGAGGTTTTGGATTCTGTTCAGAGCTTGGTGAAAACTAGAAGATGTGCTTGTCAGAGGCAAAATAATGCTGCTGCACATTTTGGTCCTGTGCAAAGCAGTGGTTCCTTTGGCTTTTTGCCTGTGAGCATCTCTCTTGCTACTAAAACCTCTTCTGTAGGAAGGCAGTATCTTGTTGCCTTGGATGCTCCCTTACTAAGGGAGCATGTGCAGCCAGTTGTTCGAACTTTGCTGGTGCTTAACTAAGCTGTGATAACTTCGTCATGAGCAAGCCTGGCTGTTGAAAAGATTTATGTATGGTGTTTCACAAGCCAGTTTTACTGGGACTTTCTACAAATGTAGTGTTACTTACAATATGGGTTTATCGTTACTTAGCTAGTGCTGACAAGCTGTCTGCTAGGCAATGATTTATCCTTATTGGAACAAATTTGAAACACATTTACAGTTCTAAACCTTAGGGATGTGTTTTCTTTTTGTAGATTCACTGGTTTTCAATTTTCAATTCTTTTATGATGGTGATCTTTCTGGTTGGCCTAGTGTCTATGATATTAATGAGAACTTTGCGAAAAGATTATGCAAGATACAGCAAGGAGGAAGAAATGGATGATATGGTAAGATCTGCGTTCACGCTTTTTTAAATCTCTTTTTTTAAGGTTTATTGTTTTCTCTTCATATATTCATTGTGTTAGCAGCTCTGAACAGCTTTCTTCAGTGGGACAGAAAACTGCTTCATGTGCGTCTTGAAAGTGTCACTGGTTTTCTTTATAACATGCTTCTAGGTTGCAACCCAGAATTCTGTCTGTAGTCACTGTGTTAATGTTCGTATCCACACTTAGGTTAAATGAGGTCCATTTTGGGTGTGTAATAGAAACCTGTGTATAATTCTAAACACTTCAGAGGATTTTAGGGACAGGGAGGGAATCAGATAGATTTTACTGCATCATACATTCAGGTCGTAATTTTTTTTGTCTTCATAAGCATCTGAAAAGTAAACTTTTCTCCTAGATTTGATGTATTCAGGAGAGAAGACATACTTGCACTTGAAGTTGCTTTAATAAATCAAATCTTTAATTTATGCCTAGCTTGTGTGTTTGTCGTTAATTGTCATGACTAGACTTAAAATTTTTTTGTTGTTGTTCCTAGGACAGAGATCTAGGTGATGAGTATGGGTGGAAGCAGGTCCATGGAGATGTTTTTAGACCATCCAGTCATCCTCTAATATTTTCATCGCTTATTGGTTCTGGTTGTCAAATTTTTGCTGTGTCTCTCATAGTCATTGTTGTTGCAATGATAGAAGATTTATACACGGAGTAAGTATAATTGTGCCATGCCTTCCACATATGAATGCTTAAATGAACAAAATAATTACAAAAATGAATGTTCTAACTGGCCTGGAAAAAAGTGTTTGAGAGTCTTTAGTCTTTATCTTTAGATTAGATGTAGTATTGAGAAGGGATCTTTTAAGTTGTAATGAAACTTTGTACTACTCTTATCATGTGAGTTGGTCTCCTTTAATTTTACTCTTTTAATGCTTGCTTTTTACATGATTTATTATGAAACTAGTTTGTTGTTCTGCAGCATCATGGGTAGATTCTATAGGAAATAAATGTTAAAAGGTGCATATTTTACTACTGGTTTCATCTAGAGTGACAAGATATTACTATATTTCTTACCCTGTCTTCCCCACTGTGTCCTGTAAATACTGAAGTAGGAGTGTGCTGTGTTGTGAATAGTCTTGTCTACTGCTCACAATGCATTAAGCCAATCTTATCCACAAGCCTTTTTAGGAATGGGGATTTAATTTCTTAAGTTCTTTCTAACAGATAGTGCTCAGCCTGTATTGCACGTAAAACCTCCAGCAACGGGTGGGCTGTGGTCCTGACTGGAGTGAATTCATTTAAAACAAATAGTACTCCAGTTTAAATTTAACACACCACTTGTGGTTCACCTAGTTCTCTTCCTTTACCCTTTACCTGTTTGAGATTTTTGGTGTCCTGGATTGACTTCATCTGTTTCTGTAGTGATTGTATGTTTTGTATGTTGGATACTGGGGGGATTCCTCGTCCCCCCCCTCCCCCCAGTGCTTTGTTTTAAGCGATGACTGAAATTTCAAATCTCTGTTCTATTTCCACTTGAATATCACCTGTAACTATATTTTAACAAGTTGTAATACTTCTAATGTGCCACTAGAGAGAACTCTTGGTTTTGAATTTAGCTGCCTTTTAATGGTGTGTTTAAAAAGCCACTCTGTATTATATCAGTATCTTGACATATTTTCATTTTTCATAGGGTGTTATTCCCCCCCTTGTGCTCCATGGTTACTTTTCTGGGTAGACTTACATACACATTTTTAATTGTACAGCTTGTCAGTCCTTTAAGGGAGGGAATGAAACCATTTCAGAATGTTTGTTCACTGTAGGGATGCTGTAAGTTAGTAATGGCAATTGTAAAATGTGTCAGAACAGTAATTTTTAAAAATAAATGTGCACTTAGTCTTTTATTGCAATAGGCCTTTATATCACTTTCAAAGTGAATTTAATTCTGGGTGCGTAATGGAACAGTTGACAAAATCTGGTGCAGACAATTCTTATGTTTAGGAAAATAGTGATGTGAGTGAAAAAGGCTGTAAAACAGAATTACAAGAATGATTGCCTGTCAGTGTTCTTCAGGTCTGTTAAAACTCTTAGGGATCATGCAGCTGATGCCAACTAAAAGTGTCTCAGTAAAATTTGGTCGTGTCAGCTATTAATGTATTAATGCTGGTTTGTGTTTTGAGAAGCTTTTCCATTAGAATATTTGAAACATAAGTGAGTAAGCTCAAGAATAGGAAATTTTGAGATAATTTTAGATAAACATCTGCTGGTCATTTTACAGGTAGCCTGGATGTACATGTTTGACTTAAGACTGTGCATGGCCTTCTGGGGTTTTGCATGTGTTTCTAAATTGGCTTAAGTTAGGAGAAGTATTAAAATTGGTTTCTGTCTAACTAGTAGCTTTCTAAAATGGAACTATTGCCTTTTTTTTTTTTGGAAGCAAATGTTAGCATAACACTGCTTTAGTGTGTGTGACCAGCAGGTATATTCGCTTAGTTCAATCCATGCAGTCATGGAAGCTGGTTGTACTAAAGATTACTTCTTTGAGTAGGCAGACGTCCGGTAATGGTTCATCAAAAGCCAAAATGCCAATAGTCTGGAATCTCTCAGAAGAGCTAATTTGAAAAGTACAGCAAGCTGGCTGAAGACCTTCTGCTTTTGCTATCAAAGAGTAGCAGAGGGACACGGGGGAAACAGTTCTATTCATGAATAACATTTATATCTTGCTATTCCTAGACATGATTTTTAAAAATGTATTTGGAGATGGCTTTTGTGATTTAAAATTATTAGCTTTGCCTGTAAAATTTTAGAAAAATTATACCAAAATGGGTACTCCAACATTTAATGAGGTGATAATTTAAAAATGACTAAACTCTTCTGATTGGACTACTCCATGCTGATTTGTGACTTCATTATAGTATTAATAGTTTCTAAATCAGGTCTTCTGATTTTCTGTAAGATGATCACTTTTGATCTTAAAAGTTAATTTCTGAGGGATGGCAGAAACATCATTCACAGTCTTAGTATATTTTTGTTAAACTGGCCTTTATATTAAGCAAGGAGTACCTTTTGTCTGCAATAGTTGAATCTTACACTTAATGTATGTCATGTAAATAGCTCAGGTCTTTATACAAAACGTACACACATCCAAATGTCAGAGTATTTTGATCAGAGGTGAGATTTTGTACTCCAGTGAAAATAAATGCATGTTAGAAAAGAAGGTAGTAAGTCGGAACTCTTTTTACCCAGATTGAATTAGACTTGGCCAGAAGCTTTGGATACAAACAGTTCTCATTCTTATGCAGATTTTACAATTTAAGCACTTTTAAATTTTTACATTACCTAAAAATATTAAATGTCTGCTTCTCCTAAATGTACATATTTTACTGTAATCTTTTGCTCTACTACTGTTTGTCTTTCTATGTCATTTACCAAAAAAATCCCTTCTTGTAGGAGAGGATCAATGCTCAGTACAGCTATATTTGTTTATGCTGCAACATCGCCAGTAAACGGGTATTTTGGAGGAAGCCTTTATGCTAGACAAGGAGGTAAATTGTTTTCATGTTTTGGCATTTTCATTGCATTGTTAAATGGAGAAGTTATTATTTTCTGATTTGCACCAGTATAGAAGTGTCCTCATGGAGTTAGACCATTCAGATGGAATCCATTAAATTCTTAATAAACGGAAAATATTTTGAGTATGTTTAACTTCCATATTATTTCCTATTCAGTATTGGCTGCATTTTCTAACTAAAGATAGCTGAAGTCTTTGGTTAATTTAAAAGTAATAAGAGCTAAAGAACTGTTAACAGTTGTATCTTGTGAATTGCTTGTTATACTCTTGTATATAATTGTTTGACTCATGACATCCAGAGAGTGTAATAGTCTCTTCCTCTTCTGTAACATGCTGTTAAACAGCTCATGTCATGACTCCTACATAGCCCTCCTCTGTAGGTACCAGGAGGGCTATGTTTGCTAACACAGAAAGGATGAGTATACAGTACTTACTAGACCATTAACTGTGGATGGGGAAAACTGTTTATAGCATCTTTTTCTACTTTTTAGTATGTGCTTTGCTTTATACTTAGCAAGTTCAAAATGAGTATCAGTAGAGAGCAGCAGCCAAATAAAATTGACATAACAGATTTGGACAGGCTGTCTTCAGGTGCCTCCCCACTACGCCTCTGAGTTATGACCAGTTACATCCTCACAGTCCGCTAGCTTCATCCGTTCCCTATGCTGTAATAAAAGAGCAATCAATATCTATTGTCTTCTATAGTGCTTTAGGAAAAATCTGGTAAGTTCGCAAAAGAACTTAACAGTGTATCTTATGCATATCTTTTTAGCACAACATACTTGTTAGTATTCAGTCTCAACTGCACTTTAATCTACTCTGAGTTTGGAGGTTAGATGTTTCTTTTCATGTGGCTTGGGTATAAACCTAGTGATTTGTTTACCTAGTGAACAGATCTAGGTAAATTAGGGTTGCTGTTCTAAAATGTCCCATGCTGTATAGTTGAGCCACATTTGCATTTTTTTTTCTACAGATCAAACACGTAAACTGTAAAAATGCTGAATATTTTGGTCCATGGTGGAAATACCTATGATGGTCCAGAAAAGCATATGCTAGTTTTCTGACTGTTTTTTACTTAGTGCGTATTACAGATGCATCTATGGTGTATTAAATTTAAATATAGACAGTATTTAAGAGCATTGAAAGTAAAGGGAATACAGACAGTGAAAATTCTTAAGGTATGGCCCAAGAGGGATTTTTTGAGCTCCTCAGGGAGCTCTAAACTTAGTAATAACTGCTAACGAGTGTTGCTGTTCCCTTTATGCCCGGGGTTTAGAAATCGCTTTCCTTCTACCTTTTCTGCTGTTGAAGATGTCTGAGTTCAATTGTGCCGTATATTAAATGCATTTTGCTTTATATCAGGGATAGCTGGTTCCTTAATGCATCCTGAATGTATGGAGTCGGTTTAGTTGGGTCAAGACAACCCAGAGCAGGTGCTGCCTGAAAGCATCTGTAGCGCTGAGTTGTCCCGGGAGCGGTGCTGAGCTCTTGTGCTCTCAGGATGGGAGCAGGCTCTGCACAGGGCCAGCTCTGCCATCTCTGTCTCTACTAATCTGCAGGTTACATATACACTACGTTTCATACCCCGGTTTCTTTGGCCAGCTTAGTCAGCATATGCTGTTCTTCAGCCGAAATGTTCTCACACTGTATCCCTTTTCCTGTCTTTTCACCTGGCCTAATAAGTCGGTTAATGTGCTGCATCTTGTGAGTTGCCAGGAGTCAAATGAAACTGTTAGTTGTTTCTTGGCTCTTGTATTGATGTAACATGTTGTTACTTAATTCTTTCACCGTTTTCGGGGAGAAGTCATCAAACACCTAAATTCTGGAGAGCTTGCTGATAGCTTTTTAAACAAAATACACTGTGTCTCACCAGTCCCATTGGAATGTCCCTTTTTACAGGAAGGCGATGGATAAAGCAGATGTTCATTGGAGCCTTCCTTATTCCAGCAATGGTGTGTGGAACTGCCTTCTTCATTAACTTCATTGCCATCTATTATCATGCTTCAAGAGCTATACCCTTTGGAACCATGGTGAGTCATTTTAGTGGAGAATTTAAACACCACTGTAGACACAGCAAAACTACCTTTTAGTCTGAACAAAATTGTGAGTCATAGCTTTAGCTTCCTAGTTAGAAATTTATTCTGGGAGGGTTTTAAGGTGCTTCAGGTATAATTTGTTTTAATCACGATAGCAACAGCTGCTGGATGCCAACAACAGTCTGCTTAAAATGGCACTTCTGCTTTGTATTCAAGCTTAGTGTTGTAACAATACGGGAAGTTAGCAACTTGAATTTTCTTCTGGGTGGCGAATGCAAACTGGTTCTAAGCTAAAATGCAATACAAAAGGATTCCAAGTGAAAGCTACTTCCAAATCACTGTAGTCAAGCAGAAAAAATAAAAATAAAAGATCAGCCAACAATATGAGATGAGACATCCTGAGGAGATCTGGCTTTACAAAAATGAATCACTGTTTTCACTTTGTGAAGTGGTATTTAGTATCCAGTTATGGTCTTGTGTCTGTGTATTTACCATGTCACTTGAAAAACAATGCTGGTTGAATTATTTTCTCATTTAATCATGATGACTTTTCTTGTTTCTGGTGGCTTTTGTCAGGATTTTGTTTCTTATCATGGCCCTTTCAAGTAACCTCAAATAACCCTGTGAATACAATGTAGGAAATAATCACTTGGCACTTTGGCAGAACTTCTGTTTGAGCTTGCAAGGGGTATTACTTGAGAGCAGAATTTTTTTAAATATGCAGCATAAAATTGCTTTTTCTAATTTTATGCAGTAGCGCTGTTAACTTTAAAAGAATCTTAATACAGGAAGGCTTGTTTTCTTTTCAATATCTGTAGCAAATCTCAGTTTTTAACCTTTTTTTTTTTTTTATATAGCTCCCTTTGCATATCAGTTTTTGTGATATGTTAAATTGCTCGGGCTATTCAGAGATGCTTGAGTAGCCTTGGATTTCTTCTTAGTTTAAATCTACAACAAAATGAAGCTTAGTATCCCAAGTTTGGTCTTATAAATTGTATTATTTGGGATATAATTGAATTCGGTATGTGACTGAAAAAATTCTTATGAACACATTGTTAATGAATGAATGTGGTAGAAATCATAAATGCTAATAAAGAGAGAGACAATTCTCAGTTTCAGGGAGGCTTTCAATAATTTTCTACTGATGGAGGAGTCATTACTTTACATGTACATTGCTGATTCTAGTCACCTCCTTAGTAGGTATTTTCAATGCATGCCTAAATACCAACTTTTTACATTGAATTCATTGTTATATAAACACTAAATATAATATCGAGCTAAACATGTTTATGAACTGTTCACTTATTTTTTCTGGTTTTCTTCTTCAAGAAATTAGACTAAAATTCTATCTTTGGATATGTTTGTATTAGTCGGTCAGTGCCCCAAAGGAATATTGTATTGTCTTTTCTTTCCTAAGCTAGCAGCCATATACCACACTGTCAGAAAAGTTTACAACATTGATCTTTGATATGTGGAAACAGGCTCTGTTTTCTGCTGAGCAGGCATTTATGATACCACATTTCTCACTTGTATTCCCATTTGGAGGTCAGGAATGCTGAGGGAAGGGAATTCCACCTGTGCTGAAGTTTGTCTTGTAAATCTGTTTAACTGATTTGTATTTTAAGATGTTGGAAACATGTACATGCAAAAGCAAATAGGAATATAAATCTTCAGGGGTCACTTAATCAGGATGTTAGGACTCTTTATACACAGCAATTTTAATGATCTCAAGGTTTTATGAACGTGTTTGAGTCATTATGACTGTGGCAATAAAACTTCGGTGGAGTTAGCAGACTTTTAGTAGGAGCAGGTTATGAATCGGAAACTTCATCAGAATAAGCAATGCTCTGATGACTTCAAATCAACTAATGAAGCTGGTTTGTAGAAGGAAATGAAAATTGTTTGAAATTACCATGTTATGCTTCAGGTTGAAGTCCCCAGGAAGCCCTCTGGCTTTATGGATGATACCTTTGTGTCTTTCCACCTTTGTTTTCAGTGTAGAGAAGCTTCCAGAATTCTCTAGTGCAAACTTGCTGCTGCTTTCTTGGGGAAATAAAACCTCTGCCATCTAAACATACTAGAACACAGAAATTACTTCTTTTATGCTGGCATGTCTTGAAACCACCCTCCTTGATTTAAATTGCTGGCAAGCATTACCACCTCTCCTTGACTACTGAAAATCTGGAAAAAGCAAAAACCAAGTTGCTGATAAAAGTCTCTGAGCTTGAAGATTGCTAAGAGGCTATGCTTAAATAAGACATCCTGTGCCTTGCCCATTTTGCATTGCCACTTACCAGTGAACCGCTAAGTAGTCTCCTCTCTGTGACTCAATTCCTCCCTCCAGACAGATTTTTCTATCGAATGTAGGCAAGGAAAGCCGATAGTGTCAAAGGCAAGACATCCAAGCTAACGCACAGCTGCTGCATCTTTGATCTACATGGTTTCTGCTCTTCCACAATTTGTCTTGAAATGCTCAAATTGATTGGGCTCTTCAGGACCTTCATGTACCTCGCTGTCATTGCAGTCTGTTTTGAACTTCAAAGCTTCGTTCACTTTGTATATCTCATTCCCGATGTCTGGGATCTCCTCGAAGATGTGGCAGGGAAGATCCAAAGCTTGTTTCTGAAATGGTTCTTCAGTCTTGGGACTCTGCCTTTAGCCCTTTTGGATATACATGCAAGCCATCTACCTATACTGTGACAAACCTTCTGTAGTGAAATACACAATGAGCCTGAACAAAGGCTTCTTCTCTTCCCTGGGATATCTTTCAGCTGCCCTTCCCTTCAAATGCAATAAAAAATGTGACAGATTTATTCAAATATGAGAGCTTTTTAAAACTTAATGGTTTAAAGCCTGCAATTCCCTAAGCATATGATGGAAATACAGAAGCCTAGGCTTTTTCTCTCGTCTCTTCACCTTTATAGAAATGCAGTGGGTACTGTTCAATTCTTTGTTCTTTTGGAGCCCAAATTTGATTTTTTGGAGTATTTTGTTTATTATATCCTGTTACTGAGAAACAGAGTTCTTCTGAAGGTGGTGTACACCTTGACTTACCTTCTGTTGATTTTTGTCAGTCTTTTCGGTGTATTTATCAATCGTCTTTCTATTTTGTTGTGTTTAAATTATATGCAAAAAATAGAGCATGGAGCAATTAAAAAGAATTTTAAATAATGGCAAGTGAAGTGACCTCTCCATATACATTTATGAGAAGTGTAGTGGTAGTTCTATGCAGAAATACTAAGTAATGCAGAATTTCTACAGAGTACAGCATGATTGAATTTGAAGCGACTGTCTTAATTCTGGCATTTCATAGGTTGTGACTGCTTACATTGTTCTCTGTGTGATACATAATTTAAAGATTTCCATTAAGGCTACTGTGACTAGTGTAATATTCTGACTGCAGAATCCATGCAGTGTCTATTAAACTGTTTCAGATGTACCATTTTTGTTTTGTTTGAGCAGTACACTCATGTGTGGCTAACATTTCCAGTATGCATTTTTAATGCTTTAATTAAATAAGATTACACACACTGAATTTTTCTGGGGATCGAGATCCTAGTGTTTGTGTCTTTTATACTTTGTTTAAACTAGAAAAAAGTGTTTCCTCCAACAGATAGCTTAATCCAGGCTGCAGCCATCCCTGACAGCTTTAAGTTGATATGAGTATTGGCTGCCACTGAAAAAGGAGGACCTGGTAGCACCAAAGATTTTCATGCCTTGAGCCAGTTAAGGAAATACACCTGGCTAAAAATAGAAAAAAATCTAGTTGTATACATTCAGCAGGGTGCTTCCTCAGATTGCTTGAAAGTGACTGTGAAACCCTTGGTCAAAAACCTCATTTTTGCTGAAAATAGACACAGCTTAATGCTTCTGCCTAAATTTTCAACAGTTCAATTTATTACCCAAAGCAGCACCCTAGATTAGCAACTTAGCTGTAATAAAATGAATAACACTTTATTTTGAAGCCTTCTATTGTTTTCTTGTTCTGTGTAATGTTTGGGCACATGATGTGCAGAAAACTGTTTCACTGTACAGATTCAGTAACCTCTGTACGGGGGGAGAGTCTCATGACTGAGAGTGCAGTTTTGGTAGCTGACAGGAAAGATCAAGCTGCTGCTTTGACAGTTAATTTTTATTGCTTTTCTCCCTTGTGCATTAAGCAGTCAACGCACCACAGCCTGCCAGTAGCTGTTTAATATTAGATATGCTCATAAAAATTTTAATTATCACCTTTGAATGAAGTTTAATCTACAGTTGTCAGAAAATATGAAACACATGGCACTAGAACATAAATTATATCCCTCTTGACAATGTTTCCTTTCAAATAAGGAAAACTGAATCCTGCACATTCAGTCAAGGGCAGTAGAATATTCTTTCCCCATCGAAACAAAACACAAAGGGGTTAGAAAGAACGCAGGCTTGGTGGGGTTGATGATCTCTTCTATGGCAACTAAAACCTGCAAACTAAATCAGATGCTTGTGTATAAATAATATATTTTGTACAACAAAAATGCAACGGTCGAAATAGGTATGTTTTAATGTACTGGCTTGGTAGAAAAACTCATGTAATTTGTCTTCAGACATATGTATTACAGGGAGCGTGTGCTTGTTTGCTTGATGGAAAACTGGGTTTGTAGATGTAGTAGATTTACCTGTTTGCATAATTTGTGGTTTCTGAAGTGGTAGTTAAAACTGTTCTCTGAATTCCTCTTGGCTGATGTTACAGTTATACTTGTCTTACAAGTCTCACTAAGACCTAACTTTCTTATCTCTGCCTGTCACGCAACAGGTATTGTTGGGGTTTTGGGGTCTTTTAGTATGTTACCAGTGACCTCTGTGGGGAGGCACTTCTGCAGGAGGGCAGAGCATGTGCGTGTGTTCGTTTCCTCTTACCAGTGAAATGGAGGCTGGTAAGTGCTTGAGCCACTTTTGCCATTATAATCTCATTCTCCAAAACCTTTGAGGCAGAAATCTCATAGCTTCATCTCTGTTTCAGTTAAGGCACTTGTGTACACTAGTGCCCTGTGTTTGCTTCAGTTTGGATTTAAACTCTAGGTTTAGGCATTGCCCAGCCTGCATCATCACTGCCCTTGCCATCTGTGGCAACAGGCACTACGTGTTCAGTTTGGGACAGAGGCATGTCTTCACCTCAGATCTGAAATTAAAAGGAACATGCCTGGAAGGGCAGAAGCTAGAAAAGCCAGTTGTCTCCAGTCATCTCTCACATCTAGAGAAGACTATTACTGCCAAGAATGAAGAAAGTAATTTTCAGCAAGCATCAGTCTGAGCAGGTAGACTGCCCTGGAGTCAGACAGTGAGTTGAAAGCAAGAAAGAGGATGCTACTGAGGTCAGCACAGTGCGTGCCAATTCTAACCAGCATCAGTTGTGTTGGTCAACCTACTAAGACCAGCAGGTTGCTGTCACCAGTGTGGGGTTATCTCAGAAGACAGAACATTCACGTCTTTATCAGCTTATACAGCTTATCAGAGGCAGGTGGAAGTGGGAGGCATTCCTGAGCCTGCACTATGGTCCGTTCTTGCTTGCTTAGTTGGGCCTCCATTGCACTGCAAAGTCATCTCAGATAAATTTTAGACTCTTGAATGCCCTCAGGAAAAAATGCACTTCAGTTCCAGCTGTCCTCAAAACACAGCATAGCATTAAGACAGGCAGTTCACTGTTTAACAAAATGTTGACTTTACCTAATGCTGCTTACTAGATTTCACTGAAGATGCTAGCTGTTCTGTCTGAAATGAGTTCATTTTTCAGCCAAATGGTTAATAGAATGGGAGGTATTACAACATTATCAATCATGGCTTGACTGAACTGCTGGTGAAGTCACAAGCACTCAGATTTTCTGACAGATGCCAGTTACAAGCGTACTGGGGACAGGTTGGCAGTACTTACTGAAGCCATTATTCAAGAAACTTTGGTCTGTTTCAGCTTGTTTTATGCAGAGAAACATTTCAGATTTCAGAGCTGCTGCTGAGTCAGTCTCCCAGACAACAGCCAAGCCCTGTGGGAACAAGTTGGGCCTTCTCCTTGCCCACCTGATTTGATGCCATTCAGCTCTGCAGTTGGTGTCAGTAGAATGAGCACTAGAATGCTGCTGACTGCCTTTCTTCATCTAGGAGTTTGCCAGCTAATCAGTAATTAGGCCTGAATGCCCCTTGCTTGGTTCCTTGTCCAAGGTTATATCCTTTCCATGTGGATTCCCTATGGTAGATGCGTTTTGCAAGATGGACAGTTACAAGCTACTAAGTTTTGTTCCAGGTGAGCTTGGAACCCAAGGCTGTTCTCGACAGTTTCTTTCTGCAGTAAAGCAGCTGATTCACTTTCTACCACTATCCCTCGTCAGGGGTAATTTCCAAGATAAAGAAATGAAGCTACAGACACCTTGATAACTGCCCTGTAAAAGACAGTTGTGGCTGGATGAGCAATAAGGATGCCCTTTCACACTGCCTGTATCTGAGCTTCCTGCCCCGGCCAGGTTTGAAACCTCCCTGCTGGAGCGCCACAGAGCAGCATGGACAGGGGCCACCCAACACCCCTGGAGGTCCTTGCACAGGCAGGAAGCAGAGCAAGCTCTTCTTGGAAATGGAAATGGTTTCAATATGGTCAGCTCGGAAATTCTTTGGATCCTGTCCAGACCTTAATTCTTGAATGTCTCTTCTATCCACTGCACTTCAAACAAGCTGGGACTTTTTGGTCAGGATTTTAGTAAATGTAGGACTCAAGATGTTCTACTTTGGTGTTTCTGATACTTTCTGATACTTTTCTCTGAAAATTCTCAGCTGCTTATTCTTTTAGACTGAGGAGGTTTCAAGTGCAGGACCTGCATCCATTAAGTGAGTTAGTTGTATACTTTTGCAATTTATTCTTAGGCGACCTCAGTGTCCTACCTTAGACACTACGCTTGATTACCTTTGTTTTTTCCAGTAATGGAAGATAAATGGGAGATACGAAAGATGTATTACTTGTGTAAAATCTGCTTTATTATTGGCAAGTATAAATACTGCTTAGCTTTTCCTTATTTACCATTGACGCTTCATATTTTAGTGGCTCATGATGTAATTTTTTAATAACCTCTCCCCAGAGATACACAAAGCAGTCTGGACAGTGCTTCTGCTTGTTGACCACCTGTTTGGTGTACCCCTTGCGTGAAGGCTTGCTCCATCCAACCCCAGGCAACGTTTTCCATTTACATCTGGCCTAGGCTAGTAATGGTATGCAAGTCAGTAATAGAGGGATAACCCACTGGCTTTTGTCAGATATTGCCTTAAACTCATGTGATTGACTTAATGCTAAGTTTGTATTGAGCTAATGTAGTGCAGCTCCTCATCTCATGAAGCCTAGTGGTTCTTGCTTGTCAGCTGCTTGCAGTAGATTTCCATAGATATGACATAGGTGAACAGCTTTTATCTGTCCTGGAGTAACTGTGTCTTAAACAAGTCAGTGTGGCTCTTAGACCTGATCCTCTGTCCATTGTTTTGGATTAATCTGCTACCATGGACTGCGTCTTCATGGGGTGAAGGAGGAATATAGCTTCTTTGCTCAGGAAGCACCAGGGTGTACACAGAGCCTCAGGCAACAGTGCTTTTAAAAGGCAGTATTTTCATATGTTTGCATAGAGAAGGTCACAGGGCCAATATTCTGAACTACGATTATTGCATTACAGGCAACTGTTCTGTCTTTAATTACCAATATACCAAGTTAACAAACTGTCTAATGCTAATTAATTTTGTGCTAAAGAGTTATGAGTACAGAATATCTTGCTAAATGCTTTAAATGTTCCTGTTTCGGAAGATAAAAATATGTTGTCTTCAAGGAATAGCAAAAGTAGAGCTACCTACATAGGCTGGAAAAAAGATGATTTGTGGTAAAATTTTAGGGAGGCTGGAACATTGGAAAGAGCTGGAACATTAGCTTGACATCACTGCATTGTGCATAAACGTAATCTCTATATGTAAGTAGGGCCGTTGTGGTTCTAAATTGTGTATCTCTGCATACCGGTGGTCACTCATATCTTTGGCAGTCTGTGTTCTTAATTACCTGGTTGGTGGATAGTGGAGAAAATTGAACCCAAAATTTTGATTGGTAGCATTCTGACATGGCTTTGCAATTCTTGTTTGAGTTTCTTTTTTGTATTGGATTAAAAATGTTGCACCCAGCAGTTGTAGTTTTGTATGCAACTGCCTAACTGCTAGATATTAACCCCCAGGGATGGTATACTCTGCAAAAGTTTAAGAGAAGCTGACAAAATTTTCTATGATGAAGTACCATGAAGACTTCTATTTCATTTCTTTGCAATGTATTGAGTATAATGATTAGATGAAAACAATAAAAAAAATCTGTAATGGTTCTGTTCTCTGAATTGATGCAAGAAAATATACTTAATAATGTTTATTGGGAAGTTTCTCAGGAAATAAATATTTCCATTTGATAAAATCGATGTATATTGACTAATGCTTCATAACTAGGAGTATGATTCTACAGCAATAACTACTAAGGACTGATATATACGGAGTGGGTTGGTTGTCTTCTTTTGTCGTCTTATACCTTTTTATAAAAAATTATTATTTTACTTTTTGCTTACAGGTGGCAGTGTGCTGTATTTGTTTCTTTGTCATTCTTCCATTGAACCTTGTTGGTACAATTCTTGGCCGAAATCTGTCAGGACAGCCTAATTTTCCATGTCGTGTCAATGCAGTGCCTCGTCCCATACCAGAGAAAAAATGGTAAAGACAAGCATGCATATTAACTAGATGGATTCACTTCAGTACATTCAAAGTGACTTTTCAGATTTCATCATTAAAAGTTTTTCTAGAATAATTTTTTTTATTTAAATTGAGTTGTGTCTAAAAGAACATGTCTATTGACATTTCTTTAATGTGATTTTTCTATTGAATAAAAACACCAAGTACGGTTAATGGCTAATAGTTGTAGCAGATTTTACAGTCCTGGATCACTGATTCACATTTGGCCTGAAACGCTCTTCAGTCTCTTATGTAAAAGGAATGGTCCCAACCCAGTTCTTGTATGGGTGTCTTGAAATTAAACCTTTCCTCTTCAGTTAATGCCTCTTACAGATTTAGGATTGAATGTGCCTTGGAGACAGAACTGTTCTGTTTAATGGTCTCCATGTACAAGCTGAGACATATTTGCAGGGTGATGGTGGGGAGAAGCTTGCAATGCTGTTCCCAATTCTGCACTTTTGTTAATGGCACAGAGCCTAAAATACTCCAGGTATACGGTTTGAATTGTGAATAAACCTTTATTATTTTTGAAGTGAATATAAAGGGGTGGGTGCCTAGTCTCAAAAAAGTAGACTTGGGTTTTTGGAAAATAGTGAATGCAGTCACTTTTTCCTATTAATTTAATTCTGAGATGGAAGCAGCAAGCTATGGAAATGAAAATATCCTCAGAGGATTTTTTTAAATAGATTTTTCTTGCTTTCCCTGTTCAGAGGAATGGAACAGACAAAGTGAAGGGAGCACTGAAACGTGTATGCCTGTGATATCCAGGAAGTGCAGCACACTTAGTTTCTTGTTAGTGGTGGGTTGTTCAGCTCAGATGCTAGGATTTGATTTATATTGTGACCTGTATCTTGGGAATCCGATGGATTTTTCTGGAATAGCATGACAGATAACTAAGATACTTCTCTTGAAGATGATGAAATTCCACACTGTCAACATAGACAAGTCTCCCTATAAATAATAAAAGAAGCTGCAAATTAAATCACTGGTTACTAGCTAGATTCAGCATCATAGCAAGTACTACACAGAGGTCACCTTTAGTAAATTACAGTATTATCTAGAGGTAGCTGAGTATTAATTTTTGACCATAGGCTCCTGACTCAGTATGGTATTAAAAATAAACACTGGTTCTTAATTATATAACCATTACCCTGCAAAATTTTCTTTTGTGCTTTTTGCTGTATTTGTAGCCATCAACAGCACTGAGTTTTCACTGCCTTCATTCAAGGCTAGTGGATGTTATGGGGTTTGATTGCTTAGGCCCTTTTTGGGCAAGAAAGATTCTTTCTGTAGCCTTTAAGGCTGGTTAGATGCCTAACCTTACGCCTGTAGGTGATAGGCATGAACCTTACGTTTTGTTTCAGTTTTCCCCAAGAATAACTTCTTCTATCCATACACATGATGTCTTGGCAGGAATCTTCTTTCTAATATGCTGGTATGAGACAGAAATGTTCTTGTTAGCATGCTTTTTAAATAATTCTCTGTGGTATATGAATGATCTTGTTAATATATTTATAAATGAAAGATTAAAATTGTCCCTAAATGAATCTTAATATCTTTCAGGTTCATGGAACCAGCTGTTATTGTTTGCCTAGGTGGGATCCTCCCTTTTGGATCAATTTTTATTGAAATGTGAGTATGTCAGCTATTTGCTAATTTGATTAAAAAGTATAATAATTTAAGTTCAATTGCATTTTGGTTTTGAAATAAAATATTTTGTTTACCATCTTCAGGTATTTCATTTTTACTTCATTCTGGGCTTACAAGATCTACTACGTTTATGGCTTTATGATGTTGGTTCTGGTTATCCTCTGCATTGTGACAGTTTGTGTGACTATCGTTTGTACGTATTTCCTGCTAAACGCAGAGGATTACAGGTGGTAAGTATGGCATTATTTGCATAGTTAACCAGATTGTGAGAGTTTTATAGAAAAACAATATACTTCAGTCTAGATGGGTCTTTTCAAAGTGTCCCGTGTCCAGATTTTAGCTATAGGGAATAAAAGCAGTTCTTGGATCCTTTCTGTACAGGAGCTTTCTGTGTGTACGTGCATCTGTGCGTGCATGTATGTATGTATATATAAAAAAAAAAAGTCAAGGCACACAGGAATAGGAAGAAGGATCATCACTTGCTATCAGTGGTAGCTGTTGCCATAGAAGCTTTTGTCACTTATAGCGGACAACGTGTAGATGTTGTTAAATACATCTGTAGAACCAGTACACTTTATTTCCAGGGTAAGGTTTTAGCACATTTTGCATCTTCTTGGGAAGCCTTTTGGTCAGATACATGATGGACATGCATGTTTACTTTCAGGCAATGGACAAGCTTTCTTTCTGCGGCATCAACTGCGATATATGTTTACATGTACTCCTTTTACTACTACTTTTTCAAGACAAAGTAAGTGATAGTTTTCTTGCTTGAATACCAGGTTACCATATTGCCAAATTAGTTTATTGAGAAAAACTGGGGAAAATACCTAGCATAAATTCCTATCTTTCTTTTTCAGGATGTATGGCTTGTTTCAAACATCATTTTACTTTGGTTATATGGCAGTATTTAGCACAGCTTTGGGAATAATGTGTGGTAAGTTTCAAATATATTGACAGTTTTCTATCAGAATTTTTCAGACTGTCATGTTTCTGATTTTAGCTCTGTGGTTTTGGTGGTGGAGTGTGTACGTCTGCAAGATCTGCTCAAAAAAGCTTACAGTCTTTAAAAAGAATCTTAAAGAGTTCTGTGCTTATACTTGGCTCCTACCTAATATAGGAGATGTCTGTGTATTGTGTCTTCTGATAGGAAGATTATGTACTGTGCAGAGAATTTCACACTCAGTGCATGCTTGAAAGACTCAATATTTGGCAAGAAATTCTGCAAAATAAGTTCAAAATTGAGTCCATGCTAGCATTTTGTTTTGGAGTTTTTACTGTTGCCCCAAGACAAGGAGCTAGGTACACCCATTCAGGCATCAATGGTATTGCAATACTGAAGACCCTACCATCTGTATCTTGTGGCATGTATATATGAGGGTGACCAGAACAGAAAGGACTGACACTTCAGGATAGCATTGGAGAAATAAGTATTGGAATATTCACAGGTGAGGAGAGTGCAGAGTGCTCCTCTGTGCAGCTGGATTTCATTGCTTTTTGAGAAACTGTTTTGACAGATGTTTAGAAAAAGATACGGCACTCCTCAGCATGCAGGTCATCTGATAAAGTCAGATATACTTGTTTACCTGTTAGCTTTATTTTTATCCTTTGCTTTATGACTTTCAGAAAGTGCTGCTTGGTTCTTCTGCACTTTCCTCTGATGTTACTTGGTTTTTATGTGTGATCCTTATTTAATACTTTTCTCCTTAGTAGTGAATGAATAGTCCTGTAGACTCTAGCAGAAGGATTTCTTTGAGTTAGGTGTTTGAGACACATGATGTCTTACAGGAACTTACTTTCTGTAAAGTATATGTTTCTTGATATCCCAAGAGGGTGATTTCACAATGCTTTATAAAAAGGGGAGGGGAATCATCTCTTAACTGCTGAGGACCTGTTCCCCTTTTCTCTCATATACAATCTAATCTTGCTTCATCAGGTTCTTGGCACATTACAAGACTTCCCTGCTGTTCTGGTGGTCTTCCGGCCATTTTTTTCTTTAATAGGCTTATACTTTTCAGCTCTAATCTTTTCTTTTTAAAGTGCTCAGGCTAGTATTGATTAAAATGTCTATGATGCAGAAGCCAAGCTTGCCCACCCGTTTCTGTAATTAAAATGTTTTTTAAAACATGGAAAAGGAAGATTGTCGAATGCTTTCTTGTCATGGTAGGACACTACTTGATGGAATATTAGAGTAAAATCCAAATTTATTCAAAATCAGAAAATACTTTAACACACTAAATTTCCACAGCTCTATTGAGATTTCTTTTTGTCTTTTTAACTGTGTTGGAAGAGAAGCTGTGAGATTCCTTTTTACTGAGAACTCCCATTTTCAGCATGTGGAGGGAAGAAAAAAAATCCCCTGTCAAAAAGCATTTGTCTAGGGAACTTGCTGCCATTGAGGTCTAACAAAGACATTTGTGTTAAGAGAATTGTGCAGTGTGCATGCTACTGACTGTACGTCTCCTGTGAAAAGTGCGTAGAGCCCGTGCTTTGGATGCTCATGCAAATGGGTGTGTTCAGTATCACACAGTTGGATATGAGACAAGCTAGTTAGGGTCCAAGGCAGCCACAGGGAAACTCTCTGTAGGCTTGTATCATCCAGCTCTGGTTTTAGTGCCCTGACAATGCCTAGTGAACTCAAATCCCACACGTAGTGGGATGCTTTGATCCACAAAGTCTGCTGCCCTCTGCAGAGCATCTAAGTTCTGGGACTGGACAGTAGGGAGCCCATGAGAACTTCCAAACCTTTTGAGCTCCTCGTGCTTCCCTCTGAGTGACAGAAAAGAATAAACCTTATTCCCTAACTCCGTGGATGGCTTAGGAGCAAGGTAGTATAGAAAGGCCTCTTGCAACCACACTTCAGCATCCAGATAAATACTGTAAATATGATTGAAGGGCTTTTTAAAAAAATTCTGTGCTTAAAAAAGTCACAGATGTAGTAAGTGTTAATTGGTTGGAAGTAATAGATGGGAATTAATCTTTCTCTGTTTGTGGTTGCTCTTCCTCACTATTTTGATTTTTCTCTATTTAAAAGCTTGTTGTTCTGCCGAAATATGCTTGCAGTCTATTTCTGCTAAAGCTATATAGGCCATAATCAAGTTAAAACACCTTATCAGATGATATTTAAAATAAATAAATAAAATTATTCCCTTTACTATGGATTTTTTGATTCAAATGAGCCAACTGTCCTGCATTTGTTTCAGGAGGGACATTCTTTAGTTACCAGCATCTAGGGTTTCCCCCTCTCCGCCCCATGTTTTATTCAATGCCTGTGAAGTAGCCTTGAGGCTTAACCCCTGCCTTGGGTATTGGCCATTAGTGGCCTTCATGGATAAGGCTCCTGTGATTCAGAATAGGTTATGATTTGTGTATGGGGTTGCAAGCTTGTGGTTTCATGTGACTGCCACTCTCCTCCCCCTCACTTCCATCTCATGCACACATTCTCTAGATCCCAAATGAAACACAATTAGTGCTTTGTTGTCCCAAATCTCTGTGATATCTGGCATCACATCACTAGAGAAACCCTCAGAGAACAAGTTCTGGAATGTGCCTGAATTTAGCAACTAAAATGGGCATTGGATCTGTTGGCAGTGTCTGCTTTAACAGGCAAAACATGATGAGTCTTAAAACAGGAGTCCAGTGCCATTATTCTGTCTATTTACTGCATAAGACAGAAGGTGAGTTTCTTGACAGGCTACGGAAAAATCTGCGTGTGCTCCCATATGACTCTAAGCTCGCATCACCTCCTCTGCACAGCCCGTGCTTGGGTCTGTCAGAATGCTGTACTGATGGCTCCTTGAACTGCCAGGCCTTTTCTTCTGCTGCATCCTCAGCACACTTAATGCTTGCAAGCAGCAACCTGATCTTGTGTGTGCTGTATTTTTCATCAAACTCTACTTTGTCCAAGTTAGCAATACAAATCCCTCATTTGCTGGCCAGTGGAATGGTTGTCATGATATTTATACAGCTTGAAATGCTGTGCGACACAGAGGCTGACTCCACAGGCTCTTTACTACACCGATAGTATTGGAACAATGCATCAGGTTTGCCTTGTGCAGATTTCCTGATTAGATGTGAATGTTGGGCTTTTGGGGGTCTAAACCCCAAAATTCTGTGTGAGTTTAATGGCTGACCTCATGAATTATCTGAGCAGTCCCCAGGATTTAAAGAACTCTCCAAGCTCTAAATAAATCTATGTTCAGCAATGCTAGCTGCAAGTCTGTACGGCCTTAACTTCTAAAGGCAAAAAAACCTTTATTTTTCTTGAAAAATGAAGTTTTGGCAGAAATTTTTTTAGCATTTGTTAGGCTTTTGTATTTCACATGCCTTACGCAAGTCTGGTGCATCCCAGATCACTGAAAATGTTGTTTCATGCTTTGTTCTGGGCTTTTCTTTATTGCTTCAGGGAGGCAAAAATACTGGTTTAGAGTCCATTCTTCACTGAGCATCCAAGTGATTGATGTTAGGAGTTCTCTTATCTGTACTGAGTTATAGGCCCTCACTTCTCTATCCTTTTCTTCCCACATTTTATGATGTGTTATTCTGGCAGTCTGACAGCAGTTCTCTCTAATTCTTGCTTGATTTTTCAACTTCTAACCCGAGAGCCAAATTTACTTCCAGAAGGCTGATTTACTATCATTTTGCTTGGAAAAGGTGAAGGAGAAGCACTGGGGTGTTGTCTTAGGATATTCCCTGCTGATATCCTAAGACAACAGTATTTACTGAGCCTTGGCAAACCTGATGTTCTGGGTTTGACCAGGTAGGTTGCTGAATCTCTTTCTCAGAAGAGGTCTTGGTCCAGTGCATTTCTTTCACTTTTCTAGGTGTTCTTAGTCCTGCAGTATTTTGGGTTTAGCATATACTGTTGCCCCTATCAAAAACTCAGTGATGTGTTCTTTTATTACTGGTGTGACAATGCATACGCTGCTCATGACTCTTACTAATTTGAAAACCACAGGTTGCAATTTCCTTTAACTACTAACTGCTACTAGTTTAATCTCTTTGTACAGACCTCCTTGGAGTTTAAGACTCCTGGGATGGGGATCTATTATTATTTGTGCCTTGTGGGAAGGAAAAAGCCATCTGCCAATAAAACACTCATCCAGAAGGCATGTAACTTATAATAAAAACCCGCCCTCCCATCCACCTTCCCTGCAGAGTGGGTGATTGTATGTTTTTTACCCTCTGTTCAGAAAAAGGGACCCGGTTATTGGCAGCAGTAGGGGGGCTGCTATATTTATCGAGGCCAAGTGAGCATGGCCTCTTAGTAAGATGGCTTAATGGATTTAGATTGCTAGACTAGGGGAGTTCTTGCCAGACGTTCACTGGGAGCGTGGATAATTAGAGTTTGAGAACAAGTATTGCAGGTAAATAATTTTCTGTGTGCAGAGTGCATGCTTTATGTGACTTTCTGTTTAAGCGTGTGTGTGTTCTTTATTGCTGGCTTATTTTGATGATCAGCTGTCTAACATATTCAACATTTTTTGTTTATTTTACAGGAGCTATTGGTTACATGGGAACAAGTGCCTTTGTTCGTAAAATCTACACTAATGTGAAAATTGACTAAGGAAATAAGAAAATTGAACTATGGATCAGTTCCTGTTTTCATGGGGATGAACTTGCACAACAAAAAGCGCGAGAAGAGATTTGGGTTTTAACACTGGGCACTGTATGGGTCTCCATTTTGTGGATGGCTTAGAGTAACATCTATTTCATTGATCCTAGGTTCTTACTGACTGCTTTCTCCAACTGTTCACAGCAAATGCTTGGATTATATGCAGTAGGCATTACTACAGTACGTGGCTAATCTTCCCCAAAAAAAATAAAAACCGAAAAACCTAGCTCATTAAAGATGAATAGACTAGCTCTCTTCAGTGAAGAGGACAAACGGTTTATTTAAAGCATTTGTTCCATTCAATAAAAAGAGGGAAACTTGGCTGCTAAAACTACTTGATTAGTAGTCTTCCTGGTACTTAACATTTCTAAATTATGTAAAAATGCCGTTCCAGAAAGATTACTCTTCTGATTTTTACTGCCATTGCCAGGATAGGAGGTATGTTTTATATTTTGACTCCAGGTGCTTTTTGGTTTATTTGCGATATCAACTATACCCTACACTCATTTGTTTAAAAAATAATTTAAAAATATATAAAAACCCCATATGCATGTAATATATCAGCTATTGTTCTAGTTGGACCAACTTCCCTTTATTTATCTTTAAAGTAATATCCAGCTACATCTTAAATCCATCCAAAGAAAATACAGTCTGAAGACGGGGTGTGTTCTCTGCAATGCAATTTACTGTACAGTTAGAAAGCAAAATGTTAAATGAAGAGGATTGTTTGTTTTTTTAATAAACACTTTGAGGTCTAGATTAAAACAAAACCAACATTTTAACTGAATGTCTAAGGTGATTCTCCTTTTTTCCAAGTTAGTCTTGCGTTTCTTTTTGCTTTGGGTTTGAATGAAGATTCTCCTTTAGACATTATACAAGGGGTAATAAGTGTATATAACATTAAATAATGTAACTTAGGTGTAGATCCCAAATGTATTTGGATGTACAGATTTACTACAGAGTACTTTTCTGATGATTCGGTGTAAAAATGTGTGAATTTGGGTGGCTTTTTACATCTTGCCTGCCATTGCATGAAAAGTTGGGGTTTCTTCACAATGTGTGTATGTCATGCTTTTCTGTTCTATTTCCTTTCTCAAGCTCTTACAGGAATTAAATTTGTAATTTAGAACATTTTAATTTTTGTTAATCCTGTCTGGACACTTGTGTAACATCAAAAGCACAGTTGCTTTAGAGTGTTCAGAAAACTAAAATAAACTTTTCAGACAAAAATGTTCTGATTGTGAAAATAGATGAGTTTGCAATTGAAAATGTTTGAAAAGACAATACTGCTGAACGCCAGTTTCTGTATAAAATATTAGCGTGGTTTTCAAATATCAAAACCCCATACTTTGAATTCAGAATTTGCTTACAACTGTATTGTACAATACAGCTCCAAAGTGGATGACCAGCCCAGAAAGATTCTTCTTGGCTGAACTGTTTGTGGAGAAATCTGTTTTGTGATCCAGCTGGTGTACTGAGAAAAGGCGGGGGGGTAAGTGTGGACTGAAATAAATGAGCAAATAAAGGTTAAGTCTTTGTAAGATGACTGTTAATTATGCACTGTATTTAGCTAGAAATGTCCTGACTGTGTTTGTGACAGATTTGAGAGCCAGTTGGCTTAATTTTTTTTTTTTTTTTTTTTTAAGGCATCTGCCATATAGGGATGTTTTTATCAGTGTGGCTGTCTGAAATAGAGCACCTGCCATGGAGAAGGCAACTTCCTGAATTTAAAAAATGAGCGAAGTGT
Organism: Pelecanus crispus; assembly: GCF_030463565.1. NCBI lineage: Eukaryota > Metazoa > Chordata > Aves > Pelecaniformes > Pelecanidae > Pelecanus > Pelecanus crispus. Next base: position 23,461,607 of record NC_134652.1, read on the forward strand.
TTGTATTGATTAGCACTGTATCATTCCTTTATAAAATGTACTGATAATGCCACAATGAGAAACAACCATGCTTTGGCAGGGTTGGGTTGGAGGTTGGGGGAACTGAACTGATAGGTAATAGTGAGAAGCAATGCATCCAGCTGTATATGGCTCCTGAAAAGTATTTGAGCTTTCAGCTCTGATTTCCCTGGCCAATTTTAACCAATCTGTCAGAAAATAATTAAGTTTTGCTTCAAGTGAATGGTTAGTGTCTGTAGCTGAACACTCTGCCGTTTAACAGAAGATAATTCTTTTTTAAATGTACAGGCTGATTTTAAGATGAGCTTATAAACTGGGTCAACAGTTAGTTTTCCTTTGTTCCAAAACATGGAGACTTAAAGCAAAGAATGGGTTTTGTACTAGTTCTTGCTAGTGCATACAGCCGTGGGAAGCCCTCTTTTTATCCATGTTCATCTAAATCTGAAGTGAGAAGCCGTTATCTTCACACAATAAATACATTAAGTACTCTGCTGAGATACAAGTTTTTTAAAGGGATTATTTTGATAATGGGTCTGTTTCTCTATTTAGAGCACTGCTATGTGATTAGTCTATCAGAACTGTCACTAAACCGTTTGTGAATTTCATTTAATCACTTTTTAATGCCACAGAATGGTGGGCTGCCTACTTGCTTTCTCTATCCTCTGGCATTATTAGCTTTTGCATATCCAGATAGGATTGTATAGCTTTTAAAGTGACATTGAAAAGATACTTACTGCACAGGCATTGCTTTTGTTTCTGCAAGCACGTTCCTCTGGAGAAGTACTGTCTTTAAATAATTGACATTTTTATACTTCCACCCTAGCACATGAGTAAGCTGGGGGGTTGCTTTGTTTTGCCCCTTCCTTTTGGTTTCTGAAGGAGTGCAAAATGTGACCAGTTTTCAACAGCTTGTCTTTATGGCTGCTGTTTGGGGCAAGGCTATTTGGCCCCCAAAAACTGTGGATATAGCTTGAACCATCTTGCTTAATAGAATTCGGAAGCTCTCTGCTTAGATGATGTAGTCCTTCCTCTTTTATGGAAGAAATAAAGATCTTACAGCCAACACTCCTCTTTCCATGGTTGTTTCTCAGGAGTTTCTGGTTCTTGAATTGCAGCTTTTTGATAATTCTTCAGTTGGCCGCTCAGTGCTTCTCTTCCCACTTCTGGTACAGAGGCCAGAGAACTGAGTAAATAGTTGTGTAGCAATAGCCTGTCTTGATCAAATGCTTTAAATAATTAAAGTTGTAAATCTTTTCAGTTGAGGCACAGTGCACCTAGAAAGCACTTCTGGTACTTCATGTATGAAAAGTGGTGAACACTGGGTTGGAGATAATGGAGACTGCAAATAAACATTACGTTACGCTCTTTTTTTGATGTCTGAATGTTTTGAAGCAACAGTGTCTATTAACTCCTCTCCAGACTTACATTCCAAAGTGTGTAAAGGGCAGACAATTGAATTTTTGTTTCTGTATGATAGTCTAGGTTTATTTCTTTTAACAAGCATCAGGTTAAAAACCAAAGACCTAATACTTTGTACACTTTTGGTGCTAAAACTGGGTAAAATTGATAGCACATTCTTATCACTATCGTTACTGCAGAGGTAACACAAATGAGAAAGTTACATTTTGCTCTGGCTTCAGCGTCACCAGCATCTAGCCAAATTTGCCCAATGCAGTATATATACACAGCTTCACTGAAGACAGCAAAATTGCCTAACTGTGAGTGCATCAGCAGTTTCTCCACTGGAATGTATCCAAAAAGCAAGTAAACTAAATAGTTGGAGCTAGACTTGAGGGATCCTCTTATCTGGAATTAATTCTTAGCTGTGCAGCTTGTGGTTCATTTTAAGAGTTGGTTGGAACTTGTAGGTTGGATTCCATTTTTGGATCCATTGGGTCTTTTCTAGCTAAATGCACTGTCTTGCAGTCTTGCAATGGCTGTTAGCACTGTTGCTGTCTAAAACAACTATCTACTGTTAGGGTTAGCACTGCAGTCGCGAACGCCACTGCTATTGTTGGACCTCTGTTGGAATAAAGCCACGTTTTAAAATTTTGAAGCAGCTCATTTATGGTTTGCATTCTTCAGGAGCATCTTTTCTCAAAAAAAAAAAAAAAAAAAGTTTTGATACCATTTGTTTTCCAAAGGCAGAAGTATAGAAATGAGCCGTGCAATGGAACATTTGCTTTTTGCTAAATAGCTTCAGGGAGAAAATTCTAATTTTCTGAGGAGACATCTGCATGTGAGTTCTACAAATAGTTCCTCACATCTCCGCGGTTTTATCCAGGAGGTGCTTTTTCAGTTGGGGGAAGGGGCTGTTACAGTATTTACTTCTATGATTAGTTCTGTGGTTCTGAAATTTTTCTTCAATTTTTGGGTTATGGCCTGTGGAACAGAAAAAACCAAAACCCAAACCAAAAAAAGGGAGAACCAATGAATCTAGAAGGCTTTGTGCAGTTCCAGTAAATTCAAGCAGTTGGAGAGAATCACTTTAAAGGGCAGAAACTCAATTGGGAAAAGGAAAAGAAAAAGTTGTTTTATCTGGTGGACTAACCTATTTCGAAGGTAAGCCTCTGGAGAGAAATTTGCTGTTAACAGTATCATTTGCCCCCAGCCCCATATCAATTGCAGCCTTTTCATTTTCATCAGTGTATTTGCCATGGTGCAAGGCTTTTGCAATAAACAAGATTCATCTGCCATGAGCAAGGGAGATGATGTAAGTTGCTACCAGCGTTTTCGGCTTGTTGATAGGTTAATGTTCTCGCCAACTCCTAGTAATGCAACAAAGAACAATATGTTGAATATCTCTGGAGGTTCTACTATTCTGAGGCTTCATTTCTTACAGAAAACAAACCCATGGGAACTTTCCTTACTTTCTATATGGAAGATCTCCTTCAAGACCTTGGGCTTGGAGCATTCCAAAACATAACTGTGCAAGTTCATACTTACCTTTCAGCTGGCATCACATGGCTACAGCGTTCCAGAAAATAAATGCATTTTTAGAATTGGGAGTTTAATAATTTTACAGAACTGTTCTTTGGGGGGTGGGGGAGGATGTGGGGGTGTGTTCTGTTACAAAATAGTCCTAACATAGAAATAAAATCTCCTAATATTGCAAGACATGATTACCCATATGATGCAGTAGTTACCTTGATAGATTTCAGTTCACCAAAGCATAGACTTAAGCCCTATAAACTTGAAATACTATGCTGGGTCTGGGCCAAAATGTCCAGTCTCCAGCAGTTCTGTCTAACAAGCTGACCAAACTAGAAATACATACTACAATTAGGCACCAGGCTGTGAAAATTTTCTGAGGCTGTGCGTGGCAAGTTTTTACTTGGTTTCTGAAAAGTTTTGAGAGCTATAGTAACTAAACTGTTTCTGAGAATCTTCCAAGCATGGCTGAGAACATCCTGTGATACTGAACTCAAGGAAACTTTTGTGGCTGCTCATTCTCATTTCCCAAAGGTTTGTCTCAGAAATTTCAGAGTTGTGTGATGTACTAGACAAGACATGGTGGTTTTCTGGGCTACTAGAGATGTAGTGCTCCCTTTGAGTTCATTTTATGCTATTTTTTCTTTCTGAATCACTACAGTCTTGGTTTAGCTGTATCACTTTATTGGGCTGAGAAAAATGCATTATGTTATTAGCTTAGTGTGAGGCTTTTCTTGCTCTGCTACAGAGGAGTAGCTACAAGAATGGGATGGAAATTTTCTTCTGATTTCCCTTCTAATGTCTGACCACAAGTTGGCAGGTGAATTAGCGAACATTACCTACTATTTGTTTTAAAAAGAGATCTGGCAGTTTTACAGAGATGGACACCCATTTACCTGCAAGAATTGGGGACTTTTATAATAAAATGTTGAAGAGATGCTATTAGGTTACTTCAGTTCTGCATTTGGACTCTGCAGAATCATTTTTAGTAATTTGCTTAGCTGAAAGTTGTTTGGGGTTTTTTTTGTGGGTTTTTTTTTTTTTGGTTGGGAAATTTTGTTGTTTATCTCACTACCAGAAAGTGATCAAACACCCACCTTTGTCTGTATCTCAAATGTACCACATTTTTCTGTGATATGTATAGCGAAATAAATAACGCAAAGGAAATCACTATTCCTGGTTTTAGCGATCAAGAGTGACATGTAAGATGAACCTAATTTAAAGTACTGCTTGCCTAACAAAGGGAAATACCTGCATGTTCTGTGCCATAGCCAGGTGTGTGATTTGGGTGAAGGTGTTACTACAGATAAACCTATGTACAAAAATCCTGTGCAGAAACTGTGACTGGGAAACTTCTCTAAGGCAATTCTCCATGAAACAGCGGCTCTGCTTTTTTGACAGATTCATTAAATTCTACCCACTGTTGCGAAACAGCCTGAACTCAGGTAGCATATGCTGTCAGGCTCTGTAAAGGAGGCCTGTGGGTGAACAGGTAAATAAATGCAACTCTCCCATCTTTGCCCCATAGCAGAGGCTTGGAGAAATGTTTTTACTTTCCCAACCCATCCCTTTGGGGAAAGAGAAAAAAAATTATTTAAGACAGATTGTTTTCCTACAGCAAAAAATTCTTTGGGAAGACCAGTGGATTCACCTTTAAGAATTTTGAACTCAAGAGATGCTTTTCCAAAGGTGTTCCCATGCCCTCCTGCTTAACCTTGCAGCAGAGATCACCAAAACCACCAGCTTTGCTTGATGCTTTCCAAGCACAACTGACTTCTGTATGAACCCTGAGAATGGATTTTAAGTGAAGTAATGAAAGGCCAGTTTCACATGCCTCGGATTGGGAACCAGTGGTCAAGCCAAAATTCATACTTCCAGATAAGACAGATTTCTCCCCCTGCCTCCCACAGCTCATCCCTGACTACAGCTCAAAAATACTCCAGAAGTAGATTGTTTTTCCTCACACAGTTTGAGGATTGCAGTAATGATGGGAAAATGTTTGGGGCTTTTTGAGATGGGATGACTTAAAATTCTGCCTGCTGCTACTTTGGTGAGCAAAAAGGAAATTTCCAACCATCGATTACTTACTCCTATCTTCCCGACGTGTCACTGCTTGTGTATAACAGGGCTATATGGTTAAATATATGTTGAGTTGTTAATGCACAGGTGAATGTGCCTGACTGCAGTGCGCTAGCTGTACAGTGGATTTTGGAACACCTGGAACATGTTTTAAGCTCATACGTGTAAGTACCTTTCAAGATTCCTTTTGGGTAAGGAATCATTTAGCCTTAGGTGAGAGATTTCCTGGGTGGCAATGCAATAAACTTGATAAAAAGAATGACCCACCCCCAACCTACTGCAGGAGGGACTAAAATGGGTGATGGAAGAGAGAGCAGGGGTCAATATTCATTTTATCACTTGGAATCGTCAATGGCAGTGGTCAAGCTGGTGAAGAAGGGATGTCCGAAGACAGGTCAGCTCTAGGAGTGATAAGGGTGGTCAAGAGCATTAGACTGCTAGGTAAAACCAGATGGAGAAAATGGGCAAGAGGAAATGGGGAAAGTGAACAGGCTTCATCAGGGTGGGAAGCCTGTAAAAGGCACTAACAGAGTAAATGAGCCTTTGATAGAGTGTCATGAAGCAGAGGGAGGGTGATGGCTCTGCAGAGCACCCGGTGGTGCTTGTAGGAAGTGATGCAGGGCCCATGGGGCTAAACCTGCAGCAGGAGTTGTTTCCTACCGAAAAGGAAGCAGTGAGTCTAAGCAGAAGTGAGGGGTACTGGAAATGCAGAGGGAAGAGGAAAGAGAATGCTTTGGGTTGAGAGATGTGCTCCAGCTCTCCAGGGCTCCACCTGCCCTTGTAGTGATGATGTACATGGAGGAAAAAATACCTTAGCATGTTTGGGGAGCTAAGACCAGCAAATGAAATCTCTGCTTGTAAACCTGGAGACAGCTGCAGAATCCACAGCAGGACAGGCTCCAAAGGAAGGGTGCCTCAGTCACTTTGTTGGAAGATTTGATGGACTCAAGTGTTGGCAAGAGGGAAGAAGCAGGTCTCGTGGAAAAACTAACAAATTTGTGTGTTGTTTTGGCCTCGGGACATGTGCAGGGATATTCTGTCGGTGCTAAGTAGCTCCCACATAGCTTTGCTTATGGATGCTGTTCAGAAAGATCTGTGTGCATTCTTGCTCAGTGAGGCTTGAAAAGACAGCAGATTTTGTTTGCACATGTTGGGCAGGAGGGATTCTGCACAGAAAAAGGCTGCCTTTGACAGTGATGGATATAGATTGTTTTGTTTTCAGGTAGTTAAGTGTTGGTGTCACAAGTTGCACTGCCGGTGTGAAACTTCACTGACTGTTTTACCAGCTCAGATGAAAAAGATACTTTCACAGGGCTTTTTATGTTCTTTATGTGCACCGATGAGGCACCTGCTGACCAAGATGGTATGAACTGATCTTCTAAACACTGAGAAGCAGTCGTCACCCTGCACGCACTGCTTTGGCTGCTGTTGGCAAAATGCTGTGATTGTTACTGAGAGCCATTTCTAGAAGGGTCTCATGTTAGGGAATGGAATTCCAGAAAGAGTCTGCTGTAGTGGGAAAACTTTTCTGTTTGTGTGTGGATAATAGTAATAGACTCCTCTGAACTCCCTCACAGGCTCATTCTAATTGCACAATTAAGGATCCACATTTTATTTTTCGCCCTTCCTCTTCCTCCTTCAAAGCTGTAGGATGTCCTCTTGTATGCCCATCCATGTCTATAATGGAGCTTCTATATGCAGAAGAGGTTGGGCTCCCCAGCATAGCTTGCCATCCTAGAAGAGGTTAGCAAACAGTTGCCATGTGGTCAAAAAACTTTGTTCTTAGTGGGTGACAGCCCAAATCTCCACACTGCTGACAAGGGCAGGGCTAGCTCTGCTGATCCGTGATGCTGGTCAGTAAAGCTGCGGACCCACCCTTGCAAGCATTCAAGCTTTTATTTTCCAGTTTCCCCTACCCTCAGAAAGTAACGCTGCCAGGACCACCTCTACAGAGTAGAGACAAAGGATCGCCTAGTGCTCTTATAGGAATTGGGAATTCTTCTGAAGCACAGAAGGTATCGGCTTTTCCTTTTGAAATAACCACTAGGCTCTGCCCTTTGTCTGACAAAGTTATGGAAAGTAGCAGACTAATGCAGAAAAAGTAAAAGTTGTTAGCATTAGTGGATATTTGTCTACATTCCTCTTCACCTAGTGATGGAAATGCCCTTGGTTTCATGGCAATCTGCTCTAGGGCTTCCCTGCTTTACTGCTGGAAAGCTTGCCCAAAACTTAAATCTTCCTTGGTGCAGCTGATGCTTATTCTTCCTTTACATATTTGAAGAGGGCTACTGTCTTTTCCTCTGTCCTCCATGCAGGTCTCAGCTCAGGTCCTCCAGAGTTGTACCTAAAATCCCTGGTAATCTGCTAAGATGGTGAGAGCAAGAGCAGCAGCAAGATGTTTCCATGCATATGAGGTCTTGAGTATTAGGCTGGTTTCCAAACTTACCATTCCTTTCATTGTTTCTGGTCAGGACATTCATCGATGGATGGGTCAGCTGCATTTCAAATCCTCACGAGTTTGATGAGAACATGTACTCATTTAGGGCTCCTGTTGAAAGTGCCCTTATTCTCCAGGCTTGATCTCAACAGGTGGATTTAGTGTTACAGCCCCAGTTTGGTGACCATCAGTGAGGAGTGAAGGGCGGAGAGTTTGGAATGAGCATCCTCAGGGAAAGCAAATGGCCAGGCAGCTGTGGTGTTATCCAGCGTTAGCAGTAAGTCCTAGTCACAACCTTGATTTGTCCATTGAAATGTGTTCTTGTTATTCCTGTTTACGCCTCATTTTGCCAAGACTGGTACAGCAAAAAGGTGTTTCATTCTTCCAGTGAAAATCCGAGACACTTCCCACGTGTGTTTTCTCTGCCTGCCTTGTGAGTGATGGCCCCTGGAGTAGCCTGGGACTTTCCCTCATGGGTGACCCAGACTCCCCCACCTGCTGATCCTTGTCCTTCACGTTTCGCCTCTGATCCTCTGGGATTCCTCTGTGCTTGGAAGCACAAAGTGGAGGAAAGGCAGTGTGTCTTCTGTTCATCTATTGCCAGAACCGCTGATGTGAAAGGCTGAATGCAGGTCTTGGGTGTTGGACCAGCTGCTGCGTTTATTTGGGCCATGGAAATAAATGGCCAGTTTGCTCCATCTCACACCACGGTTCAAAAGACAATGAGAGAGATTCTGAGGTGTTGGTGGATACCTGACTGCTATCACCTTGATTACAGCCCCCAGAAAAGAAAATGCAGATTAGACAGAAAAACATTGGTGTTAGAAGTTTTCCTGGGGGGGTTTCTTGTGCAGAGGCTACAGTCGTGTCCACCACATACACAAAAACATCTTATGCTATATTTTTAGAGTGCCCTTACTGTAATGTCTTGTACCTTGCTGGTCGTTGTTTACATGACATCTGGTTTTTACCTTTCTTGACCTCTCCCCCTGGGTCGCTATGCGGGCTGTGTCTCCTCAGTGCTGCGTGTTACGGAAGACAGGAGGAGAACCTGATGCTTGGGGTAGAAAGTGGGCAAGTCGTGCCAGCCTCTCCTTCCCGTGGGAGGGAGTCTCCTCCACGCTCCCCAGCCAGCTGTTTGTCCTTACTCGATGGGCTTTTCACCAGCTCTAGAAAACTCTAGTGCGTTCGATCAGCAGAGCTTTTGACTGTGGTCTTCATGCCAGGGTTTGATGCAGCCTTTCTAGCCCCTGTGAAAGTTTGGAGAGGATGTTAATTTCCTGCCTTTATCTTTTCTGGGAAGTCAATATTGAATGGGGGGCAAGGGGGAAAGGCAGGAACAGTTTGCAGTAGCCTGCGCTGCTGCCGAGATGCCTGAATCACGTTGTACCTTTTTATGCTCAGGTATCATTCATTGCTGTAGACTAGAAGTGACAAATTTATGGATAGCCGATGGCAAGCCATTGTCTGCCTGAGAGAAGGGGGGGTTTGCAGCCAGTGCTGTAATGGGAAACACTGCTCAAAGATCCTGCTGTGGGAGCTTGGAAGTACGCGGTTGAAGGAGCAAAGAGTTATGGTGCAGGGAGATTGTGGCATGCACGTTCACCCCAAGAACCCCCCACTGAGCGTGTGCGCTTGTCGGCTCTCCTCTGCTCACCGGTACAGCATCTGTGCTGTCTTTGCGTAATGCTGCATCTGTTGAGAGGCATGAGGACAGGTGAGTGGCCTGTAACTATTGCTGCAGCCTCAGACCATAATGTCTTGCCCAAGCAGCAGCTGCCTACGCAGTGTTGAACTCAGACTGAAGCACCTGGCCCTTGCGAGATGACTCTTAAGACTCTTCAGCATCCAGTGAGGTGGCTGGGCTTTGGGCATCTGCCATTTCCCTGTGGGGTCACTGTAAATAGATATGCCGCCTGTGCATCGCAAGCTTGCACAAGAAGCATGATGCTTTCCAACGCGTCACCCCGTGCTCTGCCGTTGAAGACGTCTGAGGTATCGTACAACCTCGGGCGGCTGCGGTCCACCAGCTCGGATACCCCGGCGGAGATTTGGATGCAGCTGAGCATCTCGCACACCGCCTATCTCCCCCATTTCCCAAGCACGACTGTAGATGGATCCCCCCCCCCCAAAGCCCAAATTCCTGGTAAAACAGCCCAGCTGCCCCGGAAAGCTGCCGTAAGGCGGGTGAGAGGGATAGATGCACACCCTGATGTTTTGTCCCGTCTTTCTTAATTTCTCCCATTCTTTGGGGGTTTGGGGTGTTTTTTTTGGGGGGGGGGGGGGGTTGCCCCATCTTTCTTCGCCCACGGGCTCCTCTTACGCAGGGGGTTTTAAAGCTGTCAGGCGAAATTCTGTTTCTGCGGGGGGGGGGGGGGACCGGGTTCCTCCACCCCTGACGGACCCCCGCAGCCCCGCCCGGCCCGGGGCGCGGGTCCCCCGCGCCCCGGGCCGGGCGGGGCTGCGGGGGTCCGTCGAGGGCGGGGCAGAGGCGCGGGCGCAGCCCTGATTGGCTGCCCTAGCCTTGAGTGACACCGCCGGCGCCCCCCCGCCCGCCTCCCGCGGCGGGGCCGCTGCCGCCGCGCAGTGCCCGCAGCCCCGGGCAGCCGTGCCGCCCTCTCCGCCGCTATGGGCCGCGGGGCCGCCCCGCTCCGCCGTTTGTTGCTCTCGCTGCTACTTCTACCTACCGCCGGGACGGGCGGACCGGCAGCCGCCTTCACGGTGGGGGAACCGGAGGCGGCGGAGGAGCTGATGGAGTACCGCGACCCTTGCAAAGCCGGTAGGGGAGCGGGCGGGCTGCAACTCCGGGAGAAGTTTGCAAGCACGGCGGTGGCGGACAGGTGTCCCCGCGAAGCGCTTCTCGGTACCCCGGTGCCTCCCGGCGGGACGGGCACCGGCCCCGGGGGCTCACCTGGCCGCGGCGGGAGCCCCCCGGCCGGGAGCCGCCCCCGCATCCCGCTGCCCCTCCCAAAGGCCAGCGGGCACCCCCGCTGCTCCCCGTCCCGCCGGTGCGGGGGGGGGGGGGGGTCGGTTGCCCCCCAGCCTGCGCCCCCGCTGCCCCCGTTACCTGCGGGTTGCAGCCCCGGGTAGGAGGCTACGCCTGTTTGTTTGTTTGTTTGTTTTTTAAATTATCCCCCGCTCCCCCTCTTCTCTTCGCTCACCCACCTGTTATCCGCCCCTCCCACGCGAGATCTCCTCCGCAAAGCCAGCGAAATGCCCCGCGGTGCTTCGCATTTTGGTGTTGGGTACCCCCCCCCCCCCCCCCCCAAGCTTTTTCTATGCATTTTTGCAGCCTGTTGGCAGCTGTTTCAACTTGTCCCGGGGGCTGCCCGGCCCGAAGTTGCGGTCCCGGAGAGGCGGGAGCACGCCGGCGGGCCGTGGGCTGCCTCTCTGCCCGCGGCTGCAAGCGCTGGCCCGGGGGCTCTCTCGGGGCTCCCCGGCGGGCAGGGAGCCGGGGCCACCAGCCCCGGGCACCAGCCGAGCCTCCCGGGGCATCCGGATACTTGCTAGTTCCCTGCGTGCAAGTTACCGCATCCTCTGCAGGAAGCCTCCCGCTGCTCCCTCCCATCCCTTTTTCGGAGTTTTTCATTCCCGTGTTCGACTGCACTCAGTTGTTTCCGAGCTTGTTGTAACCCTTGTTAACCGTTTGATTTGTCCAAGAGCTTCTGCCATCCCTAATACCTTAATTCAAAGGGAATATGAAGCCAGGTTTTCTCTTTGGAAAACCGGGCGGTACTCTGGGTGTGACTTACTCCCTTCGCTTCCAGCTATCAGCCAAACGTTGTGGTCTTGCGAATTGCTTCTCTGCTGGGAAATTGGCAATCGATGCCTTGTTAGTCTTGTTCCATTTATAGATAACTGTGCAAAGTCCTATTTTCTTAATACTGTAGGAATCAAAAAAAGGAAGGAGTTTCTTTGTGTGTGGTGTTCTTGGTCTTTCTTTCGAGTTGGGGCTTTGCCCCCCGAATGCTCTCCTAGCTGTTCCTTAGTGCCCCTTGGTGATAGCTTCCCTTGTTACCAGCTCTCCCCTGACTCCTTTTAGGGGATGTGTAGTGTATCTGCTCCCATAGACGAGCTCTGTCAAGGCAACGTCTATCAGAGCACCTCTCTCTTGTATAGCAAGTTGTTTAACTGGCCTTGTACTCAGGCTGTGTTGCGAGTGGTGGATTTTATTCCAAAATTCACCTGGGTCCTCTTCTCTTCACAGAGTATTTTTTGCACAAAAAATTCCCTTGATCGTAAGTCATTTGTGGTTTGAGATGTGGTTTGGTGGGTTTTTTAAAATTCTTTTTAATTAGTATGGGACCCAGCCCACCCAAACACGCTTTACTGTATTTGTGTCTGCTTCTAAATGGTAACAAATTTGTGTCTGTCTCTCTTTCCAGTGAAACTAGGTATTAGTGATATGGCTACGGTTCAGACCCAGGGAGCTGCAGGTACAGTGCTTTGGCCTTCCTGTCTGAAAATGTATTATCCTTGCTTTCTCCCCAAGAGTATGGCATCATCTCCAGTGTGCCTCACTTGCACTCGGGACTGTGCGGTATTACTGTCAGGTCAAGTGCACAGAGGATGAGGAATGCTCCTTTAAGGAGCACATAGAGAACATTTGACTTACCTACATCAGACAGGGAACCTGTGGCAGAAAAGGAACAAAAATTAATTTCCCAACCTGTCATTTACCTGCCTTTGCTGTAAGACCCTTTCTTTCTCCTGCAGCCCCCCCCATCTTCCAGGCTCTCTACCTCTCGCTTCTGCACGTACACAGAGAAGAGCCTGGACTGCGAGCGGCAGCCTCCCTCCCTCGTGCATCCTCACCTCTGCTCCTGGTGGGCAGAAAAACCTTATATCTATTATTGCTGTCAATTCAGTTCAGTCACGATCAATTGCAGAAGTGATCTTTATATTCTGACTTCTCAGGGGTTGCCTCTAATACTTTTCCAATGTCTTCTTTCCCGTAGAGAGGAAGGAGTGAACAAGACCTCTGGAGGTCGCACAGTCCTTTTCTGGAGCCCAGGGCCAGGCTGGTGTTTCTGGCAGTGCTGGCACACATCTGTCTGTGGTGGAGGCTGCCAGGCAGCCTAGCCCAGCATTGCTTTGGCTTTCCCGTTGTCTGACCTGAGGCTCCAGTACTGCAGTTGAAGTCTGCTTTTCTCCCCCAGTCTGCATGGGTGTGGAGGACAGTACGGTGCCCTCTGCTTTGCTGTAGCCTTTTTCACCGGTGAGCACTGTTACCGGCTTTCTCATGTTTCAGTCTTCTTTTCTATGGACTATACGACTCTGACTCTTTCAGTCTGTCCTGACTGACTGTGCTTTCTGGTGCTCTGATCCACTTTCTCTCCATGTGGGCTGTATCACCCTGAAGTGCAAAGTACTTGGGCTACAAGACACTCCTCACATGCCATGTGCCTATCTCTGTGCACGGAATGGCTCCAGTTTTTCAAGTCAGCCCCAAAACAGAGCAAGCAAGACTTTTACCACATGGACCTGTGTTAGACCCTGCCTCTCCTCCTCCCCCTGCCTTGCATTCGCAGCCACCTTCCTCTTCCAGTGCTAGACCATTACTAGAGCTAAGAGGTGTTCTCTGCTGAAAACGCCATCCCAAAGCGTCAGTCCAGCCAAGGTTAACCAGTGAAGAGATCCGTTTCTGTAAGTGAGATGTGGTGAAGACACCTCTAACGGAGTTGTCCCTCCAGGACGGGCTATGTCAGGGCTGTTGTGTAATGCCTATATAGGAAGTCTATCACGGTCTCTTCCTGATGTGCTATAGTAGTGACAAGTTGTCTTAACTTCCTTGAGCCTGAGTTTCTCCACTGGTGGGACAGTTGTCGATATTTGTCTAGAAGCACAGCTGGCGAGCGGGCAGTGATTGCAGACCTGCTGTGAAAAGCTCAGGTGCCTGGTATGTTTTGCGGGGGAAAGGTTTTGATGGTCTGTGGAAACAGCTGGCGCTGTGAGACTTGCGGTGATGTTGCCATTGCCACTGTAGGCACGGGCTCCTGTGCACTGTCTTGTGGCTGCAGATTGTATGCAGGCTCTTAGCCCGTTGCGAAGGCAAACTGCTGCTCCACTTACGTGTCTTCCAAAGCTGTTAAAATGATAGCGCTTTACTTCTTTTTTTGCTGCAGGCTAATGGCTGTGACCCAGAGGCCGTGATGGATTTGGATCTGGCAGGTTACGAAATGAAAGCTCGCCAATTCCTCATCCTTGCAGCTCATGCCCTGAGGTTGCGTGCAGACTGTTGGTGGTTGATCTGCTAGACTGGGAGTGAAAAGCCTGGCACATGCTCTTCTCTGTCGCGTTAGCTAAGGGTGTAATAATGTCCAGCAGCAAGGCAGGACGGACAGCACAAGGCAGTAACGTCCTAAATCACTGCAACTACTGAGCTACTGGTATATAAACGTGTGTCCCGTTACCAGGGCTCAGCTGATGGGCCATAACTCCGCTGCTGCTCAACCTCTTAACTCCAGCCATCCAGGATTTCCTTTTCCTAATCTGTGGCTGCTTTCCTGCCTTTTTGATAGGGTAGGAAGAGGGGGCAAAATGCCTGAATGGCTGATATAGGGGCAGTTGAGGCAGGGCTGCACCGTCGGTTTGGGTTGCCAGGGGAGGTGACAGTGCTGACTCTGCTGGGTAGGTTTTGCTGAGTGTTGCAGCAGGTCACTGGAGCTTGTCAGAGGGAACAGTGCAAAGGTTCCTGCCCAGATCTGCTCCGTTATAGATGGGAAAATGTCGTAAGCCTGACACGTGCTTCGTATAGATCTGCTGCTCAGAGGGTCCAAGCTAAGGATACCCAGGACAGGGTGCAGGTCTGAGTGAGGCTGCCTGACAGACAGACAGGCAGCAGGAGGAACTACGGATGCCTGGTAAACAAAACAAGCACATCCTTCTGGGGCTCCTCAGGCAAACTGGAACCAAAGGAATTAAATAGGCTGTAATTCGTTCTGGTAGTTATTTTGGTGCAAGCTTATACGAACTTTAATTTGAGGTGAAGAGCAGACTCTCTGAGGTTCAGAGTGACCTCTGGAGACGGTACAGTCCAACTTAAGTCAGCAAGGGGAGGTAGGAGGCATAAATAGGAAGGAAAGCTGGGCATGGAATAATTTGTCCCCTGGGTATTTACAGGGTCCATGACCCCTTCCCTCCAGCAGCAAGCCTGTGATGAGGCTCTTTTCCACTTGCCAAATCAGCAGGTGAGGAGAAAAAGCTGCAGTTTGGTCTCTGCATCTTGGTTCCTGGGTACTTTGGCTCCTAGTATGGTGCCTCCTGCCCATTCTGAGCTGGAGGTGCAGTGTTGCTTCCCGAAGCGTGGCATTTCCCTCGGCAGCTCATCTTCCAGGGTGGGGTCCTTTGAGGGTGTCCTGTGTTGGGGACCCCTGTTTCTTGGTGTAGTTCTGTCTGCTCTGGCTAGGCAGTTCATTCTCGTGTGACATGGCCTAACTATAGGCTGACCAAGTCCAGACACGGGCCAACCTGCAAGTCTTGACTCCCAGGCCAAAGAGGCAATGCAGTGTTTCTCTGTGCAGATGTTTGTGTTAGGAGACAGCCAGACCTGCCTGCCTAGCCATGTGCTCCTGAGCCAGATGCCAAAAGTGTTTAGGGCTCCTGCTGCCTCAAGTACCCTTCAGGAGGGTTTGCGTTGCTGAGGAGAGCCCGACTGAGGAGCAGTTGCATATGGGCACAAATAAGCCTTGCAAGCAAGTTCAGCTTCTTTCCGTGAGACTTTGATCAGAGAGATGGCTTTTGCTCAGGGCTGTTGCTTGCAGAGCTCCTGAGCAGGCAGACCTGGCGTGAGGGGGCTGTGAAACGGCAGCGGGGCTCTGGCAGGGGGATGGCACCAGTAAAGTGAGCTAGTCCTGAGGGATTTTGCAGAGTGCTGGGGATGTGAGCTCAGAAGGGGAAGAACTGAGACAAGGGGTGTGAGGGGGGGCCCATTAGGGAAGTTAGCAGTAGTCCCATCTCCCCTGTTTCTTTATCACTAGAAGAGTTGTTACAGAAGCAGTTTGGCAATGATGGAGCAGCTTTTTCTGCTGAACCACTGCTCCTTCACAGGTGGATGCTGTTTGTCCCCTCGCAGGGAACCACTGTGCATCCCTGTTCCTGCTCCACCTGCTGATTTGATCCACCAGCTTCTAAATGCCCCACACCAGAGGTCTCGCACCCTGAGTGCTGTCCTGGGAGAAGCTCTTGCAGAGATACAAAACCTGTGCTTTGCTGTCATTCGTTCCTTCTAGCTCTCCCTCTGTATAGGCACAGCGCCTTTTGTTCTGGAAGCAGCGAATTTTGTTTGGGTTGTGGTGCAAACATCTGAAGTCACGTGCAGATGTTTTTGCAGGAAGCTGAGGAATTTGCTGTTAGGCACTGAAAGCCTTGAGGGGGGTAATCAAATGAGAAAGGGGAGACAGGATCTATAAGGTGCAGGTTGCTTGAATATTGCTTGGGTTTCGAGTGGGATGCAGGTGCTGGTTTCTCTGTTGGAAGCACAGATCCATCATGTTAGTTATAGCGGAAGACGAAAGCTCTCGCAAGCGATCATTCCCCTTACGTTTTTTCCCTGGTAGGTTGCAGGAAGGGTTAAATGCTCTAGGAGGAAGTTGACTGAGTCTTTTTGGGTGGTCTGAGAAAGAATGAGAGAACAGACTATTCAGTCTTTAATTTACCTGTTTTGGGGAGGTGACAGCAGTTACAGAACAGAAAACAGCTGGGTGAAGACTACTGGAGACACTCTGTCTTTACACACATTCGGTGATGCAGCTGTTTGCCGTTGGGGAGGCTGTGTTTTGCAGTGAGGTAGAGCTACAGCAGAAGCTTCCTCCTCAAAGGGAAGGTTTAAGGTGGCTTTTATTGTAATCCTAGCCAAGCACAAGCTAATGGCTGTGGCTTAAAGAAACAATAACCACTAACCATTTTCTTGCAGCTTGAGATTCCGAGGTACAGAAGCCATTGGCCTGGGGAATTTGAGAGCAAAACCTTATGATCACTGGGCAAAGGAACACTTGAGATCCGTGTCTGAAGTCCTTCCAGTGTTTAGCTGTCTACTTGGGATCTGACAAAAGCATGCCTGATCTTTGACAGTTCTTGGGGTGTGTTGGATCTACTTGTCCTGCATGAGGTGTAACACTCAGTGCTATACGTGTGCCTTAGGATTTAGCAATGGACAGGACAAGGGATGGGCAAACTTAGGATGGGGGGCTTTTACTTCCTTAGGGAAGGCTGGTAGGGTGGGGAAGAGGTGTTTGGAGTTGTCATGGATACTTCTCCACAAAGACCTTGTAGAGCTTTTATTGAACTTCGTAGTGTGGGTGCAGTTCACAGCTGTGTGCCCTTGACCTAGCCTGCGCAGGTTTGATCAATGAAGACTGCTCATTCCTCAGGTGTTCTGTGGCATAAGATTAGTAAGTCACAGAGCCCCAGCCAAAGGCATTTAGAGACTGTGCTGCAAATCTTCCAGACTTCAAAAATCCACAAAGCCAAGGATTTTGGTTTGAGGCACTTTCCACTTGTGTAATTATATTCTACCTTTGCAGTCATGCTTGGAGTTTTTCTTCTCCTCCTGTCCTAACCTCCTGTGTAGTGTGTCTGCACCTTGCTGGATGGCTAACTCTAGAACTAGCTGCATTTTACTGGTAAGCTACCTCTTTCTCACTGCTAAAAAGGCTGTGGGGTACGTGTCTCCTCTCCCCCCGCCCAGCAGTAACTCATGCCATTCTCCCAGTGGTTAGTAGGTTCTTCCACCCTCGCTCACCTGAACAGCAGCCCTGTGCTGTGGTGTGCCTTTGCCTGCTGTGTTGCACCTGTGGTGAACCAGTTCTGTGCGACGGGCCATTTGCTGTAATAGGTGGGCTGCTGTGCCAATCTCCCCTTGCCCTCGGGAAACCAGAGGGGAATGGTGCAGCCGGCTTCTGTGAATCAGAGTCCAGAACTGTCTGTGCCAAGGAGGGGTGCTGGGACAGGGGAGAACACTGACCCGACAAAGAGGTCTGCATGCTCTTTTTGGAGACGGGCAGTCTTGGAAGGAAGGGGGCACCTCTGACGCTGAGCGACCTGGTGGTCCTGGATCATGAGTGTTGCAGGTATGAACCTGCAACAAAACTGCTTTCAACTGATGCTGAAATGTGCTTTCACTGCTCAGGAAGGATCGATGATTGAGTAGCAACTGGCTGTTGTTTTGATTCAGCTACTAGGTCTTCTGCTCCCCCCCACTCCTTTGTTTTAGCTGAGCTCCCAGAAATGCTGATCTCCAAGGGCGCGTGTACTTTGATGTTCAGATCCACTCTAGCACTTCCTGAACAGGAAGGTTCTCTGTCAATAGAAACTGCTTAAATGTGCAAGGAAGCCCTTGATTAAAGAACTCTCAATGATTGATTGCTCTTTCTTGGCCAGTTTGTGTCAGCCCAGCTTGGAATGGAGAGAAATGTTTAACTGCGTGTTGAGAAGGAAGCCCACGCGAAACCCCAGCCGCTGGTAAATCACCCTCTGGTTTGACTGATACAAATTGTCAGAGACCTGCAGCTGCTGCCAGTCCATGAATCAGCTCAGCTTTAGACCTGAACGGAAATTCACATCCTCTCAAGTAATTTTGTATTCGTGCAAATGTCAGCACCCAAGCAAAAAGCATCTGTTTAACCTCCCCATCCACAAACCCCAAAGCTATTTGCAGAGCAAACTGTACCACAGTGTTACAAGACACAAGTTCAAGTCTGCTGAGCATTTTATCTCCTGCTGTTGAGAGTTAGTGTTGGAATATGGTTGAGTCTCTTTGTCTGGTTGTTAGAAGCTGGTTGATACGGTCCTGGAGGGTGCCGAGAATTACCTTTCTCCAGTCCTCATGTCATAGCTGTGGGTGTTGCCTGTCTCCCACGCCTCGTCAGTGCGACTTTGAACTTAGATAGCATTGCCTGCAAATAACATTGCCTAATCAGCAGCATTTTCATTTGCTCTGAACTTTGGCAAAATTAGCTGTTTTGGTTGGTGCTTTGCATGCTGACTTTCAGGTGAGACCTGCTGGAGGTTGTTCATTCATTTCTGTGCAGAGTTTGGAGGAGAGATTTATTTGCAAACTGTGCCCTGCCTCCTGCTACTACTGGCTGTACCTGACAGAAGGGCCTGGCCCTGTTCCCGGGGCAGATGTCTGTTGTGGAGGTAGAGGACTGTCCGCACTGATGTGTGTGTTGACAGGATGCTGTGTGATGGTTCAGTAAGGCATTGGTTTTGCTTTAAAATTCCCCAGATACAAAAACACTTAGATGCACTGGACTTGCAAAGTCAAAACTCCCTCTTGCAGAAATGCCAACATTAGGTCTGCTTTGGAGCTTGTGATGTAGCGTGTCCTTGGGCATGAAGGTAGACTTGAATGATGTGCACTGGAACTCTGCCTCTCTTGAACAGCTGTCCTGTGCAACGTGTCTACCCTGAGACTGCATCAAATCGGGGTAACAAAGGGGACTTCTGGCTGCATCATGCATGTCTGTTGCAGAAGTTGAGTAGTGGGTAGCAACTGCTGCTGGAGAAGCTTGGATAGCTACATGGCAGAGGTGTTTGAGCTGTACTGGAGTCAACAGGCCCCAGGCTGAGAAAAAGCAGTTAGTAAATGATCCTGGCAGGCAGTGGGGGAACCTAATACAGTGACCTATGAGTTAGGTGCTCTTTGAAAAGGTTGAAAGTCATGCACCTGCATTTTCTGTACTGAGTATTTTGGGCTGAAGTGAGGCTATCCCTTGGGTGGCCTATTGTCAGTAGGTCAAGCTAGATGTGGACAGGGGAGTGATAAAACAGCAAGGGCCTGTCAGTCGAGCTCCAGCGAGAAGAAACTGCAGTTCAAAGTTATATGCACCTGGCTTTGGATGTGTGTGATACTCCAGAGGTCGGGTTCAGGCTTCTGTGGCCACCAGATTTTGTACCCTGCCATTGTCCAGACGCTCCTCTGTTGGTTTGTCTGCTGCCTGTGCATTCCTGAAAAGAGTAAGGCACAGGTCTTTACCTAAAAGTGAGTTTTGAGAAGTTTTGGCTATTGGGCCAAGAGCTTTCAGAGTTATTTACACAGTGTGACTTCTGGTGCCGGCTGCTTTTTGTGGTCCTGTTGCAGTTACTTAGAGACTTATAGACCAGTTTGTTTTGTCCCTGCTGGCACCGCTGACCTGGGAAGGTGGAGATGCTCTGATTTTTGGGGCTCACCCTTCGGGGGGGCTGGGGTGGCCTGTTGGGCTGTTTTTTGCAGTGGAGAGAAGCCTGTTATTTGCTGTGCTGTTGATGTTGGAAGTGTATTTTGCTCTGAGCTGCAGCTGGCCTGTGTATCAAGCTGCTGATGTGTTGTGCAGTTGACCGCTGCCTGGATTTAATCTCTGACCTTTGATTGTTCTTGAAAGCATGTTCTAGGGATTGCATTCCCACCCACACTGCTCCTGTGACCCCTTCCATTTCCTGGGTGTCTAAGTACAGAGCAGAAAAGATTCATTAACCTGGCAAGTAACCTTTTTTTATGGGGGAAGTGATTTTCCGTCACGCTCTGTTAGATCCTATTGATTTCTGGTTTTCCCCTCTTTGGCCTCTTCTGCCATATATTCTCTTCTTTGTCATGCTTCAGTAAGAAGGTGATATGTGATACGCTGGGGTTTTTTTTTGCTGTTTCCTGGGCAGAGAGTGGGATCTCCTAAGGCCATTGCTCGAGTGCCCAAGTCTCTTTTCTTGGAAAGCTTTGTTGTCAAGGTAAACTGCTGGTTAGTAATGGGATGTCGACGTGAGGAGTAAAACTTCCTGGCTGCCCTCTTTTTTTGGCTTGACGTTGAGAAGAGCATTTTCTGTTCTTTTGCCGCCTTTGCCCATTGTACGGTCCCTCATCTCCTGGCAGAGGTGAGTTTGCCATGGCATCTGCAAGCATGTGTGAAATGGGAGACCTTCAAATTATCAAGTGCGCTGGCTCCTTCTGTCCGATGGTGTCGGCAGCTGGATTCTGATGCTTTTGTGGTGCCTGTGTGTTTCATAGCTACACCTCTGCTTGGTGTGAAATGGAAGCGGCTGCCAGGTTTGGGCTATCCCGCTGGCTTGTCATTATGGAGGTAGACTGTGGCAAGTGTGAGGGGAAGAGGCATGTCCTTGGAGTTGGGTGGGAGGGCCTGGGTGTGCCCCCTGTTTCAGGAGGAAAAGGACGTTCTGTGCAAAATTCCACACAGGGAGTGGGGAAAGTGTTTTCTCCCAGCAAGTTCCCCTCCTCCTGTGTGCATTTGTGTATTCCTCCCTCTGGACGGTCATCTTTATGCTAATGCAGCTATTGCAAAGATAACCTATTACAAAGGTAAATGTGAAATACATGCTTTCTGAGCAGGATACCTCAGTTTTGAGAAGGCTGTTGCTGTTTACTGATGTATTTGATTTTTAGACAGAGCCTTTCTGTGATTTAAGGCAGATCTATAGTCTTCCTTCCAAAAATACACTTTCAGCTTTTGTATTACATTTCTCAACTTTCATGGTTCTTGCTAACTTCCTCTTCTTTAGGTGAATATTTTATCGTAGTCCTGTGTAGAAGTATTGCAATTGAAGCATCAAAGACTTAAAGCCTAAGGGAGCACTGTTGTTTCTTCTAGACTTTTGTATTGTTACAAGAAGCTGTATTCTGAAGAAATGGTTGGCCTTTGCACTGCCTGTCCTATTGCTGCTCAGGTTCAGCTCATCAAAATGAGGAGCTCTGCCCAAGGGGAGAAATAAAGCTCGCTATGGCAAGGTTTGTCACCTAGGTTGTCCGAAAGGAAGATGCATGAAGAACAGATCCTATTAATTTACAAATATTAGGCTGCTCTTTCCCTAAAATAGGCAATTCAACCCTGAGGGGTCAGTGAAGGGATACGAACTGTGTTTGCAGACCAAGCAGACTGATCTGCAGCGATGTGGAGCTGTGCTCCTAGCCCTTGGCAAAACAGAGCCTGGCTGTTTGGTGCCAGGCTGTTTGAAGGCTTGGTTTCATGGTTCAGTACATTATGTGGGAGAAGGGAAAAAAGCTAATGGGAAGTTTTTGTAGAGAAAGAAGGTGGTACTTTGGTGAGTGGAATATACCAGGAAGCTCCTGAAGACCTTACCGGATTGTAGTCTTCACTTTTAGTTGTGAGCAGATGTCAGGAAACAGACCAACAAGTTCAAGAGTCTTAAAATGCATTCGATTCAGCATTTAAAGTTGTTTTCCTCATATTGCTTTCAAGGCTTTGGACTTTCAGTTCCTATGGTGGTGGGGTTTTTTTATTTTTTTTTTAAGAAGTTTCCTCATGTACTTCATTAACCCCAAAGACTCCTAACATACCTTGAAAGGGGGAACGGTAATTTGAACATGTTAACACAGTTGGGAGTAGAGATGTTGGAAGGTCTCGTAGCAAAACTGGGAAAGCTGGCAATGTTGCTATCAGCAGAAGGCGGCACCGCTAAAGGGTCAGCTGGGTGTGGGGCTGGCCGGGGAGGTTTGGGACTCTTTAAAATGTGCTTTGGAAGGACATTTGCTATCTGGTGTGAATGCTGGGCTGGAGCTTGATGACCTCTCCCTGCAGGACTGTTTTCAGACTGTCAACATGCCCTTTCAGTCAATATGAAGGCTCAAGGGGTTGTGTTTAGGGGCGTTACAGGTCTTCCTTCCTGTGTAAGGAGTGGACCTCTTCTCCGCTCCATGATGTTGCTGTGTGATGCAGGCAGCTGCTGCTTCCTGGAGGTCTGGCCTGAGGATGCCATTGTCCTCTGGAGAGAGAAACTCTGTCATAAGCCCTGTCCTGGAGAGGCTAGAGGTGAGGGATGGGGTTGTGTTGCAGGTGGTGCCTCTTCTCTCATTCTTCTGCTGGTGATGAGGCAGAGAGGGTGACAGATACACCACCAGAAGTCCTGTGCATCCTGGGGCTCTTGTTACTCATTATCAAAAACCTGCCAGCACTCTCCATTACACTGTCACAAGCCAAAGTCCTGGCCTTGTCTCCATCCCCCTGCCTTGCCCCGAATTTTGCTAACATGCATGAATGCAGAGTCCTGAAATTCAGGTTCATGGTTCCAAAGTTCATGGTCTTGAGAATAAACAAAAAACTATTGTGGTGGCTGAGAGCTGGGTACCCCATTAACCCAGAATCATGAATATTTATCATGCTGGATTACAAAAGAACATAGAGACTATATTGTATTTCCTATAACTTTATTTCCATGGCATCTTTTCTTGGCGGCTCACTTTAATGTAAGCTTTGCTTATTTAGTTGCACACTTTAAGCCGATTAACTTCTTACTAATAAAATGTGTGTTGACTCCCTTTGTCCCAGCTCCTGTTTGTTTGTACCTACACTCCTATGACAAAGAGTCACAGAGAACTGCTTTAAGCTCCAGCTAAATCCCCCTGCTGGAAGCTTTGAACGAGCTGAATGTGTCTGGGGGTGATTTCAGCCTTGCATTTTCTCTCTCGCCCTCTTGCTGCCTGGAAGTTGGGCCCCGCAAAGCAAGCTCTTCTGAACACCCCCTCCATTTCTGAAACCATTCATGGTGCTTTGGGCTTTGGCAGGAATGATCCAGCCTGTTATTGTTGCTCTCTGAGCTGGGTCAGAATAGAACTACTAGTGGGGGGAATCAGAGAAGTTTTCCAGCCCTGAAGACCCATCTGTGGCTCTGCATGCTCAGTAGTTTCCCACTGAGGAAACTACTTATAATAGTAACCACATTATTCCCTCTCTGCTTACATACCTTACCCTGTCATTCAGTGCCCAACATACCGCATGTTTTACTGTGACTTCTCTCTAGGAACATCCTAGTGAGATGATTACATCCTGCCGTTTTATTAAAGATGCTCTATAAAAATTCTCCTTTTCCACCAAAGGCAGTTCAGACCAGAATTTTAAAGTTAGTTGGGAGCCTAAAGGTATGGATAAGCACTTGGAAAATACTTTCTAAAGGCCTTTTATAAATCTGCTCCTTTGTGTTTGGAGCTTTGCTAAAGCTAAAATGATCCCTTAGAAATGTAGTGTTAAGAATGGCTGATCTGCCTCCAAACAAACTCAGTAGCCTGTTTCTATTGGGCCAGCAGCAAATGCCAAGGGAGGTGTAGAAAAGCAGGGCAGAACAGAGTGATATGGCCAAAAAGTCTTCCAGACTGTAGTAGACTCCACAGTCCCTGAGCCAAAGCTGGTTCATGGTCTTTAATGATCTTGGATAGATTTGTCTTCCATCTGCTTTCTTTTTGAACCTGCATAAGCTTTTAGCATCCATAGCCTCCTGGGATAAGAAGTGCCAGAGCTTAACTGCAGCATCCCTTTACTCTTTTCTTATCTACATGTGAGTCAGTGCACCAGGTGTTGCAGCTGGTTTAGTTAGTGTTGCCTACCAGTTTCTGTTCTTGTCTCCATTTAGACCAAAGCTTTCCATATGTTGTCTCTGTCTTGGGGAATTCAGAGAAACCCAGCTGGTTTTAATAGCAGAAAATACTTATCCTTTGCTATTGCAAGAAAATCCTTTCTTGAAGAACTCCAAGCTCATGCTGGCTGGGGAAGAGGAGGGGAAATGTGGAGGGCAATAGCAGCCACGCTCCACACCCCAGGGAAATCGCTTAGTGCATTTCTGCAGCACGTCTTGCAGGTGAGTATTGGACCACTCAGTTGTTTGAGGGATAATTTTGAATGTGTCCGTTAATTCATTTGCAGTGGAGAGGGGACGACCAGAGGAGGTGCATGCCATTGCTCCTGAATGGCTATCCTCTCCGGGGAAGCATCTAACAAATTGTGATGGGGGGTGATGGTGTAGTAACCCAGCAGTAATGTACTCACCCCTGTAGTATCTGGACATCTTCTAGTACTGGAAGTCTGTAACTTCTGTTACATTGCTAGAGTTTTTAGTCAGTTTTGTGGCTGAAGGCACGGTTTCAAAAAGCACTTTGTGTTTGTTGACGGCCCTGATTTCAGGGAAGGACATTGCACCTTACTGCTGGACCCCTAAGAAGGATGATAAGTTGTTCTTTACCCAGTCTCAGCTAAGCATTTGGCTGCTGTGATAGGGGTGTATGGTGGATGTAGACTGGTAGCTCTCTGTTGTGGCATCTACAGAAGGCTGCTAGTGGTCACCACATGGACAGTCAGTGGGTGAACTAGTGAGGTTAAGTGGAATAAAAAAGAGAATCCTTGTAGAGTCAGTAGCAGATCTCCAGTAGTGCTCGTTCAGCTGTGTTGGACAGGGCAGAGATGTCGAGATGTGTAAGAATGAATATGTGTCCTCTATTAGTGTCAACAGAAGGAAATACGAAGGCAGTGCTGTAGGCGAGTTGTTTCTGTGGCTCCCCCTGAACACAGAGCATGCCGTTCCTGAAGCTTTGATTATGTGAGCTTATAACTGGCTTTCAGCTAGTTTGGGATTCTGTTTAGAAGCTAGGGATGATTAGGGAAAAGCAACTTTTAAGAGCAATTGATAGGAGCATTTCCTAGCTTGTGAAAGTTCGCAATCTGTCCTCATTCTGACGGCACCTGGAAAGCATGCTGTGACGGTGCATGTCCTTTGGGTAGTTTGTACACAGTATTCTCTGCTGATGGCAGTGTCCTGGTTTCGGCTGGGATAGAGTTAATTTTCTTCCTAACAGCAGGCATAGTGCTGTGTTTTGGATTTAGTAGGAGAAGAATGTTGATAACAGGCTGATGTTTGTAGTTGTTGCTGAGTACTGCTTATGCTAGTCAAGGACTTTTTCAGCTTCCCATGCTCTGCCAGGCGCACAAGAAACTGGGAGGGGGCACAGCCAGAATAGTTGATCCAAACTGACCAAAGGGCTATTCCATACCATATGACGTCATGCTCAGTATATAAACTGGGGGGGGTTGGCCGGGGAGCAGCGATCGCTGCTCGGGAACTGTCTGGGTATCGGTCGGCGGGTGGTGAGCAATTGCATTGTGCATCACTTGCTTCGTGTATCATTATTATTATTATCATTATTATACTGTTACTATTAGCATTACTATTTTACTTTATTTCAATTATTAAACTGTTCTTATCTCAGCCCAGGAGTGTTTCTCACTCTTACTCCTCCAATTCTCTCCCCCATCCCATCGGGGTAGGGGGAGTGAGCGAGCGGCTGCGTGGTGCTTAGTTGCTGGCTGGGGCTAAACCACGACAGTCCTTTTTGGCGTCCCTGGGTGGGCTGCGAGATATGCGAAAAGATTTTGGTCGTCATCCAGGCGAGCACATCATCACCTGGCTGCTCCGATGCTGGGATAACGGGGCCAGTAGCCTGGATTTAGAGGGTAGGGAAGCCAAGCAGCTGGGATCCCTTTCCAGGGAAGGGGGCATTGACAAAGCAATTGGAAAAGGGGCAAAACCGCTCAGCCTCTGGAGGCGACTTCTGTCAAGCGTGAAGGAAAGGTATCCCTTCAAGGAGGATGTTTTATACCGCCCAAGCAAATGGACCACCGTAGAGAAAGGTATCCAGTACCTGAGGGAATTAGGCGTGCTGGAGGTGATTTACAGTGACCTGAATGATGAGCGGTTAACCAAAGACCCAGATGAAGTCAGGTGCACACAATCCATGTGGCGGAAGGTGGTACGGAGCGCACCAGCATCGTATTCCAACTCGTTGGCAATACTAGCCTGGAAAGACGACGAGGCACCAACGGTGGATGAAGTGGCTAGACAACTCCGGGACTACGAAGAAAAGCTCTCTTCCTCCCTACGGGCCTGTGTCTCGGCTGTGGAAAAACTGTCTGAAAAAATATGCCAAGAGTTCCAACAACTCAGAGAGGATCTGTCCTACTCCCCACCTGCACGGACCAGTGTCTCAGCCATTAGGAGTCAACGTCCCTATGCTCAAGAGAGAGGATATAGAGGATACACACCACGGGGCACCCTGTGGTTTTACCTGCGTGATTATGGAGAGGACATGAGAAAGTGGGATGGAAAACCCACCTCAACCTTAGAGGCACGGGTGCGTGAATTGCAAGGAAAAACTATTAGAAAAGGCGGTTCTCCCAGGAAAATTGCAGCTCCAGTTTCCAGTGAGCAGTTCCCGAGACAGAGTAAGAGGGCTAATTTTACTTCCGACCTTGATCAGGGAACTTTTGATTCACATTTACAGGAAGTGAACAGCGAATACTGTGACCAGTGTTAGAGGGGCCCTGCCTCCAGCCAGGTGGAGGAAAGGGACAACCGGGTTTACTGGACTGTGTGGATTCGATGGCCTGGAACGTCAGACCCACAGGAGTATAAGGCTCTAGTGGACACTGGTGCACAGTGCACGCTAATGCCATCAAACTATAGAGGGGCAGAACCCATTTGTATTTCTGGAGTGACAGGGGGATCCCAACAGCTCACTGTACTGGAAGCTGAAGTGAGCCTAACTGGGAATGAGTGGCAAAAGCACCCCACTGTGACTGGCCCAGATGCTCCGTGCATCCTTGGCATAGACTACCTCAGGAGAGGGTATTTCAAGGACCCAAAAGGGTACCGGTGGGCTTTTGGTATAGCTGCTTTGGAGACAGAGGAAATTAAACAGTTGTCCACCTTGCCCGGTCTCTCAGAGGACCCTTCAATTGTAGGGTTGCTGAAGGTTGAGGAACAACAGGTGCCGATTGCTACCACAACTGTGCACAGGCGGCAATATCGCACCAACCGAGACTCCCTGATTCCCATCCATAACCTGATTCGTCGACTGGAGAGCCAGGGAGTGATCAGCAAGACTCGCTCACCCTTTAACAGTCCCATATGGCCAGTGCGAAAGTCTAATGGGGAGTGGAGACTAACAGTGGACTATCGTGGCCTGAACGAAGTTACACCGCCGCTGAGTGCTGCCGTGCCAGACATGCTAGAACTTCAATATGAACTGGAGTCAAAGGCAGCTAAGTGGTATGCCACAATTGATATTGCTAATGCATTTTTCTCCATCCCTTTGGCAGCAGAGTGCAGACCCCAGTTTGCTTTTACCTGGAGGGGTGTTCAGTACACCTGGAACCGACTGCCCCAGGGGTGGAAGCACAGCCCCACCATTTGCCATGGACTGATCCAGACAGCACTGGAACAGGGTGAAGCTCCAGAACATCTGCAGTACATTGATGACATCATTGTGTGGGGCAATACAGCAGAAGAAGTTTTTGAGAAGGGAAAGAAAATAGTCCAAATCCTTCTGAAGGCTGGTTTTGCCATAAAACAGAGTAAGGTCAAGGGGCCTGCACAGGAGATCCAGTTTTTAGGAATAAAATGGCAAGATGGACGTCGTCAGATCCCAATGGATGTGATCAACAAAATAACAGCTATGTCCCCACCAACTAGCAAAAAGGAAACACAAGCTTTCTTAGGCGTTGTGGGGTTTTGGAGAATGCATATTCCAAATTACAGCCAGATCGTAAGCCCTCTCTATCAGGTGACCCGGAAGAAGAACGAATTCAAATGGGGCCCTGAGCAACAACAAGCCTTTGAACAAATTAAACGTGAGATAGTTCATGCAGTAGCCCTTGGGCCAGTCCGGGCAGGGCAGGATATTAAAAATGTGCTCTACACCGCAGCCGGGGAGAATGGCCCTACCTGGAGCCTCTGGCAGAAAGCACCAGGGGAGACTCGAGGTCGACCCCTAGGGTTTTGGAGTCGGGGATACAGAGGATCCGAAGCCCGCTACACTCCAACTGAGAAAGAGATACTGGCAGCATATGAAGGGGTTCGAGCTGCTTCAGAAGTGGTTGGTACTGAAGCACAGCTCCTGCTGGCACCCCGACTGCCGGTGTTGGGCTGGATGTTCAAAGGGAGGGTCCCCTCTACACATCATGCAACTGATGCTACATGGAGTAAGTGGGTTGCATTGATCACACAACGGGCTCGAATAGGAAACCCCAGTCGCCCAGGAATCCTGGAAGTGATCATGGACTGGCCAGAAGGAAAAAACATTAGAATATCACCAGAGGAGGAGGTGACACGTGCTGAAGAGGCCCCACTGTATAATAAATTGCCAGAAAATGAAAAGCAATATGCCCTGTTCACTGATGGGTCCTGTCGTCTCGTGGGAAAGCATCGGAGGTGGAAAGCTGCTGTATGGAGTCCTATACGACAAGTCGCAGAAACTGCTGAAGGAGAAGGGGAGTCGAGTCAGTTTGCAGAGGTGAAAGCCATCCAGCTGGCTTTAGATATTGCTGAAAGAGAAAAGTGGCCAGTCCTTTATCTCTATACTGACTCATGGATGGTGGCAAATGCCCTGTGGGGGTGGCTGCAGCAATGGAAGCAGAGCAACTGGCAGCGCAGAGGCAAACCAATCTGGGCTGCCGCATTGTGGCAAGATATTGCTGCCCGGGTAGAGAACCTGGTTGTAAAAGTTCGTCATGTAGATGCTCATGTACCTAAGAGTCGGGCCACTGAAGAACATCAAAACAACCAGCAAGTAGATCAGGCTGCTAAGATTGAAGTGGCTCAGGTGGATTTGGACTGGCAACATAAGGGTGAATTATTTATAGCTCGGTGGGCCCATGATGCCTCAGGCCATCAAGGAAGGGATGCAACGTATAAATGGGCTCGTGATCGAGGGGTGGACTTAACTATGGACAGTATTGCACAGGTTATTCATGAGTGTGAAACATGCGCTGCAATCAAGCAAGCCAAGCAGTTCAAGCCCCTTGGGTATAGTGAACGATGGCTAAAATATAAATATGGGGAGGCCTGGCAGATTGATTACATCACGCTCCCACAGACCCGCCAGGGCAAGCGCTATGTGCTCACCATGGTGGAAGCAACCACTGGATGGCTGGAAACATATCCCGTGCCCCATGCCACCGCCCGGAACACCATCCTGGGCCTTGAAAAGCAAGTCCTGTGGCGACATGGCACTCCAGAAAGAATTGAGTCAGACAACGGGAGTCATTTCCGAAACAACCTCATAGACACCTGGGCCAAAGAGCACGGCATTGAGTGGGTATATCACATCCCTTACCATGCACCAGCCTCCGGGAAAATTGAGCGATACAATGGATTGTTAAAGACTACCCTGAGAGCAATGGGTGGTGGGACGTTTAAACATTGGGATACGCATTTAGCAAAAGCCACCTGGTTAGTCAACACCAGGGGATCTGCCAATCGAGCTGGCCCTGCCCAATCAAAACTTTTACGTACTGTAGAAGGAGATAAAGTTCCTGTAGTGCACATGAAAAATATGCTGGGGAAGACAGTCTGGGTTACTTCCCCCTCTGGCAAAGGCAAACCCATTCGTGGGATTGCTTTTGCTCAAGGACCTGGGTGCACTTGGTGGGTGATGCGAAAGGATGGGGAAGCCCAATGTGTACCTCAAGGGAATCTGATTTTGGGTGAAAATAGCCAATGAATTGAATTGTATAATATTAATTGCTTTATAATACTGTATGTTATCTCTTAACTATATGTTATCTCTTAACTGCATGTTAATATAATAATATAGTAGGTTAATATTAAGTATATAATACTATATATTATGATTGCTATATGCCGCATCAATGGTATTGCAGTAAGAATTGCCCAGCCTAAGGAAAATGAACTTTGATGAAACCATGTTGGAATGAGAACTGACTTCAGCATGCAACAGTCCAACACTGCACACCACCTGTCCTGCTCTGAAAGACTGTGATGACAGATGGAACCCAAAGTCATGGGCTAAATGAACTCAATGGACATTTTAGAGGGATGGGCCATAGACGAAGGGAATGATATCTGTGTGTATATCAAGATAGGGAAAGGGGTGGTGATTAATTGGAACACATTGGAAAGGGGAGGGCCTGTGCATGACGTAGATGGTATAGAATAAGGGGTGGATACTGTCCTGGTTTCGGCTGGGATAGAGTTAATTTTCTTCCTAACAGCAGGCATAGTGCTGTGTTTTGGATTTAGTAGGAGAAGAATGTTGATAACAGGCTGATGTTTGTAGTTGTTGCTGAGTACTGCTTATGCTAGTCAAGGACTTTTTCAGCTTCCCATGCTCTGCCAGGCGCACAAGAAACTGGGAGGGGGCACAGCCAGAATAGTTGATCCAAACTGACCAAAGGGCTATTCCATACCATATGACGTCATGCTCAGTATATAAACTGGGGGGGGTTGGCCGGGGAGCAGCGATCGCTGCTCGGGAACTGTCTGGGTATCGGTCGGCGGGTGGTGAGCAATTGCATTGTGCATCACTTGCTTCGTGTATCATTATTATTATTATCATTATTATACTGTTACTATTAGCATTACTATTTTACTTTATTTCAATTATTAAACTGTTCTTATCTCAGCCCAGGAGTGTTTCTCACTCTTACTCCTCCAATTCTCTCCCCCATCCCATCGGGGTAGGGGGAGTGAGCGAGCGGCTGCGTGGTGCTTAGTTGCTGGCTGGGGCTAAACCACGACAGGCAGAAGCATGTATATTTGGTGCAGTGCATTGTTTTTTTCTCTTGGAGGAATATTTTGGGTCTTACTTATCGCTTCTAGATCTGTGAAGTTCCTTGGGTTGTCTTCCCCGAACTTCCCACTGGGTGTTTGCCCTGTGTCTAGGACTAGTGGAGCAGATACAGTTTCACGTGAATGATGATTGATTTTCAACATCTAGTGTGTGGTTGTAAAAGGGCCTACTAGCAATAAGCCCAGAGACATATATTGATGTGTTCCCCCTTTCCCTTGCTCTCTGACCCATTGCCACCTCTGTCATTGATCTTGTGACCTTTCATGTACAGTCAGACCAGGTAAGGAGACAAAACCAGCCTTAGCATGTGAAAGCCATCACCAGCCACAGAAATACTGGTTCCTCATCTGATAATACCCAGTTCATTTGTGACAGCTGTGCCATCCCTGCAGTAGGGGCACCTTTGATGTGAAAGGACACAGTGAACAATACTCATCCTGCCTAGTCAGTATTAAATAAAAACAAAGTATGAATCTTTGTGCTGGATGCAAAGTTTTTCTTTGTGGTGCTAACAGTATCTTTTTGTTGCTGCAGTTCCTGCTAGAGAAACAAAAAATTTAAGGATCTTGGTGCTCTCAATTTCCTTCTGGATGAGTAAAATAAAAATTGGGTTGATATGTTTGTATTTGTCCTGGTTTCAGCTGGGATAGAGTTAACTTTCTTCCTAGTAGTTGGTATAGTGCTGTGTTTTAGATTTAGGATGAGAATAATGTTGATAAACACACTGGTGTTTTAGTTGTTGCTAAGTAGTGCTTGCACTAGTCAAGGACTTTGCAGCTTCCCATGCTTTGCCACGTGCACAAGAAGCTGGGAGGGGGCACAGCCAGGCCAGCTGACCCAAATTGCCAAAAGGGCTATTCCATACCATATGATGTCATGCTCGGTATAGAAACTGGGGGGAGTTGGCTGGGGGTAGTGATTGCTGCTCGGAGACTGGCTGGGCATTGGTCGGTGGGTGGTGAGCAATTGCATTGTGCATCACTTGCTTTGTATATTCTATTATTATTGTTATTTTACTTTCATTATTAAACTGTTCTTATCTCAACCCATGAGTTTTCTCACTTTTACTCTTCTGTTTCTCTCCCCCATCCCACTGGGTGGGGGGAGTGAGTGAGGGCTAAACTATGACAGCATCACCTCTCTGTCAGCATTGTAGTTCAACAGTCATCATACCGACATATCTCAGGAGTGGTGTGTGTGCATGACTGCTGAGTGTGGAGTATTTGAGTGTGTGATGAAGACTGATGCGGGGCAGTAACGTCCAGATAAATGAATGAAAAGTGGACATGAGGCTACTTGTATATTTGAGCGTGGAGAAGAAATTGTCATGTGTTAGTTGCTTTGTTTGAGGAATGGTATGTTAGGAACTGATTTATGTTTTCTGGACTACCTTAAATACTACATTTCTAAACTTCCTCAGACTTCTAGACCCTGGTAACACCCCTTTTTACCAGTGGATTTGCCTGCTTTCAGCAATTCAGTGTCTGATGGTGAGGGAGCTCTGTCTTTTCTTGCAGGTGCATGAAGAGTGGGTGAAGGTTTGCTCCCCACTATACTGCAGGTCTGTGCAAAATCTGGAGGGGAATCAGAATAGTACAGCTTGAAGATCTCCATGCTAGGAAATGCTGCTTTATGGTGGTTTTAATCCTGTGCAAGGTTAATATTAAAGTACAGGTGTGTACCATGGAGGGAAGCACTGGCATTTGATGGGTTAAAAGTTGTGGTGTTGATGTGGCTGCAGAGGGATAAGTGACTGGAGGGGGAGCAGATCTGCTGCTGCTGGGTTGTTACAGTAGCTCAATAGGTGGAAGCTCTTTTTGATGGGTGCAGCCCTTCTGGAAAGTGCTTGCATTTTTCTTTCCACTGATCCAGAGCTGGCATGGGATTCCTGCTCCCTGAGAGGGTGAGCCAGGGGCAGATCTCCCTGCTCATCCTTTCTGCTAATGGTGGGAGGGAGAGGGGTTTGCTACAGCTCCCGCAGGCTCTCCTGCTGAGCTAATCCCCTGTCCTCTGCATCTTCTGGAGGAGCAGGAGGTGTTGAAGCAGATGCTGGAGAAATGCCTGGGCACTAAGTCCTCTTTCTGACCCAGCACAAGTGTCCTTCTGCAAAAAATGAGCCACTTCCCATTTCTGGTACCTGCCTTTCTCCAGCGGTGCTGGTGACCCTGCTTCCTGCCGATGCCCAGGGGTGCTCATGGCAAGGCCTGGCTTACTGCTGTGGGAAACCGGAACCAGGTTCTAGTTTGCAGTTCTTTGGGCTGGAGTTTTTCCTGACATTGGTCTGCCTGGAGCTGGGAAGCGTTTTCAGAGCCTGAGCCAAGAAAGGGCTTCACTGCCTCAGAGCAAGGCTAATGCAGGGAGACCTTACTGGCACTGTTAAATCCCGGCAGCTGCCTCAAAGCAGCTCTGTCCTCTCTCCCCTTTGCTCCCTGCTTTTGTCAAACTGCAACCTCCCACTTCAAAGACAGGCACGCTCCTGACACAAGAGTTTTTGTTATACAGAGGGCACAAACAGCTTGCCAGGGGAAGAAGTTGTCTTCGTTCCCTGTGTAAAGCCATTTTATTAAGGTGGGGAAATGTCAAAATCGAAGTTGCTTTCCACCTTCAATCCAGCCTTGCTTATGCGTTGTGATAGTTGCTAATTGTATGACTGCATTAAGCTGCTCCTGGAATAGATCCAGCTGTGGAGTGAAGGGGACTGATGATGACAGGGATCCTTTCTCTTCTCTTGCAGAGGCAGGGAGGTGCACACTGAGCAAGGATGAAAAAACCTCTGTCTTTTAGACAGCTGACTGGCACCATGGCAGAGTGTGTGCCAATGCTCTGCATCAGTGTTCCTACGTGGTCCTGAGGAGGACTGTCTTTCCTCCCATCTTCTTTCTTCTCCCAGTATTGGTGAGCTGTGGAAAATGAGTGGAATCAGGGACTGAGCTGTTTGAGAACAAGCTGGCTATAGCTAATCTTCACTGAGAGACCCTCCGCTTTGCATGAAGTTGTAGGAGATTTTATGTATTGGTGATCAAATGTGACTGGAAAACACTAAGAATGAGTTAGCAGTTTTTGGAGGTGTGGAACGTAGACCATATTTGCCTATATATAAAGCATAAGCCTTGTTGAACGTCATCTTCTGCTGGATGCTTTAAGTGAGTCTTGTTGCACGAGGGGACAGAGGTCAGTTAGGCTGGCCTCTCTTTCTGGCCTTCCCTGGGAGGTGAAGGATTAATGATACTTCCTTCAAATTACTTAACGCTGTGGTTTTATGCTGACTCCTCACATCTGCTGTGATGTGATACAATGCTGAATGCCATGAAGGGCCTTTAAATGGCAAACAGCTTCCACCTGAGATACTCCTGACTTCAGAGCCTTTGATTCCAGTCTGGAGCTGGGTCTACTAGCAATTATATTTTTGTATGAATTCCACCACCTTGCCTTTGGAGTTGGTCGTGTGTTGATTTTCCTTCTATACCCAATCTCCAGTGTACTGATTTCCATTCATGAGAAGGTTTGTGTGTTCTGCAGTGATTGCCCCAAAAGATACATCTTACCCTGAGGAGACAGACTGCAGTGGAGAGCCCGGATATGTTCCTAGCACTCTCTGAGGGCAGCCTTCCATTACTGTAGCCTCATACTTGCACGTGCTCTGGGCTTCCTGCAGTGTCCAGGGCATGAAATAACTCCTGTAATTTGGACCCACGGGAAGAGGTTGAACTGGAGAGGACCCTGCATTACCAGTGGAGGAAGCAGAGGTGGCTGCCGTTAGCGTGCTGAATTGCACAGCGTTTTCATTCATTCCAGCTGTTTAACAGGATTACATGAAGAGTGGCTTCTGCCTGCAGGCACTTAGTGCCTATGGAAATCTGCAGCTGTCTGGATTGGTTACGTGCAAATCCGATGCCTCCCCTTTATGCATAGGAATTTATGAATGACGGAAACCATGTGAATCAATTGCATGAATAATTTTCATGTGCTTCACCCTACGTCAGATTCAAGCGGGACTTTCAGTTAACTGTGTCTTGTGGTCCCCAACAGCTTTCCCAAAGAGGGAGGAGATGCTTCGGGATGGCCACTAGGTGTAGGAGTAGGATAGCTTTGGTGAATGTGCATCTCCTTGCCTTGGGCAATGGGAAACAGCCCAGTGTGCCAGTGAACGTGGAGCTGAACACCCTCATCTTCTGCTTGGTCCGACTGCCCTTTCTGTAGCATGGTTGCCTTGTGAAGTGACAAGGACCTGAAACCCTTCAGCCTCAAGAGAAGGAAGGTAACTCCAGCACCTTGGTGCTGGCCAGCAGCAGATGGTCTATCTAATGGTGGAGCACTGGGGTGGGGAGCTGGGACATCCAGCTCTACTTTGGATTCTGTGACCAAAAAAAATTGCTTCACTTCTTCAAGGGCAGGCTGAGAAACATATCTTTTGACGGCTTTTTGGGACGTCTGTTTGACGCCTGCTTCAGCAAGCTTTGTCTAAAGAGATGAGACAGGTTTTACTGTGCAAGGCCTGTTCCAGTAGGCATGGATTCTGCACTGCGCTTTCTTGGGGTGCAAGTATAACGTGCCATTTTGGCAAGGAAAATAGTGGCATCGATGTACTTTCCCCTTTGAAATTTTAAATCTTTCTAATAGCTTCCCCTGCACTTCCAAATAGAGATACTTATTGTCTGCTTCCCTGACCAGATCTACCTTTTGGAGAGCAGTACCCCTGAGTGAAGGCCTTATCTGTCTGTGCCCAGTCCTCCTGTCTACACAGCTGGAGACCACTAGTTTGGATGTGGTCTAGCTGTAATATGGCAAATGACCTGTTGCCAAGCTGGAACCGAGCAGGAAGCCACAATGGGTACATTAAAAGTGAGATGCTAATTTTAGATGGCACAGCAAAACGTGGAAACATGAAATTATAACTTACATGGAGCCCCAGAGCTTCATTTATGCTTTCAGGAGTTCTAACAGCTCCAGCTTGGCGCCTGATGGTAATGCCTGGATGAGGGCTAAGCAAAAAGCATGCCTGTCCTATGAGTAAGTAACTTCTCTGGAACCAGGAGCAGGGGTGTTACTCTGCGTGACCTGATACATCTTCTTCACGTGTTGAGGTGTTCATTGCAGGTCTTTTCCAAAGTCTGCTCACCACGGTCCATAAAGAGTGCTGCTGTGGTGGCGTGATCCCAGGAGGAGGCAGCATGTGAACCGGTCAGCAGCATCCCAGTGTGGAAGGGGCTGGGGAAGCCCAGGCTGACCTGGGAACAAAGGAGCTGTTGCTCCGAGCTGCATGATGAAACCTTTCCCTGTGGAAGCCAGACAATCTCCCCATTTATTTGCAAGTGGCATTCAGTCACAGTTTTTTGGCAACATATGGAAAATGTTTAAATTAGCTGTATGAGCCATACGTGAAACAGATGCGTATTCTTGAGCAGGCTTTTGTCGTTGATGTTTGAGCGAGTGAAGGGTGCAGCTGGCTCGCTTGGGAAGTGGGGAGCATGTCCTCACCCAGATGTAGTTAAGTGCTTGAAGTGAAACAGAGAACCAGAACGTTACAGAATGTGTGTCGATAAAGACCAACTTCTCATGGGCACCTACTGCATAAATAAGATGAATGGACGTAATGACGCTTAACCCTTCACTGCTTTCCTGATTTCTCACTGCTGGTGCAGGCTCAGGTGTGTCAACAGAAGATTGTATGATCCAGGGCTGTCTTGTTTGTGTCTTCCACTTTATGCTGGTATATCGACACACTAGTTTAAAGCTCTGAGGTCTGATCAGAGCAGAATTCTACACCTTTCTGAGCAATCTTAGTAAATAGAGAGTAATGAGATCTTGTTGAAGAAAGCAGAACGTTGTGGCTGCTGTGGCTTTTGGTTGTGAATCTTGAGAGGAATTTTGTATGGGGAGAAATTCCACCCAAAATTGCTCTGTAACTAGAGCTGTGACAGCCTCTCAACTTCAAATCCTTGTGGAGCTCTGTACACCAAGAGGGATTGTGTTGCTGCACAGTCCTAGATGCTCACTGCGGTGTGTATGGCTGGGACAGTAAAAAGTGGCCTTGACTATTAAGAGCATTTACTTTATACGTGCAACTGTAATGGAATAGACCAAGGTGGGAGTTGCTGAGACTGCAGTGATGGTTGCTGTGGATGTTTGGGTGGCTGAGTTTAGCTGATGTGGGATAGTAACACTGAAAGACAAGAACTGAGAGTTTATGGCAGTGGGGTTCAGAAAAGGGTGAGGAAGCAGTGAAAGCAGAGCTCTGGGAGCACTGCTGATGGGACTGAGTGGAAAGGAAGAGGCTTTGGGACATCAGAAGGAACCACCCAAAGGAAGGCCATGGCAGGATGTCAATCTCTCCTACGAGGGCAATGCTGTGATTTTTGTGTGCTGCACAGGGGTGTCTGCCCAGTGCAGTATTCATACATGTGTGTGCTGCTGACGGTCTTGTAATGCTCACCATCGCAAAGCAGACTTGAAGAGTGTCTGCTGGGGCAAGCTGCTTGGATCCTTTGCCGCGCATCTCTAAAGGTGCAAATCCAGACAGGTATTTGAACAGGCTGCTGACAAGGCTTATGAGCTGCGGAAGGGGAAGCAGGAGATCCTGTTTACTCTATATGCATGATGAGAAAAGGCAATAACTGTTTTTTCAGGCTTTCTTGTAGGAGTTTAAAACAGGCAGGGAATTACCAGAGGGGCATGGGGTGCTTTAGGGGGCTCTAACTGTTTCCCTGAACCAAGTGTCCTTGCAGCAGCCTGTGCTCTGGGCCGTGTCACACTGAGCTAGTAGCACAGTTCCCATCTGGGGCATCGCTGTATCATGCAGGATTGTCCCCTTCTGGGAAAGCCACTTCTTTGGATTACGTGGCACTAGAGGTCAAGTTTCTTTGACCGAGGTGACTACTTGGCAAATGCCTGTTTCTGGGCAAATTGGCGGTACGGGGAGTTTCCCCTGAGGTGCATAGTGCAGGTGCAAGTGACCCTTCCCAGATACTGATGGGCTGAGCCCTTCCCCAGGCTTGTGGGCACCAGCAACCACCTACAAGCACAGGCAGCACCCGTGCGGAGGGGAGTCCCTTTGCTGTAAGCATCAAAGGCTTCAAATATAAAACCAATGTGTTTTCAAACTTAACAGGTGAACCAAACAGCTGTTTGTGATGACAAATACTGGTATTTTGGCTTATGGATGAACCTGGGTGAAACATCTCTTGGGATGTGTTTTGACTTCTGATGGTTTTTTTGTTTTGTTCATATGTTTCTTTGAACCAGTTTTGCCCGTGGCGAGACTTACCCGGAAGCATCCTTGTCACAGGCGTTAC
Source organism: Pelecanus crispus (assembly GCF_030463565.1). Classification (NCBI taxonomy): domain Eukaryota; kingdom Metazoa; phylum Chordata; class Aves; order Pelecaniformes; family Pelecanidae; genus Pelecanus; species Pelecanus crispus. Next base: position 23,499,720 of record NC_134652.1, read on the forward strand.
TCTAGTAATGTTTTGCGTACTGCAGGGGGTGGAGCGCTTCATTTTGCAAGGTTATTTTTAACTCCTAAATACTTGTGGTGCGGCCAGTCCAGGATGGTGGCTGGATTCTTCGCAAGGAAGGGCTGCGCTCCGCTGCCAGGGTGAGCGATTTCCACTCCTCCTGCTTGGGGTCCCACTGTAATTTTCTGTGTGTAGTATCCCCCTCTGGGGAGTGTTTCTAAAGCTTGATTTTTAGAGGGAAGAGGGAGGAAAGGAGAGAAAATCTGGTCTCCTTTTGTTGTGTATTTATTGTTTTGTTGGTGGTTTTTTTGTTGTTGTTTGGAGGGGAAAAATAACTTTTTTGTATTTTGCCCCTTATTAACACAACATAAATGGCATCTTTCGGACTGCATCACAGCTCAGCATGTACCTGGGACAGTGCTGGTGCCAACCTACTTCCTGCTTGGTTTTTCCCCTGGACTTTTGTGTCGCTTACTGCTTTGCTGTGTTGTGCTACGAGACAGACTCACCTGTTTCCTTTGCTATCTCCTCTTGCTTTTCCTTGACACTGTGATTTCACAGCTTGCAAGGGTCCCGGTCCTGCAGGGTACTCAGCCTTTCATTCCCTGGAGTGAGCTCAGCGGTCTGTGGAGGTTCTTGCTGGTTTGCAGCGCAGGACTCTGGCATTTGCCCGGTTCCCAAAATCTCATATACGGACAATGGGATTTTTTTGTCTGTTCTGCTGGGCACCTATGCTTGGCTTAGGGCACAAACCCCACTATAGTCTGGGGGTGCCTTTGCTTACATCCCATGCCCCCACCACGCCATTCAGTGCTGCAGCCACTCTGGCTGCTATTCTCATTCTGATCTCTTCATTGTTGGTTTTTTGGCAACCCAAATTCCCCACCCAGGCCTGAGAATTTAACATCAGCACATTTGCATGACTGATCGGATTTGTCTCGCTTCTATGACGACATTGTTTCTATGGAAAATTAATGGATTCTCACGTTGTATTTTTAATGGCTGAAACCACCCCCCTGCCACCCTCCCATCCCCGAGCTCTCAGAGGGGAAGTCTGTAAACAGCTCAAATTAGCTATCCTCCATAAATAGCTCCCATTTCTTTCCTGCCTGCTGTCCATTTCTTCTCTCTCTTCCAACAGTGCTGCAGCACTCCTCTCCTGGTGTTGGTGGATAAAGAACAATGAGTAAAATGAGCCTATGTTTGCTTTCCTTGTCTGGCCCTTGAATAGATGTGATCTATCATGAACTGCCCCCTTTCATCCAGGACCATGTGGTTTTAAATTGTCAGCCTGCCTTAAAGTTTGCTCCAAGCTGGCCTGGGTTGTTACCTTCCTTTTTTGAGGATGCAGCTCAGCTAATGGCTCTGCTTCTGTTCATTTTCGTGGTAAGCCCATTTTTTCTGCAGGTGGGCAGGTGACAGTGAATTTCCTGCCTGTCTGTTTGGGGTCACCCGTTCCCCTGCTGCATTGCTTGGGATGAAAACGGCGAGTTTTGACACCTAGTGTGTCAGGGAAAAGGGGCAGGTTTTGCAAAGGAACCTGCCACCTGAAGGAGGAACATCCCTCCCCAAATGGTGCAGTTAAATAAGCTGTAACAGTTCACGCTGCGTTGTGGGCATGGCTGGTGCAATGCCTTCAGTGGGGGACAGTGCTTAGCCACTGAACCACTCCAAATAAAGCTTAAGGTTACAGCCGTTTTAGTCTTAAATTTTCTTCTGCCGTCTCAAAGGTTATTCTTCATCAACTTAATTTCAAGGAATAAATCCAGGGCAAGTCCCATTGTAAGGGAATTACCTAAGGAGAAGGTCTGACCTGGATTGTCTCCTCCTGGAAGACTGAAGCTGGTGGCCAGAAGGCTCAGAAAGGCTCTTGTGGGAGAGCTACTAAGGGGGGGGGTTTCAATGTTTTAGGTCAAGGTCTCCTAACCCATGGTACCGAGAAAGTAGCGTTGAACACGGACCTGAATGCCTGAGACAGAAACTGCTGGCAGCTAGGCCCCGTGCCTGTCCTTGGGGTGACACTGGGGTGAGCGGGTGATCCCTAACCACCCCCAGCCTAAATGGTTGACTGCTGAAAATCGGGGCCTGTGTCCCCCAGAAGGTGAAGGTCCTTTTGAAAAGAGCGTGTTCCATTGCCGCATAGCTGGACTGCGCTCAGTTGTTCTTATTTTCCTGCCTTCCCCAGACTTGGCTTGTGCACTGGGGTGTGCTTGCTGCTCAAGATCTTGCTTTCAGCCCCACAGGCCCAAGGTGAGGTGGCGTCTCTCTCTGAGGGTAGGTGGAGTTATTGGGGAGCTCAGCTGAGCTTGGTGTTTATACCTTCTGGTTTTAGGCCCAGATATCTGGAGTACAAGACCAGCCTGGTACCTCAGCCAGGAGGCTGTGTTTGCAAGCAGACTAGGCTTTGCGTTAGCACTTTGGTAATTAAGATGCACTACTACAAATGGCAGGCAAGAAACTGTGGGGACCTGATTGCTTAGTTGCTTAGGACAAAAACGTTGCAAATTTTTTTAGGCAAAAATGCTGAAGGTATGGAGATAAGGTAAGGTGGTTGATTTGAATTCTCGTGGTGGAGGGAGAAAAGGGGGCAGGAGAAAATCTGTTCTGTGTTGGCAGAGGCTGGGTTGAAGCAATCGGCTGTGCAAAGTGTTACTTTTCTGGATGCGATTGTTGCTTGGGGCTTTGGATTATATTAGCGTGGAAAAAATGCCTCTGAGTGAAGGGCCACAAATCATAGCTGGGCCAATAGGGAGGGAAAGAGGACTATAAAACAGGAAATCAATTTAATACTCAGTGGGTGTTTGCAGCGTGCTCACCCTTCCTTCAAATTGCCAAAGGAAAGATTAATTAAAGTTATATTGAGCAGCAAAAATGATGGAGGGTGTGAGATGGGGCTTGTGTGGTACGGCTTTCTCCATAATTAATTGACAAAGGCATTCTTGGATTTCATTACCCAGAACCTTGCCATCTCCTGCTTTTAAAGGGCAGCTGAAGCAATGATGGATTTCCAAGCCGGCATTGCTGCCTTGCAGGTTGAGCTAACGAGGAACACTTCATAGGCACTTGGGGAAGGTGCTGCCTCTTTCATGTTGTGCTATTTATGGGTCCTGTCATTTAGGATCAGAGCATGAAACGCTTTTATCTGCTTGTGGCTTTGGTTCCTGGTTTCCCCTTCCACCAAGGTTGGGAGTTGTACGCACTGCACGGTGGAGGTGTTGGCAGGGGATGGAGATAGCTGGTGGCTACATCTGTTGTCTCTGCCTCCTGCCTCTATTTAGTGAGAATAACTTTTGAGTGGTGTGTGACAAAGCTGTAAGAGGCCAGGGCTGTCTGGACCACTTGCTAACTGATGAACAGAAGAGTATGTGGCTTCCCTTTCCCTGCATCATGATCCAGCTGCCATCTGTGTCCCTTGTGTACTTTTCATGAAAAGTTGCACCTGATCAGCGCTATCTTTGTGAGAGGCTTTTCTTGCTCGCACCAGCTGCTTTTCAGGGCTGTTGTGTATTACTTTCTACCTTTTTGGAGACACCAGGGCTTTGCATTTGTGGTGGAGTTTCAGAAGCCAGCTCCTGTAAGCTGAGATGCAGCCCAAACTGCCAGGTTCTACCTATCTGTGACTAGAGCATTTCCTCCCAAATTTTCCCTTGAAGACCTTCATATGGTTTGATGCTGAAGTTTCCCTTGAATCTGGTTGGATGTGAAGCTTTCTGCTCTTGTCCTTCTGAAAAGGAGCTGTGTCAGTCCTCTCTAAGGGTGTTTGAAATACTTTGTGGTGCAAGGAGGAGTTTCTACATACCATGCTGTTATAAGGGGAAGGCTCTGCCATCTGCTCAGCAGTCCAAGGTCTGGTAATCCTGGAAGTTTGTTTTCTCTGTTGATTTCCATAATAAATTATTGAATATGTTTGCTAGTGCAGGGCTCGGAGATGTAGAGCAGGCTGAAGTTTTGGATTAACTGGATGCAGCAGTTCCAGTCTTTATTGGCAATATGAGCACTGTGGCCACGCCTGCGTTCTGTTTGTTGTGCATTATTGCTGTGATGGCTGATAGTGCCTGGCTGTGGGATACTGCAGAAAAGAACTTTTTTTGTTTAAAAAATACGTGTATGAATAACAGTTTCTTGGTGCAAGGCCAGCACTAGATGTTCCTAAAATCAATTGTAATTGGTTAGGCCAAGAAGAGGAAAAAGTGATCGCAGCTTAGTGCAGATGCTGGGCTTGGCACTTTTAATACCAGCTAGGACAGAAGAAACAATGGCCAAGTTGGTTAAATTACACAAAATTGGCAAATCAAGGTTTTTGGTTTGTTTTTTTTTTTGGTTGTGGGGTTTGGTTTTTTTGGGGGGGCAGGGGAGTGTTTTTTGGCAAAGGCATCTTGCCAGGCTACTGGTTTAAAGAGAAGATACCAGGTTTGTTCTGAGTCACCGTTGTCTTTTCCCCTGTGTAACTCTGAACTTTGTATAACTTGGAGAACAAACAGACCCACAAATGCTAGCCCGGTTTAAAAGCAATTTCCCTGCACTCTCTTCTGCCTAGGAAGGTGTCAGCAGCTCAGCTTATGGATGTAGGTAGCTAAAGACACAAAATGTCTGCTTTCTCATCAGCCCTAGATGCTCTAAAGAGAGATTGTTGCTTCACAGGCCACTAGCTCAGTGCAGTAAAAGATGGGGTTTTTTTCTAGCCTACCTTGCATGCAAACTGCTTCCTCGAACACTAAGCAATAGCAAATGGAGAGATGTTCAGGCCAGGACAGGGGTGGTATCCAGCTGAGGGCTAGACACTAGGGTGGAGGAAAGAAATGCTGAGCTGGCAGCAGTTGCAGAGGAAGAATCTCAATTTGAAGTGGGGGCATGCTGCTTGCACTTGGGAATGAGCTGGATCTGAAAGCCCTTCCTGGCTTGTGAGAAAAGAAGGTGCTGAAATTGAGCACCCTCCTCAGCTGAATGGAGCATCCATGGCCACGGTGGAGTTGGACATGAGCTGGGAAGGGTACCCGTGTCCTTCAGCAGGAGGGGGCCAGGGTTGCCTGAGCAGAAGGATAGCCAAGTCGGGGTAGGGATCAAAATACATTAATTTGTGTGTCTATGATAGCTGCTTCCTAAAGTCTGCTGCCTGCCTACATGTGAAATGTGGCCAAGAGGCACCCTGCAGGCTGCATACATCTTTCGCAGAGAATAATTCAGAGGTGCACAGCCAAAACCGTCTTTCGTATCAGCATTGCCATGGGACGCACAGTCACCTAGAGCAGAAAGCAGAGAGAGCAAAAATATGAAGGTCACATAGCTCAATTTAATTTGCTTGGAAACAGGAGGGGTTAAGCCCGTCCCTTGGGTTTTGCACATCGGATTACAGGGGAGTAGCATCCTTAACCCTGTAAGGCACGCTGAAAAATTGGGCCGCAGACATTCCCCTGCAGGACTTCTTATCATAAGAAGAGGCAGGTGTTTAACCATTTAAGAGCCCATAGAGGGAGCTGCTTTGCTGCCTGTGGCATGGATTTCCCGCTCTGAGTGTTCACATATGCCCTCCTGCGTTGCTCATTGAACCAGGAATGGATTCATGGATCACTGGACTGGAGTGACTGCCATGGCGATGTGGAAGAGATGAAGACCTTGAGTGAGGAAGAAACCAGCAGCAGGGGAGTTATGCATATTAAAAGGAAAAAGATCTTTCTCCTAACCTAATTATGGCAGGCAGTATAATCCATGCCCATGAATTGTTTGGTTCTCAGTTAAAATAATGTGGCATTCAGCCAAGGGAGAGCACGTGTTGTTCCTTAAAGCTGGTCATTGTGTAGGCTTGCGTGTATGTTCGCAGCTTTGGGCAAACTCAAGCCCAAAGTATTTCTTCGTTCCTGCATCATCACCTTCCAGGAAAGGAAATTCACTGAACGTGCATCGGAATTTCTGGCCTAATTCGGTCTCCTGCAGATAACTTCACAAGAGAGGGTGCTGTGGGAGCACTACACATGATAATTTAGGTAATCAGGTTTCTGCAGAAGTCTGAACAGTGGTTCAGGCTCTGATTCCCAGAAGGTCTTGATATTCTTGAAATATTTGTTGCTGTTTAGAAGTGGACTGTCGTCTTAGACATTCCTCCACAAACTGAGACTCATTTCTGAAATGAAACGTGTTCCCTGGGCAGGGGAACTCCTGCTCTCTGAAAACTGAATTGCTGAGTCCCCTTTGCCAGGAAGCCCCGCTCATGCCGGGCGGCAGCTCTGGCTCCAGGCACCCTTGCTGTGTGGAGGGGTTTACTGCCAGAGCCTTCAAGCCAGCTTATCCCTAAAGCTGTCCACTGGGAAACTTCTGGTCATTCCTACCGAGGAGAAACAAACTGATCCAGACGAAAACATAATGGCCGAATATGGCAGTCGTAATACTTTTCTTTTACTCGTTACAGCTGCTTGTTTCCCATCCTCCTTTGGCTTGAGTGTTCAATGCTCAGGATCTGACCCTATTTCCAAAGTGTTGGTTTGGGATTTTTTCTCTCTTCTTTCAGTGGTTTCTGCCTTATTTTGAGGTTTTGCTCTTCCCTCTGACACAGTTGTTACTTTGCCCAAAGGAATGTGTTGAGCTTTTTCTTCAAGGTATAAATCTTTCTTAGCATACTTCCCAATACTGTTCTACTGTTTCCTGTGCCAGCAGGCGGTTCAGCAACAGCAGCTGACCTGTCTTCCTGTGAAGAAAAAAATACGGAGGTGCTGGGAACGTGCTTTGGTCTGTTGATTTATTTATTTATTGTTAGACTGCAGAGTGTTAGCCCTAATGAAAGTGTGGCCAGCCCTGAAAATTAAATCTCCCGGCACTCAGGCTTGTCAGGTTGGGAAGTATCAGCAAATGCTCCAAAATACCTTGCATGGTTTTGCCAGTGCATGAATAGTCATATTGTTGTTTACTAGGAGGTCGCACTCATTATTGCCTACCTGTGTCTGCATATGCCCAGCACTCCTTGCCCATACCTCATGCTGCTAAGGTGGGACATTAGTTTTGCCTTGTGCTGTTTGGATATGGTACAATCAACTCTAGAGCAAGAGGAGCTGGTGCCCTAGGATCTTTCAGTAATGCAGATGATGGAGAGCAGAGATCTGGGTGGGGATAGACATTGCCCCTTACAGGTACAGATGTGATTGATCTTATGGGTGGGTTCAGAGCACATCCTTCAATTGCACTGAAAGCCACAAACAGCTGGTGTGGCTCATCACTTGGGTGACACAGATCAGTCTGTGTCAGGCAGGCACAGGCAGGCTACCTGGGTTGCCTGACAGTGGCATCTGTAGATGTTCACAAAATTGGGGATGCCAGGATTGGTTGTGCAAATGCTTCTTCCTTGGATATTTTGCACTGGCACAAGTAGTCAAGAGGCATCCCCACTTGGGAACCCAGCTGTCATCTACACACAGAGGTTGTGAACACTACCAAAAACTGAGTTTGAATCATGAGTATTGATGAAACAAGTCTGAGGCATCTACCTGAGTTCACATTGCTCTTTGTTTTCCATGCTCATTGCTGTACTGCGCTGTGGGAAACCTGCTGAGCAGGAGTAAAGTCCTTCCAGCAAAACTGTGTTAAAACTATGCTGGGAGAGCTAAAATGAAGTCTGTAAGCACGAGCTGTGCCAGCTGGCTGCAAGTTCAGACGAGACCCTTGAGCTGATGACATACACTAACTTAATGTGGCTCTGGCCCCACAGAAAGAGGGCTCCTTTGGCTCAAGTTAGAGGGCATAGCCCTCAATCTAGGTTCAGATCCCATTCAGCACCTAAAACCTGCCATTTTTTAATAAAAGCCTCAGTCAGTGAAAGAGTCTATGTTTGAGGTAGAGTGTGATGGAGGGAGCTTTCTTGGCAGGCAGGGTATGCCTGTTTCCAAGGCCTCTTTTTCTATGAATCTCTGTCACAGCTGGTTCTGATGGGTGCCACAGGGAAAAATTCTGTGGTCTCCCATAGCATCCGGAGGCTGACTGCTTTGTTGATCCCCATCATCAGGGTAAATCTAGCACCTATACTGATGCCCTGGTGCAGGAATGGGGGCTTCCTGGCAAGGGGTCATGGCAGGCAAATGGGTGAAAGTTTTGCTTCAGCTTGGTGGCCAGAAATCAGTTCAGACGCAGACATCGGGTGACGTTTCTCAAGCGTGGAGTTATGTTCTTCTTCTGCTAGCTCAAGTGGCTCTCATATACTTGTATAAACTTGGAGCTGGCTGTGGTGAGGGTGAAGGATACCTGTCCCCGGGTATTTGTCTTGAAGTGTTAGAGATCAGCCTGTTTTTAACAAATCACAATATTGCCTTTTGTTTTGAGATGTATTTTTAGGAACAGTGTTATTCAGTTTTCTGGCTGAATACCAGAAGCTTTTCTTTGTGATTTTTTTCCCTACTTGTTGTCTTGGGGGGGGCAGGGTGTGTAGAAAAAATAGAAAGGACAAGAATTTTGTTAAAAGGCCTGGATGAAACACACTTTTCACGGAAAAGGAATATTTTAAACTGTTGTGAACACTTTTGTATTGAGTTCTCATAAGAGACAGCAAAATTATTTATCTCCCCTGAAGTCAGATTGTGGCTACTCAGAACTAGCGAAAGGAGAAAACACAAGCAGGGAGTGGGAGAAGGGAATTGCTTCGGGGTGTTGGGGGAAAAAACAGGTTGGAGGTGATTTGCAGGGAAGAGCGGTGAAGATTTTAGAAAGACTCTTTGGGCTGTCACATTGCTTTGGAGTGGGAGCCTGCCAGAGCGCCCCCTCCCCCCCCAAAGTTACTGTGGAAAATGAGGACTGTGAAGGAATCGGTGGGTTTGGACTCTGTGGTTGTGTGTGAAGCACCTGGAGAAATTGTTCAGCCTGTCCTCTGCCTAGAAGGAGGTGTTCTCCTTCCCAGTGCCATCTGCCATACCTTCCAGGCGTCATGGCACCTCTGTGCCCTGCATGCAACGCGGACACCACCATGTGGACTGTTTTCCTGGGGGAGAAATGTGCTGAAAACGAAGACAGCTTGCCAGGCTGCTTTTTTCATTTGGGTGCTGGATTTGTTTGCTAAACACAGTCGTCCTTCCCCTTCACCCCAACAGACAGATGCTCTCTGGCTGCATAAGCTGGGAGGTGGTGAAGTTAAACATTTGGTGTGGTTGGTGCAGGTTTACTAGTCCAGCCTGGAAACAAACTCTCTGATATTGGCTCCATCAACCTCAATAAGAGCTGCTCTGTTCTTACTATCCAGAGCAATTAATGCATCTTCTTAAAGAAAAGCTGGCACGCTGTTGCACTGAGCATTAAGAGTTTGCACCTGGCTGTACACTGCAGAGCTCTCTGCCAAGAGAAATACTGTTTTCCAAGTTTGTTAGCCTGCTGTTTGGAGATTTTAATTTTTTTTTGTTTGTTTTTGTTTTCTTTTTTGGAAATCCTCCCACATTAAATTAAAAAGGAGACCTTGGTAAAGGAAATCAGAAGGGATGCTTTGAGATGCTTCATTTGCCAGCAGTCCCTGAACTTGTGACCCTTTAAAATAAAGTACTTGGGCTTTCCTGTGGGACAGCTCCCTTGGGGTGGAAGCAAGCGTCTTTCAGGCTTGCTTGCCTTTAGGAAGGAGCCTTTGACAGCACAGGAGAAGTTGCAGCGCAGCATTCTCAGCCGGGACTTCCAGCGAGGAAAGTCGTTCAGCTGGTTCGGGACTGTGATAAATCATGGTTCCCCTGGAGCACGCTGGGACTGCAGAGAGCTGGAAATAAATGCTAGGGAAATTCAGCTTTTGTAGTGGGCCATCTTTCAGGATGATGTATGACTTCGTAACAGAAAGACATTCCTTTGCTAGGGCTGGGAGAAAACTGCTGCCTTCCATTGGGGAGGAAAATGTCACAATTCTGTTGATGTAAATCCATGCTACAGGCCTGCCCTGAAAGCTGTGCTTTGGCATGGGCTACCTTAGCCTGAGAAACAAACTGTGCGGTACTAATGGAAGAGAGCCACTGAGAGCCCAAGGAGGTGGCAATTAGTTTGGGGCTGAAATGGGATGATAGGTTTGGCAGGAGGGTAGGGAATGGGTATCTAGCTGGCCAGTATAATAGCGACTTACTGAATGTGTCTGGGGAGGGAATCGGATGGCATGGGATGCTGTTTTCATCTCTGCCCCTTGACTGCTACATTGTCCTAGGCAAATAGTTTCGCTGGATAGATAAAATGTCTTTTCTTCAAATTGCAGTCACTGAAGCGTGTGTCTCTGCTTTCTTCCACTGGCTGTTCCCAGTCAGCTTGGAATGTTTGGCCATGCTGCTAGACTTGTTAGCTGGTGGGGATCTGACAGTATTTTGGGTTCTTCTGTGTTCATCGTGAGGGCTTGGATTGCCAAGACGTTGGGGAGAGCGTGAGTTCTGTGTTTGTGTAGCAAACAGAGGCTCTGTCCTAGTTATAATTGATGCCAGTCTGTGTACAGGTTTGTCTGCACTAACTACGGTCTCTTCTGGAGCTGTTGCTGTATTTCTGTACTGTGGGGTTTGGTAGTGCTGTTAAGGAAACCCAACCAAAAAGCCAGAGCCAGCCTCCTTTGAGGCTGTCTCCCATTCCTCTGCTGTGGCCAGGTAACCAGGGGCAGGCAGCTTTGTTCCAGGGAAAGGGGGAAGCATCTGAGTCCCGCTCCACTCACGCCAGGGATTTGCTGCTCGTAGCAGCTCTTGGCTGGGGCAGTGGGATGTGCCCAGTAGCAGGCAAAGACTTCTTGCGGTTCCCATGTCCCAGAACAGTGACGCTGGCAAATACTATTGTACCGACTGAGGTGCTGAGATGCAGAACAGAGGAGGCAAGTGCTGCATCAGAACCAGTGCCATGTTGTATCAGAAAAAACTCTCCGAGTTAACCATTCATAATTCAGTTGCCACAGATCTGATTGCAGGTTTCTGATATTCAGACAAAGGTCCATATTTCATTTGGTTTTGGCAGTAAAAGTGAGGTGATAGGTAAAACCCATTGGTTTCTCAGGCTTGACATACTTTGATCAGTGATGTTGCTAGTGTAGCAATGGGATCACCCCTCACCTCCCCCCGCCAAGTAATGTAAATGTTGACTTAACAAGAGAAGAAAAAACGATTCCATCAAATTTGGTCACTGTTGCAGACAGCAACTCAGCATTGCTCCTTGTCTGACTTACTGAGTTCCCTTGAACTGTACCACTGATTAATTTGCTCTGGGTTTTTTTTTTTTATTTTTCATCAGCCTACGCAGGCTTCTCGTATGAGTTTTAACAGCTCTGTGTGTAACCTGTTTGTTATCTCTGAAAGATCTGTTCTGCTTGGTCAACTGCTTCATCACCTGTGTTTATTTTGTTCAAATTCCCCAAATGGTAACTATACACTGCAGCATCAGCTGGGTCAGGATACTCCTGGGGTATAATTTTTTCCACTCAGATGATTTCCAGTCTGTTTCCCTGAGCTGTGAATGTCGAGGTATCAGTTTGTTTACCTTATTTTCATGGCTTCTGGCTGAAATTCAGGATTTTTACAAAATTAAAAACTCTGCAGACTTAAATCTATGTAAGTGATCCACAAAGGGACAAATAACTGGCGTTTCTCCACCGCAGTGGAAGCAGTAGGCTGGCTCTCAGCTTGGATTTAGGCCAATGCAGTGTGTCTGAGTGCTAACCGTGTGTATGAGGACCTGTAGGCTGACAACTGTAGCCTTTAGATATACGCTGCTGAGCCCCAGTGCTTCACCGCTGTCCTCCTGTCTTATGCAAATTGTTAGCCTGGGTATGGTGCGGATGCAACATCTCAGTCAGGATCTGAGCTGCAACTTAGCGACCTCCTTCACGCTAACTAGGGAAATGCCCGTGATTGTCCCTTGTGTAGGCTTAATGAAGAGGGAACGCCACCACTTTAGTGCCTGGTTGATAGCCAGAACTATAACAATGAGTAACACAAGGAATCCCAGCTAATCATCTCCTTTTGGTGGACCTGCGCAGTGGCTTAATTTAAATGCTGTCACCTGGCCTCCACTGATGTTCGTTCCGCCCGTACTTTTAAAACTGCTGCTGTGTATTACCTTTTTCTGGTCCATAACAGCCTTTTAGGTGCGAGACGGGCCACATAGGAACTGTACTTTCCTTCCAAAATAAAAACTAAACTAATTGCAGTTTGTTTCTCTCCAGCTGCCTTTTGGGGAGATATCGCTTTAGATGAAGATGATCTGAAGCTGTTTCAAATAGACAGAACTGTTGACTTAACAAAGCACTCAGATGGCAACGCAAGACACACTTCAGGTAAGGGCAGCCCCGGGGTGGCGATGCCTTCTTTCCCCTGGTTTTGTCCTTAGGGAGGAAGGAGTTCCCTCTCACTCGTGATGCCTGTTCCCACAGCCACGGAGGTGCATGCAGAGCTTAGTTATGTGACCAAGGGTGGGATCCAACTCTGAGCTTTGTTAAATAAAAAGAGTTGCATTTGATGTAGCCAGTCCTGTCTTGTCTGAGGGAGAAGATTTTCAAATTTACAGCACTGGTCTCTTTCCATGAGGAACTGTCTTTCTGCTAATTTGGAAGGAAATGTGTTTGAAATAGGGACACTCAGATTGGCATTAGTTTTGACTCTTACTGTCCTCCCCCCTTTTCATGCAATGTATGATCTTAATGAAATAATGCATTTTTTCAGCTGTCTACCTAGATAAAACCCACTGCAGTCTTGCATACAGACTACCCTTGAAGTAACATTATAATTGAAATAGGTTAACAATTGTGTTGATTTTCTGTAAAGCCAATAGATGGGGTAACATATGCTAATGTTGCCCCCCTGCACAGCTCTTATTTATGCTCAGTCTTGTGCCAGACCAGAGCTGTTTCTTGACTCGGTAGTTCTGACTGGACTCCAGCTCTAACAGTCTCTGAAGCACTCTGCAACTGGTTTGGAGGGCTCCCTGGGGTATTGTTGCCTCTTCTTGCAAGAGACAAATTGTTGGAAGTCTGAGCTCTGAGACACACCAGAGAGACTGGAGACAGAGCAGGTCAGGACAAACTTCTTTTCTCTCTCTGCTGATACGCTGTTAGGTTAGCAAGTAGGAAGAAAGGCTGGGTAGAGACAGAAATCACTGAAATCACATGTTCACCTGACCCCTGTGCATCTCAGTTCATACTATATCATTCATAAGGACCGGTGGCTGGTTCTGTATCCTTGTGGCTGCCTAGCTTTAGTTTCAGAGCATCTAAGCACTGCGTAGGTCCTCTTCTGGGGATCAGTGCTCCAGCTTGCTGTTGGGATGAGTGTGAAAGATGTCACATCCATCTCCCAGCACAGAGGCATGCTTTTGATGTGGATGTAACTGATTAAACTCATGCGGATGCTGAAATTCTGGGCAGAGGAGGGCTGTCCAGTTCTTCAGATTACGGATTGTTCCCTGGAAATGTAATTATCCTGCATTGTCATGTCACTTAGCCCATCATGACATGTTTTGGGCTGTGGCACGTTCTCAGGTGATGGGTGATTAGGAGTAGGTTGCCTTCAGAGCAGAAGGTAAATCAGAAAATGAGGACTAAGTGGGACAGGCAGCGTTCATCTCTTCCACATCCCTTTGTCAGCTCCTGAAGTTAGACGAGAAGACTGCTGGGGAAGGAAAGCCAGACAGTGTTTGACTGTATTAGTTTGCTATGGTGGCTTTTTCAGTTGTCATATCTAGCACATTTCTTTCACTCAGCACTGGTGCCAGACCTGCACCATCTGGCAAAAGAACTGAATTTTATAACCCGCATCCATACCATGTAATGCAGGTGCTGGTCTCTTACAACCGTGGCTCATGCTGTGTGGTTGGACTAGTCTCTTCCTGGCACCTTTTATTGACGGAGGCAAAGCTGGTGCATCATACGATGCTTTCTTTGCATTAGGTGAATGGTGATGTCGTGTCACTCACTTGGCCCTGTCCTCATCTCCAACAGACTTCATTCGTTCCCCTGGCTTTCAGCCTCTGGAAGTGCAAGCTGGTAAATGGGCAGCCCCCGTGACTGTCATGCTTTCTGGATCACGCACAGAGGGATCTCTGTGTTCACCTGCCCTGTGAGGGGGCTCTCTACAGGGGCAGGAAGGGTTGATTCTTCTCTTGTGGGGCTTGCTTGACACTCATGTGAATTGTAAGAGGGTGGTCTACTTCAGCATGGTGGGGATGGGACCCATTCTTCCCTGGGAGAAAGTCCTGTGCTCTGCTTTTTTATTTCCAGTGGGAAGAATGCAACCTCTGTACAGAAACAGCCTAAGACCTTTTATGAATGGGACCCCTTGAATTATAACATTTCAGAATTTCCTAAAGCTGTTAATCGGATTAGTTGTATAGTGGAGGAAGTACTTAATACGTATATACAGACACACAGGCTCTTCATATCTGGGAGCTGCAGTTCTGAACATGCTATTAGGCCAGGCATTCTTCCCCTGTGTTGTTTCCTTGTCCCCAGAAAACTCTGTTCGGCTGGGAGGAGGGGTGAAAATGGTGCCATTTGACACTGTTGGGCTGTTTATGGGCATACACTCTGCTAGCTTGTGTGGAGCATCTGCAGCTGTCAGGCTCTGGAGGAGGAGTGAGGTTCCCGTGCTCTTATGGATGACAGGGGACATGGTACTTCACTGGATCCAACTGGAGATGATCTGTTTTAGTAAAAGCTCTGCCTTGGTTCATGAGGGCTGAGACTGTCAGATGTTTAAAGCTTTCCCATTCCAACTCCCCCTCTTCATCTTCCAGTCTGCTGTCTAGAAAGATAGCTATGCCCTTCTCTAGGCCCATGAGAGAGGGGCAGGGAATCTGACCTGAGGACAGCCTAGATTCTGCTACAGATACCTGTGCTGAGCTTAGTTTCACAGCATGGATGTGCTACAGGCTTGTTTTCTCCATTAATTTCCTACTTGCAGAAATTCCATAATTGCTGTTCAGACCCTCAAAATTTGTGAGCCTGCTTGAGAGTGGGATGCCTTTTATTTTGCTGAATCAGCAGTGCCCCTGGTTTGGCTTCTGGGAGAATGGGATGCCTTGAAGTTCAGTGTTTCCAAGCATTTTCTCAGCAAATATTGGAGGTACTGTTTCATTCCCAAATAGCATTGTCCTCCTGGTGAAGTCACAGAGCAGGGTCATGGTTCCTTTCCTCTGAGGGGCATTGGCTCACATCTCTCTGGCTCATGTGGGATTCGCAGTTAGGGGTAGCTGTCTCCTTGGTACCCAACTTGGTACCATGCTTCAGAGCTCCAGCAATGATGTCCCTCTTTGGCTTTGTCTGGATGTCTCTGTCCGGTGTGCCTGGATTATTTTGTGTGAGTGGTCACATATAGGGAAATGGCATTACACAGGGAATTGCATCACATGTGTTATGTACTTAAAGCCTCCTGGAGTGTGGAATATGACCCTGGTAGTCCTTATTCATGTGAGCAGTCTCCTTTGCTCTGGAGGAGCTTCCTTTCCAAGAATTTGTCAGGGAGAGCACAGGTTGAGCAGCTGAAAACTGCAGACGGCTTTGCAAGAGCATTTTGCATGCAGACATCATTCTCTGATATGTTTATAGCCGTGGGGTTTTCTTCAGATCCTGTTGAGGGAAAGGCAGGCATGATGGTGGTCTACAGCTAAGTATAATGCGTTTAATCTGAGCTGGTTTTGCGTGTCTACACGTTGATCTCTGTTGACTTGGTTAAAACCCTGAGCTGTGGGTTAGTAGAGGGTATTTGCAAACAGTGCAGAGTAACTCTGAGTGAATGCCAGGAGAACATGCTCTTCTAAGAGGGCTCAGGACTACCAGTTAATTTCCTGTCTGGACCCTTTCAGGATTTCCCTGAAGATTTGTTCCAAAGTGCTGTCCTCCAACCCAATTTTAAATCATTCCAGTAATATGACATCTGTGCTCCTTTCCACAGGTGTCTCAACCTCAAATCTGCTTTTCCTGAAGCTTAGTTTTATTCTCATCAATGATCTGGCAAAAGAACTGTTTAAAGTTGCACAATTTGACTTTTCTTGGAGTTGAGATAAAATTTTTCTGATTTTCTAAACCAGGAAAAGAAATGGGTTTTTTTCCCCCCCATTAGCTGCTGTCCATTGAACCTAGGTCCTAACCTCAGAAAATTGCTTGTGTTCTTTTTGTTTGCTGCCTCTTGTATTATTAGAGATCCTGCAGGCCAAACTATGCCTTCCACATTAGCCATTCATCTTGCTATTACCATCTGTAATGCCACATAGAAAATCTGCCAAACAGGAAATTTCCTCCTCCCCCTTAAAAATGTTTTGCAGCTAGATAGGAGGAAAACCAGTAAGGGATGTTGTTAAAATGAAAGTGTTACTTTGCATTTAAATTGTTTAAGTTAGCTACCTCCCTATCTCTGTTTCTGTGACATAAAGTTTAGATGTCATGTTTACTATGAAAATTAGTTGTTCTCATGCAGTGGTGTTAAAGTGGACACCTCTAGGATCTGGCCCCATAGAGGTATAGTAATGGTTCAAAACATAATGAAATTAATCCAATACCTGGAGGTCTGCCAGTGAGCACTATCCTCAGCAAGCCCATGCTTCACCAACTCCTAATCACTTTGATGAAAGATTTATTTCAATGAGCTTACAGTTTTGAAAAGTTTCTCATGGATTTTTTTTTTTTTTAACTTCAGTGAAAATACTTGGTTTTACAATATATTTTTAATTTAGAAGAAACTTGAGACAAAGCTTTGAGGATTCCTGTGCTGCTGAGAACCCCCAGATGGCTTTGAAATGTGGGGAAACAAGAAAGTCCACAGGCAGGCTGTGTAACTGCACAGTGTCACTTCTCTTTTGGACCCAAGTGAGTCCACTGGTGCAAGGTGATTGCCTTTGCTTTATTGCTTTATCTGCTGAAGCATTCGCCACAGAGGAAGAAGGACTTTTCTTGCCACGCCCATGGGAAGGATGTGCCTATTTAATCCTAATGGGCTTGATTTAAGTTTTTTTCAGGCACCTTAGGGATTAAGAGGACCTTTCTGATGTATTACCTCTTTTCCTGATTTTTGTATCGCAGAGGCAGTTTCTAGTCTTGAAAAGGTACCTCTGTGAGTGAGAAAGGCAAGTTTGTCTCTTCTGGGTTTGGCACCAGCAGATCAGAAGACGGGGGAGTCTGGCTGCCCTCGCTGATGCCACGCTGTGCCGGACTTGCTGCTGAGGCACTGACTCTGCATCCCGCTGCCGCCAAGAATGCTTTTCAAGAACAGTCAAAACAGGTTTTCTTTGCCTCTGATCCTGAGAGGTTTTTAGGCTCATGGCTTGAAGGCCTTGATGAGGCTTTCATACTGCCACAAATCAGTGGCAGGAAGGATTTGCAGAGCGTCTTTGCTAGCTAGAGTAATACTTCAGATAACAGTGCAGATGGGACGGGATAGGTTTGATCCCAGGGTTTCTAGTAAAATCAGAGAGGGGACAAAGGCTGCCGTGAATAGCTGCAGGCTCTGGCAGCAAATTCATGCAAGTTATTCTCCGGCAAATGAGGCAGAGAGGAGTTCTGCATTAAACCTTCTTTTAATAAGAGGAGGGAGTTGATTTGTTGGCGCACGCCAGCTCTGTTGTTCTTGAGTGTGCTGTGAAAATGCAGGCAGCTACTCCGCTGCTTCACCAGATCTGCACCAGCCCCATATCTGCAGCAGGCTAATTTGCTTTTTCTTGTTTTGGGATGCCTGTGGTCACCTTGTTTCATGGCACTTTTCCTGTTTCAGGACTGGCTCATAGCTTTTTTTTTTGTAGCACGACAACCCAGGAATCACAAATTTGGATGCACTGTGCTTAAACTGCTTTGGGGTATGGAGGCAAACCTTGAAGAGATCTGGAAGGGAGCAGGAGAATGTGCAGTCCTGTGTGAGTGCATGCCTGAAAGTCCGTGTGGTACAGGGACGGTGACCACAGTGCTTTTCAAGTTACATAGCAGCTTTTCATTCACATGTGGTGGTCTGTCAGCCCCCAAAACATGTTTTGCTGTTCTCTGGTTACATTCCTGAGGCAAGGGGTAGATTCCCATGTGAGCTGGGATTGCTTGCAGGACAGGTTGCTGAAGTGCAGCTCTCCTGCTAAGAGCTGTACTGTTTATCCTCAGGCTGGAGAATAAGACTGGAATGCTTAAGGTGCTGGAAGCAGTCACACCCAGGGCTTCTCTTGCTTCACCCAGGGAGGAGAGATTGCTCAATCTAGGGGCTGTGGCCAGTAGTAGTGCTGTACATTACTTCCAAGTCTCTTTGATGCTACTGAGTGTTCCTAGTGAAATTTAAGTTACTGCAAAATGCACTTCCAGAAAAATGCAGGGATTTTGGACCATGACTGACTGAGATTTGAGGGAAGATCTGATTTATGGTTTTGAAGGAGAGAGGGTTAAATTCAGCTGACTTGGCACATGCATGCCAAGCTCAGAGCTATTTTTCCCTTGTAACTCATGTTTGGTGCTCTGCTGCTGTAGTGGTACTTGGTTGAGGGTAGAAGGGGCGGACATCAGCATTGCTCGTTTCAGGGCTGCCTGGGGCCCAACCTTTAATTCATTTAAGTTTAGAGCGTATCTATGGGTTGTGCTAACTTAATCTGAGCTCTGTTGGTCGTAACTGGCCGGGAGCAATGCAAATAACGATGTATGTGCTGTAACATAACCCACATCTGTGAACTCTCTACAGGGGTCTGCTCTTCCACTGGGAAATCTTTAGGGAAGGTTGCTTCCTCTTATGTGGGTAGAGGAACATTGTTGTTCCAAGAGACCTGTCTGAGGGCTCTGTCCATCTGTTTGCATACCTCCTTTCAGTTTTCCACAACACATGACGTGCATTCTAGGGACGTCTCTTTGCAGTCCATGCAGACTCTTAACAGGAAGAGGAGCCTCAGCCTGCTCTGTGGAAAGGTAGGTGCCAAATGCCTGACGTTTGACCTGATGCTGAGGTTTGTTGAGCTGTGCCAAATGATTTTCCTATGACTAGCCCCAATGTTTACCTTTTTGAGTCCATTCAGTCAAGGGTTTTACCAGAGCAGACAACCATGAAATGAATTTACCGTAGTTCTGTAGTTTGCTAAGGCAAGCAGGAGCTCCTCTTTGGAAGAATTGCGTTAAGTCCTCTAGGGCTGAGAGCGCTCTTGTTCATACTGCTTTTCTGAGTTACCCCCTTTCCCAATTCCACATTTCTGTGCAAAAAGCCAGTGATCTCTTTGCAGAAAAGCCAATATTGAGTTTTTTCCTTCCATCCCAGACTTTTGCAATCCTTTTGCAACATTTGCAGACCTGCCTGATTTTCTCCAGCATAAAGGTAATTGCCTAGAAAGCCCATGACCCTTGGCTGTTGCTGATGAACCTTCTAATTCCCCCTGTAGTTAAGGCTGTCCTGCTAGCAAATGCTAATCTTTAGGGTTGATATTTTCACTCCAAATGCTTTTCTTTTTTGATTCCTGAGTTCCAACTTGAAGTCCTTTTTGGAAAATGTTGAGAGGGCTTTTTCTTTCTAATTGCTGATCTTAGGGATGTCCTTTTGATAGTCACAGAACAGAGTCTGCCAGTCTGGTGCCTGACAGTAGGAGTGGAGAGAAGGTGATCAAGTCAAGGTGCCAAAGCGTGGGAGATGTATATGTGCAAAGAGGACAGATCTCCCTGATGGACAAGCAGCCCCAAGTCACCCTGGTCCATGGCTGTCAGGAGTGGGGAAATTGGTTTGTCAAGCATGTCTGCCTGTTCCCATCCTGCCACTGCTACTGGATTTGTCTGGCAGTCGGACAGTGCCTGTGGGGTGATCGCACAGGCTTCGGGTCTAGAGCCCTGGGGATGTGCTGCGTGGCATATGTGCTGGCCCATCCAGTGAGCTGCAGCTCAGTTTACAGGCATGGATTCTGCTCTGGAGGGTTTTGCTTGTTGCACTTCCAGAAGCACAGCACAGGCCAGCTTTGTGCTTTTGGCTGGGCTGTTTAGCCCTTTCTGTACTGCTTGCTTCCAGTAAGGAAGAATTCCACTGTTTGTTCAGTGTAGGGGCACGAGAGAGCTGTAGAGCAGGAGCTCCTTTCTTTGCTCCTGCTCTTGTATGTGCGGGGGATTCTTCTGATTTCCTTGTTCCACAAGCTCCGTGTGTTGCACATTCAGCTCTTCTGCTTTACAGATCCCCAGTCATCCTTGGGTCGCCCATAGCCCCTTCCCCCTTCCAGTAGTGCTGTATTCTCCTCCCTCAGGAGGCATTTTCACCTTGCCCCTGCCCAGAGAGGGTTCAGTGTGTTTGGCAGTTTCTCCCTTCCTATATTCACCACAGGGAGTTTGTTCTCCTCCTTACTTGCCTCCTCAGACCTCTCCCTCAGGTGATGCCCATGGAGACCTGTCTTGCATGCTTACACATTCTGTCTTACTTCCCTTATCCCTGCTTCCCAGTGTGGTTTTTGTTCCTACTTTTGCTGTGTTTTGTACAGTCCCTATGTGACCTCAAAGTATGATGGGGAGGAGGGAGTGTCCTGGAGTGCTAGACAGTGTATGAGTCAACATCAGATGATAATGGAGAGCTGTCCACTGCCTCCCTAGGCAGCGAGGTGCTGCTTATGATGTGCCTGAGTAGCAACAAGAGGTGCTAGAGTCTTTAGTCCACCTGTCCCACCAAAAGGCATGCAGTCTCCATTTTCTTTGGACTAGGGTCTTTCCAGTATGACACGTTGCTTCAAAACCATTTAGGACCAGTGGGGCTTGCAGTGTTCCTTCACACAGTGGGCTCCGGTGTTCCAAACTTGGCCTGTGACAAGCAGAGAAATGCTTCACTTACTGCAAGAGAAATAAAGTCTGTCTCCTCTTTGCCCTTTGCTTGTGATAAAGGTCCTGCAGGGCAGGGTAAAGAGAGTCCCAAGCAATAGGCGAAGGTACCATTAGGCCCTTGCCAGAGCACAACCTGAATGACACAGCCCTGCTACTTGCTCTGCGTTCCCCATGGAGTAAGATGTATTTTTTTCATCTTGTCTAGGTTCCCGATGGCAGCTGGTCACATGCACCACAAAGTTTGTTTTGTAAATGCACTGTTCCCTAAAATCAAGTTTTCTGGATGGTGGCCTCCCGCCTGTCAAAATAAGTGGTTTTATTTCTGCTGTGCAGCCAACATTCAGCCTTACATAGTTTTTCTTTTAGTGATTTTATGAGCTCTGCAATATTGCTCAAATTAATCCACACAAGCAATAAAACTTTCTCCATTGTAACAAAAATCCCCAGCTATTTCAAACTCTGCCACTTATTCATTCTTAATAGAAACTTTGGTGGTGTTTATCCTGTGAGTCCAATTCACATGCTGCTTTCAGAAATCAACCAGGAAGGCAATAACTCGGTGTCACTCTTGCCAAATGCTGCACATCAGAAATTAATCAGCTTGGATTTTGTTAATGAGCAATTAACTTTCTTTAAGCACCCAAAGACATCTGCAGAAACTATACACGTTGATGCCATGGTCCAAGCTGCTTCCAAACAGCCTTTTTCTATAGCTTCTTCCTATTCAATGTGGTGCCACCGTCAGCTTTGGGCATAGCTGCAGATTTGGGCATAGCCGCAGCAGGGTTGCTGCACAGACAGTGCTGAAGCCCTGCTGCTCCTTGCTTGACTTTGCCTGTCTTTGGCTCCCAGCCCCACCGCTTTCCCCATCCCTTAAGTTCTCTTTTGGGCACATCTCAAGCACCTGGAAGTTGGTGCTAGATGGCCTTGTTAACCCTTTATGGAGCTGGGGTGGTCACCATGTAGAGCATTTATAACATCTGATTTCTGTTTGCAACTGTCTTGCTCTCAATCGCTCTTAATTAAATTTTCTTTCGCTCTTGTCTACAGCTGGTGTAACACACTGGGAGGCTGTTCCTTTTACTGATGCCAGAAGAGTCTGAATAGTCTTTTGTGTTTAAGTGGAGGTTATTAAATAGCTTTATATTAATTAACTGTGATGCAGGGAACACATGGGCAAATGTACTTGAGGAGATCAGTTTATCCGTATGGAAATTACATTGGAAGTTAAATCCATTACCCTAATTGTAAAATTCGACAGTGCTTAGCCAATAACTGCGGAATCGCCTAAATCATGCATTTGTTTCAGAGCTGGGCAAATGCCTAATTTCCTTGAATACTTGCTCAAATGAAAAATTGAATTTGCCTCAACTGTGTAGGCTGCCTTGTCATTTCCGAGAGTGTTTTAGCAAATGAATTTGGAGGCAGAAACCGTCAGTGAAAGAGTAGGGTGTAATAAGCTCTGAGAGCAGTCATTGCAGGACGGTCACTCCGCAAGGCTGGCTTGGATGCCTTGACCCTCAGGCTCTCTCCTTTCAAGCAGGGATGTTGCTGTGCCCACAAAATAAAGTTTGCTTACCCCGTTCAGCGAAATAGCTGGCAGGTCCAAGAAACAATCGGTAGCCAAAATGGCTTGATGGATAATAGCAAACAACAAATAAATTAGAAGAAGTTGTAAACCGCTTGTGGTTGATTGTGAACAGAAAGGGGTTACATTTGTGGAAGAAATGTGTTCACTTCGAGCTGCTTGTTAAAGCCTAATTTGGAAAGAAGGCTGGCGTTTGTAGCTACAGCGGACAAAAAAACCTTCTCTGCAGCTCCCCTTTTCAAATGGCAAGGACAAAGTATTTATTCAGCTGTCAAGTGGGGAAAGAAAGCAAATTAGTTTTAGGCTGAAACGCTGGACTGTGTTTGCTGCTGTAGTTCTGAGGCCAGATGGTGACTTGGACAGCCCTGGGGAACGGGTAACAAGTTTCTCCGGGGCAAAGATCAGAGGCAAAAGGAAATATTCAGACTATCTTGCTGTTCCACTTCCTCTAGCAGAGAAGATAGTGTGAGATGTATAAAGCTGTGCTGGGGAGAGGATTAGCCACTCTTTGCAGTTGATGGTGTTGCTGAACCCTGGAGTCAGGTTGTGGCAGAGAGCGGATTTGAGGCCCGACTCCCCCACCGCACTGCAGCTGGGACGGAGGGGGCAGCGACTCTGCCTGCAGCTCTCGGTGGGCAGCTCACTGCAGCGAGCAAAGCTCCTCCGCCACTGGCCCCCCCAGCTCCCCTGCAGCTTCTTGAATGACTTCACGTGATTCAGGCATCTGTTTGACCATGGGGCTGGAGGTGGCATAAGGCTACCCAGCAGTGGCCACGTTTGGCTTGTGCTCCCAAAGCTTTTCAAGCCCCACTTGCCCTATTGCCTCTGTGCTGGCTCGTGCCTCAGTTTCCCTGCTGTTGGCGGTCAGTTTGGGGTGTTGTTTAAACCAGCTGTGGTGGAGCTGGTAGGTAACCGAGCAGATGTGGTGTCTTGGCTATATCTACTTAGCGTGCTCAACTGTCTGTTAAACATGGTGCAGGCTCTTGAGGGGTAAGAAGGCACCAAAAACCCTGCAAGAAGCTCCAAGATTGGGAGTGTCTGAATATCCAGGCAGAAAGCAAACTGGAAGGAAGGTCTCTGTGCTGGCACCACACAGTCTCCATGGAAGGAGTTTTAATTGCATTCAACATAATTTAGCTTCCAGCGTAGTGTTTTCATTTTGAGTTAATTTTTATCCAGTATAAACAAGGTAGGGGGAAAACAAAAGGATTAGGAAGGCTGAGTGGGAGGAACGGTCTGGCTGGGCTGTAGAGAGCTCCAGGCTCTGACTGGGAGCCCACAGCTGGAACGGGGCAGGGGGATGCTGCAAGGCAGCACGGGGAGCTGTGCGTGGCCGTGCCCAAAGGGGCCCACAGTAGAGTGAGGCTGAAGCAATTAGACTGTGCAGGTCAGAGGGAAAGGGATGTTAGCAGAGGGGGGGCTGGGAGGGTTTGTACTGCCTGCTAGAACAGTAATGGGCGAACGCAAGCCAGGTCTTACAGTTTCCTTATCACCTGCAAGTTCACTTCTGGTTTTCTTTCCTTTCAAAGGAGAAACAGGGAAGGAGAGGGGTTATTGTGAATCAAGAAGAATGTGGTGGAGAGGCAGCCACCTGTTAGAAATAGATCTTGATCCATCAGATTGATGAGAAATCAAGTGCAATGGGGTGGAGGGGTAGTTGGTGCTACATATTACCGCTTTGATGTGCTGGGAGGGGAGAAGTTGCACACCGTGTGTGGGGACCTGGCCGTACAGCAGAGAAATGCACATGGCCAGAGTACCTGTGTACTCACTTTAGCAACAGCTAAATAATTTTCACTTGCCTCAGTAAAAACACTGGAAGCCAGGGACTTGCAGGACTCTCTCTCACTGGAAGAAATCGGTGACATGACACAGGTTGTAGTTAACCTTTTTCTTTCTTTTCTCTCTCATCCGTCTGTCTTTCTAGAGGTGGTTGTTGCAGCCTGCAGGAAAAGGCCCCTTTCAGTCTTCTCGGTCCTTCCTTGCCTCCAGAGAGTATTGCTCCCCTTAAGCTCTCAGTTGAAAGGTTGGTGGAGAGGTTGGGTCAGGTTGTCCCATTTCTTGCAATGCCTTCTTTAAGAAGAAGATGCATCACAGTGTAAAAGTGATGCTGCCACTTCCAGAACAGTATGGAGTGCCCAGGGAAAACACAGGGTGTTGGGGAACGGTGTGGCCTACACTTCTGCTCTGCCTGCTCTGCTGCTCCAAACGTGGATGGCCAGCAGAAGGGCTTGGTGCATTAGGTGCTTTGCAGCTCATGTTTGTGGCACCCCTGCATTTGCTTAGCTGCGTTCACCTTCCTCTTCTCGTGAACTTCCCTGGGAGATCAGTGTCCTCGCCCTGCACAAGCATTCGCAGAGCTGATGTGGAGATGACACATCTGCTTGTCAAGCCTCTGGACCCTGGGACTCTCCTGAGTTATTGGATCTAGTCAGCTTACTCTGAATATGAAAAACAGATTCCTGCAGGGAATTTGGGGTTCAGAATTCTTCTCCTCTTTAATTTATATTTCTTTAAGTAAATTGAGGGAACTCCAGCTATCCCACTGACAGGAAATGCTGAAGGATCTATCTCAAATCATTTGCTCAGATCTCCAGGGCCCGGTGGTTTATGAAAGGTTTTTGCTATAGACTCTCCACCAGCTCTGGGAAACATCTGTTCTGCATTCTGAATGCCTTTTCCCAGCAGAGCTTGTTTTAATAAAATCATCACTTTCTCTGTGGTTAGAAAATCCAGTGCAATAAAGTGTTTTTTCTACGCTAAGAAGTTCTTGACCACTGGTGAATGAGGAAGTTAAAAAGCAACATGTAACATCAAGTTTGACTTACCCTGTTCTTCCAGAAGCTTCTCTGATGGTCACAATATGACAGTGTTCACCAGAACTGAAGCTCTGAATAGTGATGAGTGTTTAATGTTACCTGAGCTTCTTGGTTTTGTTGATGCTTCATTGTAGCCTCTGTTTGAAATCCAGTCTCTAAGCTGTGGCATGTAGCTAGCATATATATTGAATGAGACTATGAAAGTGAGGTGTTTTAAGGCACAGGCAGGGGAGGTGAAATTGTTAATAATTTTTAAAATGTATTTTATGATGCTTTTTTCCCTTGGTTGTGTCCCGGCTCTGAAATGGCCTTTCCTCCACAGTAAGACATACTAGAAAAAGTCTTGCTGTGGTTCGATCCACCTGAGACCAGATAATTATGTGTGCAGTCAAGTTATTCTCTGCTAAATCAGAAAAACAGGAGAACCTGGTGAAGTCCTCAGCACTTGCTGGGGACTCCTTTGTCCTCAACAGAGGTGATGAACGCAGTGGTGGTGGCTACCTGCCAAGGTCAGGCATGGAGCCCTTCCACTGTGAGGACAGCAACCAGGGAAGGAGGAGGAGATCCAGTAAACACAGAGAGGGTCTTCATTGGTCTGGAGAGGAAAAATTATCCTGACTTGGAACTGCTCTGAAGGTGGGAGATTTTGATTTTAATGGGAACTTTTCCACTTTAGGAAAGAGGGAGATGATGCAAACTTCATCCCATCCACCTTCCCATGTAGGAACATTTTGTATTCTCAAACTGCAATTTTTCAGACACCTACAATTCCTATTGGCAGTAGTTGGGTTTTAGATGAAAATTCCAGATAAGCGTTGTCTGAAAATGAAGCTTGATATATCTCAGGATAGACTGATGTTTCTCCTTTGCTTTCAGGTGTGTAACTCACCTGGCCCTGGAGTAGTGTTTTCAGATAAAAGCTAGAAGACAGGTGGTGTTAAATGTTTTGGAAGTCACCTGCCTCTCAAGCAGCTATGAGGTCTCAGAGGGACTCAGTAGGAGGGTGCTTGGTATCTCTAGGCCCACTATGTGTGTCCCAATTCACCAGCAGGCTGCTTAGCTGCTTTGCCCTCCTTTTTTAGACAAGAAGCTGCTCGTGATTTGTAATAAAGTCGAAGCAAGCACAGAAACTTTTATTAAGGGATCTGATTGCCCCCTCTTTGGTTCAGACTATCTGGGCTTT
Organism: Pelecanus crispus; assembly: GCF_030463565.1. Lineage (NCBI taxonomy): Eukaryota > Metazoa > Chordata > Aves > Pelecaniformes > Pelecanidae > Pelecanus > Pelecanus crispus. The sequence continues at coordinate 23,526,002 of NC_134652.1, forward strand.
AAAAAAAAAAAAGGCAGAACATGCACAACAATAAACACCTTCAACCCTAAGTTGCATGTTGTAGAAGACAAATTTTCAGGTCCAATATATTACTACTTCTCCTAGTTCCACCCTTTCTTGTTGGGGGTATGGGTACTGAATGGAGCCTGCTTCCTGCTCTTTCCTCAGGTTACATGTCTTTTATCCTGTGCTAGTGGTACAAGGGAACTGCAAACATTATAGTTTTGATGGCATGCTTTGTGCACTCTCTCTCTCTCTCAATACGTTGTCTTTTATTTTGGTTCCAGCTGAACAACTTGGACTTCTTTTAACAAAAATGAATTTTCCTTTTCCTGTTCTGGAAGAGTGGGAGAAACTGCTTTCTTCCCAATGATACTGCAGCTTGCTGCTTTCTGCTTTGCTGGACCCTTACCTACCACCTCAGGCTGCCTGTCTAGTTCCTGCAAACAATTTAGGCACCTGTTCTTCAGCCAGGGCTGCAAGCGTGGTGGATTTATCTCAGATATATGGTACATTTAAGCTACGGGACATTTCTTTCAGTCAGCCAAGCTCCCTTGGCAGTGCTGGTCTGTGGGAAAGAAAAGAATGAGTTGTTGTACAAGTGCTCTGTAGGTTGAAGATGCAATATTCCCAGCCTGGGTGGAGAATCTCTTGCGCATTCTCTGCCAGGTCGTGCACAGAAACCAAGTTATCTAGTTGGGGAGTCCAGCAGTGTCCTGCTGGTGTTGTAGCTGTTAAGCAGGACAAATTGTTAGGAAGGAATGAATGACAAAAATGTGGGAGTTAAAAGAGCTTAGGAGATCTAGCACAGCTCCCTGCATGAAGGCATGATCTAACAAATTCTGTATCGTCCTTGGTTGTGGGAGAAGCAGACAAAGCTTAAACAGTCAGGCTGGAGAAAGGTTATGGCTGGTCTGGCACAGCAGCAGGTGGGAAGTGCTGAGGATGAAAGTAATCTTGGAGGGCTTGTTAACTGCTGGGTTTACATTAAAAACCAGAAGAGTCAATCCTGTTTTGCTCATCTCATTACGGGTTACTGTAAGCAGTAGACCAAGCCTGCCTTTTTATTACTGTATTGGCTTTCCATGGAGCATTGTGTCAAACTGAAAATGTCCATTCTCCTCTTCAGTGTTTCTAATGATAATAGGCTTCAATACGTACATGGGCATTTCATGTTCTGGAGCAGTAATACTGGAACCCACTCTGCTCTTGGAGGTGACAGAATAGTCCAACAGAGAGGTACAACTTCAGGAATGTGTTGAGGGGGCAACAGGACCTGCATGTTGCCTGCAACATATGTGCAGCTGCTTCCAGATGCAAGGTGCATTTCTTGGCTTCCATATTTATTCATTATGGCACGTCAGTTACTTATCTTTGTTTTGCTAGGATCATGCATTAGCCATCTCTTGGGAAGGATCAGAAGAGAGGACTAATGTCTGTGAAGTCACTTTAATCTTTAGAATATTTTTAGGTATCATAAGGATAGGAAATGTCTAAAAGCTCAAGTGAATTGGAACAGGATCTTCCAAAATTCTCATGTATGATTCAAAAACACCCTTGCAGGAGAGAAGGGTATGGGTGCTCCCTTGTCTGTACTAGTGAGGTTGGTAGTGTTTGAAAATATCTAGTATATCTGCACACCCATATCTGGCCTTTGTGTAGTGTTCTCCCTTTTCATCGGCTACAATGAGACAAAATATGCAAAGATGTTGTAGATTTCATTAGTCACACTAGTTTATTCAAACATCTCCTTTGCATAAGAAACCAAGGCTTGCACTGATCTCTGGGAAAGAATGTGCTCACAGCTTGGAAAAGCAGTCTGCGCAAATGACACTGCAGCACGGCAGAGGTCAGCAGCTCGGGTGCTGGAGAGGGGGCCCGGCTGTAGGGTTTGGTGCCATCATTTGCAATTCAATCCCATACAGTTCCTTCTTAGGGGAACAATTCACTAAATGCAGAGTTGTTCTTTTTTCCTAATTCACCATATAATTCATCTCCCAAGTTCAATTAAGAAGCAATCTGTTTGCAACTGGAAGCAAGCTGCATTTATTTAGAAATACAAAATTATCCTTTGCTTCAGCAAAGACCGCATGCCTTAATAATTCTGGTGGTGAATGGCTGGTTGGGGTTTCCTTTAAATGGAATGGGATATTGTGTGAAGAATAGCATACTTTGGGGGGGTGAGAAGTCCTGGGGATGTAAAATTTAACTGAGAAGAGGAACTTTTGTTGAGCTTGGGCTTAAGGAAGTGACGAGGACTGGGCATGAAAGAAAACAAAGGGAAATCTTAGGATGGGACATTGAGACTGGAAAAGAGTGATAGAGTTCAGAGCAATCCATCTTGTTGAATCAGGCTTGTTCCTGTTCACACATCTAGTGGCTTTTGTCCAGTCAAGCTCTGTTAAATTATGGCACTTCCTTTGGGAGACAATCCCCTGATTTAGTGCGTCTCTTGGACCAGGAAGCTTTAACCTATAGTCAGCTGAGAGTCTGAGCATTTTACTTTCCTCTGGTTCATTTTATTGCTGTCTTTCATCATCCTTTTCCTGATATTCTGATTAGTTATAGTAGTATAATGTTGGAGAGGTAGAATTTGATACCATCCTCTCAGCCTTCCTTCAGGGTGTCAGAGATGTACCTTTTCTCCTGTCCTTACCCCCTTGGAGGGGCTGGAGAAGGATTTGCAAGAAGCCAGCTCTAGAGCAAAAAAGGAAGAGTTTTCCAGCTGGCAAAGCAAGACTGGTTCAGGCTGGAAGATGTCCAGCTCTCTTGAAAGTGGGACATCTCTTTGGAAGTGTCCCCACGGCATCTAGTAGTGCTGTATGACTAACAGTATCTCCCTTTCTGCATATGGTGGTTGGTCATGCTATTCCTGCTTTACCTTGCCACCAAGACTGTGGAAACTTGCTCTTGCTAATACCTTTGCAGAGATCAGCTCATTCAGCCTCCCTTCTGCTCACAGGGGAACCACAATAACAAGATGGGGAAGGAGGGAGGGGGACAACAGTGGTGGTATCAGCACCACCTTCTTAGTGCTGTGAATGTAGTCCCAAAGTACGTTTTATTTATCTATTATACATCTTGCTGTCTCACGTGTTGTGCTTTCTCACCCTAGGCACTGTTTTTGAGTTCTCCCTCCTACTACAGTCACCATGGAGAGCTTTCCTGCCAAAGAGATGCTGGGTTGGTTTTCCATGTTGGGTCTGTGACTGTTCAGGGGCTTGCTGCCCAGGTTTCCATACTCTGTATAGGTGCTCTCTGGCTTCTGTGGTGTTCCAAAGTTGGACCTTGCAAAATGGAAAGCCTAGGAAACCTGGAAGACAGACAGCTATACAAGGAAGATCCTTGTTCTTCTCTCTTCCCCCTCCCCCATTTTCCAACCATTTTTCTGCCCCTTTCACTGCATTTTTCTTCTACTATCCTTGTCGTGAAGGTCATCTTGCTGCTGGATGATCTCCTAATGCTCCCTCCCTCCCCACACTCAGCAGCTGCTGGTACTACATAGAAATCAAATCTCAAGACTATGATTGTTGGTCAGCCTGCACTTAAGAGATGGCCAAAATTTGAAAGCTATCACAGGAACTTTAAATGCTTCCTGGAAGATTGCATTTGGCATAGCTCAGGTTACCAGTGTTGCAAGAGTCTGGAGCGGGTAACACTGAAACAGTGCAACGCATCCCAAGCCCCTTCCTTGTAGAATTCTGGTTTAAACTGTGAAGATTTGCACCTATTGAAATGTCCAGATGCTGATTTTTAGAAATTCGTATGTATTTTTTTTTGCAAATGGGCAAGGGACATCTAAACAAGCCTTGAGAGGCTTTGAGGGAGGTACATGGTTTGGTGCACCTCATGTTGGAGATTCCATCCTTTCCCCCTGACCCCTTGGTGGGACGATCAGCAGATGCCTGGGTAGATTTTATGGTAGGGTGTAAAACCATTCAGCACTCTGAACTTTTTATTCATTTAGACATTTTTAAGAAACTGAAAAATACCACAGAAAACCAATGTTGTGAAAATACCTCTGCTTCTTTACCCATTTTTGAAATATTTAGCCTCTCTAAGTTTTGGGGGGGTTTGTTGTGGGGATTTTGGTTTTGGTTTGGGTCTTTTTTTTTGCTTTACTGGTTAATATTGGGGGAGTTAGTTTAGAAACAGGCATTTTAAGGGAAGTTGAAGATGATGGTGGTGGGAAGAAAGATTAGAAAATATTTTGTGAGCAGAAAAATACAGTTACAAAATCGAGGCAGAAGATGCATAATTCACGGTCTTTCCAGTGCTCTAAAAACTGCTTTGATTAAAGCGGTTATCCACGAGCTGCCTGTGAGCATTCAGAACTTCACTGTGTCTGGCACCCTGTTAGCCCACTAGCCAAGTGAATATGAAGTGGAACTCAGTCCTTCCCCTGTGTTACCTGGTTGTAATTCTCTCTTACATGCTGCTCATGGGAGGGTTGTCAGTAGACCTTAGGATTGTAGGTACCAGGGTAGACATAATGGTGCTTATAGGAATCAGACTTTAGTGGTTACATTGTGTAAGGGAGGGAAGATCTCAGTTTGATTTCTGCAGCACAGGTGAGTTTGCACAGTTGGTATTCTCCTATATAATGAGCAGAACTATTCTGAAGTCCTCTGGAACAGAAGTGTGAACAAATTACTGTTTGTTTTAAATCAGTTTCCGGCACTGGGTGACATTTTAAACCTTTTTCTGCCGCAGAATGGATCCAGTATTGAAGGAACATCCTATTTCTATGTCATACATCAGAAAAAGTAAAATCAAGTACTGGGCTATTGCTAAATGTCATGGTACCCTAATGGTCAAAAGACCAGTAGGGGCTGTAGGCAGGGGTCTTGATGTCCATTCCCTAGCAGTGTGACTTTTCTGGGGAGCTAGGATCTCTCCCTGAGTCTTCATCTTATAGTAGAAGATTCTGGATGCACTGAGTCCCCTCAGCCAGACAGCCTAACCTGGTGGAGTCGCTTCTGCAGCCCCTGCACCCTGCTGCCAGCAACGCTCTGTTATAGCACACTGGTGGGGGAAGGAAGCAGCAGTGCTGTCTGGAGGAAAGAAGAGGGTTAGGCATAGCACTGGTGGGAAGGTACCATGGAACTGCTGTGGTTTCTGTGCCCAATAGCTGTGACATCAAGTAGTCAAATCCCTCCCCCAACATGTTGGTGTTTTGTGCATCACGGGAACATCAACATCATGACTGAGTTTTCCATGGAGGAACTATTCTGGCTGTGCCCCCTCCCGGTTTCTTGTGTACCTGGCAGAGCATGGGAAGCTGAAAAGTCCTTGACTAGCATAAGCAGTACTCAGCAACAACTAAAAACATCAGCGTGTTATCAACATTCTTCTCCTACTAAATCCAAAACACAGCACTATGCCTGCTACTAGGAAGAAAATTAACTCCATCCCAGCCGAAACCAGGACGGTAGGCCAGGCAGGGAGGCACTCAGAGTGGGGACCAACCAGTTCGTTTTGGTGCCTGAGCTGGAGGGAGCCACCTCTGTGGCCAAGCTGGGGACCTCCGTGTGCCTGACAGTGCTGTTCCAAAAGGGAGGGGTAGCTGGTGCTGGACGAGGCATGAGAAATACCCAGGAGCTAACATCACACAGTTCTTCCTGCTTTGGTAGCTAGTGGGTGTTAGCATCATAGAGAAGGACTTTTATTTTCAGGTGAAGCTGAATTCAGGCCAGATGTATAAAAGTTGATGGAGCTTACTGGTCTGAATGTAGATCATTCTTTGCCTTGACAGTGTACCTTTTTTGAGATTTAATAGTGGTACTTAAAAGGAGGATGGTAGCAATAGTATAGTTCCTATTCTCAGTATATCTCCATGGAACTAGCCTTTCCTAGAAGAGACTTTCTGCCTACCCAGTATGTGAAGAAAGTAAGGCACAGGATGGTAATGGTAATGAGTTTCAAGGTGTCACTGTGAGCTAGGAACGAATCCAGGAAAAGAGCCCAGCTTTATCAGGCTTTTAGTCCTTGTTCCTTGTACAGGGAAAGCAGCCAGTTTCTGTGGCTGCAGACCCACAAATGGCATCACTGACAGCTACTGTCCTTCCCATGTCAGAACTCTGCCAGCCTACTCACCAGGAGATGTGTCTCTGCTCTTTTTCCTTTGCAGGAGGCCTGGGAGAACAGTCTCTTGTGTCAAGTGAGAACACCACTTCAACCGATCGTAGTAACAAAGCAGTTAAAAAGGGTAATGTGGTACCCCACCCAGACCTTTGGGTATCTTTTATTTACTTTTTTATCCCCTGTAAAATCACATTTTGTCCTGTGTACGTGTGTGTGCCTCTATGCCTAGGAGACCAGCCTTGGCCAGGCATCTGCATTTGTTGCTGTTGGTGGACTCTCTGCAAGGGTGGGTTTGCCTTGTATAGTGTGGTGGGTTGACAGCGGCCAGCAGCCAAGCACCCACTATCCCCCTCCTCCAGCAGGATAGGTGGGAGAGCAGAAGAGAAAAAGTGAGAAAACTCATTGGCTGAGATAACGATGGTTTAATAAGTGAAAGAAAGGGGGGGGGGGGAACCCAAACCCAAGCGATCTAAAGGCAATTGCTGACCCCCATCCACAAGCAGACTGATGGCCAGCCAGTTTCTGAGCAATGACTACCTTGGAAGACAAAACCCTGCAGTTTTTAATTGCTGAGCATGATGACATGTGGTATGGGATATCCATTTGGCCAATTTGGGTCAGTTGTCCCAGCTGCATCTTCTCTTAGCTTCTTGCCTATCCCATGTCTACTCGCCTGGGGAGTGGAGAGGGCTCAGCAGAGTGAGCAAAAGAAAGCCTAGACATGGTGCAAGCACTGTTCAGCAATAGCCTGAACACTGGTGTGTACAAAACCAAAACATAGTACTTTACGGGCTGCTATGAGGAAAGTTAACTCCATCCCAGCCAGACCCAGTACATACAGATTACTGTGACAGTCACCAGGACAGCAAAACCATTTTACTCCAAGGCAGAGAGTGTAATGCTAGCTGGCTGCTCCTTGCTGTAGGGATGTTTCAGCTGAACCAGTTTAAACTTCCATTCCCCTGAAGCAGGCTTATCACCCTGGCCAAGTTTTGCAATTGGCATCTCCCTCTCATGTAGGTAAGGTATTGCTTACAGGATCAGTCCAGACCTCTGATCTTTGGACAGTTGCCTTGCTCTATACAAGATGATTGCAACCCGCTGTGTGCAGGAGGGACAACTGTTTCCCTCTTATAAATAGAGGCACTGAAGCAGAAAGACCATGCAGCAGATCAGTCCATGGGTGGATGTTTGCACTCATGGCTGCTGTGTTCATAGCCTAATGCTGTATTTCCTCGTTGGAGTTGCTTATGTCTCCCGAGCTGCTGGCAGGCCTGAGGCAGTGGAGCAGCAGACAAGAGCACTTGAGGAAGGTGCTTCTGCTTACAAACCTATGTTGGTGTTTCTGTCTGCCTGTTTCCACTTAGAGATGGGCTGGTGCTGCTGTTGGTATAAAGCTGGGCTGTCTCTGCTGGCCAGATGAGGCTGGGAGACCCCTGAGTGAGTTTCAGAAAGCAGCAAGGGCTGTTTCATGGCATGTTGCAGATGCAGAGTACTGCCTGGGCTGTGGGCAGTGTAAGGAGTCTCCCACCCATGGCTGGTGTACGGAAACATCTGGGTGTTGTTCATCATGGAGGGAGAGGGGGATTTTAGAAAGGATCTCGGTTGTCCCAGACTTAGTAATAGTACTAATCAGTAAGAGAGGTTATGCCCACATAGAGTAAGCCTTAGAAAGGCTGCATGGCTTTATCTTTCACTGAAGAAACCCTCTCTATACATGCAAATTGGCAGTGGCTGTAAGCAGTGATTCTTCAAGCTTGCTGTCCAGATTTCTTCTGTCCCCTGGTGATAGGGCATCTGCTGCCTGCTTCCCCCAAGTCCCTGTTAGGAGGGTGTGTTGGGCCCCTCCAAGGACCCACTGCAAATTTAAGTTGTTAAAGGCAGAAAATTTTAGCAAGAATGAGGAGCAGTCAAGAGCTGTTGCAGGACTGGTGTGGAGAATTTGCCCAAGCAGGTGTGTTGCTGGTGAGCAATGGAAGTGTTGGTGGCACAGAAGTGTGGACCCAGGGTCCTCTGTGCAGAGCTCCTACTGCACCAGGCACAGGATAATGTGGGGCAGGTGACTCCTCACTTGGCTTTTTTGGCAGGAGCTGTCTTGTGTGCAAATTCACAGAGACTGTGGGCAGTTCCAGGAGCTGTTTGTGACTGGGAGACAGGTATCCAGAAGATTATTTGTGTCTCAAGACCCTCTTCCTTCTTCCAGCTGTGGCCCTTGTAATGCCCCAGCAGTACCTCTGTGGAATAGGTATATGCAAAGAAGGGGAGGGCAGCTCTTATTTCATTGTGGGAACCCCCAACCTCATCTGCCTTCCAGGGTCCAGCAGCTGGTTTGGGGATGGGACAGCTTCTGAAATGCCGGGTACAGCCAGCATGCCAAGGAGGTGCTCAGGAGAAAGAGGAACAAAAGGCAAATTCCCATCTTTGTCCTGCAGCTCAGAGCAAGGCCTCCAGCGGGAAGGGCTGGATCTGGTGAAGCAGGAGGGAGGGTTTGAAGTTCATTCCTTTCACCCCCCTGCACTGCCTTAATTTCCTTCCCATTGTTTTGATCCCCTCAGCCTTGAACAGTAGTAGTTTGCTTACCCGTGCTGCCGCTGGAGGGATGAATGGGAGAAGAGGCTCTCAGCAGCCCCTATAGTCACTGGAGGAAGGTCTCAGTGGGGCTTGTGCTTTTTCATAACCCAGCAGCCTGTGTCCCTGACTTGGGAAGCTGTAGCTGGTCTTCCTCATTTCCATACGAATCACAAGACCACAACTGGAGCTTAGATCCCTCCTCTTGGAGCTTCAGAGAGGCCCACCAGCACTGAGGAGCCACAGCCAGCAGTGCTGCCTCTCGAGATGAGAAGAGAGTTCCCTTTAGACCCACACTCTCTGCAGGTGTAGCAACCCCTGCACTCTATTATTCCTTTGCCCAAGTCCAGCTGAAGGGTTGGCTGTGCAATACAGGCAGCTTATCTAAGAAATGATGTCTACACAGTCCTTACACATGTGAGTAAAGACCAGCTGGACTAAGGCTGCTTTGAGGTTTGGGGTCACCCATGGCACAGCAAATAGGGGATGAACAGCCAGGAAGCCCTAAATGGAGGATATTTTCTGCTGGATCAGACCCACGTCACTTTAAAAGTGCAACTTGTGTAGGTGTAACCAGTATCTGAGCAGAGCTGCAGCAGCACAGATGCAGGGCAAGGTACAGGTCCTGCCTAGAAGCCTGTGTGAATCCTCAGGCAGGTTTTATGGCCAGCACCGAGCATCACACAGCCAGGGCTCCTCTGCCTTTTTAGCAAGAAATGAGACACATGTTCTGTTTTCCCGTTTGTACTTTTTCTCCTTTTCATTTAAATGAAGAGATTCAACATGGATGGAGATTTGGGCTAAGCATAGAATGCCTCCACTTTTCCATTGTGAGCATCCCTCCTCCAGCAGACTGTCTGATCTGTATGTGTTTCCAAACCACCCAAGACCTAGCATGTGAAAACAAGCAGTTTTATCTAATACTTTTTAGCCTTGACTGTAGGTTTCAGTCTAAGGGGCCTGCCCTCTTCTTCCAAGGCCAACTCGAATGAGTAGTTGTTGCTGTTGTGAAGCTAGCCCTGCCAGAATAAACCTTTCTTTGCAGGTCTGGATTGAGCAGGGCAGGTTGAATATACAGTGACATCTAGGCTTGTTTGACCTCCCTCCTTGCATTCCTCTTAAGTACTGTGTCCCCATCTATGAAGTTGGTGTTGGAGAGAGTGGGTAGCTAGAGATGGAGGTGTGTCCCTTTATACTTTTCTAGGAGAATAGGTTTGGCATAGGGAGGCTCCAAGGCAAGAAGGGCCAGGTTGCTACGCATTAACTGTCTCTAAGTCCCAAATAAATCACTGGCAAATCTGGCTATGGCTTCTGGTTTGGGTTAACATCTTGCTTTTTCTGTTTTTCTTTTTCTGAAGCTCCAGGGTATTACCTGAGGGCTGCATGTGGAACTAAAGAGGATTTAAACAGTGTTGCCATTCTGTCTTGCAGATGGCAGGCAGAACACAACGCTTGCAAGGAGACCGAAGAGGAAGCAATATAAAGATGAGTCTGGGATGGATACGCACTCCTCTCCCAGGGTGCGCAGGGCAACCACATCCAGGGCTGAGAGGATCTGGCCAGGGGGGGTCATCCCCTATGTGATCGGAGGAAATTTCACTGGTCAGTAGTGAAAACGTTGCTCCCTGTTTGCTCAGGGGTGAGTGTCTCAAAATGTGCGGGAGATCTCGGGAGCAGAGTTTTTCCACAAATGACTCAGGTCCTTGGGAGCTTCTCTCCTGAGGCAGGGTGGGCATGTGGTTGCACAAGGAATTGTACACACTGTGGGAAGCCTGAGACTGAAGTGTGCAGTGAGATGGTTCTTCTCTTGGAGTCCAAGAAATAATTGGGTGACTTGGTCACTTTCCTTGATTGCTTCAGGGGCCAGCACTTGTGAGCTGTACTCATACCCTGTGTTTCCAGAAAGGGATACTTTCTGCTGTTGGAAGAGCAGGAGCAGAAGTACAGTGGGTTGCTTTCTGAATCCTTTCTCAGAGAACTTGCCCTGTGCACTCTGCTTCCTGACCTACTGTTTTCTGGACACCACGCTTCAGGGTCTCCTCTAGCTGTGTGAGGGAGAGCAACAGTGAGCTGGGTCCCATGGTGGATGAGGAGGTCTCCAGAGTATCCTTTTTAGGTTCTTTATGGCATCTCTGGGGCACTGTCCAAACTAAAATGTCTCTTGGGGTGGAGAAGATTTCTTGCAAGTCTCTCATGCGAAGCAGACAGACAACTTCTCTGATGCCACCTCTCTGTAGCTCAGTGGTTCCCCATGGGATTGGTTTCCTTGATTCATGGATGACAAATGCTCTGTGCCTCACTGGAGCCAGCTCCTTCCTGTCTCCCCCAGGCTGCCTCCACCACCTCCCACTTAGATCCAGCAGAACTTACTCCCTTGAGCTCCTGTGATGTACTTTGTCCCAGCAGCAAAGGGCAGTTTGGGAACCACTCCTGTACAGTGTGGGTTTGCCTCCCCAGTCCTGCCCCTCCTGCCAGTTTGGGGTGATCCTCAAGACCTCTTCAACAGGTTCACCCAGACCCTGTCTCATACTTGCACCCACACTGCTGCCAGGAGTCTGTGAAGCCACAGTGGAAGGGTCTGTTCACTCCCTACAAAAGGAGGGGCTCATGCAACCTGGCAGGATAATTGAGTAGCCTGCTAGCCACAACTGTCCCCCTACATTTGTCAGAAAACAGCCATCCCCATCCCTCAGGGTCTGACAAGAAAGGCTTCTCTGTGTTATGTGTGTCTCTCTGCCCTAACCAGTCCAGAGTAGGTAACGCCAGAAGCAGCTCTCACCATAGCACCGTTCTCTCTTGAGTTCAGCTTGGTGTTTTGCCTCAGCTTAATCCCACCCTGCAGCTCCTGTCTGTATTCCTTGTACCTTTCTGATATACTTCTGGCCTTTCCCCCCGCCGCCCACCCCCAGTCCCTCTTGAGAGTGGCAGCTTGTACGTGCAGAGGCTGTGCTGGAAAGGCAGTGTAAGGAGGCCTCCTGGCCATGTACTGCTCTGGGACATCACTTCCCAGCCGTGTGACTGTTCTGGATGCTCCCAAGTGACCACTGGAGGTATCCTGCTCCCCGGGGAGGGAAGGTCCTGCAGCCTGTCTTCTTGCTAATGTGCAACAGGCTTAGTACCCTACTTTTCAGGTGTGTCTCTGTCCAAGTCCTGAGCTGTCCCTCAGTTCAAACACAGAGCAGCAGTGTATCTCTGTACCTTCTTACACTTCCCTGAGACTGCGTCTAGCTCCTATATAGTTTTTGCTTCTAATTTTAAATACCTGGTGACAGTTTTGCATTAGTTTTGAGGAATGTCTGTAGCACTCATGAGATTTCTGGGTCTTGAAAGCTGTGTGTGGTCATGTCATGTTGCAGGGTGAGAGCAAATTTGGCACACCGCTGAGTAGCTGGTGCACAGATCAGAACACCTAGCAGCTCTGCCGCAATGACCTCTACGTAGTGAGGTGATACTTCTCATATGCAGAAGTATTGATGTGCTTAACCAAGTTTGCTACCTGTCTAATTAGAGCAATTAGTTCATCAAACAGAAGGAGATAAAAGTATGATACAGTAAGTTAATGCTATAGTGGGAAGTGCGTCCCAGATTCCTAGAGGTGTCTACAGGTACAAGATTGACTGTGGGAAAGATTGACTGTTCCCCTATCCAGATGAAGTCCATTAGAGATTTTCCTGAAAGCCAGGCCTTCACTGTTTGCTCTTCTTGGATTTGTTTTTCAGGAACCCAAAGAGCTATCTTTAAGCAAGCGATGAGGCACTGGGAGAAGCATACTTGTGTGACGTTTGTGGAGAGAACTGATGAAGAGAGTTTCATTGTGTTCACGTACAGAACGTGTGGGTAAGTGATACACACAATGCCTGCAGTCATCCGTATTGCAAACATCTCTTTCATGGATAGATGGCTTTGTAAGTCTAGCTCTTGTCAGAATAAACCAATGGCTACATTGGGGAGCCTGTCACAGAGATCCATCCTTACTCCTTGTAAGGTTTGCCAGGATAATTTAGTATTTGCTCAGAAGAAAGTGCTAAACCTTTCTGGATTCTTTTGCCTGGCATATATGCATTTTTATAGATATGCACTTACGTGTTTTCTTTATGCATACACACACCTGAAAGTACATATAGTGTATGCAACTGCTGGCCTGTCCTGGACCCTGCCAGGTGCCATCTCCTGTTGCTATCTATGTCTCAGACTTCCCCAATTCATTAATGTGCTGCATGGGTTTGTGGGTTTTCTCTTCCAGATGCTGCTCATACGTGGGTCGCCGAGGAGGAGGTCCTCAGGCTATATCCATTGGGAAGAACTGTGACAAGTTTGGTATTGTGGCTCATGAGCTGGGTCACGTGGTGGGCTTCTGGCATGAGCACACACGGCCTGACAGGGACCAGCATGTCACGATCATCAGAGAGAACATACAGCAAGGTAAAATAGCACTTCAGTATTCCACCTAGCTTTTGGGTGGGTGGAAACCCTTCTTGCTGGACTTGTAGAAAACCCTAACGGTCTGTGAGCTGGGATGGAGAAGAAGAAATGTTGCTAGTCCTTGCCTAGAATAAGGGTCAAAATAGCTGGGTGAATAGAGATTTTGGATGTCCAGCTCAATTTGTTGGAATGTAGGAGTATATCCTTTCATTCTAGGCACCCAGAGGTGGAAGGTGCTTTTTTTTTCTTTTTTTTCTTTTTTTTTTTTTTTTAAGTGATTTGTTTTTTTCCCTTTGTGTTTGGCATCACAGGTCAGGAGTACAACTTTTTAAAGATGGAAGCTGGGGAAGTGAACTCGCTGGGAGAGACCTATGATTTCGACAGCATCATGCACTATGCTAGGAACACATTCTCCAGGTGATAATCCAAGGTTACATGTCCTTAGGACTATTTTCAGTAGTTGTGATTAGCTCTGTGGGATACATGGAGCCTAGAAGCCTGTGATCTATTGCAGAGGTATGTGGCAGTTGCAGTGAGCTCTGCTGCATTGCAAAGCTTGGAAAATATTTGAAAAAGCAAGGCGGGTGAAGAGAAATATGGTGGACTTCTGTTTTTGCCTCCCCACTATATCCCCCCAGTGCTGACAATCTCAGAGACCTTCCAAAGCCATGTTAGCATGTTTTGCAACCTTCCCAGACAGCATGTCTGTATGTGTGTATGTATGTATCTGCCCACCTTCAAGGAGGTAATGCTAAAACCAGCTTTGAATCTCTTGTTTGTCCAGCTCATGTTTTGGAGTCAGAGTATTACCTTCTGAATCCCTAGCAACTTTGCCAAAGGAGAATTTAAACTCTAGATTGTGATCTTTAATTGCTTGGCTATTTTTTAACCATTTTGCATGTGCTTTAGATCATGGCCTCTGCAGCTCTGTGATTCTTTGTGACTGGGTTCTTCACAGAGAAGTTTTCAGTGCTGTTCCTGTCCCAGCTAACTGGCCAGTTTCTGTGTAGGCTGTTTGCCCTTGACTCCCATCTCATCCTTCCAGATGGAGCCCATCAGACAGCTCTACTGGATAGAGAGGTGAAATGGGCATAGCTATTTATTTCCTGGATTTGGAATGAGAGCTACTGGATGACCAGCTCCATTTTGCTGCATTATTTGAAGTTTTTTCCATAAATCCCACTACTGCTTCTTCCCAAGAACTTTCTTTCACTACATACCATGAGTAAAGGGGATGGGAGGGGGACTGCAAATATTCACACTCCTTGAGAGAATGCGTCTTTGCGGCTTTTTAAATTTTCTTGCTCCCCAGTTGTATGGAACTGCCAAGCCTATTGTTTTGTGGTTTTGTTTCTGAAACTTCACGTCAACCAGGGGAAAATTATCAAACTTGCTGAAATGCTGCTTGTTCTGGCAGGGGGAGATGGTGTCTGGGCAAGGGTGCTTTGCAGCCTTCAGAGATTTACTTGGATCAGATACCCAAAGCAAACAATTTTTCTTCCCTTGAGGCATCTGCTGGACCCTTCTAGCATTTTCTAGACTCTAAATGGTTAGAATTGTCTTGCACAAAAGCAGGATTAAGTTATTACCGCGATTTATATTGTGGATGCCTTTGAGTCTGTGTCTCTTGAAAACCAGGGTCCTTCAGAACACTGCTAGGCCAAAAAGGGAGAAAAATGGCAAGAGTCCTTCTAAATTTAAATTGGTGCTTAATAGGATTTTTAAGTCTGTTTTCTTTAAGCCCTTTGTCTCTGTGACCCACCCTCACCCCAGTAGCAGTCTTTGTGCAGTAATTGAACTGAGCACTGAGTGCCTCTGTGGGCTGATTGTGCTCTCACTGTAAATAGGCAGTGCTGGGAACAGGCTTTTACTTTACCAAGACCTGTCTTGACATCTGCTCCCTTAAGGGAACGATGCTTACTTTGACCAATCAGTAGAGATTTGTCAGTGTATGCATGTCTCCGTCCCACCTTACTGAGGTTTGCAGCTGCTGGCCAGTTGCAACCAAAATTGATAAAAGCATAGAGCCCATGAAGATACTAAGTTCCAGTGAGTTTCATTAAGCTCAGTGACTGGGAATGGGAGATAGCCCCTGCGTGATGCTGCTACGGGAACAGCTATAGTGGGTGTGTTAATGCATTAGCATACACCAGAAAGTCCACATAGGAAAAAGATGGTCTGAGCACCCCACCAGTGGAGATGGAGCGTGTGAGTGAGGAGGAGGTGAAGGACACAGAGCCGTGTCTGTGACTCGTTGTATTGAAGCAACTCTTCCGTGGCACTTATCACAACCTTGTTGTTTTTGACTCCTGTGAATAGTGATGATAGCAAATCATATGGTGTTTGCTGTGGTCAAATGTTGCTGCAGATCCTAGGCCCTTTTTATTCTAAACTTTGTACCTAAACCAGAAAGGGACAGTTTTTCTGAGACACGAGTCCTAGCAGTGGAAACTATTTCCAGTGGTGCTTTTGAAAACTGCTTCAGGAGTCACTGCTCATTTTCAGTTCACAGCGAAACACATTACTCATTTGCGTCTGTGGCTAATAGGAATAGGCGTATGGCACAAGAGGCTGTAATGACAGCAGTGACAAGTTTTTACCATGGGAACTTCTCTTCTTGTCTATGTCAGAAAGTTGCCTGTTTTGCAGACTATGGCTGCAGGCTTTTATTTCCTGGCGCATTCCTTACAGACATGGCAGCAAATTAAATTGAATATTGCTGTCTCATTAAACAATTTCTTCTACTGCTGTCAAGACCCATAAATGGCAGCTTAGCAATAAGAAAGTTTAAACCTCCATGGAGCCCTAAGCAAATAGTGGGTTACCTTAATTCACTAAGCTTCTTGCTAGTAGACATGGCAGCGCAGCCTGGAGTTACAAAACATGACCTCTGCAAAGCTCCCATTTGAATCAAGATGCAGGTAGCACTGCCTGCACGTCAAGGGGCGTCTTCTTGATGTCTTGGCAACACACCATCCTAATCCTGCACAAGATGTATACACATGGCACTTGCATCCTCCACAGGTTTTACTGTGTGAAGTAGGGTTACGTTGTCTCTCCTCTGCAGATGGGGATATAAATGCAGAGCTGGGACAAAATGTAGCTACCCGCAGCTGAGTGCTTAATCTGCCTTGAACATCTGCTTCCTTGAGTGGTGTTTAAAGCACCTGTATCTATTGCCCCCAGATAGGATGGTAAATATTCAGCATTTCTCGAGATCAGTTGATAATTTCATAATGTTTATGTAATACTTTACACATTCATGGTACTATGCAGGTGCTACTGACTCTTGAGAGCATCTCTGCTTAAACTCTGTCGTTCTTAGCTAGCAGCAATGGTGGGTTGTTGTGCTTGACTTACCACTGCATTGGGCAGCTAATGCATGCTCTGCCTGTGCCTGGACAGCAGGAGAATGGGGCATCCAGGATTCCTGGGTTCTTTTCCTACCTCTGGGAGGAGAATTTTGGTATCTTATAGGGTTCTGGTGTTAGAGTGCCTGAGCTGCTCTGTTTAATGATGTCTGCTTGGTGTTTATTAATTTGTGAGACAAAGTATTGGGGCTCTTAGAGATGCTTACCAAACGTGCAACTTAACATCATAAAGTGTTGTTAAGCAGATGGGGTTTGGGTGGACGGCATGGGGCTGCTGGGACCTGTGTGGTTTAGGCCAGAAAGACTCTCCATTGTTCCCAGTTCCTTTGGCTGTAAAATGAGAGGAACTATATTTACTACCTTCTAATTTGGAGTTGTATTCAGCAATGCATGTGAAGGAAGCACAAAATTCAGTTGGTGGAAGAAGCAAAACCAGAAATCTTCCTGGCCCAACCTAGGGTACGGCATTCTGGAAGAAAATGTGTCTGGCAGGTAATAAGGGATCACAAGGTAATTTGAAGCTGTGGGTTGTTTGCACTGTGTGAGCAATACCCTAGGTGTGTGCTATATGCAGGAGACTGGGGGCTGTGAGTACGCAGTCGTGAGGGCTAGAATGGGAAAAAGAATCAAAAGTTTGAGTGCAAGTGATGGTTTCTCTATTAAACTTCATCATTCTTCCCTGGTTGAACCTGGCGATCTGCAGAAAGCATTTCACTGGCCACAGAAGTATGTCCCTGCCAAATGCTGAGGAGTTCTGTGAACTCCTGAGGAGGCTTGAAAACTTACTGTGGGCAAACAGACCTGTTTCTCTGTTCATGGTGTTTCTAGAATTGGAGGATTTATTTTCGATACATACACTTAAATAAATTCAGCCCGAGGCATGCAGCTGACATGTAGAATGCCAGCCTAAATTTGTCAATCCAAATTTGATGGGCTCACCTCAGAGCTTGTATGCACTGATTTTAGTGCTGGTCAGGAATTTTCCTACCACTGAAAAAATCCCAACATCCCCCATGCAAAAGTTGATTCTAGTTTTCAATACAGATTAAATTCCTTCCTCTCTATTTCTTCCTTCAGTTGATATTTACAAAATAATTTTCCCCCACAAAATATGTTTAATAGAATGATATTTTCTGTTCAAGAACATTGGCTGCAGCTCTGGACAGCTGTGATCCAAATACTTTGCTTGCAGTATTTATTTAAAATTAAACCAATACAAAAAACCCCCTCTCAAACTCCTTCCCAAGGCCCTTACGCAGCTGAGCAGCCTGATGAACAGAATTATTTGTGTACTTACAGCTTAACCC
This sequence comes from Pelecanus crispus, assembly GCF_030463565.1. Lineage (NCBI taxonomy): Eukaryota > Metazoa > Chordata > Aves > Pelecaniformes > Pelecanidae > Pelecanus > Pelecanus crispus. The sequence goes on from NC_134652.1 coordinate 23,543,754, forward strand.
ATACTTGAAGACTCTTGTGTCAGGACTAGGCAGCACTAAAATTATTGCTTCTGCCCTGATTTGGATGGGGCTCTGACCAACCTGATCTAGTTATAGCTGTCCCTGCTCACTGCAGGGGGGTTGGGCTAGATGGCCTCTAAAGGTCCCTTCCAACCCAAAGCATTCTATGATTCTATGACTTCCCATTGGACTCTATGGACAGTTGTATCCTGTCCTTCAGAAAGAGAAGTCTGCCTCGCTGAGCTGATGCTGAAGTTTCAAGCTCACTGTTAGCCTTGGCACCTCAAAGCCTGTTAGGCGTTCAGGGGTGCAGTGGAATGGTTCCTGTGGACTGGACAGTTGCAAAAGCTTGGACTTTACCAACCTGGAGTTCAGGTTTCTGATTCCTCCCTCCCACCTTAGCCCTGCAGTCCTAATGCTGCCTTGAGGTCTCTCTTGTGTGCAAGCTCTTGCTTGGATGCATGGACTTTGCATTTTGATGGAAGTGGGGCCTGAGCTTAAATCCTTTACTGGACTGAGATCAGAAGTTCAGTAGAGAGCTCCTGAGTATGAAGTACCATGTGGAAGAAATAGTAGTGAGGAAAAAGAGGCAGAGACAAGTGGAGTTATTAGCTTGGAAACTCAGGCAGAACAAAGGTAGAGCACTTGATCTTTTTCTCTTGTCTGTGGCAACCACAGTCACTGCCAGCCCAACCCCATCTGCTTGCTACTGAACAAACTCCCCTTCCCTCTGCTCCTTTGGCTTAAGTGTTCAATCTGAGCTCCTGCTGAGCCAGATGTGCCATGAACCTTCTGCAAGAATATTTCATTGCCTTTTCTGATTTATGGCAAGGAATGTGTCTATACTCAGAGGCAGCAGCAATCTTGATATATCAAAAGAGGAATTTACTGGCTTGGCAGACTTGCCTGTACATTTGGAAGCTATCTGCTATAGCAAAAAGGCCACTGCAGGACATGCAGTTACCACAATCTGCATTACTCTTGCTTGTTAGCGTGAGATATATGGTCAAGGGGATGGTGTGGGAGGCCTGCCAGGATGACTTTCTGTGCATCATGTCATTTTCCTTACTTCACTGCTCTTTTTCTCTCTGTTCTTCCCTTTAGAGGGGTTTTCCTCGACACCATCCTTCCCCGTCGCGATGATAATGGGGTCCGGCCAACTATTGGTCAGCGTATTCGCCTGAGTCAGGGAGACATCGCTCAAGCAAGGAAGTTGTACAAATGCCCAGGTAAATATGGCTTGTGGAGATGGCTCCAGCTTTATTGTAGACACATGGTTTATCTGGAAGCACTGGAGTTCAAGAGCACCTTAATGATCCCCCTGATGAAAGAGACTCAGGAAAAAGTAGACTATCAAATGCTTCGGGCTGGGGCTGCGGGAGAATTGAACTTGCCTAACATGTGTCTCCTATTAGTACATTGCCAGTATTCCTGTTTGGTTTAGGGCTTCAGGTTGGTCCAGTGTAGGCTCTGGTAGATTGGGGCGTCTACACACCATCAAACTTCTGTTGAGTTATTTATACAGCTGTTGTCCCAGAGATGAGCCTTAAGGAAACCATAAGTGTATCCTTGTGATTATGGTATGTTGCACTGAGGCTTGGGAGATAACGTGGAAGAAAGCATAAAGATGCTGATTTGTGAAACAGCCAGGTGCTGGAAGGTGGTGCTTTGGGCTGTTCAGGGGAGGGCTGTATCCCTCTTACTGCTGCAAACGGGTTGGTAGACTGGGAACAGCTTTGATAGAGAACCCATCTACATATGTGTGACATACTAAAGACCAGTAGCCTGGGTCCTGCTTTATGTGGGGTCTGAAAAGATTGGCAAAAAGAGCATTGGGGTCACAGACATGACTGGTAGACTGAATTTACCCATCAGAACAAAAGGGTCCTTTTAAAGTTGAGATGTTAGACAGTGAAAGTTTATGCAACAGTTTTAGCTGAGTAGGTTAACAGAGAAAACCAGATTTTGCAGAAGCAATCTGTCAGACATAAAGACAGGTTGAATGTGAGGATGTAAAGACAGGCTTCAAGCAAAGATGGCACCCAGTCTGGTGCCTGTGGCATGGACTGCAGCAACTGAGAAGGGAGATAGCATGGGAGGTGTGATGCTCAGAGGCAGAAGATTTAACAAGCTCTGTTGAATTTCTGCAAGTAATGAAACATCCCTGAGAAGATATTGGAGAAAGAGAGAATTGCCCTAGTTTTGCAGAATGACTCTGTAACATTTGTAATAATGCAGGGAAGAAAAAAAGGACTTTGCAAGCATGGCCCAGGAGTTTATCTGAATGGGTTGGTCTGGCCAGCATATTGGTCCAGTTCAGAGTGGCTTTGACTGATCATAAACCTAATATGATCATAAATGATTAATCCTCTTGGAATAAGCATATCACAGAGAGGGGAGAAGGTGAAGAGGAAGGATTAGTTTTACCAGTATAGAGAGTCACATCTTGAGTGGCTGGCTAGCACTGCTCTGTGAACCATTCATGAAGCCATGGAAAATGGTCGACAGCTGCTGTGCAAATCTGCTTCTTCTGTGTATCCGGCTGCAGATCAGAGAGTATGGGTTCATAAGGGTCTAGAATAAATTCTGAGAACTTCAGGGTCTGGGATGTTTGGGGATCACTGCTTAGTTTATAGCGAGTGGTATAGTTTTCTTAGGTATGCTACTTCAATTAACTTTTTTTTTCTTTTTACCACTCATAATTTTCTCTAATTTGCTTTTGGTTGAACAAGATGTAGGTCTTGGAAAATTATCTCATGGATTAGTTTAGGGATTGGTTCATTTGAATACTGAAAAAAAAAAATTAGGGATGTCTTGCACCATGTTTTTTGATTGAGTCAGACTTAATCCAAGCAGGCTTTTCATTCTCATAGCTGGAAGCATCAACTACAGATTCAGATTTCTTGAGGCAAGTGAAATGCCTAGAGAAAGTTAAAGTCAAGCTAAAAGCTACAAAGCAGCTTTCTTTAAAATGAGGACCCTTCTGAGTCCCAAGTTTTCCACTTGCAAAGTAGAACTTTTCTACTTTTTAGGGGTTTTTCCCACAAAGCTTTAGCAGAGGTTATTGCAGTTCAGGACATATTTGGCAGCAGAATGATTAGAGCTTTAAGCCTACTAAACACATTTTCTTCAAATATCTGTTGTTTTGGTTTGTTTTTCTTTTTTTCTTTGCATCAAAATTTATACACAGGTTGCATTTGAAGAGAAGGGGTGCAGTATATTTAATGACATTAACATCTTCGGCTTCCATGTGAATCTGTAGCTTGAAAAGTTCTTTTCCTCTGCAAAATGCAAAGCATTGGAGTTCTAAACCAAAGGACTTCAGTTGTATGTTCAAACAGGGTCTGAATGAGACTTTAGGTTGAGGACAACTTTGTTCAGTAGTCAAACTGAGGATTTTTAGGTAAAACGCAACAACACAATCCAGAAGTTGAATAGCAGGTGGTTTCCCTTTTACAAAGAGAGTCTCTATCTGAGAATGCTTGAGAAAATCCCCCAAAAAAAGAGCTAGCATGGTGGAGGATGAGTTACAAGCATGCACTGGTACGAGCCAGAACGACTGCTGTGTCTATTGTAAGAAACAGGGCTCTCCAACTCATTAGAATGGAGCTCTTGTGGCTGCTACAGTTAGGGCTGGCTTAGCTTTTCCATTCTAAAACCCTGCTGGTTTAAATTGCTCTTAATTCCCCAAAGCTTATACCTGCTGGGTTAAAGTTAGTGCCAAGCCAGGTGAAACCAAATGAAATTTGCTGAAGGAATTTCTGGAAGGCAAGATGCATTCTGCTACGTAGTAGTAAATCCTAGATTTGATGTGGCTGCATGGTTGAGGATTTGATGAGTATAGTCACTACAAAAGACTTTAAAACACCATGTCCTGCTGTCTTGTGCTGTGCTAAAGAAAACAGGCCTGTGTAGCTGTGCTAACTGTGCAGGAATGGTTAAACTATAAATTGAGAACGGCCCTGCATTATATCATCCCATCCAATTCTCTGTGCATTTTCAAAAAGATGTAACGTACCATTAACCAGCTGATGAGCAGTAAGTGCCTGTCATTCAACTACTTTATTTACAAATGACTTCTGAAGCATTTGCCTTTTCTACTTTGCTTTTTGCTTCTGTTCCTTTTTAGCTGCTTACATGTGCAACAGCCTCTTCACCATGCGTGAAAACCACTTCAGCTCAGTTTCTTGGATCCCAGAAGTACCAAACTCTAGTCTTAATGGACCTGTTAGCTTCTTTGCTAAGTGCAGTACAGTTGTATTGTTTTTTGGTGTGCTCTGCAACAGATTGTGCTCTACTCACAAATATTCATTCCTCATCATTATTGCGCACGTGCAAGCAATCGCTCTCCTCTGCGCTGAAAGGCCAGCCTCTCCCAGTGTGTTTGGAGAGTTTCCTCTGCAAGGTTTGGATAGTTAGCTAGGTCTCCTTTCATGATGTTTTAGCAGAGTAGTGTTTGGTAGTAAATACGTTAGTACCTGTTCCATAATTACACAGTCTTGCCAGGAACTGTGTAATTACACTTGGGAGAATTGAGTCAGAAACCTTCACTGTGGTTCAGCTGGGGTGGTAATCCTTCGTCCTGTGTCATTATGGTCATGTAGTATGTGTTCACAGTGATTTAGAGCTCTCTTTATCCTTTCATACTTGTTTAAATAGATTTTTGAGCAGAGAAAAAGAACGTGTATTTATCTTGGTGAGTTATGGATTGGAATGCCCTCTTTATTGGGACACCTTGTCAGATGTTGGCATTTCTAGAGCCATCCTAAGGTCGTGACCACTCCAGACCATGCATTGACCAGTAGTGATGCCAGAGGATCAGCTGAAGAATGGCTTGCTGCCCTGAGAAAATAAGTGTGGCTAGGACTCAGCTTCTTTGAGATGTTTATCTGCTGGGGCAGCATGCATTTCCTGGTTGAGGGTCCTAGGAGCATCCTGGGCACTGGAATTATCCTAACAGGTTCTGACACAGGTAACAAGGCAAGGCATCCTTGCAAGAGGTAGAAAGGAAGAAAGTGTATTGATTCTGCAAATAGAAGTCCAGATTTCTCCAGTTCATGCAGGTCATCACCTTTTACAAGCATCTTTCTCTGTCCACTTCAAGAATACAGACAACATCACCTGCCAAACATTTTGGGAGAAGTGGGAGGGATATTAGCTATTTCTGCAGAATTGAAACTAAAACTTGCTGTGCAGTACTCCTTTGTAGCTGCATAATGGTAGGGGGAGGTCACAGGGCTCAAAACTGCTTGAGAGGGAAGGAGCAATGTAGAGGTTTTGACCTTTCATTTAGTTTCTTCATTCCTCTGGAGCAGGTGTGTGCATTTACCTGCCTGTTTTGCTCAGTGGTGCTTTTTTCTCGTAGTTTAAAATACCTTTGGCTTTCCTGACAGCAATCACTTTGCCAGATCCCACGCTGACCTGTGCCTTGAAATATGTACAACTTGTTCCTAGGAGTGACTCCACCTTCCAGAGCACCCCTACGAGCTGTTTGGTTGGGCAAAACCCCTTTTTGTGTCCCCCACCTGTTATTCATCTAGTCTGATCTGTCAAGCTGTGGATCAAACTACTTCAGGGAAATTGAGAAATTCTGGCCTAGGTGACTCCCTCTCCCCTTTTTGAAGATACTAAACTTTTTGAATGGGACCAGTCTCTTTTCACCTCCGACTTCCAACCCACCCATTTAGATGTAATCACAGCTGAAAAATCAGTTGAGTGTGTGATAGCATCAGGCAGAGGAACATCCCCTGGCATTTCCATGAGAAAGGGACCCAGATGTTTGGCCTTGTCGGATCTTTCAAAGCACTACTGCTTAACGAGGGATTTTTGGGAGCTGCCTTACTGTCACTGAGGAAACCAAGTTGCAGGTCAAAGGCAGCTTTATAACATCAGTGGGTTATGAAATGGGAAAAACAACTGGAAGGCAGGCAAACCAAGGTCCCTGCTCCTTGCGATAGGTATTTGCTTGTGTCTAGTGAGCACTCTGAAGGAAACAGGAGATTTGATATTTGTGATCCTTCCACCTAGCCAGTCAGCTGCTCTGCAGATGTAGATGGTCACTCCTTATTCCAGCTCAGTCCTCCTGGCTCACTGAGAGCAGGAACTACAGTAGTTGCAGCTTTCCCAGGTGTTGGAAGCTGCGGTTCCCTAAAGGAGCATGTGCCTGTGCATATTACTTGCTTCCCAAAAGGCATTCTGGGACTTACATTTCATCAACGGCAGCAGGCCACAAAAACGGGAAGGTGGAGAGCAGAGTGAGCTGCAGTGCTCGTGTTTTATCCTAAGCAGTGTGACAGCAGGGTAGGTGCTGGACAGCTGAAGCACGAGGGCAGTGGGGCTTGCCCTGCTTTTGTTAGGATGTTTTAACACCAAAAAAAGACACTTAACAATGGTAACTAAGGAGAACTTCAGTGAGCAGCTTGTAATGAAGGGAAAACACATTTGCTGGCAGCAGTCTTGGGGTTGTGAGGTGGGGTGAGGTTAATATTTTGCATTTGATTAGTGGATGAGATATTCCTCAGTACAGTTGAAACCTGAAAGTGCTGGCATGTGGAAGAAAGGTGAAGGAAGAAGGATGCCTCTTTAAAAGCTGTTTCCCCTGTGTCTTTGCACTGATCGTTGTCTATCCTGGGAATTCTGATAAATTCCACATTACCCCTTTGGCAAGGTCTCAGGTGGTCAACGACCTTTGGCCAGTACCATGAATTAACATCCTTAGAGTACCAGCCACCAACCTGCACACAGCAGCTATGTGCAAACATTTTGGTAGACCCTCATGTCTTTCAGGGAGTCACTCCTTGTTGCTTTTTTTTTTTCCTCCTCTCCTGCAGCTTGTGGAGAGACCTTGCAGGACTCAACAGGGAATTTCTCAGCCCCTGGCTTTCCAAATGGCTACCCCTCCTATTCCCACTGTGTCTGGAGGATCTCGGTGACCCCAGGGGAGAAGGTAGGTGCCACACCAGCACAAGGTGTACTCTGCGCTTCCTTTGCATGTGGTTTTGTCTGTGATGACACTGTTAGCAGATGCCAAAAGATCTCTGCACATCTGGAGTGCAGGGATGGAGCATGGAAAGGCTCCTGGACACCACTGCTATCCTCCCATAGATGGGGTCAGGAATACATGGTCCTGAGGAGAGAAGAGGTAATGCTGGAACAGAGCCCACTCACAGGTCTGGTCTGCGTGTTGATCTCTCATCCTTCCTCTTGATCTGAGGCTGAACACTGCATGGACATTTCCTGCCACCCGCTAGCTCTGGCCAAGCTCACCTTTCAAAGCCAGGTGCCAGTCAGATGAGTTAGATAAAATTTGCCAGCAAGCGGGGGTCCCAGAGGGAGCCCAGGAGCCGTGAGTGACATCATTGCCTGTGTGACAGGGGCAGACCATAATGTCCTTGTCAGGGGACTCCCGCTCCCCACCTTGAAACGCTGAGCCCCGCTGCGCATCAATCACCGACCCTGTCCACTTTCTTCCCGGCTCCATTTGTTTTACTGATCTTCCTGTGGAAATGAAATCTTTCCTTAATCCGCTAACGCCAGCCCTTCAGGCCTTTCATGCCGTACCAGGCTGCAAGAATGTGCAGCCTGGCTTGGGAGCTCCTTGGCAGAGCAACTTTACTGAGGACCACCCTCGAGACGCACTTAAGACTTGGACTCGAACAAAGAAGAGCAGAGCTTGCTCGATCTTACTCTGTGACCTGGTTCTGTCACCTGCAAGCCCAGTCCCATGTAGTGCTGAGCTCCCACTATTAGCTGCAGGGAGAGCTTTGCCAGGGGCAGAGGTGCCAAGAACCATCCAGGTTTTGAAACTATGGCACTGGGAGTTTTGTGGTGTAAATCTTACTATAAATTCTCCCTTTGTCTCTCAGCCTCTTCAGAAGAGTTGTATTGGATAGGACCCAGCATCTAAATGCTGAACCACTAACGTTTTAAAAAAAAAAAAAAAAGTTCAGATTAAATGCTTCAACTTATCTGTTTAATCAAATGCAGCAATTGGTACAAAGTAGCATCATAGCACTGAGGCATTATCTTAGAACAGATATTGGGCTTGTAGTACTCATCTGCATAGAAACAGATGGATCTCCTTTTGCTGTCCAAAGTCAGAAAACTGCAAAAGTGTGAACAAAGTAAGCGACATCGTTACAGACTGCACTCTGCACATCCAGCCAGAGCTTTGCGGGAGAATATCTCTTTTAATCTAATGACGTTTCTATGGCAGACTATAGATGTAAATTAATACATGGGTCAAATCTTGCAAGGACAAAAACGCCACAAGTACACACCCCATCGGTGACTTCCACAGGCCCAGACCAAGGCCTGTAATCCATGTTACAGAGGAAGGACACCAAAGGGATACATTTTAATGCTAAGCTCTGCTTGGTAAAGCCACTGAACATGATTGCATCACAGTGATGGTGTGAGTGCAATTGTCAGAATGTGGAAACTTGTCAGCAAAATTAGCTATTTCTTATAAGCATCGTTTGTATAAGGGTACAGACCCCAAACATCTGTGTTTTGGGGCAGTGTGTTTCTCTGTGATGTTCACATTAATCAAACCCAAAGATTCAATTCTTAATTTTAAAAAACCCAAACTGGGCTTTTTTTAAATAGCATTTTAGTAACTGAGGACCAGTGACTGTGAATTACAGAATAGGTATTAAAGTGCTGTCTGCTGTCATGTATGTTCATGGTTTCATTAAAATACCTTGAGAAGCCTTTCTTTTTTGAGGAAAGCTGATTAAAAAATCCAACCAACCGTCCAGCTCTCTTTTCCTGCATACTCACTTAGGCAGCGCTGTACCAGAGGTGAAGCACATAATCTGTAGGGTCTTCTCTTTAAAGTAGCTCCCTTCCCAAAAACTTGTGTGTACTCTCTCCTTTCAGATTATGTTGAACTTCACATCAATGGACCTATTTAAAAGTCGCCTTTGCTGGTATGATTATGTGGAGGTACGCGATGGCTACTGGAGGAAGGCTCCATTACTGGGTGAGTAGCTGTTTCATTTTAATTGCATTTCATGTATTCTTCCTGATACTTGGTGGGGGGGTGGAAACAAACCTTCCTTTACCTGGAAGGAGCCTGTGTCCAGCCAAGTGCACTGGCCATCTATTACTGTCTCCATCCGGAGATGTCGGTGTGCTATATTGACACCAAATGATCCATGCTCCAAGCCCTTTGGCAGCAAAGACTTTATTCCTTCCTTTTCCAGCTTGAGAAGTGAGGCAGAGAGGGAAGTGAACCAGAGGCATGGCTGGCACTAAAAATGTGGTCTCTGGAGTTTTATTACTGCTTTTTCCTACAACCAGGGTGGAACTGTTAGGCAGTCAGAATGAAGCAGCCATACAGCTCCTGGCCCAAGCACCTGCCAGTATTTCTCAGGTATTTGTGTTTACAAATATGCAGTAGCGTGTACTTTGAGCCTCTGTACTTCTAGCAGAGAACTTGCTGGACCATGCCTAGGATGTCAAACTGTGCAATGGCTGTACTCTGCTCCTGCTCCCAAAGATCTCAGGGAAGTGCAGCTCTTCTGTGTCCTCCCTATTCCTCTGCCTCCTGCTATCCTTACTGCAAGTCTTCTGTTGCCCTGTGTGGGCAGTCAGGAGTCGCACCTGCTTTGCCACTGGCTCTGATCCTGACTCCATCCCCTAACCTTGGTGTCACAATGTGTAAAATGCTGCCCTGCAAACAGCTCCTTCTGCCTGAAAGGAAAGAATCAATCAGGTTGTGTAGCATTACCGGCTGTGTTAGAGGTGCTGTGCCCCGTGCTGCAGCACAGGACTGGGCGAGCGTGGGGTCAGTGGGCTTAGGGAGGTCTGGGTGCTCACCTTGGCCCCACTGGACATCCCAGCCCGGGTACCAGGTGAGGTGCTGAGGCTGAAGCTGTGCTGCTCTCCAGAGGTTTCTGTGGGCCTGCCTTTCAGCACAGAGTTGGCAGCCGGTTTTACTGCTTCCTGCCTGTTTTGGGGTTGGCAGCATTTATTGCTATTTTCTGCTGCACATGCATCAGGTAACATTGTTCCAGCAGCTGCAACTTAGCTCCTCGTTATTTATTTTTTCTGCCGAGTAATTTAAAGGTATTTCAGAAGCCAAGCACCTCCCCATTCCCCTAGTGCAGGTGGACTCACGAGTGTTTCCATCTGGAAGGAGATGCTGCATGACTGGCCACGGCTCCCGCAAGGGCTTGAGCCCATGAAATTAGCTTGGAAGAGGCAGACAGACGGCAATTCAGCAGGGGGCGGGGAGGGTGATTAGTTTGAATTGTGAAAGCACGGGCTTCTTGCGGAGACAAAAAAAATACATGTGCGCTGCATATTTTCCCAGGGAAGTGTGTGAAAACCCAGCCTTTAAATGGTGTATAACTTTTTATGAATGGGCCCTTTATCGCACTCTGAGGAGTTTGCTCATTCTCGTTCCTCATCTGCGTTTCCTCTCCTTGACACCCTTGTTAAACTCCAAGTCTAAATCCAGGAGGCAGTTGCTCAGTGACCCTAGAGGAAGGAGCTTTGCCGTGCTGATGCTGTTTGTTAGCATCCCCTTTGGGAGTGGAGGTGGGAGATGCTATTGGTATGCTGCAGGGCTGTCACACTGCCACAACATCGCTGGGCAGCTTGGGGGCACAGGGGCTCAGAATTGAGTAGCTGAGTAAAGCTAGGGTCTGAGATAATATTTGGATGGGTGACTCCAGAAGAGAAAAAAGTTGGCGGTGAAACTGCCACTGAAGAGAAACAAAGTTTGCAACTCACCTTCTGATTTGCACCGACTGGCCTGTCACAGAGGCATAGCTCTTGCATCCTTGAAGGTCATAGCCTTCCCGAGGCTGCCAAGTGGTGAAGGTGGGGCAGGCAGAGCCAAAAGTGGCAGTAGCTGACTAAGCAGGGGGCCCTTAGGCTTTTAATACACAGGATTCATGCCAATTACTCTGCCCCCATACACAGGAAAAGCAACAGCCTTCTCTGCCTGCCAGCCAACAAGCCTTGAACTATCTGTCTCCTTATTCAGTGCAGGGAACCACCAGTGCAGCCTGCTAATGGGAGCTAAGGTGCTGTCTTGCAGGTAAGGCATTAACCAGGTTTTTACCCAGTGGAGGTTGTTCCAAGAAGCCTTTGCCTGGTGTTGCAAGGCCAGGATCCATATCACCACTGTCCTGACTGAATTCACCCTGAGGAACTGCTCTCTGCCTGTCAAATTCCCACTGGGGATTCAGTTAGACAGGGTGCCAAGGCCATGTTGAATTCAGTATATAGTCCTGCTGGTGTCAGCTGAAGTGAAAAACCATGTTTGCACTGAGTGCTCTCAGTGCATGGCTGGTGCTTGCTCTGTTTCTCTGAAGAGCTTCTGGCTGGAACAGGTAGAGGAGCACCAAATTAAGGTTGTTGAGGGTGTTTGGGCTGCAGACACCATCTGCAGCTGTTCTGTTTCAGGATTTATCCTTGCTGGCAGGCTTCGGGTATTTACCGGTACATACCAGCGAGCTCAGAGCTGGGTGAACCATGGAGCAAAAAGGCTCTTGGTCTCTTGGTCTCTTTGTCTTGAAAGAGATTGAATGACTGCAGAGGCTTGACTAGGAAGAGGTGAGAGCAGAGGATGAGATAAGGGGTGTTTTCTCATCAGCATGGCCACATCCCACCCTTGGTTTGACTTGGACAATTTGCTCCTGGGTGCAAAATGCTGAAGGGGTTTCTGAGGCCTAGCAGATGGGAAGGATGTTCCCTAATGTCACATCTCTAGAAGGACAGGGCAGGGTTCCCCACCCTTGCAGCTCATTTGCCTATTTATGTGATCAAAACAAGAGCCCTTTTGAATTTACCAGGACAATAGAAGGCTGCATGTGTGACTCCTGGATTCTGCTCCCAGCTGAAGAAAACCTTTATTAATTCAATAATTGACGAGAATATGAATTAATGGGGGGGGCAACAGGACAGAAACTCATTCAAAAGCACAAGTGGTGGGAGTGAAAGGGTGTCTTACACAAGCACAGCTCCTTTAACCACAGAATCTTTGCTTCCTGGAGCCACAGGTGCCTACTACGCTGTGCTGCCTGTCAGCCGGGAGATCTTGATCGTCTCTTTCCTGCCTTTTAGGTAGATTTTGTGGCGACAAGATCCCTGAACCGGTAGTCTCCACGGACAGCAGGCTGTGGATCGAGTTCCGGAGCAGCAGTAACATCCTGGGCAAAGGCTTCTTTGTGGTCTATGAAGGTACAGCCTTTAGCTAGAAGTCTGTCACATTGCACAGAGCAGCCAGGACAGGATGCCTGCATCCGTGGTTTATGGGATCAGAAGGAGTTCTGCTTCACCGTGTGGCTAGACACAGCCCCCACTCTTGTTTTTATGGGAATTGGCAGATTTTGCAGGCTGTTTCAGCAGGCAAGGCATAGATCTTCCAGCTAGATCATCACATTTTTGGAGGGACAACAGGATGGCAGCACAGAGCAATAGCTTCCATTTATAGGCCAGGTTCTGTTTGCCCTAACCAGCCCCTGCAAGCAGCAGTGCTGAGTGTAGCAGGAGTTCCTTCCAGTAATTTAACAGGCAGAGTTCTGTTTCGCGTCATACATTGCATATCACTTAATGCAGCTTACTTTGGGGTTTTTTCACTCAAATGCAAAGATTGTTCTCTGGTTTCTCCCCTGTATGTTTTACTTACAGAAGGTTAGAAATTAGCATGTCAGATCTTCTGCAGGTCAAGTACTTTGGAAACTTGCATGACACTGGGATGCTGAAACCACTTCAGAGGGGGAGCAGTACTACCAAAGTCATTAACAAATCAATAACATCCCTTCTCCATATATGCTTATTTTTTTACAATAATGATTCTGAAATGTATTAAAAGCCTTCATTGTTCTCTGGGCAACAGGCATTTTTGTAGAAATACCAGTGTTGTCAACAATATTGAGGTTGACTGTACTGATATCGAATTTGCATCATCTTCCTTCTGCAGGAACAAGCATGACACTGGAAGCCCAGTGCCCAAGTGTGCGATATACTCATGACTAATGATGCTAACGGAGGGAAGGGAAGAAAACATGGGGCTGTTGGGGAAGTGCAAATAAAGCACATGAGGATTTCACAACAGTGTGGGGCTAACAAATCTGTTTCACAGGAAAAATATCTGGTTTCTGCAGGAATTGTTGCCCCAGAGACAGAGGTTGGGGTTGTTTTTGGTTTGGTTTTTTTTTTAACGCCTCTTCTGAGAAGCAGCTGTTGCCTGGACCGTGTGGTTTGTAATCCCCCTTTTATGGTAGTTTGTTAGAATTAGAAGTGATCAAACTAGTGTGTCTGTAATAGACTGATTTACTTTGGGTTATTGCTTTGATGGGCTAGTCAGCTTAATTCTTACAGTGGGTTATTCCCCAGTGATATCTGCTCCAACTTTAAAAGAAAAAGAAGCAAGGTGAGGAATGTTTTTGGGAAGCAACTTCTCTGTTCTTCATCATGCATGTTAACATGACCTTATGCTTCATATTGCTCAGTGATATTGAAAGAAAAAATTTTTTTACGTTGGCTACATGACAAAGTCAGTTTGCAAAACTTCCTTTTCTCTTGATAATTTTCCTTATTTCCTGTTGATTAATAAGTGACCTCTAAAGGTTCAGTAAACATGAGCAATACTTGCTTCATTTGACTTTTGAGGAGAGCAAATGAAAGTGGAATGTGCATCTAGTGGTCAAACTTCGCATCCCTCTGTTCATATTTTTCTGCCTCTTCAAGGCTCTGGGTTTTTATGTAACCCTTTCGTGTCAGAAGCTTCCCATTGGAAAAGTATGAAATCTATTGCTAAGCCTGAGAGCAAGCACAGAGTATGACTGGTGGAAGCCAGCTTGTACTACAGAAACAGTGATGGCCCATTGCGTAGTTCTTTTCTTAGCTCAGCCTCCTCTTGTCAGAGCAGCAGGTAGTGAGACTATCTGCATCTCTCTCCACAATTTATTTGCTGAAATGTGAGAGTTTCCAAAAATCTTCCTTAATCCCTATTTCCCTCCAGTGTGAGCTCTGGTAATGGCTTGTTTCTTTCCTCCATTGTCAGGTAGCTTGTTCAGCTGTTTTGTGATTTCTGTGTCTAGGCAATAAGGGTAATTTTTATTTCCAGGAGGGATTGCCCTTAAATGTTTAATTTTCTATCAATTTTTGTCCAAAAGCTCTCTGTGTTGCTGTTAGTTCCTCTTTTTCTTTTGAACTCTTCTCCCTCACATACGAAAAAGCCAAAGTGCGTTTTACCACTGCTTCTCTGTCCTCTGCTTTAGTGAGAGTGCATGTAATCACTTGTGCATCTGAACTTTGCTGGGAGCTCTGTGGGTGAGGACTGATTTTTGGATTTGGATTCCTCTAGGTCTTGGCCCTTAAGTTTTCGGTAGATGGGAGGAAAGAGGCAGATGCATGTAGCCACATGATGGGAGAATTACTTTGTACTAAATGGCAGTTAATGTAGTGGAAGTGTTTTCATAGTTCAGCCATGTTCCTTTTCTTTCATGAGATTCAAGATGGGAAGATGCTGGTGGTTTTGCACTACAGCGCTGCTGGCTGCCCCAAGTTTGTCATTGTTATTGCCTTCTCAGGCTCTATCAGCAGATGTTCTTTCCATTTTGCAGTAAAGCTCTTCCAGTATACTTAGCTGCTCGATGGAATTTCAGTGTGAACTACTGCAGTGGACAGAGAAAATACTGTTTGCTGGCTGACAGTTTTGTGGCTATTAAAAAAAAATGTCAGTTCTCTGCTCTTGTCCTCTTTCTGTTAGGTGCAGGAGATGGTTCTCTAAAGGGTTACTCGGAGGTTCTCTCTAGCACCACTTGTAGCTCTGAATATGTGAACTCAAACTACAATCTAAATTGTGGTCTGCAGCTGAATTTTGGGTGCAAGTATTTGGTGGTGCCTTAGCCCTGATTCTCTAAGAAAGAAGCACTGCACTGCACTGGTGAAACAGTGCTTTTAACTAGGTCACAGTAAACAGCAGCAGCTTACAAGGCAAACCCAAGACAATGTTACCCAATGCAAGCAATTTCCAGGACACTATAGGGAGACCCACATCTGAATTGCTAATGCAATGCGTTCTGGGAAGACCCCAGGTGTGAAGATGGTTGATGTCTGGCAAGTGTCATTGCAGTGCCATGTCTCTTGTACTTACTGTCAGTGCTCTTTGTTTGCTCGATTTTAAACACGGCCAAAACATTCATATGCCTTCTTTAGACGTGTGTCTTGCATCATGGGGTAACACAGGTTTTAGCCTGTGATCTTACCTTCATTTGTTACATAGTCTTGCAGACAATTATGCTGAACTGCTATTGTCCTTGAGGTCTCTGCTAGTTTTGTATTAAACTAGATTTTCATTAGATTTTCTGTTCTTGGTCTTCAAACTTACTCATTCTTACATTTAGCACAAAAACTTAATTTTTCATGCACAGCAGTCAGCCTGATGGTCTCCTGGTGAGTAGCTCAACTCATGCTTGTTAATATTGCCATCGTGTGGCTGGATTAGATTTGCAACTGGTTTTTATTTGGGTGGGTTTTTTTGCCATCTTTTGTTGGTCCTTAGTGCTGGTAGCGGGTTTTAAGCAGTTACGAAGGTGACCAGGAGTGTGAAACACACAAATCCATAAAAATTCTCTGTACCTGTGAGTTCACCTTCTAAGGAGGTTGGCACAGCAAGACAGGAGACACCGTCATTAAGACCAAATGTTAGATTTGTAAAAACTTCCATGACTTGTGTGTTGCCTTTGTGGAACAAGTGGTATTGATAAAGATTTGAATGAGGAAGAAGGCTATGTATGGAGCAGGCTTTACCTAAGGAAAAACCTGCAATCTCATGGTTTTGCTCTTTGTTTTTTGTGAAGCTATCTGTGGTGGAGAAATTCACAAAGATGCTGGCCAGATCCAATCTCCCAATTACCCAGATGACTACAGACCTTCCAAAGAGTGCATCTGGAAGATCACAGTTTCTGAGGGCTTTCACATAGGAATCACATTCCAAGCCTTTGAGGTGAGAAATGTCATTGTATATTATATTACGGATATTATTTTGCCTCTGTAGATCCTTCAAAATTAAGAAGGAAGTGATGTAAATAATAAAATTTCTTCTGAATACATCAGAACATCATTTCTCCTCACCAGAAGTTTGTTCAGAGATTTTGAAGCCAAGTTTTAAATATGATGAGTTTTCAAGAACTGTTACTTAGGACAGAAAGAATTAGAAGGGGCACAGAATTGCTGCTGATGTTAAGTAGGGACTCATGAGTCCTTAAATTTTCACTCTGGTCAAATGAAATTCTGTGGTCACAATCCAAGCAAAAAAATCCTGTTGGTGTCACTGGGGCTTGGCAGATTGCAGGATAGTTGTGACTCTCCAAAGAAATATCATGTTCCCAGATGGCAGACAGGCTTTGAAGAGCTCAGACAAGGTTTTATCATACTGGTTATAGGATGTCTTACACTCTTAGCTAGGTGCCCAGTGATCTGTTTCTGACTACTGATGTATAAGTCACAGGCAGGAGTGGACAGGACCTGGGTTGGTGCATAAATCCCATCTAGCCCATAGGCTCCTGTGGCTTGTGCACGCTTACCGTGCTTGTCCTGGAAAGGGCTGACACCACTACCTCCTAGCTGTGACCCCACAGCTATTCCTTGAAACTTTTTGTTTGATCTGCTCTGTTCCTTACAGCTTCTCATGGAAAAGCAGCTTGTAGATAGTCAGGGACCAGGTTTCACCAGAGGGTAGCCATGAAATAGCAGTAGAACTGAGATGTGCCTGGGCTTGAATGCAATTTCAACTGCAGGAGAATTCAGTGGCAGCCGTGAGGCAAGTACCTAGTTGTGACGAGTTCTTTGGGATGCTCCTTGGGAAGCTGATCTCTGGCCAAAGTCTAACTGGTTAGCTAGCCTGATGCAGAGCGCTCATACTAGTGAGCTACAGGCACACCCTTTTCCCATTGCAGATTGAGTGGCACGACGCATGTTCTTACGACTACCTGGAGATCCGAGATGGCCTCACTGAATACAGCCCACTGATCGGTCACTTCTGTGGCTACGAGAAGCCAGAAGATATCAAATCCAGCTCAAATAAAGTATGGATGAAGTTTGCATCTGATGCGACCATCAATAAAGCAGGCTTTGCAGCAAATTTCTTTAAAGGTATGTGATCTAGTGCCTCTCAAGGTCAAAGCTGGGGACCATTCATCCCTTAACTTACTGCTATCCCAAAGTGTTCAGTTACCGTTGTATCTACTTGTAGTTAAGAGCTGTTAGACAATATCAAGTTTATATACAAATTGCTTTGAGAGTGTAGGGGGGTTTGATGCTGAGTCATGAACACTCCCTCCCCGATTAAGGCAGAAAGAAAGCCTACTGGGTCAGTACCAGCACAGGCACTAACACCTTGTGTTGCACAGCTGGACAGAATGTGACCTCCATTTATCCATGCCAGGCGACGTTGACATTTTCAAAGAAGGTACCAGTACTGTACAAAGAGTGTTAAAAACAAGTCTCTGCTTAAGTTCTATTCCAAAAGAAGCTTCTGGAGAGAGAGTAAATTTGATTGCAAGTAGAATCCCAGGGAAAATTTCAGATTGTTTTGGAGACAAATGTGTTCCTAAACTGAGATCCTCTTGAGGAAGACGCAAATGAAGCCATAGTCCTTTACCAGCATCCTGGTGACTTGATAGAGGCAAGAACCAAATATCTAACCACTTGGGAAAATACCTGAGGAGCTGCTGTGAGGTAGATAGTCATGTTTCTCTTAGGTTCAGTGACAGCTGTACAGAAATAATAGCTGCAAAGCCAATGTTTGGATTGCATAAGTCCTTTATTTCTACTTTAACTTTTGTCTTGCATTAAGGGTGTCACAATCCATTTAGATCTCTCAAATTTACAGTACAATGTACTCTGTGAATTAAACTTTATTTCATGACCTCATTAAGAAATACAACAAACAAACATAGCAGGGCTCAATCCCCTTTGTCTATCATGTGAATTCACTTACTCACCACTCAAGTCATAAGGTTTCATAACTTCTAACCTGTAATTCTTAATCCATGTGCTTATGTGCAAAAAAAAAAAAATTAGTTAAAGATTAGTTCACAGAGTAAGTTATCCTATAAATTTGAGAGATCCAAACGGACTGTGACAAAGGGTGATTGCAAGATCACTGGCAAATACTGTGATGTTTAATTCCAGTCCCTGAACAACTCTCACAGTGCCTAAAGTTTCTTGTTTAAATTTCTCAGGTTCCATAATGACACAGAGAATACTTCTTCCTAAAGACATTTGGGCTTCTTTCAGGAGCTGATAGTGCAGGTTGACTGTGGCAGAGATGTCTTTGAGGGATTAGCACTGCATGGAGACTTCTTGGCCTGCAGCAAGTCATTCTGTAGAATCTGAGGTTCTCCTGCAAGTTTGTAGGGGAGAAAATTTACACACCTGAACCTGGGATGCTTTCCGTGTGATACAGATAGCCAGAAATAAATTTATCTTTTTGTGTAAAAAATGCATAAACATGCACTGCTAGTACAATTGCAGACACAGATATTGTCTGTGGAGTTTTTGCTGGCAGACTAGATCTTGCAGTGTCTGCAATGTCACATGCTTGAACCAGAAACCATGTAGCTTCTGCATGGTTAGGGTGGTGTTAAGTCCATGCCAGTAAGTCCAGCTGAGGAACAAAGTGTACTTGCTTGGACCAAGCACCATGGTAGATGTAGCTACACAACTTCTAGACAGCTTGCATTGTGGGCAGAGCTGATGTCACTTTGCAAAAGCTGGGTAGACATTTCTGCAGGCTACATGTGGAGTTTCAAACTGGAATCGGAAGTCTGAAGCCTTTACCTCCATATGCAGAGGGATTGTGACTACCAGCCACTCTGTGAACGAAGTAAATGAACAAATTAGATGGCTCTGCAGCCACTCTTCAGGCTGCCACCCATAGCTGATTGAGCAATGGGTCAGCGTTGCCTCAATGAATTATGAAAGGAATAGAGCTTCAATTACATGTCTTGCAACACTGAAAGTAACTAACTCAGCTTAAAAAAAAACAGAGTTAAGGATGGAATTGAATGTTATGCTTTGTGAGAACTTGCAGTGGTAACTTCTAACTTTTCAGAGAAAATAAACCTGCAAACAGCTCAGAGAGGGTAAGTCGTTGGTCACATCCAAGGGACAATGTCAGGAAGATATAAAGAGGAATTACCTCATGTCTGTCCCATCATGTATATCTCAAGGGAAATCTCTGGGATTATTCTTTATTACATATCTTCATTTTGGTAACAAATTGTATCACTGAAGCCTATTTTGTATATGGTTGAAGTGTTAGTAGTGATGTGCTTGTCTTACACTCACATTGTTATACCTTTCTTCTTCATGGCAAACATTAGAGGAAAGACAATACTTCGCAAAATATACTTGCCCATAGCCAGGACATGTCCCTCCCATGGTAAAGACCGATCACAGAGGTTTTGGATGATCGTAAGAGTGGCAGCCTCTCTTTTCTCTCAACTAAGTGATTTAACAGCCAGATTAGAAGCTATTGAACCTGTACCCAAGCATGGAGCAGCAAAGAAATACTTTACTTTCTTCATAGTGAATTCACAAACAGAAGCCAGAAAATAAAATCTGTTTGGACTGGAACTGTTGCAGTGGGGGTTTCCTGACTGTGGGAAGGCTTTGCAGGAAGAAAGTGTTATCAATAGAACAGAATATTTCAGTTGGAAGGGACCTACAATGATTGTCTAGTCAAGACTGTTCCTATTTGATCTACGTAGCAGTAACCATTACTGGAGCATTATATTGGGTGTAGGTGTGAAGGTGTTGGCAGTGGGAGGCTGCAGGGGCTGCCCTGTGCCAGACAGATGGTTCAAGCTGGCTCCGCAGTGGACCCACGGCAGGACACAGCTGAGCCCATCAGCTGAGCTGGTGGTGCCTCTGTGAAAACATGTTTAAGAAAGGTCAGAAATGATAGGGAGAGAGTGGAGGAGGGAACAAAAAGTGCCAAACAGCAGAGGTAACACCAAGGTCAGAGGATAAGGTGGAGGTGCTTCATGGCAGAGCAGGTATTCCTTGCAGCCCGTGGAGGACCCATGCTGGAGCACGAGGGAAGTATGAGAAGGAAAGAATGGCAGAGTCATGTACTGACTGTAGCTCCTCATCCCCTCCTGTCTTTGCAAGCTCGTGGCTTTGCTGAAGGGACTGAGTGTAAGCTGTGGTGATACAAGGCAGAGGGAGATGAGTCTGGAGTGAAGTTGAGTCTGGCAAAGGAGGGTAGAAGGGTGTTTTCCCTAAGTGTTTTAACATTTGTTTCTTTTTTTTTTTTTCCAGTTTTTGTTTCCCAATACCCAAATCAGTACTCAAATATTTGTATTAATTGGCAATAAATTAAGTTAAATTCCCCAAAGTTGAGCCTGTTTTGCGCACAGCAGTAATTGGTGGGTAATTTCCCCGTCTCAAGCCAGGAGCTTTCTTGCTCCTGTTCTTCCTGTTTTCTGCCCCATTCCACTGGAGTGGGAGACCAGGGAGTGAGCAAGCAGCTGGGTTTGGCTGCTAGTGTTGTTCCAAATAGAGCTCATGTACCCAGTGTGCAATAAGCCAATCTTCACACACTGAGATGAGATATTGTTTTATTCTCAAAGTTGCGCAAGTTTGGGTGCTAGGTAGTAATTCCACAAAGCTAGCACACTTACCAAAGTTTTCTCTAACTTTTATACATCACAATTAACACACCATACCTATCTACTACATAATCATTAAATTAGCTAAGCATACTTGTCTCTTACCGGTTCATATCGTGTTTGCTTAAATGTAAAGGTACAATATGATTTGAACTTATTACTCATGCTCAAAGAGAGTGAGGGGGTAGTCTCTCTAGTTTTTGAGCTGGTGGTCGCAATCTCCCCCTGCCAAAATTACCTTTCCCTTACTTTCCTTCTTGGCAGATCCTTAGTAACTCTTCATGGTTTAGTAGTCAAGATGATAATGCATCACCTTGTGTCCTGTTCCTGGACAATTTGTCATTAGCAGTCTATTAACCAAACAAAAGCATAGATAGGGTAGGGCTTTACAATGGACATTCTATAGCAGCATCAGCTTTGGATAACACTAGCTGAGGCCAACCCACCGCAACCTTGTTAATAAAACCATCTATTAAGGGATGCACATGGAATCAGGGGTCAGGGTGAGAAGCCAGTACATCTGGCTATCTGTATATTAAAATGTCAGTTCAGGTTGTTGAGAAGTGATTGGAAGAACCTGACTTCAAAGTCTAAGGTAGCAAGACTTCATGCGTCTATGAAAAGGAGGAACTACTTGCATGTCCTCCCAGCTCCTTTGCTGCACCCCATTCAGTGGGGTATGGCCTCCCGCAGCCCCGTTACTGTGGGCACCATAATGGGCTGGTTCCTGGTAGCTCAAGTCACTCAAGAGCAAGGGAATTTAAAAAACAAAACAAAAAACTAGGGGAAAATGAGAACAAAATGCAGTGAAGCCTTTACAGGAGACCATGTTTTCCTGCTCCTGTCCAGAAAAAGCACTCTTGACTAGTAACAGTAATTGTAGTCCTTTACGGTTTTGGTGGTAGGAGTGCTTTAACACTTGTGAGGTTTGCTGCAGTGCCTGCTCCATGGGCTTGGCTCATCAGGTAGTGCTCTGGTTCTTCTGTCCAGAAGTGTTGCACGAGGAATATGATGGGTTTTGGGTGGTTAGGAAAGTGTGACTTGTTCTGGTTTTCTCCTGACAGAGATGGATGAATGTTCTCTGCCAGACAATGGTGGGTGTGAGCAGCACTGTGAGAACACACTGGGCAGTTACAAATGCACCTGTGAGCCTGGCTATGAGTTGACAGCTGATAAAAAGAGCTGTGAAGGTGAGTAACCTACAGATTGAGGCATCTGTCTATAGGATGGGTACTACAGCTAACAATGAAATTGAACAATCTTGGAGATGATTCTCCTTGCCCCTGCATCCTCTTTATTTCTGTTTATCTTACTCCACCTGAAAAATTTCATTTTGTCAACATCTTTCATTGTTGAAAATACTGAAAAAACTCTGATTCTCTACTGCTAAACATCTTTAAAACCAGTTGTTCTTCATGGCCAGAGATCCCTGTTCAGACCAGATCTCCCATGGTGCAGCATAAGGGAGGGTGGGCATTGCAACCTAACCATTGAGTGGCCCAAAAGTATTCCAATCTAAGGCTGATTTTTTTTTTTTTTTAAAGAAATCTCATTTTTAGAAGGAATTTCTTTTGCAAAACAGACATTCGCCATACTGTGAGGAGTCAATTCCCTTCTGTTATGGGGGAAAAAAATCCCCATGTCTTTGATAGAAACTGTTTCTTTCAGCTTTCTATTTATACAGTTAATCTCTTGCAACAAGTGTTTGCTCCCACCAACAATACAGCTGTTGGTGTGGTGAGAATCCACCCATTGTTCTTGTCTTGTAGCTCTGCCTTTCAGCTCAGATGTGTAGGGAGCTCCACACACTGTGAGTGGTGCTCTCAAAGTCACCCGGTTTGCCCTGACTTCTGCTTTTGTCAAACTGTTTGGGGAAGTCCACTGTTGACTTGGTGAGGGCAGAGTTAGGTGCATGCAAACGGCTTTTGGAAGCTTTATTTTTTTAAACAATTTCTTGCAGTTTTGAGCAAGCCAGTTGGTATAACTTGGCAAGCGTTTTTTGAACTTCACTCAGCCTCCTATTTTAAACTTCGTTTGTGGGCAATATGGGAAGGTCTTTGAAATTGTACATCAGAGTAAATTGCTTTTGTTTCTCCAGACACACTTGCTTGCTACACCTTTTGTATTGAAGCTGCTCCCTTGGGTTTGTTCTCTTAATGCAAAATGATGCTGGGAACAAGACGCAGAAAGCTTTTATCCCTGTGGGTTTTGAAGATGTGGCTATATCTCATTACTCCCAAGAAACAGCAAGAAAAAAATGCTTCATAGCAAATAGAATTTTGCAGCAAAAGAGCAAACTGAGGTTGATTCCTTTGAGGTAAAAAACATGCCCTCCCACAAGAGGATGAAGATAAGATGTCCTAAATTTTTAAAGAAAATGGGATAATGAAGCTAAGTCTTTGGCTTTATCTCCGATTTTCTACAAAAATAGATCTAGAGAAGATGCAGTCCACATATAATAAGCCACTGAAGAGTTGATAGGGGTGTCTTCCCTAGGATTCCATTATCTTCTAATTATTCCATTACTGATAAACTTGAAATAATAAGGTTTGTAGGACTCAGTGTGGGTGAATTTACAAGGTGGCCTTTATCGTGTGCGTATTGTGCACGTCAAATCAACTGATCCACAGTAAGCCTGAGGCTATAGAGTAAAAAGGAGATCAATCTTACACGGTTTAAGTGGCTCTCGGGGTCATAGCATGGCTGTGTGTGCTTCACTGGTGATTTATAGCAGGTGAAGTTTCTGTCTTCTTTGCAGCTCCCAACATTTTAAACCTGGAGGCCAGGATCTGATTAATTTCCTAGCTAACAGTGTGGCCCAATCTGTGTGTCTGAACAGAACCAAGTAAAACTTGTGTTCATTTATTGCCTCTCCAGCTGCCTGTGGGGGCTTCATCACCAAGCTCAATGGGACCATTACTAGCCCTGGATGGCCCAAGGAATATCCTACTAACAAAAACTGCGTCTGGCAGGTGGTAGCTCCAGCCCAGTACCGGATCTCTCTGCAGTTCGAAGTGTTTGAGCTGGAAGGCAATGATGTACGTAACCAGTCCCTGCATCTCAGAGGTGTGACTATTGGCTAACTCAGAACTGGATAAATCCTTGGGGTACAAGGAAGAGGAGACTCTGTCTTACTGGTGGAGCTTCTGGTTGTTTCCCTGTCCTTGATATAATAAGCCAATAACAGTGATTGTTCTCCTTGAAGTCTGGATCTGCTTTCTCTGTGGAGTGGAAGGATTAAAAATGTTCTGTTACAAATGGGCTTCTTTTCTGTACCAGTTTTGCATAACTGTAGGTGTTTTCCATCCCTAATAGGTATCCCATCCCCCTCTTCCCCAGAGCTGCCTTTGCAGGAAAATAATTGGAAATTATCTTCAAGGATAAACAAAATAACCAGTAAAAGAGTCTGTTCTCTGCCCTGCCAAGGGTAGGGTGGAATTTGAACAAGGCATTCAGGTCTTGCTTTCCCCACCGTAAATGGGGGCAGTGGCTTTTCCTTAATTCAGCAGGCTGCTGAAGTTTATTCAACACTGTCAGGCTCTTGGATAAGGTGGGAGTAATTATTTTAGCTAAATTAAATGGAACCTTTGCTATTCTGATAAACACACCCATGCTTTAAGACCAGAGCAGCAGGGGAAGGGGGTGAGAACACTGACAGAGGAGAATTTGGGGAAGTTAGGAGTGTATTTTGAGTATAAGGCTGTTTTTGTTCCCTCTCAGTCAAGCCTCTGTCCCCTTCCTCTCAAATGCTCTGTTCCAAGTCCACGGAGCTGAGAAATCTCCTTATCTTTTGGCAGGTCTGTAAATATGACTATGTTGAGGTTCGTAGTGGGTTGGCTTCTGACTCCAAGCTGCATGGCAAATTCTGTGGCTCAGAGAAGCCTGAAGTAATCACGTCGTATGGCAACAACATGAGGTTGGAGTTCAAATCAGACAACACGGTCTCCAAGAAAGGCTTTAAAGTTCATTACTTCTCTGGTATGTGGCTGTATTCTTTCACTTGCTTAGCTGTCTCCTCTGACTGAACCTCTTGTTTTTGGTGAATTTTCTTAAACCTTCTGTCAAATCAGGCAGAGCCTGACATGGTTAGTTACATCTAAAAAGTATGGTTGTTTTGTGCTGTGTCACCTTTCATCTTGGTTTCTCAGTGCAGCGTATGGTCCAGTGTCATAGTGTGGTGTCAGCAAGATGCATGGATTTCAGCAGTGCCTCCGGTCCTTCCACAGCAGGAAGCAATGGGGAACCTGATCCCAGAAATTATTTCTGTCCCTGGCATCATTAGAGAATAGCTTTTTCCTCTGAAACTAGGAGAGTTACAGAAGAATTCTGGAAATTTTCTATAGCAATCCTTCCCATCAGAGCAGTGCATACTAGTGGAAGTTTCTAATCCTTTGTTCTGAATCCTTCATAGCTGTTGGTGCCAGTGATGCACCATGTTAGCAGGCAGTTCCAGAGGTTAACTGTACATTGTATGGAAGTGGAAATTCATTCTGTGTTTTCAGCAGAGATCGAGGAGTCTTAATATTTTTGAGAAGGATGATCAGGTAAATTGACTTCAAATTAAGACAGTTGTAGAATAGAATCAGGGCTAGGGGTTTGGCTTATTAGATCTAACCAGAGGAAGGGTGAGGTGGGGTATGTTTTGTCTAGAAATACTTTTAGGAGTGAGGAGACAGATGAGGTTAATGAGGTCTAGGGAGAGCATTGATTGGCCCAAGAAAAGGTGGAGATAAACTGCTTGTAAATTAAATTGGACTGGAAACCGGGAGCAGATCCTATCCTCAGAACAGTGAGATTCAGGACTACATAGTCCTGAATACATAGGAGTGAACATCCACTGGGGCATATTTCAGCTTCAGAGAGCAGCTCTTACCTTAGATCCTCTTCTCCATCTGGCTGCTTGTGCTCTCAGACAGAGCTATTTAAAGGTGGAAGCTCATCAGAGCATGTCAGAACTTGAAAATATAAAGATTGGCCAGTAGATTTTTTTTTTTTTTTTTTCCTAGGCTAGTGAATTTGTGTGATACTTTTCCTGGACCCTATTCTAAAAGAATGAGACATTGCTATAGGTTTCTTTTAGATCGGAGTCTTTAGTCATTCAAAGCCTACATTATATAACAAAACATGTTTGTGATGCATTTTATGGAATGAAAGACAATTGAACAGAATTGTATCTGGGCTAAAAAGCTGACTGGACTAATCCAGCAGCAGAGGTTGGAGGTTTGCGCTGGTATCTGCCCACCTGGGTACGGGTCTCCCAGCTGGCAACGGCGGTAGTCTGTTTCTCAATGACAACTCAGTGTTCATCGGTTTGATCCTGCCCAGACAAGGATGAATGCTCCAAAGACAATGGTGGTTGCCAGCACGAGTGTATCAACACCTTTGGGAGCTACATGTGTCAGTGCAGAAATGGCTTCATGCTGCATGAAAACGGCCACGATTGTAAAGAAGGTAAGGTCACCGCTCCCTGCCCTCAGGAAAGACAAGGTGCCTCAAACACGGTTTGAGCCAGGGTGCCTCTTGCCCGGCGTTGGAAGGGTGTTTGTACCACGTACCAGGCTGGGGCACTGAAAAAGCTCCAGCTACCTGAAAAACTACCTAAGAAAAGGGAGGAGAGGGCTTGTTTTCAGCTGGATCTGTTCCATAGTCTGGCCCTCCATATGGCCATGGGGATGGACAGGGTGGGGACAAGAAGCTGGGCGAGCAAAAGGAGCAGTTGTAGGACATCACCATTAGACTCGTCACTGCTGCTTCGTTCAATCATTGGGTTGAGTCAGAAGAGGAAGGCTGAGCTGATCTAACCATTTGCCACTGCCAAAAATACCTCTCTTCCTTTACCCTCACCCCTGCTGTGTGCTGCCATGGCCTTTCTGTGTGTTGTCTCTGATCCTTGTCTGTTCTCTCTGTGAGCTGATTCAGCTTTCCAAATCAGTAAAATGAACAGCTCGAGGCTGAGATGGCACCATTGTCATCACGGTGGAGGGGTTGGAGACCATGTCACTGGGAGCAGGGCAGACAAGATGGAGGAGCAGGAGAATATGTTCGGCAGTGAGAAGATGAATGAGGTTAATGAGACCCAGGGGAATAAGGTGGTCCATTTCACCAGCTGCCAAGTTAGCTCAAAAAAGCATAGGCCCTTCTGAGGACAAACCCACCAGACCTATGCAGTAATCCTAAAAGATACTGTTCGGTGACTGTAGTCTTCCCTGTTTCTGCCCTGTTGAGGGTCTCGATGGGCAGAGAGGAGCATGTGGGACATTACGTGGTTCCAATGTGGGACCTGCCTCAAAGTCTCCATCCTATGGTCTCTCTCTCTCAAGCTGGTTGCGAGCACAAGCTGAGTGGTGCGGAGGGAACGATGAGCAGTCCAAACTGGCCTGACAAGTACCCCAGCCGGAAAGAGTGCACCTGGGACATCTCTGCAATGCCTGGCCACCGAGTAAAAGTCGTGAGTAACCAGTGAGCGGGAGCGCGAGGGGAGAAGCGGCCTGGATTGTGAGGAGCTCAAGTGACTTTCCCCTGCCACCGTGAGAGTGGGAGGTTGATCCCCAGAGGTCCTGTGTGGAGTGCTCAGAGGAGGGCATCCCAGGGGGCTGCCCCGGCCTGTAGAAAGGCAGAAGGTCTCCGAGGGACACGAGGCAGGGGTGAGGCAGCTTGGAGGAGACTCCCGCAGATGACAACTGTGGAGCATTGCTCTGTTAACAGAAGGTATAACGTGCCCTCCTGCCCCTACGCCTCCTTGTGAGCCACTCTCTTGGGACCGTATCTGCATAAGGTGGTGGCAGGGCCCCTCTGAGGGAGAAGCGTCAGGCCCGTTTTGCAGCGTGGCCTGATGCATATGGCAGGACATGCCCAAAGCTGTGCAGATGGCCCATGCACTGGGGGAAATAATGCCTGGATCCCTGTGCTCAGTGGAAGTAACATTGAAGAACTGCCAATTCAGTGTGCCAGGCAGGGTTCTGGGCAGGAAAAATAAGAGCATATAAGGCTTGCAGTTGAAAACTCTTGTCATGCACCTATGTGAGGCAGCAAAGCTAAGGCTACACAGCACTTTCCTATGAACTTCTGTTTTGTCACCCTGAGATCACTCTTATCTGAAAGCACACTATTCTGTTTTAGTTTGTGGGAGGAGTGGGACAGACATACCATTTGACCTGTTTCTCGCTTAGCATTTCATCCTCTGCTAAATTGCGTACTCAGATTTACAAATGTCTGTCTTAATTCTCCTTATTCTTGCTGTAGACCTTCAATGAGTTTGAGATTGAACAGCACCAAGAATGTGCCTATGACCACTTAGAAATGTATGATGGGCCCAACAGCAAGTCACCTATCCTTGGCCGCTTCTGTGGCAGCAAGAAACCAGACCCTGTAGTGGCTTCTACCAACAAGATGTTCCTCAGATTTTACTCTGATGCTTCTGTGCAAAGAAAAGGTTTCCAGGCAAAGCACAGCACAGGTAAGCTGGTTGCCTGCTAATACCCCAGCACGATAAGATGTCATCAAGTCTCACTGCATTTTTTACCAGGCAGAACCAGACACACTTTTCTTCCAAATAAGCTTGGCTTGAATTTTAGTGGTTGTATATTGTGCTAACCAGTTCTCAGACCATTGTTGGCACCATACCATAAATGCCAGCTGCCTTATCAGCTCAGAGGTCTCTTTGATATCAGACATTCCTGCTCACTTTCTTTTGTTTAAATTGGAGGTGTTTGGTTGAGCAGCAACCCCTTCTTGTTCCTCATCAACCTTCAGAAAAGGAGGTGATGCAACTTAGCCTGTGTATTGGCCCACACATGGAACTGGCCCATATTGGATTGGTTATGGTGGAAGCAGAGATGTGCTGTGAACAGACACAGCTTGATCCTCTTATCTGTGGCAGCCCAGAGGTGAGCATGTTGTACCCAGGTTCATTTTTTTTAAATCCCTGCCACTGTAAACAGGTGAAACATGCTTTGAGTGGCAGTGCATGAGAGACTGGTGAAGAGGTGTCTTCCTGATTGGATGCAGGGAAACTCTGCACCAAAGCTCGTGCGTTTTGCACAAGCACAGGGCTACTTTTGCGCATTGTGTGGGCAGAAAAGAATTGGTTTGGTCCCCAGTTTTTTAGCATGCTTCAACTTCCTGCTGGCAAAATACTTTGGGTCAGAATTTCAGGTACAGGACAAGTGCAAAGAACATGTTAAGTCTTCCTTTAAGCAATTGCTTTCTAAAATAATACATTTTTCCAGAGTATAACATGGCCGGAACCCCATCCTGCCAGTTCTAACTGGTCGCTTCTTTCCATGCATGTTCTGTACCAAAAGAACCAAGCTTCTCTACACTATGTGGGTCATTGGATTCATGGATGACTGGGGAATTCACTGGTTTATGGTAGTTTGGTGCAGTAGTTAAGTGCCTTCCCTGTTGTACACGCACTTCAAGCTGGAGGTCTCTCTCCCCTCGGCTGGCCCAAAAGTGGAATGCTGAGTCTTTGTTGTGAGGTAAGGCCTTTGAGAGACTGTTTTGTGCCTTTTTCTTCCTCCAGAGTGTGGCGGGCTCTTAAAGGCTGAAGTACAAACTAAGGAGCTATATTCCCATGCTCAGTTTGGGGACAACAACTACCCAGGTCAAACCAACTGCGAATGGGTGATTGTAGCTGAAGATGGTTATGGGGTGGAGCTGATATTCCAGACATTTGAGATCGAGGAGGAGGCTGACTGTGGGTATGACTACATGGAGATTTATGATGGTTATGACAGCACTGCACCCCGCCTCGGACGCTTCTGTGGCTCAGGGGTAAGCCGTGGTGGTGGGGATTTCATAGGCATAACTGGAGGTGGCAAGGAAGGGTACTCTTGTACCCTTTTTGGACAGGGGTAGCTCTCACAAACTGGTGATCTCACACAATGTCTTGTGTGTCTGCATTTTGCTGCTTCTCCTCTTGCTAGAGATCACAGCCATTTTATCTGATGCACAGAGTTGGTCTGAAAACCTTGCTGACTGACTTTCCCTTGTTAGCCCAGGGTCATATGCAGCAGCACAAGACTGCTGTGCTGTGGTGCCCCAGCCCTGATGTGAAAGTAACTGTGGGAAACGGCTTCTGAAGGCCAGTTTCATCCTCAGTCACTTCCTGCCTGAAGCCAAGTCACATTGTGGCCATGCTATGGCGTGGGCGAAGGGTAGAGGGAAGATTATCCAGGCAGTCCTGTGAAAAAACAACTGGAAGAACTTGGATTGTAGAGTGGACTGGCATCAGTCTTCAAACATAAAAGGCAAGCATGCAAAGAGCAAGGGAATAAGCTCAGGAACTCAGAGTGGGGCAGGAGGTACTGAGCACTCAGTCTTTGTGTTTACTGGCCAGTCTGTCTTCACTGTGAGCTTAAACTCTAGCATTGTAGCACTGACAGCTATTTAGCCTGCAGTTGACCACTCTGTGCTGTCTTCTTTCCTTTTCTGCAGCCTCTGGAAGAAATCTACTCTGCAGGGGATTCCATCATGATTCGATTCCATACAGATGACACCATCAACAAGAAAGGCTTTCACGCCCGATACATAAGTACCAAATTTCAAGATGCATTGCACATGAGAAAGTAGTTTGACTGCTTCTCGCAGACATTCCCCATCTGAAGACTGAGGCATTTAACTGTGATCTTTGTCTTTTTTTTTTTAAAGCTTCTGTGCACCTGGCCAAAAGCAGTGTACAGTATTTTCTGTAACTAAAACAAAATCCAGTCTCGAAGGTTTGCCTCTGCAATTATTAGCATGACCCTTTCTTGTTAACATACCCAGGACCAAAAATTGTCTTCTAATCATACCTGCCAGGGCACAAACATTGTATTTTGCACAGCTTGCCATGGGGCTGAGTGAAGACTGAGCTTGAATTGAGAAAAGCCTTCATCTCTTGTGTATCCTGTTTCTAGGTGACATTTCCCAAGCATCCTGTACACATGAGCTGTCTGAACATATTTTCTGGAGCAGGTGATGTGGACAGTTACCCAGTAGGATTTTCTCAAAGGATTTTGGGAGCCGCACACTCTCCCCTTCCAGCCCAAAATACTCTGTGCAATAAGTGAACAACCAGACGGCTGGAACTCCATCACTCCTTCTGTCCTGTCTATTTATTGTCTTGGTTATTGTGTGTTGAGAGCTAGGCAGGGGCACAGGGACGGTCTCTTTAGAGCTGCTAGCTACTTGGATCATGGTGAATGAGAAGGGCCCAGTGCCTGATTTGCAGTAACTGTCATGGTATATGTTGAATGCAAGTACTTTGATGCGGTGGCCACGGGAAAGGTGGTGGCTGACAGGGAAGTGCTGTGGTGGGATGCAAGGCATGACTGTGTGATGGTGACAAAGTTTAGCAACTGGAGTGCTGACTGTGCTCCAGTTACACCACCAGGCAAGGCAGCTCAGAGGGCTGTGGCAGCAGTCCAGGCCTTAAATAAGGAATCTCTCCTCACTCATGTTTGCTTTCTCAGCCTTTTTTATGCCTCTTGCTTTCCTCAGTACCACTTCCCTGTGAGCCCTTCCTTTTCACAGCTGAACTGTGCTCTCCCCAGGGCTCCCCACTGCAACCGAGGAGTGCTCTGCAACGTCAGCTAGCTGGAGTGTCTCACCAAAGGAAACGCTGGGGCGGAGATAGTCAGGCTGTCCTTGAGGCAAAGGGACACAGGCCGTGCTACAGGTCAGCTCTGGTGAGCTCTGAGAACTTGTCAAACATGTGCAAGTTCCAGGCATGGGACTGGGAACGGAAGAGCTCTGCTGGTTTCTGCTTCCTCCCCATTCCTCGCTGGCCCGTGGCCCAGTCTCTTAGCTTCATGGCAGGGGTGCAAGCAAGGTGGTGACTTAAGCACTTTGAGCTATAAGACTCAGACATGCTCTGTGTTGCAGTTATTTATGTACAAGCTACCAAGCCATGGGCTTGCAGAATTAACAGGTAGTTTGGCACTTGTTTGGGAAAAAGTAGGGAAAACTGTGCTTTTGGGGGAACCACTGTAATCGAGCTGTTTATATGGGAAGGAAAAAAAAAAGAGAAGAAAAAAAAAAGACTTTATTCTGAATGGTATTTCATTAAGGCACTCATGGGCAATTATGAGCTAAAAGCTGAGGTATGTTAGCTTTAATAAAGTATTTATAATCCAAGGATTACTATGTTTACATAACCAATATACTGGCAGGCTCCAGGGTAACACCTCCTCTCTGGTGTATGACTGTGGAGAAGTGTGGGGCCAGCACCACTGTCGGGCGCAAACAACATTCCTGGAGATGAGGGCATTTCCAGATGGATAATAAATAGACCCGGCCCTCTCCAGAAGTCCTTGAAAAGAATATGGTCCAAGTATTGTGAATACTAGGAGAAGCAAATGCATGAAAATATTTTCTTGCTTAGAACAAGAAAAATAAATTAATTTATACACACAAACACACACAAGATTATATGTATATAAAATGTGCATGTAGAAGACTAGTAGTCAAAGCCTTAATAAGTGTCATGCGAACAATACTGTACCATTGACTATAGCTTTATTGCAGGCTGTATAAAACCATGTTAATTCTGTTTTGGTTTTTTAGCTCTGTTTTTGCTCCTCTTTTCAAATGTTATGGCCTTTTTACAGGCAAGACCTCTGTTCTCAAGCTGTTTGACCATGCAGGTCTGGGGGAAGTGGGCTCTGCTGGGTGGGGGTCTGCATTTGTCCTTCTCTTCCTTGCCCCTGTTCAAGCAAAATCACAGTGACTCAGGTCTGGAAATAAAAGCGTGACACCGATCCCTGTGAAACAGAAGGAAAGTTTCAGGTGGCAAGCAGCGGTTCAGGTTTCCTGGCTCTCTAATGGAGCAATGACTCTGGAGAGAAGTGACTGTAGCAGCTTCCCATGTACTTTAAGATCTCTGTTCCATATTCTGGTAATTTCCCATCTTCCCCAGACTCGTTTCATTGCAGATGCTTGCAATGTGGTTTGACAGATCTACTACACTTGTTAGCATTCATGCAGGTGTCTCTTGTGACAGTGTGCTCACAACTGTTGTACTGTGCATTTCAACCAATGATCTATGTAGAATATTTCTGCTGTACTGACTGGGCTTAACAGTCCATAATTCTAAATGTGTGAAAGTTTCTTAAGAAAAAAGAAAAATATGTCAGACCCTCTAAGGCGTGTATACGTATTCTGGTCTTTGTGTGGTTTTACATTTCACTAACTGAACTAATTTTTTAAGAGGGGGAGGAGAGGAGGGTGTGGGGGCAATCACAAATGTACCTGTGCCCAGAACGAGTCTCTGCATTCATTAAGGACTCTGGATTCAGTTGCACGTTCTGTTGTATGCATGCATTTACCACTTCCTCAAGGGGAGGAAATTTCTTAATACATTCCTTGTTCTGCCAACTGTTGTTTGTGTCTACTGCTAACACTGGGTGGGATTTACTCTCTTCAGGAAGCAAGTTTCCGCTGAGCCTTTAGTTTTGTCTTGGCTTTTGCAATCAAGAGAGCATTTAGGAAGTGGGGCAGAGGAACAAGTTGGTCGGCCAAAGGGCTACATCATTGTGTTTCATGTTCTGCACTTAGGCTTTAGTGGGTTGAGGTGCAGATCTGCAGCGATAAACATTAGGGATCTGGGAATTAGTCCATAAATAGACTTCAAAAGAGGAGGCTCATTTACTACACTAAAGGGTATGGCCTTCAGCAACAGGTTCCAAAGACCCTGGGGCATGAAACTCCTGTGCAAAGGGCAGCAGGATGAGCATGAGGCAGATGCTCCTTACTGCAAAGTTGTGGTCCTCAGTCTCATGTGGTAGCAAAATATTCAGTAGCTAGACAGCACCTAAAATGCTTTTCTTCCTCTTTCTGTCCTCTGCTTGATGTCTACCCTGCTTGCTAAGAATCATGTCTGTGTTCTTTCCCCAACACATAACCAGTTCATGCATGTCCCATCACCCAGAACATTTCCTGTGGTGTATGTCACAGACATTCAAACCTTCGTGGTGACTGAATTTCCTCCCAGCTGCTCCCAAAGGCAAAGCAGCAACAGAGATGAAGTAAGGAATAAGGATCCCCATGCAGCCTCCTGCACCAGAGTATCATGGCACAGTATGACCCTGGAACGAGCCTGGAGGCTGACAGACAAGTCACCAGGTGGACATCATTTCCCATTTTAGAAGGCCTAGGAAGCCTTCAGACACATAGAGAGTTAAAGTCCAAAATGATGTTGAAACATTATAAATAATGCAGCCCAAGTGAAGCCAGTGGGAAATAGGAGGTAAAATAGAAGGTGGAATATGAACTGTAGTCATAGCTGTTTGAGAAACACACAGACATTTGCAATTACAGCGAGATAGGTTCTTACTGTGTGCACGATCTGTTGCATGTGTAAAGATCTTTTGCAGGCTTATATCTTCCCTACTGTTCAACTAGCATGTTCCCTTAATGTCTCTTTCCACCCTGATTACCTGCACCAGTGCTTTGAGACATGGCCAGTCCTCATTTTCTCTGCTTATTTCTAGAAACGGGACTTAATTTTCCAGAAAGTGCTAAGGACCATCCAGTCACCACGTGTGAGATGCTGAAGTGAATATCCATTATCTGCCAGCAGATTCTTCATCTTTTAAAAACCTGAGTACCTAGTGGTACAGCGCACTTCAGACACAGAATGATGCCTCGGACCAGGCAGGCTCGTTGGTCTCAGCATCGATGCAGCAGAAATCCTCCACTTTGTCTTGGCGTTTCCAGCGAACGTGCTCTGGCAAAGTGCGAGCCTCAGAAAGCAAAAGCAGGCTGACCTGTGGTACGTACTAAACACGCGCTTGGAGCCAGGAGCGGTGTTATTTGCTGTGGGGCAGGCAGAGAAGGGTGGAGTCCCCGGCGCCCTGAAGCTCAGCTTCCCGGGCACGTGCCGGACCTTGCCCCTGGCAGGGACCTGGCTCTATCAGGTGTGCTGGGACCCAGCCAGGTTGTCTGAGTCAGCCTGAGAGAAATGCCATCGTCTCTTCCTCTTTGCAGGTCCACAGTTTGTTTTTTAGCAGGAGGAGAGACTCATCCTAAAAGGAGCGCTAACCCTGTCATCGGCAGTCTGCTGTTAACGCATGCAGGGATTTCGCAGGAAGAAGAGCAAAATGGTGAGTGGGAGCCATCCTGTCGAGTCCGTTAAGTCTTGTTTGGGTGGAAGTAGTGGGGGGAGGTCTGAGTACAGGAGAGGTGAGGCCACGGGACTACTTAGGTGTTGGATGGAAAGCTCCCCGGGAGTGTTTAACCCTCCCATTCTCTGCCCCAACGAAATCAATGAAGCTGGCCCCTTCGTTAGCTCTGCATTTCCTTACAGTGCAACCAATAGTTTCAGACACCTGCTTGGATTTTAGCGTCTACCCTAGCTTTTCTGTCCTGGAGGTATTGCCTGGTCTTAGAGCAAAGAGGAGGCTTGTGCCCTGGATCATGCAGTGGACCCTTCTTGAGGAGACTTCCTTTTCCTGGGAGATGGGACCTGCTGAAACGCACACTGTCTGTTTAGAAATGGTGAGGTGAGAGTGGCTGGGAGCGAAACCTCCTTCCTCCCAGTAGCTAGATGGCTCTGAGGCTAAAGCAACATTCTCTGAAATTTAGTAATGTTCTCAACCCATCTTAGATTGACAGCCGAGCTAGGGGAGTGCAGCACAAAGTTACTTGTTAACAGTATACAAACAGAAATAGATTAGTGGGTTTGGTCTCTCTAATCTCTGTTGATCTCCTTTCACTTCGCCATATTGGTCCCCTTGGGATCTCCCTTTGTCTCTCTCTTCCACAGCCCTACTCAGTGAATGGCACGTAGCCTGTCCCAGCTCTGTCCAAGAGCTGGCCAGGGAGCTCTATAGGCTCCAGAAGAGGACATGGTCCCTGCCTATGAACAAGCACAGTTTGAGCAAGTGTGAGAACAGCTAGGGGAAAGGGAGTATTATCTATATGCTGGAGAGTTGATGCTGAGAGG
Source organism: Pelecanus crispus (assembly GCF_030463565.1). Lineage (NCBI taxonomy): Eukaryota > Metazoa > Chordata > Aves > Pelecaniformes > Pelecanidae > Pelecanus > Pelecanus crispus. The sequence continues at coordinate 23,579,322 of NC_134652.1, forward strand.
TGGAAGCATCTGTGGTAAATCTGAGAAGTAAAGCCAGAGCGTCTGATTGCTGGATGTGTGTGTTAACTGCATTTGTCCATCTCCCCTCTGCTCCCTTCAGTGAGAAGCTCTCTGTACAGAGTCGCAGGGGCCCAGTGATGCTGATTTTGTTCAGGGAAGAGGCCTGTCTCATTGTGGTCTCTCCATCAGTTTCCAGGACTGTAGGCTGCTATGAGTTACTGAGTGGCAAAAAGAGAGAGGGAGAGGTTGCAGCAGTTATTTTTACCTCAGCTACAGTATAAGGCTTTCTCTCGCCCAAGATGTGCTCTTGGCAGACAGTAGCTGCTGTAGTTAATGCTGCTGGGAAATCTACCTGACTCATAGGGTCACTGATACTGACCCCTGTAAACATCACTCTGGAGTAGTCAGGGCAATCTATGAGCAAAAGCAGGGGCAGTGCCAGCACAGAAAGATACCACAGTATTGTATTACATTCACTTTACATTTAGAAATTTCAGAGCAGTGGTCAGGAGTTTTAATCAGGAGGATTAGAAGTGTCGTCGTCTTTCTTTTTTGAACTACATAAATTGGACTCCAGTAGTAATCTTTGTGTAAAGGGCAGCCTCATTTCTCCTGACATGGCTAGCATACAAACTTGCATACTGATCCATTTTTGCAAGTGACTTGAGACAATGGCTTTAAAACATTGTACCATAGAGAGAAACAACCTATTTCTCAGTGTCTTGCTAGAGTTTTCTGTATTTGCTTGCTTGCTGGCTAGACACTTCCATTTCCAAATACAACAGTCTTAGTAAGATACCCTGAATCCTGCATTTTGTAAGTAAAGGCAGCTCAGAGGAGAGCACAAATGCACAGTGCCCTGCAAGTCACCTGTTAGTGATTTAAGTTCAGAACCAGGGTTTTTCTTTAAAAAAGGGCTTACTTCATACAGTCTGTTTGCTAGTGTCCCACCTTAAGAAACTGAGTGTTTAACCCTGGTCTGGAACTGTGATTGAGTAAGCTAGGAAAAACATTTCCACTCAAATCAAGGGCTGCCAATGAGGTTATGACCTATTCCTAGCTGGGACTTAAATTTGTAAATAGTCGGTTGCACACACAAATATAGTTTCACAGATAACTTGAGCACAGAAAGGTGACCATATGTAAATGTGCTCTTCATGTGGCTCCTTCTGTTCAGACTTTCATTTAGCCTGCATGCACAGTCCTGGAAGTAATCGTGAAGTCCATTAAGTGCACTGTCTTTAACTAAAAAGAAGGAAATAAAATAAATTTACAGCTTCAGAGAAGAGGCAGGTATGAAAATCGAAAACAAACATTAACAGGTCAGCTGTTCACAAAGGTGTGTTTCAGTGACAAAGTTCCAGGAAGGCACAGTAGAAAATTTTGGTGAGAAATGTTTCTGCTACATTTCATTCCCAGCTGGCAGCCAGGGTGCAGCAATACCTGGGCGTCTCAGGAGTTTGAAAGAGATCCTTTTCACTCGGTGACTGATTGCTAGCTGTGTCTGCATGCCCAGAGGCATTTCCCAACATCTGTGGTCCCCTAAGCTAAGCTGTTCAAAGGTTACACTTCAGTACAATGCTCACAGCCTGCATATAAAGGCCACACTTCTAAACAAGCCTCCATCTGGAGTCTGTAATGGGTGGATGACTTCTGGATATTTTGATAACTCATACCCTCTTTGACTTTGCTGTGGATTATGGTCCTCGACACACAGTGATGTGCCCTGCTCCTAGACTGCAGGTCTTAGACTGAGCCAAGTCTCTTATAGCTTGCTTGCATTCTGAGCCTTCCTTCTCCATAACCTGCAGTATCCAGACTTTTATCGGCAAGCTTTCACTGCATTGACCTCCTTGTTCTGAAGTAACTAGGCCCTGCTCAGTGCATGGCAGCAGAACTTCCCGCAGTCAGAAAAAGGACAACTTTCTGCCAGCTCCCTCTCTATTGGCTTTGTGTGGATGCAGAGCGAAGCTCTCTTTCAGCCTTTTCCTGTCACCTTCCAGAACACCAAAGTTTCAGTTCCAAGGGAGATGTCAGCAGCTTTGCTCTTTCCCTGCAGCTTACTTAATTCTTGCATGTTTCTGGGACTGGCTGGGGTTCAGGAATAACACTGAACCTAATTGTCTTAAAAGAGCTGTTTCTTACAGATGTACATACTACTTGCCCCTGGATTATAAGGGAGGAGAGGCTTCTGCACTGCTTGTCCTGATAACCCCCTCTGAAGCTAAGCCTTTCTGCAGTACCATTCCCAACACTGCCACTAGCACCAATCCCTACAGGCATCCCCAGCTGCCCACAGAGCTCACCATGTAATGGATCCAGTACTGCTTTCAGCAGCAGAGCTGTACCAGCAAGAGAGGTTAAGAGCAGCTTTCAACTGTCTCCAAGCCTTTTTCTGCATTCCTCCCAGATGGCAGAATATCTATATCCCAACAGACAGCACATCTAACAGCAACTCTTCTGAATACCTCCCTTTCTATGTGTGGAAACAATTTAGTCAGGAAGGAGTTAATGTGTTTCTATCATTTTCGGCTGTCCTTGAATCAAGAGGAGCAGGCACATGTGATTAGTTCGGGGTTCAAAGGCTGCAGATGCAAGTCCTTGCTATTTTACAAGCTGCCACTGTACTTCAGCTCCCAAGCCATAGTGGGGTTAAACAGCTTTACCCTTTCTCTCTGGGGAGCTGTCAGGGTAAATGCATTAAATGATAGGGCCCTGACTACTCAGAGGCTCTGCACGGTGTAAACAATTCAGGCAAACCAGTTCATGTTACCTCCTATCGCTTTCTTCAGTAGCATGGCATGGTTTTTGTTTTCTCTGGAGTCACTAGCATGCCTTCTGTGTTCAGCTCAAATGAGTGTATTCTCATGCCATCATTTCCAGTCACTTCAGAAGCACCCCTCCCCACTCCCACACCTGGCTGGGGGCATCTCCCAATTGCTAATACTCAGTTCTGGTTATCTTCTTCTTTTTTTTTTAAAAAAAAATTTCTCTAGGTAGTGTCTTTCTCACGATTTTACATGACAGCTGTAAATTCAGTAAGTACACTGCATAGGATGAAGATCAGCTGACTGCTTACCATCATGTTATCTGTAGGAGCTGGGGGGTGGGATTCTGGAAGAGAAATTGCTGCTTTTATGGGTGAGTGTTGATGAAGATCATCCGACAGACTGTCCTAATGCTGCTGACATTATACTGTAGCAGTAAAGACAGGTGAGATGCTTAAAGTACCCAGATTCCTGCATTTGTGCCCGTTTTCCTGTTTATTTAGAAATGAGCAAATGCAGCAAGAGGTGGGTTTGCTAAGCATGTAATGCAACTGAACTTTCTTCTTGCTCCTTTCACCAAAGGGAATGTGAATGTCATTTCAGGCTTCATTTCTGTTCTCTCCTGGTGAGAGAGGGGGCGAAGAGGGGAGCAGGCCTTTAGCCATCCCAGCAGTTACCAGAGGGTTCTTTACATATCCTGCCAGTCAATTAAGATATGCGTCACTGCTAATTCTTTGCTAAAAGACATTGGGTTCCTCTCTCTTCCCACAAAACGTTTTGGGCATGCCAAGATCTGGACTTTCTAATCCTACCTTCCCGTTTGCTGTACTGTGAAATATAGTCTGTTCTGACACACAGAACCTTTCTGGTTTTGCATCTTCCCAGCCGGGGATCAGTTGCATTTTTCTGCTGAATTATAGGCATTGAGGACAATTGGTTCAGCCACAACCTGCCTTAGAATGGGGAAGGGCAATTTTTCTGGCTACTGAGTTACTGAAAGATGGATGTAGATGTGAGTATTGATCATGGTTGTTCTTGACTAAACAGAGCATCTGTTAGCTGCAAGAGCCAGAGGAGACCTAGCTGACCTCTGGCCTTTGAGGAGGCACGTACAGCTCTCGAGCTTTGGCCTGTAACCAGAGGCTGCTCTCTGCGGCTGTCTGAGGCGGACGCTGGGTCCTGTGGCTGTCAGATGGAGCAATGTCAGCTTGAGATAGTGGGTCAGCCTGGCAGAGGGGATAACAAGTGAGGCACCTGCCATCATCGCTGCCTGTGTGATGGACTTCCTTCTTGCTGGAGCTGCCTTGTCATTTGGAGCTGGGTGTGACATTTTGCAATGGCTAGAAAAAGCCAGATGGTTTTGGCTTGGGGTACACCAGGTTTGCCAGTGCCCTACACTGCTTGCCTTGCATCTGCAAGCCAAGGCACCGATTGATTCTCCAGGCAAGGCCATGCAGGCAGCTGCCTCTAGCATTGTGGCAAGGACAGAGAGCAGACTGTTGCAAAAGCACATCTTTTCTTGGGGCTTCCCACTCCCCTTTGTGCTGCTTTTCCTTCTGAATCCAGCTTTCTCTGGCATATGTTTGTGCTTATCTCTTGTGTATGCTTTTTTCCAGCCTCAAGTCCCTTTTTGAGGAAAAACATATATTCCTTCGATTCAGTCAGCCATTGTTGGAAGGACCAGAGTTTGGGTTCTTGCTTATGACTGGCAAGTACAGGCCATGACCTCAGGGTGTAGCTGGGTGCTCTGTGTGTTACCAACCACATGCTGTTGGTGAAGTCTTGCAACTGCTCACTTTGCCTCTGTCCTTGCTTGCTTTGTATGAAACACTTTTTATAAATGTTCTATAACCATCTTATTTCTAGACTTCTGCACATACATCTGGAAGCACAGCCGTCCAGGCAGATTGTTCTTCTAGGGTAAGAGTTTATTTCATTATTTAATCTGACTGATTGTGTGGAACATTTTCCCTCTGAAATCAAATCTCTGCTTCCCCTGTCCATCTTGGTGTGCAGTACAGCTGGGCTGGACACCACTGTTTTGATGCAGGGCTGCAGTTTTGTTCCTTACATTGGCTTTTCTTGCTGTTGCATGATAGCCACTCGCTCAGGTACTAAACACAGAGTTAAAGGATCCCACTGCATCTGTTTGACCTGACTGTCTTTCTTTATGAGTTAGTATGAGCCCTGGGTGGTCGGAGTAGCTGCAGGGATACCCACCTTCCTGGTCTTGGTCCTTGCAGTCATCTTGGCGGTGGTCTGTGTTCTCCAGCGGAAGAACTACAGCTGGAATCAGGTGACTACCTTCTATCTCCTGGGTGCCTTGCTACTTCCCAGCCTAGACCTCCACATCAGAAACCTGATTCAACACCTTCTGAAGCTCTCGGGAAGTTCAGGACCACATCCCTAGGCACTCAAACTGTCTCTGCTCTGCCTTTCAAAGGCTGGACCTCAGCTTAGGAGTTGCAGGTTCATAAGGATAAAAGAGAAATTCATATGAAAATACTGAAGGGACACCTCCAAGTGATCTGTTAACTAGCAGGAAATTAAAAAAAAAAAAAATCTATCACTACTGTTCTTCAGTGGATTTCTCTGTCATTTCCCACAGGAAATCATTCATTTAGGGATCTTCCCACTCCAAGATGGTGCTACTTAGCTCCAGAAATGCTGCCAAGCTGTTTCATAGTATGTATAGCTTGGTCATCATTTTTCCTGTGTTCCAGCCCATGGGGTGGGTGGGTCTTCGCACCTTGCCTACCTCCTCACTGCTGGGGTAGAGCCAGGAGTTTCTGTAGCACCATGCTTCCTTCCTCTGAGGTGGAAAACCACACACACCACCGAAGAGACAGTCAACCTGCCCATGGAGGAAGAAAGCCATGAAGCACTCTGGCAGCCAAACACTGACAGTTCTACCTAAAAGGGCCCTTTCCTTCTGCTGCCACTTTACAGATGTTTTTAACCAGCTCTAGTACTTGCATGGATCTCTATGTTTCCTTACTTCAGAAAGAAAGGTGTAACAGTACTGAGGGACGCAATTTCCCTGTAGTTGTTGTTGGTAAACATTTTTTTTTTTTCCCTCTGAATGTAAATATAGAAGTGAGGGTTTTCCCCTGTGTTAAAGGACCAGACAAATTTTGGATGTTCTAGTAAAGGCAATGCTCAGGCTTTGAGGCTTCCCCTCTGCAAGGTCATTCTCATGGGCAGGCATCAAGTAGACTCTATGGTTGTTCCAAATGAAAGACCATTTTGGCATCCAACTTAGAATATGTTGGATATTATCCTATATATTATCTCCTGTGTGGTTATTTATCCCCTGAGTACATCCTGAGAACATTTTCTCGCTGTCCTGTGCTGCTTATGCACAATGTGAATTGTAGATAGATGTTGTTTGCCACTGTTTTGTTCATTGCTTCAGACGAATCAACATCCCGATGGGCGAGAAGAACATGAATATGAATCATCCCCTCCCAGACCTCCAGATGTAAGTCGTCTATTAACTGATTCTCAACATAGCACGCATGCTGCTGAGTGAGTTACTAAATGCAGGACTGGCTTTAAGGGTAGCCCTGGACTAATAGAGAGCTCACAGCAAGCTCTCTCCCCATGCTTGCCTGGGGCTCCTACTTGACTGATGTTTCTGGTTGCATGTCTGTCCATTTGATGCCATCCCAGATGAGAGTCCAGCAATGGTTTGCCATTGTTTTAGAGTACACAGGCATTAGAGCTGCATCCTGCATGGGCAAAAAGGGAGGGAGGAGGAGATGTGAGCAAATGTGACATTTTCTTCAAAATACTGCCAAATATTTCCAAAGAGAGGGAGGAATTCTTGCATACTGTATTCTCTGCAGTACTTACAAGGTCTCCGAGTACCTTGTGACAACCATCACAGAAATTATATTTTACTTCTAGGACTTTTATATGACCATGATGCAGGGGACAACAAATACCTATGTAAATGAAGATCCAGACAAACACCACAAGCCAGACATCCAAACACAACCAAAGCCCATGAGGATGAAGAAGCCCAGAAGAGAGCCATCTGTGGTGGAATCCATTTATGAAAACCATCTGCCCTGTCACTGAAAGGAAAGCACCAAATAGTGGCTGGGACCAGATATAACAGGCATAATCCTTTTCCTGGACACCAGGGGTCACACAGTTGCAGTTTATGAACAAGAGAGTTTTCTCTTTTTGCATACATGAAATTCTGTGGAGGACAGGACAAAGAGACTTTGGATGGGGAAATAACTTGTTTGCAATAATGCCTCTGAGATGCAGAAGCAAAATGAGATTCCTCTGAAGTACCCATGCTCTCTGGGAGACATGATTTTGCTGTCCTTCTAAATTTAAGTTAATTCATTTTAATAAAGAACATCTAAATCCTTGCAGTGATACTGATGTTAGAAAAGAACAGCCAGAGAGTTGGTTGGAGTCCCTATCACTCAGGTGCCTGAGCTCCTCACAACAGCCTGCAAAGACAGAGATGCACTCTTCATTTGGTGGAAGGAATCCAGATCATAAATGAGATTAAGCAATATACCCAAGAAAACTGGAAAGAGAATGCAACTCCAGCTGCAGAACTTAGCTCTTGTGATGGCAACTTCCCTTATTTCTCAGCTGTTCCATACCCGCAATGGCCTCTCACTCAGGCTTTTCTCTCCTCGGCATTTCAGCTGGGAGGTGGGCTGGGAGCATGATTCAAGCAGGAGACACTATCCAGAGAAACCATCTCCTCAGCAGCCCCATCTTGATTCGCATGGGGGTGCCAGGTGCCCCTAGTGACGGGTGGGGTTGTGCTGGCAAATGCCTCAGGGAGAGCAGCAGAAGGCCTGGGGGAGGTGGTGGGAGGAGGACAGAGAGGAGCCATAGGGAAGGTGCTCCCAGCTTCTGGAAAGGCTGGGCCATAGGCTGCCTGAGAAATGAGAGGAGCCCCCAGGAGCAGCCAGAGGTCCCAGGGAGGGGATGAAGGCAGCTGGAGCTTCAGCCTCTGAACTGGGGGGGCAGCGCTCTCCCCCAGGAGGCATGCTGCAGCCATCCTTTGGCTGCCGGCAGTGGGACTGGCAGCCCCAAGAACAGCGGACAGAGTTGCTGATAGCCCCCAGGCCCCAGGACCGCCTTCCCCTCCCACACAGTGAGCCTTCCCAACTTGTGTTGTGCTGCGACTGGCCAGGGGCTCCTTGCAGGCAGCAGCAGTGGGTCCAGTGGCTGAAGCAGGCAGAACCCTTGCCCTAGGAGGGACAGTCCTTCCCACAGGGTGCTGGCCACAGGTGCTGCAGACCTACTCTGCAGTGGAGCAGCAGGTGTGGGTGCTGCCCCAACCCAAAGAAAACAATGGCTTAAATCCTCATAAATAGATTTTTCTTTACTGGGTCATTAATGTACAGACTTGCAGCACTGCACTATACATCTGCAAAGCATGCTTGTCTTGGTGGGACACGTGCTGTGGGAGAAGCAGGTTATGGGCAGCCCTGGGAGCCGTGTTTATGAAGAAGTCAGCTGTTCAATGCAGCCACTATGCTCAATGAGCCTGTGGACAGAGCATCAGTGCAACAGGCTGTAATGTCACTCAGGGCCTCCCTGCAATGTGGTGGAGCGGTTCTGGGAGGCTTTGAAGGTGTCTACTCTGTGCATGCACCTGTGTTTGGGCTGCCTTCCTGGAGGCCTTGTGAAGGTGGGCCAATGGCTCCTGCCATTGGTTTTAGTAAGGGAGATGTAAAGGAGTAGCCACACTCAGGACACCGTGGAGAGAGGTTTTATGCTTTTCAGCGGGGGAGAGCACAGAGCTGGTAGGCAGGAGGTACGTTGCCTGTCCCACTCAGTGTTGGGGTTATGCTGAGTTCCTGGGGGTTGACGACAGGCTTCAAGGTAAAGTTCTGCAAGATGGTGCCCATGAATAAGAATAGCTCCATGCGTGCCAGACCCTCTCCAGGGCATATTCGCTTCCCTGGAAGGGAAAACAGCAAATAGCGCTCAACAGGTGTTGCCATGTAGACCAGAGTTTGTTCTAAGCAGATGTGTTATGCAGCTTTTTTTACCAGATACAGCTGCAGCAGTGAGATGACTGTCAGGATTACTAAGGATATTTGCAAGAGAAGAGTTTGTTGGAGAAAGCCCCTGCACAGTTTGGTTTGGTGTGTGAAGGAAGAACAGGAGCAGCTATGACTTAGTCGCCATCACAGAAACATGATGGGATGACTCTCATGACTGGAGTGCTGCATTGGATGGCTATAAGCTCTTCAGAAGGGATAGGCAAGGAAGGAGAGGCGGTGGGGTGGCTCTGTATATTAGGGAGTGTTTTGATTGTATAGACCTCAATGATTGTGATGATAAGGTTAAGTGCTTATGGGTAAGGATGAGGGGGAAGGTCAACAAGGCAGACATCCTGCTGGGAGTCTGTTATAGACCACCCAACCAGGATGAAGAGGTGGATGAAGCATTCTGTAAGCGGCTGGCAGAATTCTCTCACAATTGCTAGCCCTTGTTCTCATGGGGGACTTCATGACTTGCTGGACATCTGCTGGGAATACAATTCAGCAGAGACAAAACAGTCTAGGAGGTTCCTGGAGTGTGTGGATGATAACTTCCTGACACAGCTGGTAGTGAGCCTACCAGGGGTGGTGCCTCACTTGACCTGCTGTTTACAAACAGAGGAGGACTCGTGGGAGATGTGGTGAGAGGCCATCTTGGGCTTAGCGACCATGACATGATAGAGTTTCAATTCTTGGCAAAGTAAGGAGGAGGGCCAGCAAAACCACTACCGTGGACTTCCGGAGGACAGACTTTGGCCTGTTCAGGATGCTCGTTGGGAAGTTCCCTTTGGAGGCAGTTCTGTTGGGCACAAGGGTCCAGGAAGGCTGGGCGTTCTTCAAGAAGGAAGTCTTAAAGGTGCAGGAGAGGGCTGTCCCCATGTGCCCTAAGACGAACCGTCAGGGAAGACAACCAGCCTGGCTACACAGGGAGCTTTTGCTGGGACTCAGGAAAAAAAGGAGAGTTTACCACCTTTGGAGGGTATTCAGCCCCCTGAGCTGGAAGACAGGGATGCAGAGTAGAATGAAGCCCCCATAATCCAGGAGGAAGCAGTTAATGACCTGCTATGCCAGCTGGACACTCACAAGTCTATGGGGCCGGGTGGGGTCCACCTGAGAGTACTGAGGTAGCTGTCAGAGGAGCTTGCCAAGGCACTCTCCATCATCTATCAGCAGTCCTGGTTAACAAGGGAGGACCCAGATGACTGGAGGTTTGCGAATGTGATGCCTATCTACAAGAAGGGCCGGAAGGAAGATCTGGGGAACTACAGGCCTGTCAGCCTGACCTCAGTGCCGGGGAAGATTATGGACCAGTTCATCTTGAGTACGCTCAACAGGCAAGTGCAGGTCAACTAGGGGATCAGGCCCAGCCAGCACGGGTTCTCATGAAAGGCAGGTCCTGCTTGACCAATCTGATCTCCTTCTATGGCCTGGTGACCCACCTAGTGGATGAGGGAAAGGCTGTGGATGTCATCTATCCGGACTTTAGTAAAGCCTTTGACACCATCTCCCACAGCATTCTCCTAAGGAAACTGGCAGCTCATGGCCTAGGCAGGTGTACTCTTCGCTGGGTAAAAAAACTGGCTGGATGGCCGAGCCCAGAGAGTTGTGTGAATGGGGTTAAATCCAGTTGGTGACCGGTCACAAGCGGTGTTCCCCAGGGCTCTGTTTTGGGGCTAGTCTTGTTTAATATTTTTATCAACGATCTGGATGAGGGGATTGAGTGCACCCTCAGTAAGTTTGCAGATGACACCAAATTGGGTGGGAGTGGGAGTGTTGATCTGCTCGAGGGTAGGAAGGCCCTGCAGAGGGATCTGGACAGGCTGGATCTATGGGCCGAGGCCAGTTGTATAAGGTTCAACAAGGCCAAGTGCTGGGTCCTGCACTTGGGTCACAACTCCATGCAATGCTACAGGCTTGGGGAAGAGTGGCTGGAAAGCTGCCTGGTGGAAATGGACCTGGGCATGTTGGTTGACAGCCGGCTGAACATGAGCCAACAGTGTGCCCAGGTGGCCAAGAAGGACAACAGCATCCTGGTTTCTGTCAGGAATAGTGTGGCCAGCAGGAGCAGGGAAGTGATTGTCCCCCTGTGGCACTGGTGAGGCTGCACCTTGAATACCGTGTCCAGTTTTGGGCCCCTCACTACAAGAAAGACATTGAGTTCCTAGAGCGTATCCAGAGAAGGGCAACGAAGCTGGTGAAGGGTCTGGAGCACAAGTCTTATGAGGAGCAGCTGAGGGAACTGGGATTGTTTAGCCTGGAGAAGAAGAGGTTGAGGGGAGACCTTGTCGCTCTCTACAACTACCTGAAAGGAGGCTGTAGTGAGGTGAGTGTTGGTCTCTTCTCCCAAGTAGTTAGCGATAGGATGAGAGGAAATGGCCTCAAATTGTGTCAGGGGAGGTTTAGATTGGATATTAGGAAAAGTTTCTTCATGGAAAGAGTGGTCAGGCATTGGAACGGGCTGCCCAGAGAGGTGGTGGAGTCACCATCCCCGGAGATGTTAAAAAACCATGTAGACGTGGCACTTTAGGGCATGGTTTAGTAGGCATGGTGGTGTTGGGTTGATGGTTGGACTGATGATCTTAGAGGTCCTTTCCAACCTTAATTATTCCTAGTTTTACTTTCATTAAAAAATAAGCCAGCCACCAAGCCAGGAAACATGAAATTAATTATTACTTTCCCCTTAATTGGTTTAGTGGTGGACTTGGTAGTGTTAGGTTAATGGTTGGACTGGATGATCTTAAAGGTCTTTTCCAACCTAAACGATTCTATGATTTGATGATTCTAGAAGTCTTAAACATGGAGGGGGCATCACAGGAGGTAAGATGAAAGAGAGCAAGGTGACATAAAGCACAGGTGAGAAAGTGGAGGGTTGGGGCTATTGGTAGGTGATTGGTTGCATGTAGTCTGAGAGGTATGTAAGAAATGCTGGGGAAAAGTGGAGCTACCACAGAAGGACAGGTTGGTTAAGGATGACTTTGGTGGTTGTGTAGGAAGGTGACAGGTATTTTAGAAAGTGTCTATGGGTTCTATTCATGTCATTACATCAGCACTCCTAGTAGGAGGTTTGAGAAGCCAGAGGCCCAAACAAGATGCAGCTGGGGAAGGGAGCCGCAGGGAGGAGTTATCCAGAAAGCAGCGAGCCCCAAGGAAGCACCAGTGGGACCATGCTGGGAAGAAGTGTGTGTTATAGGAAAAGGCAGGGTGGTACCCAGAAGAGGAGGTTGACAGAGGGAGGAAGAGAGAGAAAGCTTGTGCTTTACCTGCTGAGAAGGGCATGAAGAACTCGCTCTTCCTAAAGGTGCCATTCTCATTCAGGAAATGTCCAGGGTTGAACTCATTTGGATTTGGAAATTCTTTACCATCATGGAGGACAGAACTGAGGCTGGGAAAGACTGTGGTGCCCTGAGGTAACACAAGGAGAAGAGAATGTGAAGGGGAGGTGAGTTAGATCGCTTAATCCTACTGCCTGCCAAGTTAAGACTGAACTTCCCAGCACAGCCCTTCCAGTGCCTTTGGTTTCCTTTTGGGGACCCTTCTTTTGGGGAGGCAGCTTTAGGGAGACCCTGCTAGATGTCACAGCAGGGACAGTTGTTGGCTGCTCTTCCTAAATGCTCCTTCTCACTTTCAGACCATTTATCCTCACCTTGCTCTGGTCATCTGGGGACACGCCAGCTAATTTCTCCTCTTTCTTAGTGTTTCACAGTAATGAATTTGTAGATGCACTATGTTCCTTCTTTTCTGCGAGCACCGAAAACCAAAAGCACACAAGATTGTGGAAGTGAAGCTCTCTTGCCAAATTTCTCCTGCTATGATCCTCTTCCTTCCTTCTTCCTGACCAGCCATTGAGGGGGATGGGGGGTAGGATAAATAATCCAGCAGTGATGACACAAGAGCCCTCTGCTGGAAGCTGAGCAGTTCCCCAGGTCCTGCCTTTTGATTTTACACAGACAGCTGAAAATCAAAATGCCAACAGCCCATGTGCTGCTGTTCCCCTGCTGTACACAGTCACTCAGAAGAGCAATGAGCATTGCTGCAGTAGGCCAGGTCAGGCCATGAGTTGCTCTAGCCCATCAGCCTGCCTCTTGGCAGTGGCCGGCAGTGGCCAGCAGTGACTGACTCAAGAAGTGTGTAGGAACAGGGCAAAAAGTTTTTGCTTGTTCTCTTGAATGCAAACATAGCCTCCAACACTATGTGGCTCGGGCTTTCCATGCTTAATAACCACTGACTGACTTTGCTTCCAAGCATGTGCACAGGCTCTCCTGGATGGTGGTGAGCAGTTCCACGGCTTTGCTGCTTTTTGTGTGAGGAGTCACTGCTCTGTTTTTTTATGAACCCACTGTGTTTCTGCAGATAGGTAAAGCTGTAGAGCAAATGAGCAAAGGTGTTAGGTGGAGCTACTGTTCCAGTCTTGGCCCATGGAGCAGCAACAAGGGATTGCAAGTGAGCTACAGGAGCCTGAGAATAAAACCTTCGTGAAGGGCTGGGTGACAAGGTCAGGCCACAGAATTTCTAGCTTCTGGCTTGTAACTGACAGCCTAAGAGCAAATGTGCTGCCACCTTGTTGTTGAACTTGAGAGAGCTTGCCCACTAACCTTGGGAATGACATACTCTCTGAAGCAGGTGTCTCTTGTCACAGTGTGAGGGAGACTCAGGGGGAGGAGGGAGATGAAGCGCTGAATTTCATGGATCACCGCATCTGTGTAGGGCATCTGGGTCCGGTCAGCCACACAAGGTTTTCGTGATTGTCCTACTACCCTGTCAATCTCTTCTTGAACTTTTTCTGTCATGAAAGGCACAAACCATAAAATGGGTAAATAAAACAAAACCTACCTAAACAGGTTTCCCTAAGCTGTCCATAAATCACAGATGACAGGAGCATTGATGTTGGTTTTGGTGTTGACTAGAATACAGTTCCACTGTGGCCCATGCAAAGAGTGGCCTCCTAGTGACTTAGCTAAATAGGAGTGCTGGGAAATAACAATATGGACACAGTCAAGTCCCTGGCTGTGAGGGGAGTGCAGCTGATGATGATGCCAGTGAAGCTGAGGGATCTCTAATGGCCACCCTGGGGAATGACAGTGCAAGGACTTTGCCTGTTTGGTTAAAACATGAGAGAGAGAGAGAGGAGAAAAGTTGGGAGAAGGATGTGGTGTTAGACACGCACCCAGCCCGGGGAATAGCTAGAGAGGAAGAGGTCACAAAGCGGTACCTTGTATCTTTGGGTATTTGAGAAGAAGCAGCAGCCCATATCTTATGGTGGTGCTAGTTGTCTCGGTTCCAGCAATGAACAAGTCAAAGGCACTGTTTATCAGGTTTTTCATGTGGAAACTGGAATTGTGATGCTCTTTCTCCTACGGAAAAGGCTGGGCTGTTTCTCTGGCTGGGCTGAGAAAAGTGGCCCTTTCTTGTGTCATCCTAGGCCTTCCTTTTCACCTAGAGCTGTTGCATTTCTCTGCTAAGGTGCAACAGCTATCTGGGACATTGCAATGCTATCTTTATGCAGTAAGCTCAACCCCAGAGCAACCTTCTTTCAAGCTGTGCACCAAATGGTATGTAGCTGCCTGTTTGCTCTTGCTGTGCTAGCTGCTTTCCAGTGAAAGAACTGCAAGACCAGACTGCAAATGTGTCTGTGTTTCAGTGAAAGCAGATGAAGGTCTGGCTGTCCAAGCAGCTGCAGGTAGTGGCTGGTGGGTGTGCAGACCCAGAGCTATAAGCTTTAGCACAGGCAATATCTGGGGTATTACTGGTGTCTTCCCACTGTACAGCCCAGCTGCCTTGGAAGAGGTCATCCCAATGTCTGTGTTGCTTAGGAGATGGAAGGGGCTCAGCATAGGTGTGTTTGGGGTTGAGCTGGGGCTGTATGCTGTCTCCTTACCTCCTGCATTTTGCTGAGGAAGCAGTCGATGAAATCCTGAGGGGAGCTGGGATCTAGGGAGTCTTGGTGCATCTTCACCTCCTCTAACACAAAGGCTTTCAGAGCATCAAATTCTGTGAATATTTTGTTGTGTGGGCCAGGCAAGTAATCCAGGATCTTTGAGAACATCTGGTAGAGCTGGAAGGAAAGAAACAGCAAGGTCCCTAGCATGACCACTGCCCCATCCTTTGATATTAGCAAAAAGCCTAGGAAGGCCACAACCCTCTCAACTGAGGCAAGCAGAAGGGCTATGAAGCTGGGCAGTCTGACAGGGCAGTAGGGGCTTGCTTAATAGTAGTAGGAACCTTAGAGGTGGAGAAGGGTGTTCAGGACTAGGGGGAAGCTGCACTTAGCTGCCAAAGCCAACTCCACTGGTGAGGGTGCTTTTTGCTCTTGAATGAATTCCCTCCTGTGCAGCAGAGCATTGATGGGGTCCTAGTTAGAAGACTGAAATGGGCTTTCATTGGGAGGGAGGCTTCCTGCTCCTCTGGGAGAATGTCACTGTGAAATGACTGCAGAATGTACCTGTCCCCAGTGGGAGTTCATCATCTCAAAGATGTTGTTCATGTTGCTTATCAGGGCCAGGAACTTCTTGTCTTTATAGTCACATCGTTTCCCAAAGACGATGGAGCATATGACATTGGAGACAGCACAGCTCAGCATGAAGGTTGGGTCAAAAGGTGTTCCTGTGATTTCAGAAAAGTTACAAACCATAAAAAAACTCCAAAACTATGGCTACTTATCGCTACTGTGGGTAACCTGAGTTCTGGTTGTTACTGGAAATATCAGATCACAGTCTCTGAATGACACAGAAGGGTCCTGCAAAAAGAAGAGGACATGACTGAGGAATTATTTACTGCTTTGTAGGGAGGGGTAGCTGGTGCATGGACCAAACACATGGGAATTTCAGTTCTATGCTAAAGACATGGGGTCCTTTAATACAGTCTTTTTTTTGCAAACATAAGCTATATTAAAAATGGACCATACCCTCTGTTTTGTTGATCTCTTCCAGCAAGTAGTCAGTTTCCTCCTGGATCCTCTCTTCAATGCTCCTCTTCCCCATTCCAAAGTTGCGCAGAGTGCTGAGAGCAAACCGCCGGATTTGTACCCACTCC
Source organism: Pelecanus crispus (assembly GCF_030463565.1). Classification (NCBI taxonomy): domain Eukaryota; kingdom Metazoa; phylum Chordata; class Aves; order Pelecaniformes; family Pelecanidae; genus Pelecanus; species Pelecanus crispus. The sequence continues at coordinate 23,595,148 of NC_134652.1, forward strand.
TCGTTGTTGCTAAAAACAATCCCTGCAGAGGAAAAAGGAAGTGGGAAGACCTGGCCTGGGCATGCTGGGTGTGAGATGAACAGAGGCTCACAGTAACAGTGAATCCTGTCCCTGGGAGACCACTGACACAGTAGTGTCATAGAGTACTGTGGTTTGGAGGCACTCTCTGGAGGTCCTGTAGTCCAACTGCCTGCTTTTGGCCTTCTCCACCGCATACCCAACCTTCTTGTGAACAATTCATCACTCATATCCACACACAATTTTCCTTGCTGCAGCTGGTGGCTGTTGCCACTTGCCCTTTCACTGCCCATTGCTGAGATCAATCCAGCTCCACTTCTCTGCTACCCTCTTCAAGTGGTAGAAGCCCGCAATTACAGCCCACTCTGCCTTCCCTTCTCCAGGTGGGACCCACCCACTCCCTGCAGTCTTCCCTCATGTGTGGTACACTCCAGCTCTCATCTGCCAAATGCACCCTCAGCCCTTCCCTCCTCCTAAGAAGGAGCTTGGTCAGTAACTATACCTGATCCATTGTTAGCCCTGTCTCCTATTGGCATGTGTCCTCTGGCAGAAAACTCATCCGCATGATCAATCAAGGCTTCTTTCACCACATCATATCCGTGCAGCACCACCACTGGGTCAGAGCCCAGGTGCACTGTGAACAGTGGTCCATACTCTTCACTGAGCTGTCAAAATGCAAGAGAGAACACGGCCACGGAGCAGATAGGGAGGAGGAGTTGAAAAGTGTCCTTGCTGCTGCATCCCACTGCAGGCAGTGCAGCCTCACAGACCAGCAACATAAAGATTTGGTCCTCTCATGATAAATGTGTGGAGAGGGTTCCCAGCTATCAGGCCCTGAACAACGGTAACAGCAGTGAGGGGGAGCAGCTGAGATCCCCATGACTTTTCCGCTCCTCTGGGATTGCCACTCACCAAGCTATGGCCACAGGTTGTCCCCATGCACCGCTCCCACACATTTCTTGCCCACAGAAGAAAGTAAGAGAGAAGAAGAAAGTGACCTTACCTTCTGGAGGGTTTGGGCCAAGTTCTTTGGTTTCACCTGCAGCACGTTACCTAGGATGGGAAGGGGAGCCGGTCCTGGAGGCATCTTCCCCTTTACAGACCTCCCTCTCCATGCTGCAAAGGAGAGCAGGCAAGCAATGCAAACCAGGAAGACAACAGTGGCTGCTCCTAGGAGCTCCATTTCCTTCTGCAGCTCAGGAGGGTGTGACTCGGGCTGCCGCAGCTGGAGTGTAGTTAGCTCAGGATCACGTGGCTGAGTTAGTCAACGTTACTAGCCAATCCTTTGTTAGACCACCCTGTGTTACAAAACTAGGACTTCTCTCAGGGTTAATTGGGCATTGAAGACATGCCTTATCTCGAACAACTGCAGAGGCCAACAGAGACTAAGAAATTTGTAATGTGCTCATAAAAGTTGTTTTGTTTCACCTAAAGTTCATTGTTAAAGAGATCACACTAGGGATGCACTCTTCTACTGAGGCACTCCCAGAAATTCACTGTCACAGGAGCATCTTCCAAGTACTTCAGTGACATTTTCTATTCTTTGATATTGATTGTACAAGCTCACAGTGGCGTGAGCCATCCTTGCTTGCTTCTGAAGTCTTCCTGACATTATCAGTGGAATTTGCACTACATGTGATGTGCCAAAGAACATACTGACAGGTTTTCCTCAGTGCACAGCAATTGCCTCAGTCTGTCTCCCTAGGGGTGTCTGGCCTCACAAGAGAAGAAAGTATAAAACACCCATCTAGCAAGGGCAGAAGGGTCTCCAGACATCACAGTAAACAAGAAGGGACTTGCTGGGAGAGATAAGATAGAGACATGAGAAAAGGGGACTAGTCCTTGGGACTCTGACCTCTTCTCCTAGAGAAGAGAAAGAGTGAGAGAAGCAGGTAGAGAAGAGAGAAATCGTGAACCTGAGAGGGTCTCTGGGGAATGGCTTCCCAAGCTGAGACAGAGCTGCATTTGTGAGAGGCTGGGTATAGGATAGTGCAACATGGCAACTAGTCCTTGTACTTGCAATGACCAGAGAAGCCCACCCAACCTACTGCTGGAAGCTGGCATGCACAAGTTCCTGTTTTGTTGATGTCTGACCTCGATATGAGGAATTGCTCCCCTGGAAGGGCCAGAGGTGCTCTGGGAGGCCGCAGAGTATGTCTGGTATGTTGCAAAGACTTCAAAAAGAGCTGGAAGCTTCCTACCTGAGATTACTCCAGGGGCTGCATACCTGCAAGGTCCCAACAGCAGTGGCAATGGCAGGTAGAAAGGACCCTCAGGGCTGTGGCACTGCCTGTGCTCAGCTTGCTCAGTCCCTGGACATACAGCTCTGTCTCTCCTGAGCTGTGACACTTTTGCAGGCAGACAGATCTCATCCAACTGAGCAGAAGGTGTTGCGAGGATAGGGGATATGGGACTTGGTGGGAATTAGCAAGGGGCCTGGGTGAACCAGGTGCTTGGTTGGAGTGTGCTGGGTTTGCTGTGCAGCAGTATGTTAATGTGAGTTTCCCCTTCACTCAGAGGTGCTAGCGAAGGTCTCCATCCCTTGCAAAAGTTTCTGTAGCCTCCCTATGAGTTCTTAAGTCATCCTCACCCTCTTGCATAGGCACAATAATTTGCTAGTTGGTCTTCTTAAATCTCATTTCACTTCTTAAAGACCCATACTTGATACTTTGGAGGAAAAACTGAATGGCCGACAAGTTTGGGCTAGTTGCTGATCTGCTGGCCTAAACTCCTGCATCAGCTCTGATGTTGCCAGGGCAGTTTGTGGAAGTTCATGTAGCTCTAGGGACTTCCGCCTGGTGAAAGTGGAGTTCATGGGAGTTTGCACTGCTACATGAGGTCTCTCTGCTGGCAGCGTTCATGACCTTACCGCCTTCTGTCATTCCTGGGGACAAGGGCTCACTCAGCTCTGCCTCACAGGTTGCGACATACTATGAGCAAAAGCCCTGGAACTAGGAATACTTCCAAGATTTCTCATTTTTATCAGGATAAAATTATTATATTCCAAATATCCCCACCACCCTGGCAGACTCACTGGGGATTTACAAGGGAGGAAAACCCATAAGACTCAGTCACATTCAGAAAACCCATAAGTCACTCAGACCTTTCCCTGTGGGAAACCATGGGCCTTTTTATGTCACAGTAGTGTCCAAGGGTTTTCTGAGTACTCACTTCTGTTTGCAGATGCTAAGAATGGGCAGGGCTGGTCTGTCCTCTCCATCCATGTGAAAGCCCAGGAAGGCCAGGCTGAAATCCCCTCCCCTCCATCTTCCCCAGGAACTTTAGTTTTAAGTCCATTGGAGGCACATATTAGGGATATTCAAAGAAAAGGCTACCAGTGTTGTAGGTTTGCCTCTTTTTTTCTAAAATAAAGCACAAGATTGAAGAAAGCTTTAGACTAGACATGAGAAAGAAATTTTTTACTATGAGGGTGGTGAAGCACTGGAACAGGTTGCCCAGAGAAGTAGTGGAAGCCCCATCCCTGGAAACGTTCCAGGTCAGGTCGGATGGGGCTCTGATCAACCTGATCTAGTTAAAGCTGTCCCTGCTCACGGCAGGGGGGTTGGGCTAGATGACCTCTAAAGGTCCCTTCCAACCCAAAGCATTCTATGATTCTATGATTCTATGAAAGTCTGTCACCATTGTGTGGAATCTCCTGCAGGCTTGCTGCCTGCACCTTCTCTTTTTGGGCCTCAGTTCAGAAGGTAGCACTGCGAAATGCTACTCCTGCCCACTGTGCAGCCAGCACCCCTCATCCCCAGGACACTTGGTGCAGATACCCCTGCTGTCTGCAAATGCTGTTCAGCTTCTGTGGAGGAGTGGTTTGACTGAGTCACTCCTCCATGCACTGCCATTTTGTACCACATACGGTGCATGGTACAGGCCATACACGCAGCGATCTCCTTGGAGGCAGTCCCACAATGCACAGGGCATTTTGTACTCCACTTCTCAGCACTTCTTGGTGGTGGTATTTAAGACCTCATTTTCTTCCCACAGGTCTCTAGAGAGCTTTCTACAGCTAGGGCAACTCCTACACTGCCGCTGTGTCTGCCCCAGTCTCCCAGGCTCAAAATTGTTTTAGCTTGCTGGGATCATGATCAGCTTCAGGCTAGTGGCCTACAGAGATATTTGCCTCACCTACCTTCATCCTCTGCATGTCCTGTTGTGGTGGTCTTGGGTGCTAGCTAAATTGGTGCTAACAGCTGGGTCATTGTAATGCGTGAGAACTGTCAAATTGTTGAGGAAGAGATTTGCGAGGAAGAGAGACCTGCTGTTTCCTCTCAGCCAGGCTGCATTCCACTGCCTATAACAACTTCTTCTAAACAAAACATTTCATTTCCATTAATTTCAGGCTCGTTTTACTTGCCTCCCATCTCTACATCATCCAACATGACTATCAAGGTTACGTGTAGAAATTAGGAAAGGGCGCTTACCTGAAACCACCTCCTTTTAGGTGTGCAAAGTCTCCTGAGCTCCATAGTTTTCCACAGATTTCATGTGGAGAGCTATTTCTGTGCTTATATATCAGCACTCTGTGTCTGGCATTTGAAGCAGTGGCACCTTTAAAAGAGCAAAAGAGTGTTGTCACTCAGCTTCTTGCACTCATGCCATGTAATGAGCAATTAGAGCAGCAGTAGGGTACATGGAGAAAAGCAGGTAGATCTCCTGGATGGGCCAGTGGTGGGAAGAACTCAGAGTGAGAAGAAAGGGTTTGAAGACCCTCCTGGGGCTCTACAGTAAATTGCACAGACAGGCTCCTCTCAGCTTAGTGATATGAATACAGACCCATCTCTTGACATAAGCTCTGTTCCTGTCCTGTGGTTTTCTTCAAAGGGTGCAAGCAGACTGTGATGGGTTCAGAGCCAGGTGAGGGCAATGGAAGGTGTTAAACTGCTGAGCTGGGTCCACCTGGACACTTCAGGAATTTCTGATCCCAGCTGGCTCCACAATTTAAAAGGGCTAGGCTAAGAGCAGCTGCTTTATGGTCCTCAGCAAGAAAGCAGGATGGCTGTTGCAGGGCAGTCTAGGACTGTATTTGGAGCTGTGCTCTTCTGGGGGTTTCTTGGTCCCATTGCTTTGATTGTGGGGGCTCAGGGTAGTGTTTTTTCTGATCCCACCCTGCTGGCTTGTGGTCAAGAAAGCCTGCAGTTCACCTTACCTCCAGGCTGGGAAGGGAATGCTTCCTTTGTGCTGACTACTTGGGGTAAGTGAGGGTGATGTCAAGAGGCTTTCTTACTGCTGTATCTTTGTACAGTGCAGAGGTATGCCTGGAATGAGGACAAAGTGGTAGGTTTTGATGTGAAGTGTTGTCTAACAGCTTCAGTGCATCTTGTGTAGCCAGTGGGCTGTTTATATCACTCAGCAGTCAAGGGTTTTGGTGGAGTGCTGTGCCTGGATCTAGATGGTCTTGGCTGCTGGGTTCCCTCACACACCGCTGCTGGCCCAGACCCTAATACTGGCTAGGGCCTTGTTTCCTACAGAAAAGTAGGACTGTAGTGGACCCTGTCTTCAATGTGGGATGCTGAAGCTCCTGCTGCTGTCTCCTCTTTCCCTAGATACTGAGGGGAAGGCGTATGCTCTGCAGAATGACTCTGACTGTGGGCTCTCAGTATCTGGGACTCCAGATGGCTCCAGGAAAGTATTGGTCTCCTATACTGGCTGTTATGTCTTTGAATGGGTGAGTGACCTTAGGGATTCTGCTGGGACTGTGGCTACTGCTGCTCTGGCTGCCCTGATTGGTGTGGCTCTCCCCCAGGATGGCAGTTACCTCATGCTGGTTGGGCTTGAAGGAACAGATGCTGCTGGACAGAAAGTTCTTCACAAAGAGAAGCTGCTCAGGTGTCCTGTGGACCTTCCTGGTATGACTCTGATAGCTCTGTGGGGAACCCTGCTTGTATCTTGTGGTGATGAGTGCCCTTCCTTTTGGATGGCTGTTCCTAGTCACTCCGGGGACTGGGAAAGGGGACCTATTGCTGTGTGGTAGACTCCCTGGAGAAGGGTTTGGACACAGGAGCCACTAACTTGCTGGGGACTTGTGCCTTCTTTGCAGGGTCAGCAGGTGAATGTTCCTTATGTCTCTTAGCCATATTCTGACTGCATGAGTCCATGCAAGTTCAGGGATTGAGCCAGAGACTATGCACAATGGTTTTCCTAACTACCAGAGTTGATCCAGAATGCTTTATCTTGACAGATTCCATGCAGTCCAATCTCCTGTACATGGCTTCAGGGGGAGTCTCTATTCCAGGGAAATGCAGGTCCCTTCTGAGCAGGCTTCTGTTACAGCTCCAGGCCATGTGTTTGACCCTCACCTGAGTCTAACTTTCCTTGATTTGTATGCAGTCACCAGGACACCTTCCACCAGTGTCCTCTGTGTCTTTCTCCCCCTGCTCTTGTGCTTCAGCTGCAAATTCTTGCTGTTTCTTCCAGCCCTGGATGCTCCAAGCAGTAGTGTCTGTTCTGCTGTCCTCAGTCAAGACCGGCTGCCATGTGCCTCCTTGCCTATCACCCAGGGAGACTGTGAAGTGCGAGGCTGCTGCTATGACCCTAGGGACAGGGTGAAGCCTTGTTACTTTGGTAACACAGGTAAGCATGAACAACTGTCCTCCCCTCCTCCTGGAAGAGCTGCAAACTGGGATTCCTCACTTTCCTGGAAGAGCAGGATTGGTGTGTACCAGTTCTGCAGGTGGCTTAGGGCTATGTTGTTGGCTGTCAAGAATACTCTGTCCCATTGAAGTGTCCAGCTCTTTCATGTGTATTGCAACAGACCTGGGTTTATGGCCAGAATCAGTGCTGCTGTTGGAGATGGTTGCACTTGTCTTGCTGTGCTTAGCACTTTCTTTGGGGGTTACAGGCAGGAGAGCTTGTAGGACTTGCTGGCCTTGTCTTTGCTGTGATGTTTGAGCCTCCTTTCCATGCCTTTTCTCCCTGAGCTCAAGACTGATTATATCTTTTCCTCCAGTGACAGCTCATTGCACACCAGATGGCCGGTTTTCCATTGCTGTCTCTCGGGATGTGACCCTGCCACCTGTTATCCTGGACTCCGTGCAACTGGCCAGTGGACACAGTACTGGCTGTGTCCCTGTTGTGAAAAACAATGCCTTTCTTGTGTACCAGTTCCCACTCTCTGCCTGTGGCACCACTTTTCAGGTAAGAGCTGCAGCTGTCACTAGGCTGGAATAGCAGGAGCTTGCAGACCTGGAACAACCAGATGTGGCTCTGGCTACTTAATGAGCACGCTACAGGCTTCCAGAGGCCAAATGCTGTTCTCCGGCCTGGCATTAATCCAGCTTGACTTTACTGCAGTGACAGTGCCTGGTCTGTCATTCCAGGTGACTGGAGACCAGGCCATATATGAGAATGAGTTGGTGGCAGCCAGGGATGTGAAGACTGGGAGCCTTGGTTCTGTCACTAGGGATAGCACTTTCAGGTAATACCCTGGGGCTGGTATTGCTGGGTGCCACTGTGTTCAATGTCACTAAAGAAATTCCTGCTTGTCACAAGCTCTGAATTCACAACAGGGCACTGAAGTAGGCTAAGGACTGGTATGTCTCTAGTTAGTGGGAATAAAGCTGGTGCTGATCAGTGACACTCTGTAGACTCAAATCTAAACTCTGAAGAGAATTTCAAGTATTTGATAAAAGGAAGCATTGGTGAAAAGATTGGGGATATGACTAATTAAAGCAGATATTATGTTGCCATCTTGGAGAAAGGAGATATGAGTGACCTGCCTGATTTGGGGTTTTCCTGTCCCACCAGGTTACATGTCCGCTGTAGTTACTCCATCACTGGGAGCTTCATTCCCTTGAGTGTTCAGGTCTTCACATTGCCACCACTGCCTGCTGTGTCCCAGCCAGGTCCTTTGTCCTTGGAGCTGCGTGTTGCCTTGGGTATGAGAGGTTTGCAGGACTTGCTCAAGCCTCTTGGTGCAGGGCTCTGGTCTCTGCTGAGTAATAAGGCAGTATTGATGGGTGAACCCAATGCTACTTCTTCCCTGCCATGGTGGGAACTTACTGACATGGCTATAAAGGATGCTCTCAGGTTGCCTCTTCCTGTTTGTTCCTGCTCTAAAATGGCTCTTGGGTTTCTTCTGTCCCAGATGGAAGCTATACTTCCTACTACTCTGACAGTGACTATCCTGTTGTGAAGACTCTGAGAGACCCTGTTTATGCAGAAGTCAAGATCCTTCAGAGAACAGATCCAGACTTGGTTTTGGTCCTGCACCACTGCTGGGCCACACCAAGTATCAATCCCCAGCAACAGCTGCAGTGGCCTGTTTTGGTGGATGGGTAAGTGACTTGTAAATAGCTTTGGGTCAGGGGAATGACTCGCACTTTTTTCACTGCTGGCCTCTCCTTCTCAGGTGCCCTTATGCAGGGGACAACTATCAGACACATATGGTGCCTCTGAGTCTTGCCTCGGGACTACTGTTCCCATCTCATTACCAGCGTTTCACCCTTTACACGTTCACCTTTGTGGACTCCGCTTCCAAAGAGATGCTCTCTGGGCTGGTAAGATCCTGTCCTGGTTGCCTAGCTTCCTATTGAAGACAAGTAACATGTGTGAGCAATAAGAACCATTTTGTAACTATGAGACTCTTGGCCTTCTTGGGGGGGGGTGGGGGGGTGGGGGGTGAGGGTGGGGTAGGCAGAGACTAGGAAAATCCCCTCCTGTATCAGGAGGGGAGAGGTTGATGCAAGAAACTGTTTATTCACTGAGATGAATGTGGTAAAGATAAGATGCATTGCTGGAGGGGTGTGACAGAAAAATGGGACTACTGAAAAGGTAGGTCTACTTAAGCAAGTGCTAGCTTGCTGCCTAAGCTGTTCTGTTGAACTAACTTAGGGTGCATCCTCTAACTATCCTAATCAATATTCTCTAAACTAAATTTCTTGGCCAAAGTGACTTGGAAATAGCTTTTGGTACTTGGGAAGCATCTGGGCTGTGAATCTCAGGAGCTTCTGAGCAGTTAAGCCACATGAAGTTCACCATGCCTTGTACTGTTTGCTCAGTGCTCCTGGGTCCAATTAATACTCAAACCTGGTCCCAGCTGTACCTAGCAGTGGTCACAGTGCAGTGGTGCTTGGACAGCTGTGTCCCAGGTGTCAGGGAGAAATGCTGTAATGTCAGATCTGACCGAGTTTGAAGGTGTATAGTAAGGTGTCAAAGCTGCCTTGCAGCAGGCAGCAGAGGGCTCCAAGGCTACAGCCTGTGTGAAGAAAGCCAAAGCAATCTTTCTGCCTTCTCCCTTCTGTGACCTGGTGCACTGGGTCTGGCTGCAATGGAGTTAACTTTCCTCATAGCAGCCCATATGGTGCTGTGTTTTTGGGTTTGTGGCTAAACCAGTGTTGATAACACACCAATGTTCTAGCTATTTGCTGAATAGTGCTTGCACAGCATCAAGGCTTTTTCCCCTAGCTCTGCTGTTTCTCAACCCCAAGTGAGTAGGCATGAGGTAGGCTAGAAGCTGGGAGGCAGCACAGCTGGGACAGCTGACCCAAATTGGCCAAAGGGATATTCCATGCTGTATGATGTCATGCTCAGCAATAAACACTGGAGGATTTTGTCTTCCAAAGCTGAGGCTCAGAAACTGGCTGGGCATCAGTCTGCTTGTGGAGTGGGGTGGGTGATTTGCCTTTGCATTGCTTGTGCTTTGGCTTTGTTCTTCCCTCTCCCCCTCTCCTTCCTTCATCAGACTGTCTTTAACTCTCTAGCCATGGGTTTTCTTGCTTTTGTTCTACCTATTCTCTCCCTGCCCTGCTGGGGCAGGGTAAGGGGAGTGAGGCAGTGGCTGTGTGGGTGCTTAGGTGCTGGCCAGGGTCAATGCACCACACCAGGATATTACCAGTCTACAGATACTGCCTGAATGATTCCAGGCTGTTCCTGTTCTTTCTAGGTGTACCTGCACTGCAGTGCTTCAGTGTGCCACCGGTCTGTACAGGAGTCCTGCACCACCACTTGTCCTGCTAGAGCCAGTAAGTGTCCTAGCCTTCCTGCCTCGCTATCCAAAGGAGCAACAAGGGTCTAGCCTCCAAGCTGGGTGTAGGAGGACATGTAGGCTATGGACTAGTTCCCTTGAGCCATGGACAGCTTGACAAGGCACTTCCTGCTTCTTTCCACTGAGGAAGGGCTCTTGCCCTTATGCCAAAAAGGCAGAGGTCTTTATAGGCTCTTAATTCTGTGGTGACTCACATGGAAGGCTTAGCCTTCAGAGCTTCTCTTGTGTTGAGAAGCTGACCTGGGCAAAGTTTGCTGACCTTCAGGGCTGTACATCTTCTCACCTAAAACCCTCATATTGCTCTGTAGGGGGTAAAAGGAGCGCTGAGCGTCCTCTTCAGGACAGTGTCTCCCATGTCTCCAGCAAAGGCCCTGTGTTTTTCCTCCAGGATGAGCTAAGATGGGACACAGCTAAGGATAGCCTTGGTAAGCATGCCAATCCAGCAGAGCCAAGCTGGGGAAGGGGGCTGGTTTAAGTCTTTCCTGCAGAAAGACTGAGCCCCTGAGGCATCCCTGTGCCTCACTGGGGGAGTGTTAACTGGGACTTCTCTCCCCTCACAGGATCAGCTGTGTGTGCTGCAGCCCCCTGGGCTCTGGGGTTTGCTGCTGGGGCAGCTCTGTGCGTGGTGCTTGTGGCTGCTGTGCTGTGGCGAAGGAAGGTGCCTGTAACACATGAAATCAATGTACTGCAATAACGTGGTTGTCAAACCAACTTGGTCTGTGGCACTCCTTCCCCCTGGCCCAGAGGACTGAATAGGAGTGTGTCTTGGGGACCCTGGTTGTATGTCTTTGTTTGCATGACAAAAATTAATGTGATGGCTGTGAGAGTGCTTTCCAAATACTGTTTCTCTGAATCCATCTCACTTGGCTATTATTCTGCTCTGGGATTAGTGCTAACTTCCTGCTGCTGTCGAGAGTGAGCCCTTTGTCATGGCCTGGGCTGCTGGGAAGCTGCAGAATGAGACAGGAGTGATGCTGGGTGGTGTCTGCATTTCTGTCAGTGGCTAAGGTGGCCTTCAAAAGTACTTATCTTGGCTTCTCTCAAATACAGAAGTGCAGCAAAACTAATTAAAAGTAAATCCTGCAGCTGCTTCTCCTTTGGGGATGCAGAGCTGGTATTTGACTGTGCACAGGAGCTGGGAATTGCCCACTTGCCCCTGCACTCACTTGGTAAGTCAGAGATGTGCTCATGTGGCAGGACTCGGAGGCAGGGGTGGCAAAGCACTACACAAGTGGGCCTTCCTAATGATGCTGTATGTCAATCTACCTTTCTTGCTCTGGAAACAAAAAAGGGCAGGTGAGATTTTTATTTTTTTTTCTGGAGGATGAGAACAGGGGAACTTCATTCTAACTGAAAAAATCAAAGGGCCTAGGTGGTTTGAACTTCAGGAAAAAATCAAACTTGCCTTAAAGATTAATCTTAAGCCTTCACATGAGAGCAGACAGGAGTCTTCAAGGCTCTCGGATTAAAGCTAATTTGATACCACTGTTGGCATAACAGTGCCATAGATGTGCTTTTTTGAGACGAGAAATAAAACTTCCTGTTCTGAGCATCAGGAGCAGTTCAGTGTGGTGTGGTCAGTCAAAGCACCTAAGCAGGATCATTCTCAGCTTCCTGAGGCCCAAGGCAAAAACAGTCCAGTGAACCTCTCATGATGGTGGAGGGGGAAAGGGGCTCCACCACCCCCCTTTCTGCCTGGGCTGGGTGAGCTCTGGCGCTTGTAGTCATACTGAGATCCTGTTATAGCTGATGGGGTAGTCCTTGAGCAAGTATGCTTGAATGAAGGAAAAAAAAAATTTTTCTTCTCTTCCCTGTCCCCCTGGCTTGATTAGAAATTCCACCTGTTAAAAGACAGGGAGTAGTCTTAATCAAACTGGTTAGGGGCCTTTAAAGGGGAAGAGCAGCTCTTATGTACATGGAAGCAAAGAACTGAACAGTATTTTGCTTGAGGTAGCAGATACTGTTCTATTTAATTGGCTTCTGCCAATACTGTGTGATTGCAAGGTGTTAACAGGTGGTGGGAACTGCTTTTTAGTTCCTTTCTTACTCCAACCAGAAATTTCAGGAATTGTCTTACAATATTTTTATTTTTCTAGCAGAACTGTTCTCCCCTGCTACTTCCAGGATAACTAGTGCTCTTAGTCTTGCCTGCTTTTAAAATCTAATTGGAAGATGAGAAGACAAGACTCTTCCAAGTTGTATGGTGGGAGGGTGAAGGAGATCACAGGCTGGAGAAATCATCAGCTGGAGATAGGTCAAACAGCCGCCTCCTTTAGGGAGTGTCTTTGGCAACTAAATGGTCTTGGTACGGGTGGAGGTCTGGGAAAGCAGAGTGTAAACTCATAATGTGCCTTATGACAAGTCTTTAGCAGCTGTCTGTTATGTTAATTAACTAGGCAATTAGAGCAGTAATATAGACCACACCTTTTCAGTACACCAGGCAGGGTGCTCTGGTACTGTGCTTAACTGTGTGTGCTAGCCAAGATCTAAACGTCTTCCTTCCTGGCTGCTGCTGGAGTCTTCCCATGCCTCAGTAAGGCAGACAAATACATGCTTAGAGAGCTTAGATGCCTGTGCGGAGGCTGAAGGGGCTAGGAGAGGAGAGTCCCTGCCCTGCTGCTCCCTGCTGCCCTCCATGGGGTTGGTGAACCATCCCAAAGTGGCAGGGAGCTCTGGGCATGTAGTCTCTGGGGATCAGGTAGATTCACCTGCAGGGACTGTCCCTTCTGCTGCAAAGCTGGGTCTTGCTGTAATGGACCTGCTGCTTAGCGTAGGGTGCATGCAGTGATAAGTGAGATGGGCAAGTACAGAAGTGAACTTCATTCCCTTATCCAGTCTGTGGGAAGTCGTATGTACTTAAGGCTTGCTATTTGGTCCCTAGCAGGAGGGGAAGGGCACAAGCAGCAGTGGGGTGCGAGTTGTCCGTGTGAAGCACTGGCACAGGGTGAAAGCTGGGCAACACAGAGGTTTCCTCCTCTGGTGCATTGTCCCCCTCTGCCTAGCTTGTTCTCCTCCTCCACTCAGGTGTTAGTGCCTTTAATTGCTATTCTGTTCTGCAGCTGTTCTCTCCTGCAAAAGTGTACTCCTTTCCTTCTACCTTTGTTGTTTCACAAAGGGAGTTCATTACCTGGTGTGCAACAATCTAATTCACACACTGAGTCAAGATATCACAGGTGGATTTCTGGCTTTGGTTTTTTTCTAGGCCTCTACTTTCTTCAGTTGAGTGTCACTGACTTTTCTCCTTTACTTTCTTTTGAGTAACTGCATGTGACTTGCGTCAGCACCCTCTTTAGCTTCACTCCATACTGCCTGGTTATACAGCTGAACTAAAGGTGGTGTGGGTTGCTGTCGACATTGGCTTAGACTCCTGCAGGCGAAGGAAAGCTGCTCTGTCCAGGAGGGTGCCATGGGCTATGAATGAAGGAGAAACTGAGGAAAGCCAGCCCTGAGGCCAGCCAGCACCTGTCAGTTGAGGCTGTTGTGCGGTGCTGCTAATGAACCCAGATTTTTCAGAAAGAAACCCCAGTGCTGAGCATCAGCACACTTTGTCCACAGTGCCTTCACCCTTTCCCCTGGATGGAGGTGGTGTGTGCTGCCCTGCCGTGTCTGCCTACTCTCCAGCTTTGGAGGCAAAGCCCAACAACAGCCCCTAATACAGGGCTGCTCAAAATGAACATCCATGCTTGGCCATATCTAAACTTTCCAAAGGCTCTCCTCACCCTCTGAATATTTGAGAAACAGCACCAGCCTCTAAAGAACAAACTAGCTTCTTAGCTAGAGCTAAAGAAGTTCTTTAAAGGCTTGGAGGTAGCAATTCCTTTCTTGACCAGCTGATGACCTTAAATGTGTGGCAGTTGCTGTACTAAACCCAGGTGTTCATTAATAAAACATCTGAAAACAATTATGGTAATAGTGATGCTTTTATTAAATTTCTTATGCTTGTAATACAATGCATCCTGGAGTGGAGAACTATACAGTATGTTACATGTTATAAATATATTTATTTCTGAAAATACATGAATATATATCATATAATGCTGTAATAAAAAAAGAGTTGCTAGTTCATTTTAGTTAAAAAAAAAAACCCAAACAAAAACAAACCGATAATGTAAATGGAGGTGTTGGGGAATACCAGTTCATGATGCTATGTCTTAAAACACTTTAAATTCAGATTTCACATTCCTTACAGACTCTATAAAGCTGGAGGGATAATGGAGGGTGTAAGTTAATGCAGGATTTTAGTCCCCTGTATTTATGGAGATATACAGATTATTCACAGAATAATCAAGTTATAAATCTTTCTAGCTTTGGATGAAGCTAGCAAGATATACAGTGAATAACCAAGTCCCGCAGCAGCAGCTACAACTGAAACATTAAACACAGCACCTACTTTAGGGTGCTAACTTTGAGTCAGCACAGACTTTTTTTTTTTTTTTGATTGAGATTTTGGTTTTGGGGTTTTTTTTTGGGGGGGGGGGGGCGGGGGCAGATACCAAGTAACAACAGTAACAACCCTTCTGAGTACTTGGAGAACCAGGCCTGGGCTGCTGCCTTCACTCACCCTTGCAAACTACAGCTGCCCTGGAAGAGCATGGCTGGGGTGCTTTGAATCTCAGAAGAGATCCTGCTCTGGTTTTGAGGACTCCAAGGGCTCCAGATGATCCAGGTGAGCAAGGGGGAAACATCTGTTACTGAAAGGCTAAGCCTGCTGTAGTGCATCCATTCCTGCCAGCCTCTCAAATCTTGGTTCCCAAGCAAGTTTGGGTTGGGGAGGTATTTTTAAACTGTAATTGCTTAACTTGCAATTATGTTGTAATTTAGGGGGGTAGAATAATCTTTTAACAAGAGGCAAAGGTGGTTTATTCCAGTCTTTACTCCATGTGCGTTAATTATTGTGCTAGTACCAATAAGGGCTGATGTGCAGAGACCACTGCAACCATGGGACCTTCAGAAGCATGTGCTGCCTGTCCCTTGCATCTGAAATCAGTGCACGTGTGGCAATAAGGCAGCCACCAAACGTGGCTATAGGGTTACACAGTTGTTAACGTGGTCTAGAAGAGCAGCAGCTTATAAAGGATATACATATTTGAATAACTCTTCCTTGCAGGTCTGCTCTCCCTCTTGCCTTTTCCCAGCAGAGAGTGCGGGCCGAGTCATACAGCAGCGTGACTGCCCCACCTGCAGCCTCAGGCCCCCACCTGCACAGCCAGAGGGCTTAACTTCCACCCACCCCCCCAAAAGATTGATAGCACAAGAGCTAGGCTGCCTGGTGAAGCTGAGGGGTTCCCTTGGATGCACCCTCCAGTCTTTCAAAAGGCTGATTCCCACAGCGCCCCTTGCTCTGGTCTCCGTAATGAGCCTGCACGATGCCAACTTCTTCGCAGGGTAGCACTGGAGTAGAGGGGCCTCTGCAGAAGGAGCAGGCCCGTAGGGTTAGAAGCTAGCGGTGGATTCAGGAATGGCCTCATAAGAAGTCTTGGCTTTACAGACTTGGTTCTCCTGTTGGATTCCAGTAAAATGGCACATCTGGCCAGATGCTGCTCTTGAAGGGAGAAGCTGTGTTGGGGACAAGCAGAGACTGCAACTCAACCCCCCCAGAGGGAGGAGGCTGTCCTTCCAACAGCTACTTCTGCACTGGGCAAGGAGTCCTGGGCACTCTTCTAGATGCTGCTGTTTATTAAAAAAGCTTAAGTTTATTTCAGCTGGAGAAGGTCCCCAGAAAGCAATGGTAATTTAAAAGCTTCAATGTTTCAGGTAATTCCGTTCCTAATCCAGAGAGGAGGAAGAATTTCCAAATCTTACTTAAAAGGCTCTGTTGGTTATGTTGCCAAGATGATAACAGCAATTTTCATCTGTGGCTTGACTTTTGTAAGTATACTTCAGATTCAGGAGTGAAGCCATACATAGCTGAGCATGCATCTGTCCACAGACCCTTCTCAACCTCCCCCTTCCCTCTCTCCCTTCCAGCGCTCAAATTGGAGTTGCTCTGTTGATAACTGTAGGATGCAGGTTGCACAAAGTAACCCCAGGGTTCTTGGTTTTGTGTCCATTGGTGTTCCCACTTTGCCTTTCTGAAACAGAAACATGCAGTGAATGTGAGAGATTAGAAAGGGTTTCTCTGCATTTAACCTGTGGGCTGAGTTGGGAAGGTGGAAGATGAGGCTGAGCCTGGTTCTCTTTTAGTCTTGATTATGGACAGATTATCTCTTTCCCAAGACATCTGGTTTATTATTTAGGAGTCTTTTGACTGACTGCAGATAAATGAATTTGCTGCTGACTTTTTATAAAAAGGCTGCGTGATATAGCCTATATGGCTACAGATGCCTTTAAATTGTGGGTCTTTTTTTTTTTTTTTTTAAAAAAAAGGTGAAGGACTATTATAATGAAGGTATATGGGCCAGTCCTCAGCTGGCATAAATCCATATAATTTGAACTTCAAAAAACTGACCTGTTCCTGTCTTTGCATGCTGGAGTGTGTCTGGATGAAGGAACAGGACTGTCTCATTTCTGTGCTGAGAAGCAGCAAAAAAAACCCCAACCCACGAAGAAACACATGCTGCTTTACTTATTTTACCTTGTTCCATTTGACTTGGGTTATCAGAAAGGCCATATGTTTTCACTCTTTGTATTTTGCCCCAGAACGATCATGGAGTTCCTCTCAGTTTTCCTCAGCTCCGAAGACATAATATCTGGCCTTAACAAATGGAAAAATACAATTAAAGTTGACAGCAGTCAGGCCGCATGGCTGTGTTTTTAGCATTAATATGCTGTGCATATGTACCCAACATCCAAGCTGCACCCAAAGCAGCTTCCCCCTCTCCAGTCTGAAATTCCAAAACAGATGCTGTCCAAATATTTGTGGCAGCATCCAAAAAAAAAAAAAAGCTATAAAACACAGCACTTGGCATGGAGTCACAATGTAATGGATGGACACAAACATAATTTTGTTGAGAGCAACCAGTATTTTTTGCCTAGCTGGAAGTGAGGGGGAGACGCTGGTGGGCCAATGTCGCAGGGAAGTTAAAAATTCTGGCCTGAAGTAGTGAGTAAGAAATGAGATGTTTTGAAGAACAACACTAAGCTAGCTGCTGTAGACTGTCTCTTAAGTTTTTTGTTTGTTATTTATTACATACAATTGAAATAAGTGTAATGCATCCTGTTTGGTTGTAATGACTTAGTTAGCTCAGGCCTCCAGGACTTATGACAGACAAACCTTTTGGAACACTTTAAAAATAGCTGCTGTTTAAAAAAGAAAAGGTGTAGTTTGGGGGGTTTTTATTGCAATATTTCAAAGCTCCTTACAGGAAAATAAATAGCTAATGGCTATTTATTTCAATTAATAATAATAGCTATTTGCTTCAAATCTTTGATTTGAAAAATTTTCAACTCAGAGTCCTGACTGATGTGGTGCAGACTCTTTATTTTGCCAGATACTGATTTGTTTTCTTTTTAATCTGAATGTTGTACAATTTTTTTGTTTGTTCAGCTCTTAATTCTTTTACAATGGAATGGTCAAACTTCTGCCTTGATATTATTCTTTAATTCTTTGGCTGCTTCTCAACCCTGAGTGCAGAGATCTCCCTTGGCAGTAATTTCCCATGTGAAGAGCAGTGTTCAGACCTGGGTCTGAGGCTCGAGGGCCCTTTTCAGCCTTTGCTATATGATACTGAAGATG
Organism: Pelecanus crispus; assembly: GCF_030463565.1. Taxonomy (NCBI): domain Eukaryota; kingdom Metazoa; phylum Chordata; class Aves; order Pelecaniformes; family Pelecanidae; genus Pelecanus; species Pelecanus crispus. Next base: position 23,612,835 of record NC_134652.1, read on the forward strand.
GGGTTTTGTAATGTTAGAACTGCACTGTCCTTCCCAACTTACTTCACCCTAACCACAAAGTAGTCATCATACAGCAGCAAGCTTTTGGTGGCTGTCAAACTGAAACTAGCATCCTTACCATGAAAGATACCATAATTGAGATTAGCTCATTCCCATGCAGCTGCATTAAAGCTGCAACTCCCACAGACACACAGGTGGGTGTGTCTGCACAGGAATGCCAGGCTGGGGTTGCCCAAAGCTTCCCAAATTAGATCCTGCCCTGGAAAGGGGTTGGGGATAGCATCAGAAAAACTCCTTAGCGCAATTGCTTTCACTGAGATGGCTGCCTCTCTATCTCTGCCAGGGCTGGAACAACTGCTGGCCAGTCCGGCAGCAGTCACGGCAAGTAGCGGGAGGCTACGTCTCGTCTGTTTGTCCTCAAAGGGAGCTGGGAAAGTAAGGAAAAATTATATGAAAGTGCTAATACACTCCTCCTTGACCCTGGATTTTTGGGGATCATCGGTAACCCCGTACTAGCCAGAGACAACTTCACATGTTTTATCATGTCGGAGTGGTGATGTACAGGCAATAAATTGATCAAGGTAGCCTCCTGCAGAATTTGCAGCCCAGCTTTCACAGGCTAGGCTGGATTCTCTCCTTGCTGTTCAAAGCAGCATCAGACTGTTTAACAACAAGGGTAAGTATTGGACTGTATGATACCCCACTATCATTTGAGAACAGTTTTTTGTCACTGAAACCAGTCAGAGCGGAAAGGCAAAAAGTTCTTGCTTTGGGGGTCATTTGAGCTGGAAGTTTGTTCCTTGCTCTTTGTGGAGGGATCATTCTGCAATGATGTGGGGAAGAAATCTACTTTTCCTGCCATAGGTCAGATCCAGGTCCATGTGCTGCTTAAGTTCATAACACCATGATCAAGTCATTCATCAGCCTGTTCTGGCCCTTTGCACAAAATAGATGTTGCTTTGCAGGAGTAAACATACTAGCAGGAAAAAGAAAATGAAATGAAAACCTAAGCCTGTTTAGAACAATGTATGACAAACCACTGAGTCTTGTGCCAGTATGTTTACCTTGGCAGGCCCCCCTCTCTCCCACTGGAAGAACTACGTTTTCTCTCTACTATAAGAATTCTTTTGTGGATGTTTAAAAAAAAAAAGACAGAAAAGAAAAACAAAACAACCACCCTGGAGCAGATCATTTGTCATATCCAGAGTGGGAGCATGAAAGGGGATTTGCTTTGACCTAGTTACAAAAACAAAGAGACTTTCTCCAGTCGCCCAAATGACTCAAGTGGGACTGGGTGTCAAAAGCAACAAATCTCTGCTTCCTTCAGAGCTGTATGTTAATACAGGGCACCAGGCTCCAACCTGTTCCAGTTCAAGACCTTGGGAGATGTCTCTGAGCCCAAGGAAGCCTGCATAAGCAAAAGCCAGCCAATTCCATACACCAGCATGTACAAACAGGACCAGGAGCCAGGACAAACTTGTTTCATAAATTATAACAAAGGCAGTGGCTTTAAATGGTGAGAGTATCGGGGCTTCAACGTTTGCTTTGCCAAGAGCTGCAGACAAGTGAGACTTTCTTGCTTTACCATTCTGATACTACTGTAGGAAGGGCCTGGCTTTCTGTCCAGCAGCATTTGCAGAGCTGTCATTGATTCCTTAAGCCAGACTTTTTATTTCAAAGGAGCCTGAGGGTAACTGCATATCCAAAATGCCATAGGAGCAAGGTGCCCAGCTTTTCCAGGCACCAGTGAAAAAAAAGCCCAGTGTCGGTACATTGCTATTGCAGGGTGTGGGGTAAAAAGAGAAGAGCAAATACAGATAGGGCTGGGGAGTAAGAGCTATGAAGCAGGAGAATAGGAAATGGAGGGAGATAAGGGGCATGAGTAGAGGCAAGGGTTTTATGTAGATATATGGGAAAAGAAAGTTAGTGAAAGAGAAGGCCATTCATCAGCTATAGGAAGTAGCCTGGAAAAATCAGTGTACAAGATCTCTGGGGCTGCCCAGTTACAGCCAGGTAAAAAAAATCATCCATTTGGCATCTTGTTGTGCAGCATTTCCATGACAGTACTAGTTGCCCAGTATACGTGTGAAAGTAGCAAAAGCTATTTCTGTTAGGAGCTATTGGGCTGGCCCTTTATTGGAAGTACATCGATTTAGCCTGCAATTCTCAGGCAGCGAGCACTGGCAGCGTCCTCAGTGCTGCAGAGAAAGGGCCAAGCGGGAGGTTACAGAGATGGGACTTTTCTGAAGCCCAAATGAAGTCCTGGTTCTATTCAGGTTTAGAGGGAAGGTTCACAAGAGTCTGTATTTTTCCCCCAGATGGTTCACCATCTATTTTAGATGGAACTGTTTGATCTCTTTCTGCTTTGTGTTTCTTTCAGTTTCCTAAACAATAGGAGGAAGCTTGCCTGTTACGTGTGCTTGGGCCCCAACCAAGCTTTTCCCAGCTGGAAAAATCACTCTGTGAACTACAGAGGGTTTTTTTTTTTTTTCAGCTGTAATTACAGGATTCCCAGTTCCCTTATGCATTTTGTAAGGTAGGTACAGCCTGTCTAAGGGGAACAATGGGACATTCCTGAGTGCTTAAACAACTGCTGTTTCCCCACCATCTCCCCCTCTAAAACCTGAGGAGGGCTTAAGCACATTTGAGCAGTTCCGCTCAAGGTTGCCAAGACCTCAGCTGAAAAAACACAGGGAGGTGCGCAGCTCCATGTAATGCTCCTGCTTTGGTGAGTAAGATACCCAGGCTCTTCCTGCTACCTGATTGTATACACAAACACCCCAAATTCACCAGACCAGCTGGGAGGACTTGGCAAACACACAGGGAGTATCTGTGTAAAGGGTAGCTGGCAGCACTGTCATCACCTCAAATAGAGACGCACCACACGGTATAGCTCAGAGGCCAGGCTGTAACTAGCCTGGTAGACAAACTTGCCCAAGGGACCAGCATGGATCTCTTAATAGAAATGAGATGTCATGCTTGGCCAAATGTTTATCTACAGCAATAAGCAGGTCCCACCCATGAGCACATGCTCAGCAAACTTCATCTCCCCTTCCTCTGACAGGAAAACTTCCAGCTGATCCTGACTGTCCCGTCCCATCCCATCGCACATCGGATGCATTATGGGTTACTGTTCCACTGGATGAAAGGTATGAAGGTGGATAGAGGAGAGCATTAACCTTGACTGTAATGCTTAGCAGGGAGCAGAAAGACAAATAATTAGGCTATAGAATGGCTCTGGCTAATTCTCAACATCCCCTTGCCCTGTTGGGGATAAACACCTTCTTTTAGGTACCCTAATGTTTCCATTATTCTCACACAGGTAACATAAGCCAGCTGGGATCTCAGAGCACCTGGGCACTAAGGAAGCAAATGGCTGTGCTGGCCAGGACCACCATATGCAATGGAGAGAAGGTAAGGAGGGGTCTTCTCCAGCTACAAAGAACCAGAGATAAATATCCCACCACCTCCTCCCAACACTAAGTGAGAATCTCCCACAGCTCTGCCTTACCTGTATAACTGTGGGCAGGACCTCTTCAGAGCAGTGGAGGACAGCCCCAGCTTGTTCTGGTTTCTCAGCCGTGTTTTCCTCATAAGATCTCTCATTCTCCCCCAAGCATGGCTCTCACCCTAGGGAGCAAAAAGAAACCACAACTTGAAGGACCAGAGGCTAGTTGCTGGCAGACCTTATCTGGCCAGCATATGATGCTTTGGGGTACTCCAGGGTGGTCGGAAGAGGGGAGCTTCTTTATTTGGGACAGATAAGAGTCAGGTCCCACAAAAGAATTTTTAACACCCTGCAATGATTCCCAGTGGCCAGCCTGTGCCCATACAGGACACGAGACAGGATAGATCACCTGTCAGTAATACCATCCTTTTTGTATTTTGTTTGGTAACATTTCCATGTCTAGGAGCCTGCTGTTCTTTCTGACTTAAGGTTTCAGAGAGTGAGGGCACTTCACCGGTGAGTGCTGAGTAGTTGCCTAAAGGCACGTTTTACCTTATTGTTATACTGTACTAAAGGAAAAAGATCGGTTTGGTTTCCTACCTACTCACAGGCACCCAGGGGGGCCTTTACAACAAAAACAATCCAGAAAAGCAGCTTGGCTCCCTTCTCCCTTCTATTAGGCCAGGTGCACCGGTATCAGCCCTTTTCAAGGTGGTGACTTTGTGGACCATGAATTAGAAGAGATCAAGCCTTTGTTTCCCTGTCACGTCTGCAGGCCACAGCTATTGGGCACTTACATTTGAAATGCTAATAGAGATTATCAGGAGGTCAGGGAGTCTCATGAGGCCCTCCCTAATGTTTGTTCTCTCCTGGCTGAGCTCATCTGGACTCATGAAATGAAAAGGAGCCACGCATCAAAAAATTTCATGGTCTTTTTGCTGCATTGTTTTAAATTTCCTAAAGTAATGGCTGGGAAACCTTAGGAAGGGAACAAAAAAGATCATGCCCCAGGACTAGTGTAATGGGGAGAAATGGATTCCCGTTGCAGTGAAGTTCTCAAACCACTGTCACGTTCAGGGCATTGTTCTGCCCTGTCCCGAGGTGCCTTCCCGCTGTGCTGCCAGCAGAGCCATTGCTCCATGAGTTGTGGCCACCTTGGGAGCACAACCTGGCCGCTGCCCAGCCGCACGTACCAGCCCAGGCAGAGCCTATTGTGGCAATTCTTCCTGGGGCTCTGCTAAGTTTTCAGTTCAAAACTTCAGATGAGGTCATGGGCTCAGCTGAAAAAGGCAACACCGGTTTCTGTGCTATTGAGTTAATTGCCCCTAAGTGAGACTGTTTACTCATGGAAATATCAAACCTTTGTGTTTACTACTAGAATTAATGTATGCCATGGAAGGGTTTTGGAGGCCTCAGCAGTTAGTCCCTCATTGTGCTGGTGTTGTCCCAGAAAAGCAAGCGCTGCTAACATCACAGAAAGCCTGAGCAGTTGCCTGTTCCTGAAGGCTAGCTAGCTGTTGTCTGCAGTAGGGGTGGGAGAACAACAGACCACATGCAATAAGTCATAATACATGTGTGTCTATTACTTTGATAATAAATGTTGAGGGTCAGTGAACATCTTTTGTTCATGTATAATGCTGTGCACTACAGGGGCTTGGTCCGTGTTAATGCAGGTACAAGTTAAATATATTCTGCAAAGGCAGTACATACCGAGATGTTCTTGCTGACGTCCAGACCCTAAAAACAAAAGGCAAATACATTGATAAACAACAAGACAGTGAGACCATCTCACAGTGCTGGGAACAGACTGGGCTTTGTTCTCAGCTCTGCCCTGGAGTCCACCCATAGCCTTGGTCAAGTCCTTTATCTCTTTACAAGTCAGTCCCTCACGTGTGTGATAATCCCTTCTTTCCTCCACCTCCCACCTCTCTTTCATATTTAGACTGCCAGTTCACGTGTATAGTACCTAGCAGCCTGGGGACTAGTGTAGCAGGATTCCCATACAGTACCTGCACTGTATGAGTAAATGGGGCATTTCAGGCTTGGGGTACAAAACGCAACACTAAGTGACAATACTAACATGTGGTGTAACAAAAGAATACGAGGATTCAGTTTAAAGAGTGTGGATCTTGATTCTGCAGTTCTGTGAAGTCATCAGGGCTTCCCATGTGCTTAAAATAATGCTTATACTCCAGAAGTTGGCTAGACACAAGCCAGAGCACAGAGCACCTTTCAGGATTCAGCCTTGATTTGGTTTCTGAAGTTCATCAAAGTGTTTGCAACCTATTTGCAACTTTGGGGTGGAAATTTCATGAGAAGTTCTTTCCCATGAGAGACCTACTCCTTGCTCTTTCCCATCAGGCTGGGAATACTCTGATTAGAGCCTCTGCCCTAGCATTTCAGCACTTCTGATCCCCACCGGACCTGAAAGTGCTGAGGCAGCCACAAACAATGGGAAAGAAAGGGAGAGGAAAAGCATTCGTTCCAGGCTCCCTTGGACTTCAGCGACACTGTTTCCCTGAAACACGCTTTGGGACTGGAGCTAATTACGCTTATACGCTGCCAGTCTGTTAATAAGTGTTGCCAGCTAAGGATTGACCCACTAAAATTTTTGTATGTGGTAATGAATGTATGCTTGGTTTAATCTCACCAGCAGCAGTAGTGAAGATACTTATGACAGAGTTCACGCCTTGAGATATCTGGAGTTAGTGAGGGCTAAAGCCCATGCTGCTGTCTGCAGTGCTCCTCTCCCCCGCACCAGTGTTCTCTTTGTGCCTTTCTTGGCATAAAGACATAGCCATTGTCTTCATTTAAGGCTGGAAGCAGAGAGGCACAGAGCAATCTGGCCTTCACTGCCCCAGCACCGTTCAGTAGCAGACAGGGTTGGCTTGTTCTCCCAGCACCCCACTCCGATCTGCCTGAGGAGAACTTCTCCCTGCTTCTCCCACAGGTCCCGCTTGGAGTCTGGCTCCAAGCTTATCACTCACCTTCCTTACTGCAGGGTCCTTTGACGGAAAAGCCTGTCCCTCAGCCATACTACCAGCTTCTCTGAACTCATTCTCCTTGTTGTTCCTATTGTTTGATGACTTCCTGAGCCCCACCATCGGCTGGCTGTTTCCTGATTCCGCGTATCTCTCACTTCCTGCAATGAAATGCAAGGACTTGCTCACATTTCTCAGCGGTGTCCTGCTAGGATGGCCTCTGGGCAGTGCTGCCAGCAAGCTGCAACTCCAGATGGGATGAGAACCCTAAGGACTTAATGATGGGATGAGACCCCATATGTCTTCATGCCATACTGCAGTGGAAAGAAGGTAAATGCTCCAATAAAGTGTCTGACCATGGCAGGACTTTCTAATGGCTTCTTTATGGTCTTATTTTCCTTCCAGGCCTGCTCTGAAACTGCCAGAAAAGAGCGTTTCTGAATCTCAGCACTAGAGATCCCAAAGGCCATTTACACTCTGACTCAATCCTGTTAGGAGGTGTGTTGATGTTCTGTGTTTCAGCAGGTATTAGGGGCAGGCTGAAGTCCAAGGTTTGAAATAAACTAATCAGCCTCACTTAGTGGGCTGGTTCACATCTAACATTGGATCCAGACTTTTCAGCTGGCTTTATCATCAGTAGGCTGAGCCCAGTCTTTCTCAGCCTTTTGGAAAAGTTGGTCTCTGGATCCAAGCTTTGCAGCTGGGGCTTATTTCCACTTGGTCTATAGAATAAGTCATCCTCCAGGAATGTGTTCTGTGCCTGCTTGAGAGGGTAGCAGACGAACAACAGGCATAAGGCTTTCCATCTTCGATCAAATCCTACCTTGGCTGGGGGGATTTTAAAGCCACGTGGAGGGGCTCCACTAATGGGCCCATTCAGACATGCTAAGTTTCTAAAAGAGAAACCCATTTTATAATGCATTTGTCCTAACCTTTGTAGCCACAGCTGCAGAGCAAAAAGTCCTGCTTCACACATGTGAAGCAGCAAATGTTAAAATCCTAGTTGTAGACAAAGCATTTTAAAATGCATCTCAGCTTCCCAGCTAAGGTTTAGTTCCACTAACACTTTCCTCTGTTCCCATCTGTCTTTCCTAGGGAAAAGGAAGTTGCTGGCCAGCTTATTTCACTAACTGGTGGCAAGCAGGAGGGCAGGTTAGAAGTATTTGAACTCACCATTGCAGCTGCTCAGCTTTTCAGTGTTTGCTCCTATTTCTGGGATGATGGAAAGATCAGAAGGGTTTCCAGTCTGAACCAAAAGGCTGTGAGGTCTGCTCCTCCCAGCAAAAAACGTCTTCACGTCTTGGTATGAGTTGAGGAAGACGCTGGCAGCTCCACAGGAGCAATGCTGCAGAAGGTACTCCTACACCAGACAAAAAGAAAGTATGCAGACTCTCAGGCTGCAACAGCCCAAGGTAACCAGGCGGTGCGATGGTACAAATTGTAATCGTTCCAGCCCAGGGATGCCTAGCCTTGTCCTGAGACCCATCAGAACCCAGACAAATTATTTAATTCTCTAAAAGGCTGAGCAGTTTGGAGTTGGTAATACAGACTTTTTCATGGGTTCATTGGTGTTTAACTTAAATTGCCTGATACTCAGCATCTTTTGGGTTTGTTTCCCAGAAGGAATCGAATACAAGTTTCTAAACACAGAGCCGCTCAGCTCTTTTGTGTAAGTAAACAGATCCGTTAGAACAGTGACTTGCATTTTAAGATAATGTCATTTGTTTTGGAATGTGCACAGACAACAGTATCTTGTACTTTTATTGATGGGATGCCATAGTTCGCTTGCATGTTACCAGTCAGATTCAGTGTATGTGGTACTTCAGCTGGTGTACTCGGCTGTAGCTGCCGCTGTGGAAAACGGAGATTTTTCTACCTTGCACAACCATGTTGCACAAGAATTTAGTAGGGCAGGAAGCAAGGAGAGCTTTATCCAGCTGAAGTGGAAAGGGAACCAAACTGTTTATTGGTGTGGCAACCAGGACAGGCCAACACCAGTTTAGCACCTCTGGAGACCTCCAAGCAATTGACAGTTTTAATGTAACATCTCATCTGGATATGTTGCCACAGCAGCACAACACTTTGCATTACCTATACCTTTGGGAGGTGCTTTGAAAATCTGATGAAAGATGCTGCTTTTGGCCCATGGCATTAAAGATTTCTTTGTAAAGCAAAGGATGTGGAGTAACTGTGTTCCCTTAGTGTCCCAGGATCCAAATGTCATCAGTCTCTGTGGTGATGTCTGTACAGCTCTCAAGAACAGCATTGGGAGCACTGGCTATCTACAATCCTGTCCTGGTTTCAGCTGGGATAGAGTTAATTTTCTTCCTAGTAGCTGGCATAACTCTGTGTTTTGGATTTAGCATGAGAATAATGTTGATAACACACTGATGTTTTAGTTGTTGCTAAGTAGTGTTTACACTAGTCAAGGACTTTTCAACTTCTCATGCCCTGCCAGCGAGAAGCTGGGAGGCGGCACAGCCAGGACAGCTGACCCAAACTGGCCAAAGGGCTATTCCATACCATATGGCATCATGCTCAGTATATAAACTGCGGGGAGTTGGCCAGGGAGCAGCGATCGCTGCTCGGGGCCTGGCTGGGCATCGGTCGGTGGGTGGTGAGCAATTGCATTGTGCGTTGCTTGCTTTGTATATTATTATTACTACTACTACTATTTTACTTTATTTTACTTCAATTATTAAACTGGTCTTATCTCAACCCATGAGTTTTCTCACTTTTACTCTTTCAATTCTCTCCCCCATCCCACTGGGGCAGGGGGAGTGAGCAAGCGGCCGCTGGGGTTAAACCACAACTAATCTTCACGACAAGCTCTTAATACCACACTAACCCATCTCTTCCCTGGGGGTTGTGTCTTTCCTAGTCATGTCTGGGGCATGGAAACCTTTCCATGCTCACAGTCTGCACGGAGAGTGAACATGGTTTGGAATGTAGCCTTAGGACGCCCTCCAAAATGTGATGTGGACGGCAACCTCCACATCTCATGGCAAATGGGGGTAGTAGTGTTCCTCTTCTACACAGAGAGGCTGTGACCCTGAAGAGGAAAATGACAGAGAACTGCTCAGATATAGGAGATGCAGGAACCACAGAGGTACCCGAGAGAGAGCACCCAGTTTTTTAGAGCACATTGCAAGTGCTGAATGTTACATCTGGGGGTCCAATTCCTCACTGAACAGTATGGGACAAATGCTGCTGAGAAGGCACTGCTGAGAGATCTTGGAAAACACCACAAAGATCAAAGTTTCAAATATTTAAATGAAAGCACGGTGCCTTTCATTTCAGTGGGAGCTGGGGAGCCGGGGGCACATACACCAGATGAGGATTTGACCCTGAATTTGCAGCTTGGAAGAGTTACTTTGAGCAATGACTCACAGTTGTAAAGCTTCAGGAAATGCGTTAACAATTCCCAGGCTCTATGTAGGAGGCTGCATTCCTCTGAGCGTGAGAGATGGGTACATGGAAATGACGGGCTACTCTGCTCTGCAACCTGACTCACAACTTGGCTTTGGCTCTGAGGAGGAGTCAGTCACCTACTACAGATCCAGTCCCAGCAGGTGGGAAAGCAGCACCGGGGGAGCAATGACTCTGCCGGGAGAATAAAAGACTCGCCACAGCATGGCTGGGAAGAAATAGCTGAGTGTGACAAACCCCTTCTGTTCCTTTGGGGAGTGATAAAATAACTAGAAAGGGAGGGGAGGAAAAAAGTTGGAAACCTGGTGTGATGACCAAAGAAAAAGAACTGAAAAGCAGAGGTGGAGTAGAGCTGAACAAAATATGCAGGGGCTAAAAAATGCTGTTTAGGAGGATGCTGAAATGATTTGTGAACTTCAGTCAAATTCCCCAGCTAGCTCTGGCTGATAAAAAAAGACAAATGGGAACACTGAGATGTTTCATGTCAGAGATTCTTTGTTTGGCAGCTCAGAAGCACAGGAAGGGAAAGAGAGCATGGAGTTAGCGGTACCACTGTTTCTCTTTCCCATTGTGTATGTTTTGTGGGAAATTCTGGGATTTTGACAGTTTGAAACCAGAAGGAAAAGAAAGAGCTTTAATTCAAAACACAATTGCTAAGAAGGTCCATGAAAATGTTTTGTTTTGATAGCATTGACGGGGGAGACGTGTTCTGGGGAAGTTTTCAGCTGTAGAGAAGTAAAAGCTACTGACTTCAAGCTGGCTATCGCATGAGGTGAGAGGGACACTTTTTAACTCAACAGAAGCAAGCACATCTGGGAAACAAAATTGAACGAGAACAGAAACCCAAGTCTGCTCTAAGGGAAACTGAGCCTACTGTGGTGGGCAAGGACTCCCTGAGGACCAGAGCACCCAGGCCAGGTGGGTGTGGGGTCAAGTAAATTAGCATCTTCCCTCACACAGACTTGGAACTTTCCATCTGGGCCTTGAGCATATCATTTAATGGAAGATACTGTGGTGTCTGCTTACCTCTTTTATCTGGCTCATCTTCTGCTCTTTCTGCAAGCTGCACACTTGCTTTTGGAGACGCAGGTTGTGCTCCTGTAGCTGCCCAATCTTCTCAATCAGTTGGCAAATGTGTTCCAGGTATCCCAGACCAGATCCCAGGGCTTTGCTGTTACCTTGGTTCACCTGCAATGACAATGCATCTTGGACCATGGCATAACAGCAGAGCAATGCTTACGAGCAGTTGGGAGCCCAGCATGCTCCTTACAGTCATGTGGGCCATGGTAAAGATACTCAGGCTTGCACTTGCAAGGGGATTTGGTTATAGCCAGATCTGAGATACAGCATTACTTGCTTACAGCTCTTTTCTGGATTACTCAGCAAGATGATCCATCAGAGGGACTCTTGACTGATCACAGGCTGACGCAGAAGAAAACCTCATGACAGCCTGTTTCTAGTTCCAGCTCCCAGGCTAATTTTTGTCTTTTACTGGCCACAGGACCCTTACAAACAAATACAGTTCTACTGTATGGTATAGATGGCTGGGGTTAGTATGCCTCACAGCCCATAGCCCTCAGTGCAAGTCACATTTATGGGTATCTGAGGTGAGCTTGGCTCCTACCCAAAGGCACATATCTGCAGGTTGTAGTGATTTGCTGCTTTGTGATCAACTTGGAGGTATATTTTGTCTGCCTTTGGCAATCTGCAACCATTACGGCACAGCTGAACTCAAACCCTCATCACTGGTGGGTCAGTGAAAGGGACATGTGCCTGAACCAAACTGCCAAAGTGAAAGAACATCTTTCCACTGGTCTTTAGCAGATCCCACCTTACGTCCTTGCTGCTACTTTCTCAATCATTAAGAGATGCCTGAAGAAAGTCTGCAGGATCAAGCTTGCTGTCTGGCTATGGCAGGATATTCTGTACCACTGATCTCTCCACACCCCGGACCTGCAGTCTCACTGCTGTTCAGCCAGGGACAGTGCCAGAGACAGACAGTAATCCTGCGGCAGAGGAAAGGCAACGCTGCTTCCCAGCCTCCTGCTCTGCACCTCGTCGTTTCTGGCCCCAGGACTTCCCCGTGCACAGCAAGTGTCCTCTCCTGCGCCACGAGCGGACTCTGCCGAACGTGCTGCTAACAAATACATGCAGAGGCTCACTTCCACCTTGGCGCTGCCTGCTGATGTGCATGTGATATCAGTAAGTAAAATAAGCCTCGATCTTTACAAAAGCAGTGCTCTAAGTTTATCTTACTTCAAAAAATAAGTTCCCTCTACAAAAGCAGGAAGCTTACTCTGTCTCCTTTCCCACAACAATCTACATTTTTGGGGAAATGCCAGCCTTGGGACTCTTCCTGTCTTTTCATTATGTCAGAAAGCTCATGGTGTGTTCAAAAATAATCACATTAGAATTTACTACTTTTTAAACAAATGATGATACAATGTTATTTATAAACAGGTATTATTATGTCCAGATGCTTTTGTGTCTGAGGTTGGGACAGAGGTCGCATGAAATCGTATGAAACACTGTGAATGACTCCAAGCCAACCAACCAGTCATTCACATTCATGATTTTTATTTTCCTTTTGGGCCAAGCCTGCAGAAGTGGTGGCAAGACAAAGGTTACTCAGCCATAAAACTGAGTCCTTAGCATGTCTGTGCAGTAGGAAGGGGCGCAGCCCCAGGACCCACAGGGAGACCAAAGCCCACATGGTGCCTGCTGGGAAAAGCTTGAATAAAACACACTATAACCAACATATCTGAAAGCAGCTAGGGGATTTTGGGGTGCCCAGCTTCAGAAGCATGATTTTCAGAAAGTACACGGGTATTAGCTTCTGAAAATCTGGGGGTTTTTTACGCTGTCCCAAAATGGGTAGTCAAAAGTTCCTCATTCTCCTTGAAAATGCAGGCTTTCTGCCACTCTGTACCATCTTTTTTAACAGCTCCCCTTTCTGCCAGTTTGCTGTTGCAGTGACTGATGGCATGTCTGTATTGCCCTATGAAGACAGTGAGCCAAATCCAGCCCCTTTTAGCTGTAGAAACACAAGGGAAGACTACAAGGGACAGAAGAGCTCCTGGAAAAGAAGATAAAGTAAAAGATTTGGCAGTAACCTCAGGATTGGAGAGAGAGCATGCGGCATTCGACTGTCACCTCTTTCAGGCAAGGAGCATCTTTTTGTTCCGTATTTGTCCAGTGCTTAATACTGTAAGGTCCTGCTTCATGTTCGCGGCTGCTAGGTTTATAGGGCAAAAAGGGCAGGGCAGGAGAAGAGAAGGTGGCCCTGATTTCCAGTGCTCTGTGCCTAGGGCTGAAGGGACTTGAAAGCAAAGGCGTGTTTTAGGCAGGCATGGAGAAAATCTGACTTTTAGCAAAAGTTAGAGGGAACTTCCAGCAATACATACAGGTCCCCAGAAAATGAGAGGGAAAATATGTAGAGCAGTTGCTCCAGGTCTTGGGGCAAGGTGGGTTTACCCCTGTAGAGGACCTAAGCCAGACTGAAGGTTGCACTCAATATGCTGGAGGCCCCTGTTTCACAGTCATCCTTCAGAGGCTGCTCAGGGCAGGCAGTTTGGGCTGTTTAATAGGAAATTAATTTGCATTTTATTGAAGTGATCCCAGCAAGCGCAAATGAGCAAAACGCAAATCAGGCAAAGCCTGGAGTGCCTGCCCATCCCTGCAGGGCCAGCCACCTCTGTGGTCAGCATGCAAGGTAAAAGCTTTCAAGGGGGATGCTTCACTTTGCTTGCCCTGCCACAAGGACTGTTAGCATCAGGATTGCTCAGATATGGCAGGCGTTCAATACAGAAAATTTGTGTAATTTAGCTGGTTGCCCCGAAAACGATTGCTCAGAGAGGACCTCTCTGGGGACCCTGCCAGGACTTTCTTTTTCATAGAAATACCTAAACAGCCCTCGCTATCTTCTGGTCATGCCAAGTGCAGCGTAGAACCTGCTCTGTCACATTCTGGTCTAAATATTTTCTTCTCAGTACCTGTGACAGAGTTTTATGCTAGCAGTGGAGGGTAAGCAACCATAGGAAAACTGCAAACATTTTCCAGGACAAGTCTCTTCCAGCCTCTGTCCTCCCAGTTGAAGCTTCCCAAAACATTCACCTAATGGGACTGAAAGTTTTCCCATTCCCCACATGGGGATTGTCAAATAGTATTGGAACAAAAGCCATGTGCCCATTTTTGAGTTGGTGAAACCTATGAAGGAAGGAAAAACATCTCACCTACTTTCTTGAAGGTGAAGATGCAGAGGATCAGACAGACACGATTTATGAATCGGGTAGTTAAAGTTGCACTAGGAAAGTAACAACATAATCATAGAATCATAGAATGGTTTGGGTTGTAAAAGACCTTAAAGATCATCTAGTTCCAACCGCCCTGCCATGGTCAGGGACACCTTCCACCACACCAGGTTGCTCAAAGACCCATCCAACCTGACCTTGAACACTTCCAGGGATGGGGCATCCACAACTTCTCTGGGCAACCAGTGCCTCACCACCCTCATAGTGAAGAATTTCTTCCTTGTATCTAATCTAAATCGACCTTCTTTCAGTTTAAAGCCATTACCCCTTGTCCTATCACTCCATGCCCTTGCAAAAAGTCCCTCTCCAGCTTTCTTGTAGGCCCCCTTCAGGTACTGGAAGGCTGCTAGAAGGTCTCCCCGGAGCCTTATATTGGGGGCCCCAGAGCTGAAGGCAGTACTCCAGGTGGGGTCTCACAAGAGCGGAGTAGAGGGGCAGAATCACCTCCCTCGACCTGCTGGCCACGCTTCTTTTGATGCAGCCCAGGTTATGGTTGGCTTTCTGGGCTGCAAGCACACATTGCCGGGTCATGTTGAGCTTCTCATCAACCAACATAATAATGTATAAACAAATGCCACATTTTGCTTTCACGTACATCGGACTGGGCCAGGCCCTCAGCTGGAAGAAAAGGAATCCAAGGCTCTCAGCTATACTATGCTGAGTTACTCTCATTACAGTTTTGACCCTGTGGAGTTAAGATGCACTACACTGATTTTACACCCCTGTAACGAAAAAGAGATGTCTGCCCTTGTGAGTGCTCACCTGACTAAGTTTTGGGGACAGGTTTTCACTATATGTATCCCCACTCAGTTGGTAATAAACCATCACAGTTGTGCCAGCCCACAGATTTCTTAGGAAGCTTAAAAATACAGGATCAGCATCTGCACTGGGAACTTTGGCTTATCTAGAGCCGTCCAGTCAATATTTTGACCAGTGTAAAATCACATTTTTTCCTCTGAAGCCACCAGTCGCACAGGTGCAAGCCTGGCCCTCTGTATGTGTAACATTGTGCTTGCTGCAGCATCTGAGCACTACAAAGGTTTGAAGTTCAGTGGGAGCTGCCAGAAAATGGTTGTTTTCAAGCCTCTTGTCTAATTGAGGTATAATCAAAATCTGCATTTCTGGTCACCTAATCAGCACTTTGTCCTGCCTCATTTCAGCCATTATCTGTTACTTTGATGTGTGCAATGGGCTTTTCTTCAATTGGGCTCAACGGAAAACTGTCCTGGGCTGGACCTGGCAGCAGGAGCCGAAGCTGATGGCAGGACTAGCTTGCAGGCAAAGCTCTTCTTCATTCAGACAAGAGCTCACTGATGTTTCTTGCAGCGACTTAGGTTTCTGCGCTTCATGCAGTGCTCTTCACTTTCTCTTGTGGATAGTTTTCTGTTATACCATGCTCCATCCTCCCATAAATCCCTCACTGCCCACTCCCGCTGCATTAGCATGGCCAGTACGGAGGCAGTACGGTCACTGCGCCAACAGCCAAGGAACGTAATTATAAACCTCCCATCATGGGCTTGGAGCAACTGATTAGTGACGCCACAGGCTGAACGGGAAGCATTTGTCACTGGAAGCTGACAGCACCAAAAGGCTCATGAATAACAGGAAAGAGAGGGATCGTGCTGTGTATTTCTGTCAGCTCCACCCTGCTGTCCAGGAGGGGCTGTGCTTGGTGATAGCTTAAGGTTTCCTCTGAGCGGCACACACAGGCTGCGGGGCTGACCATCACAGGTTGCCCTATACTTCCCCTGAACTGTACCACTCTCTGCAGAGAAGTATTTTGACTGCTTTGGCCCAGGACAATTAGCACTGTGTGAATAATGGGGTTTTTTTCATTTAATGACCACAATGCTCCCACCCTCTCTCTTCTTCTAGGGGTATGGGCTGACTTTAAATGTAAACTTTATGGAGCATGAGGAAATGTTTGCAAAGCAACAGCATCAAAAGCTATGCATCTTCAAACTGACCCCAAACATTTAATCTGGCTTAAAAGGAAATGCTTTTATTTAGGCTTCAAAGTTCTTTCACTTGCTGTTTGACAGCTTCCACTTTCTTTCATCTTTCTAAACGTAGGCAAATTTCAAAATAACAAAGTTCAAAACAAAAGATCAGAAACCATTGTTTAAGAAATGCCAGACTGAAATGATTTGATGTGTATTTTCAGCCAAAGCCGTTCACCAAATGAATCCAAATGGTCAAAACATTTGGTCATTTCCAGTCTCTCTGTTTCAGCATTTTCCTTCCTGTTCTCTTGGAAGTGGCCTCAGCAGTGAGGGTGACCAGGAGGACATCAAGGCACATCCTCATCCAGTGAATGAATCTTTGCTCAGCTGTGGTGTGCCGGCAAGCACAGTGCTGTTGGCATTGCCACAGCCAGCTGGGCTGGAGAATCTCAACTCTCCTGTTACTTGTTACCAAAACCAGCAACAGAACTGAGGAAGTTGCTGTCACCTATAATTAAACAATGCTCTCACCTGGCATTAGAGATGCAAGAGTGCTTATACTGGCTTATATCCACATGAATGTAATGCAGCAGGAATTGATTTGATGGAACAATTTGGTTTGCCATGTTCTTTGCCAAGCAGAGTGAGAATACCCTGTACTGGCCTGCTATCTTTCAAACAACATTGGTTGCATTTCCAGGGGTATCTGAGTCCCTGAGACAACATCAGGCCAGACAAGTGATTGGCTCCTAAGTACCATGTTGTATTTTGGACAGGTTACAGGCAAATGTGAAAACCATAGAGTAAGCCTGGAGCATCAGCTGGGGTGAACCAAGATGCATCCGTCAGCTGTGGGGGCAGATGATCATCTGGACATCATTTCTGAGTGGGTATCACTCTGTCCTGCCTCTGTTGTATGACAGTGAGGACAGGTCAACCTTCTGCAGGTTTGGTGAGGGCAGAAGGCTCTGCAGCTGCAGGAGGCTGTCCCTCTTCTCTGAGGCTCATAGGCACTTCTTACCCCCATCAGCTTGGATGTTACCTCGCATCCCAGCAGTTTGAAGAGCACTGCTCTTGAGATACAGCAGCCTGGAGGTGCTCTGTGAAGAGGGGCAAACTTCCCCAGTATCTAGGCCACAGCTGTATTTATACAGCTCGAAAAACAAACAAAGAAAAGTGCTCTGGGGCACAGAGCTTTAGCACTCAGCCAGTGAGGATATTAAAAAGGAGGGGAGATAAGCCACCAAGAGCTTCATTTCCTCTTCAGCTTCTTTCTAATTTATTCTATTGTTTATTTAAATGCTCTGCTTTGGGAAACTGAGGGTCCATTTCACAAAGGTTTTAAAGGAATTTCACAGGCAGCCAGAGCTGTCAGACAAGACCAAACTGGCTGCAAACCCTGCGACAGAGAATTCAGGTAACTTTTTATAAAGTCTCCACATGGTCAAACTCTCCTGCTCTGGTCCTTTTTTGAACTCTCTGCCAAAAGGCCAGGTCGCTGACTGTTTGGGAACTGTGCATAATGGACATCTGTCTTCTGTCGTGTGAGAGAGCTCTGGGGAGGAAGAGGCGGCTCAGCTGGATTGTGTGTTGCTTGTACTGCCTCGATATGCAATGTTAACAGAAATGGGCCATCTCTGACCTTCCTCACTGCTCAGGAGGGTTTGACATGCTGGAGAGGAAGGCCATCGCCTGGTGGTTCAGGGCCTGGGCAGAGAGGTCATGGTGAATTTATATGCACAGCACACAGCACTTGTCACTTTGCTTCCTCCCACCCTTCTCCCATTCCATCACTATTACCGCAATGAACATCCTGAAAAGAAATCCCTGTTATGCACCATTTGATGTTTTTGATGTGTCTGTGCGACCTTCTTCACCTAGTCTGCCCTTCTCCTTTCCCTTTGCTCATGGGTTTCTTTGGTCTGTCTCTCTGTCAAGAATCAGCTCCCCAGTTAGATCTTTCCTTTGCTGATTCATGGAAGCCACCGCAGCGGGCAGGCAAGGCAGTGATCTGTCTGCACGTCGGCAGCGTGGGGCTTCAGGCAAAGCAGTGGGGTGAGCACTTGCCAGCATCCGCTGTGGGAGAAGGTGCACAGAAGGGCTTTTTATTCTCCTGTCGGTGGCACAGTGGGAAGACACAAGGGGGAAAAGAGGGAGTCTGGAGTGGGACAAGCTGCTGAAATTATGTCTTTGCAGTTTGGTCAATCACAGCTGTGCTGGCGAGTTAAAATAGGACCTCTGTCTCCAGCCCAGCAAAGATCTGAATTTGTGCATTAGCTCCCTGCTCACTCATTATTTGAGAGAGCTGGCTCAAGAGAACAGGACAGGTCTGGACAGGAATGAACTACCCCTTAAACAAGTTCTTTCCAAATTTCGGCGCCCCAACAGCAATCCAGCTGTTCCCAGGAACAGGAATAACCTGACCTTGAAAAAGAAACTATGTTCTGATCCCCATCCCATATATCAGAGGACAATGACTAACTTCACAATCTTAATTTTAAGACCAGAATCAAGTCCATCCTCTAATCTAGGGCTTTTTGAAACATCAGATCTCTATGAGCCATGAGTCATCCTTACCCAGACCTGATATATGTGAATTACTTCAGAATTTCACTGCCATGAAAAGAACTGTTAAAAATCAATTACCATGATTTGCTGCTTACAACAGTTTCAGGGGAGATTTTCTAACTTATGCAAATGTGTCCTAGTTCGTGACAAACAATAGGACTTGAACCCTGACTGAGGTATTTGGACAGGCCTAGCTCTATGATTCAGTTTAGGTGTTTCTTACCTCACTCAATCTACAGCATTCATCCATGTATTCATCCAGACTGTCGCTTGTGGGGTACTTCTTCAGCTGATGCCCATGGATCTGAAGGTCTTGCATGCTGCCAGAGTTCTCTGGGAAATTGTCAGCAATTGTCTTTGGCTCTTCTATGGGACCTGGGGTGGGAAGACTGCTTTCCCTGGGAAGGTCCGTCTCTAGGGTAGGTTCCTTTTCCAGAGATTGCCTTTCGCTCTGGTTAAAATGTTCATCGGGACTTTCTTCCTGAGGGGCACTGAAGTCTTCAAGGGAAGCTGTAGGACCCTGCACAGCATCTGCCTCCTGGCTGTAGTACTCAGCTTGCTTTTCGCTCTCCGGATCTTGGTGGCTGACTTTTCTGGCACGCTCTTTACATGTTCTCATTATCAGATGGTCAATTTCTGGAGAAGAAGAGGTGCTAAGCACACCTGAGTCACAAAATGAGTCTCTGCTGTGAAGCACAAAGCTCTTCTCTGAACCCGTTGGCGTTGATGGAGAATTAGCCCCACTTGGCAATTCAACCCCCGAGTCCTCGGATTCAAATTTGGAGAATCTGTGAAGTCGGCACTTGGACTCGAAGGCGCTGAGGTCAGGCAGTGTGGCTACATAGTCTGTGCTTGCCGGGGCATCTGCATAGTTTGGATCTGCCGGTGTGGCTGCTGCATTCGGATTTCCCTGGCAGTCTAGTGGGAGGCTGGCACCGGGGAGATGGGACTCTTCTGTGCAGGCTGTGTCAGCTGGAGCCTCTGGGATTAAACCTGGGTTTTGAATTCCTTCATTGCTCAGTATCTTCATATGTGTTAGCACGACTTTGTCCTCAGCAGGTGGGCTCTTCTTACCTGCTTAAAAGGGAACAAGTAGAAGGTCACAAGAGGCTACAAAATTCAGTGTATAGTGCATCCTCTGAGGGTTGTGAAATGTAAAACTGTCTATAGTAAGGTGGTAGAGGGGAGCAGCCCTAATTTGTTTTTCTTGAGCTATATGAAGCTTTCTTGTAGGCTTTGCTACAACAGAAGTGTGTTTCGTACAGCCAGAGTCCCTGAGGGAGAGTCATAAATGCACACAGAGTTCTGTTTTAGTAGATAGGTAGAAAACAACACATGTAGCCAGATAACTTTTTAGTGATTACCTGCATACAGACACAGAGAAGTACATGTTCTTTCAGCACACTAGACATTAAATTAAGGCTAAAATATTTCCTCTGATTAAATGTATTCTGAACCAGCAGAAAAAAGGGTAAAATCAAAACCATCTTTCTGCAGACTTAAGTGAATTTGGGGTTGCAACAAGCAATTTGCAAACTGGTATTCTCCACAGTATTCTCTGCACACATACAGGTGATGAAAAGCAAGCACTGATAGGAAAAGCAAATGAGGCACTGTAGATCTTTTTCACTCCCTATATGGTTTTAGCTATGAAGTCATTTCTTTAAATGAACTCTTACCTTCTTTGTGAAGAGAAAGGATATAGAGGCAGCTGTGTTCATGAGCTTTTTGCACATGGACAAAGATGACTTGTTTTCACATCACAATTATTTCACATGGTAATGTGTTGATCTATAGGAGTTGTAGATCTGCCCCCAGGTTTTCTTACTGTTTTTCTGAATCTAATATTTCACAGTGCAGACTTCTGGTTCACACTGGGATAAGAGCCAGTGTGAAAGCTCTGCATCCATCCTTTAGCAAACTGCAAATCTCAGCTCCAAATCTATCTGTTCATGGATTTGGGATCAGGAGTTGCTGCAGTACAAAACTTTGGTTTCTCTGGTATCTTTTCCTTTTTTAGTGCCTGACCCAGAGCACCTCAGAGGGCTACAATGCATACACTTTTCAGGATATCTCACTTCCTACTTCATTTCCTTTCATTCCTCTCTCTCCCTTCCTTCCTTTTTGCCTGACATCAAACCAGCAGCTGCTTCACAAACTCCGTCCTGGTAACGTAACTATCCCTAAGTAAGCAGAGAAACCTGGGACCCTCTCGCTAGCGGTAGAGTGGAGAGAGCTTTACTGTGCAGCCCTCCTTTATGGGAACCCAGAAAACTCCCTGTTTCAGAAATAACCTGTTTTCCAGACTTCCTTCCTCCAGCTTGCTTTCCACAATGTCCACAGATAAGGGACACTTTTACTCATTAAGGCCAAGTTAGCTATTGCATGAATCATTTTCTATTTTATTTAAATTCCTTCTATTTGCTCTTGAGAATTTCTTGGGATAGCACTGAAACATGTCCTTTACTGTCCATAGGCAGCCATAGGTTTAATACTTTACACTGGATTTTCAAAAGGGCTGTCACTGATAAATAATCCCATCTGATGGGCCTTTTATGGTGCTTGGGCATGTAGTGCTTATAGCCCCTTACAGAAGATCTTGTTTATCATATACAGAATTGCAACTGCCTCCCTTGGCAGGATTCACAGCCATCTCTCCGCTGTAAAGAGCCACATTTGGGACAGTCAGTGCCAGACCGTCAGCAATGCAATACCAGTACATTGCTGTGGTGGGGGACAAGAGAAAGACATTGCCCACGGAAATGCCATAGGAAAGCTCATCAGGAGTGGCCTGTGCTGGGCTGCGTAACAGCCCTTCCACTCTTGGGGTGAGCATGATGGATGCTGAACTGAGGACAAGGAATAGGGAGCCTGGTTTGCAGCTTCACGCACAGCAAAATGCTACCTGTAAGAGGGAGCGTGGTGCCAGGTCTTGGAAGGAGGAGGTGGAGATGAGTTGTTATTGATTTGATGTGAAGAGGATCTACCTGCTCAGCTGCAAATACCTGTCCGCAGGGAGAAGCAAAGCATTGTATTTGCTTGAAAAATAGAAGGCTAACAGGCTCTTCTGATGGCATCACCATCGCAGATGGCACAACAGAACCGCTGAGAGTCAGGAGGAGAGCAGTTGCATTGCTGCACTTCAAATCATACAGCTGCCACTTTTACCAGGAATTACTATATGCAATGGTAGTCCCTTCCCACAGACTCAGATTGCCTTCACTTATTAATCATGCCATGCTTTCGTTTGATTGGAGATTCTCTCACTGTCTTTCAATCTGCCCCTTTTTTTCTTGCTTAACCGGTTTCACCCTGGCCTACACAAATATTTCTTTGTCTGAAATCAGGAAGCAGCATATTAAAATGAGGTCTTGCTGCTTACAGAAGGAGATGTCAGTGCTTCAATTCATGTTTTTATGACTACAAAAGCTACAATGTGTACCAGAAAGTTTGGCTGGGGTAGAAAAAAAATAAAAAAGAAGATGAAATCTCTGACCCCCTGCGTGAGAGTCCCCTTGATGCCAACAATTCTAGTGCTGAGAAAGGTCTGTGCTGTGGACAACATGGTCCTTTGCTCTCCCCATCCTGTGGTCACTAGCAACATCAAATGGTTTCACAACAATTTCTTGTTTATCTGTTCTAGGCTGCAAACCATTGGCCTCGGCACTGGCAGGTCCCAGTAACCACAGTGTTTGAGCATTTCTGATTGATCCTCCCAACCCCTTACAATGATGCAAAACGTTATCACCCCACCACCACAAGTTCAGAATGGATGCAAAGGATGGCAGGACTTTGCAACACACTTAGGCACCTCATTCTCTTTCATTCAATGATATTTTCCCATGGTCAATGAGGTCATCTGTGCTACAGCGGAGAGACCTCCCATGATTAAGGCAGTGACCTGAAACTCAAGTTTTTCTTGCTGCACCTCACTGAGGGAATAGCCTCTTCTTCCTCTCTGTTAACTGGGTTATGGAAACTAAACCATGGGGCTTCCAACAAGCAGATTGTTTCTGCTACAGATCTTGAAAGAGGCATACAAAAATGCTCAGCTCTTTCAAGCAAATTGCCAACAAACACCAGAATGGTGCAATTAAAGCTCATCTGTGCAATCACACACACAAAAAAGTGAGCCAGACCCTCAGCTGCTATAAATTAGCTCATTACCAGGGCCCCTAACAGAGTTGTGTCAGCTAATTCTGGCTGAGGACTTGGCCTGTAAGTGCTTTGTACAACAATACCTAAGGGGCCCAGAGCAAAGCAGGGAAGATGAACTCCTGCCTGGCACTGGAGGGAGCATGCTGCAGGATACAGTTACAATGCTGCAACAGAGGCTTCTGAAAGGAGGTGTGAAGAACTTCAGAGAGCTGAACGGTGGCATTAAGGTTGGTAAGATGTATTTACTTGTGCTGGAGGCCAGCCAGGTTTGACACTGCTGCTCCTGGGAAATCAGCCAAGACTTTTTGTTGTTGTTTTTTGTTTCCTTTCCCCTGGATAAATTTTCTACAACCCTTCTGGGGTGGGGGTAAGGTACTGAAAGATGCTGCTTTCAGACAGCTGGCTGGGACACTAGTATGGCAGCAGGGGAGGGAATGGAGTTGCGTGTGCATGCTTAGGAATCAGTATAGCTTCCTGCAGCATCTTTGGCAATGGATGCCCAGGCCAAACATTGTCTCAGGTTAACTTGTGCTGCTTGCCTAGTAGTCCTCAAAGGGTTACATGGCTCTGCAATCACACTAGGGATAAACAGGGTTCCCTGGGTTGTAATATAAGCCTGTGACTGATTATGTGTAACCTTGGGCAAGTTGCTGGAGTTCCTGTGCCTGTACAGTTGGAGAGTAAGACTGCTTCCCATCTCATGGGGAGGTGGTAACAGTGAACTAGCTAATATCTGAAGGTAATTAGTAGGGAGTGAAAGGAACTGATGCGTCCCAGCTAAGTCTCTAGAACTTTGCTTTGCTTTGTTTCCAAATTGCTTTCTAGGATACTTCTCTGTTGGCAGTTAGCAAAGCCTAGCAGAGAAACTTAAATCCTTCTAAGGTGAATACCCTCCCAATCAGCTGCTGTCCCAAGGCTTTCCTTACCTTGGAGTTTTAAGTTCAAGTGTATTTTTCCTGTTGCACAACAACTAGCAGCTGCCAGGGCACAGCATAGTGCATTAATAGATAGATTTCTGACCTGAGGAAGGAGGGTGGATATCTAAACATGAAATTGCTTTCAAGCAGTTTCTTTATCCCAGGTAAGTTGCATGCAAGAGATGCACTCAACTGCCCAGGCAAAACTCCCAGGCATTCCCAGTCCTGCCCAGGCTCGATTCCTGCAAAAGCTCCCACCTTTCTAGTAAACCAAGCCAAAGTCTGTATTCAAATCCCCATGCTCCAAAGCATTGAAATCCAGGTCCAATTTTTTTCTTTTTTGCGTCTATGCCTGTGGCTCACAGCCACATTTCACTGGCAATTCCTTCAGTGCAAGCACTGTTAAGCTCTGCTATGATCCTGAGAGTGGTCCTTGGCCTCTGATGCACTGACTCAAGTGTCATAGCACATGATCTTCTGAGGCACCTGGCTAATGGAAGTACTGGTGGTGGGAAGAGGCCAGGCTGGCAGTGGGATGAGTGCTGCTAGTGGCGGTACAGAGCTACACCACACAGCACTGTCCTGTGCTGCTCTCCTCCCTTCTGGTCTGGGCCCACCTATCTTCTCAAAATGTTCATCCTGATTTGTAGGCTGCTTGGCATGGGAAGAGTCTCCATTAACCATGTGCACAATGACTGGCACAACTGCAGCCAAAGCTCTGCTTGTCTCCATCTGCTGTTGTGTTACAAATGATAGCCGCATTAGAGCCACAGCAGCCCTCTGCTGCTCCTCAGAGCTGCTGCAAGGTTCACGTGCACAGTGAGCCCATCTGTGGTGGGTGGTGCTGGCAGGGTGGTAGTCCCAGGGACTAGGTGAGCAGTCCAGAGATGCTTAGAGTGCCTATCCCTCTCTCCACTTGTGTCTACAAGATATGCAACACACTCTAGATTTAAGTCCAGAAGGCCAGTACTTCCCAACTGTAGTGTGCCACAAGGAAAAAGCACCAGAAACACAGAGCATCACCAATGACTTGGGTTGCTGGAGTAGCAGGGATTTTGCACAGCTGCCCTGCAAAGGAAGACCAAAGTCAAACCCTATCATTCCTGCCAGTCTGCTTAGCCCTGAGCACAGGAGCGAGATACTCGTGCGAAGCCCCAGAAAAGGTTTTTCAGCATCCCATAGAGGACCTGCACAGCCTGCCTAGTAACTCCTCTCTAGCTCCAGCTGTGCCAAGGGTTAAATCCTGTGCCATGCAGGACAGGTTCTGTGATGGGGCTGTGGCCTCCAAGTAACAGACTAAGGATGTGATCATCAGCTTTTGAAGAATCATTAGACAGCAGTGACTAGTGAGCTGGACTCAAACTCATGACCTAGAAATGAAAGGCTGCAGCTCCTATTCAGTCCTTGCATTCCCTCATTTTCCTTCCTTCCTTTACAAAAAGTCTCCCTGTAATCCTCTCACCCTGACGCATTCTCTAACACTGCTGGCAGTACAGCTCAGGTGGTATTTCCCTTTCACTGTGAAGAGGAGACCTTTCTTTTTTTTTTTCTCACCAATGATGAGGTCTCGATTTCCCAGCATTTAAGAGAAAAGGGGTCACTTCCTTTCTGAAACAATAGGCATTTTTTGCTGCTGACTCTTCCCCCATATGTGCTGAGGGGTGGGGATGGGTGGTGGGGCTGTGCTGGCACCTCCTTCTCAGTGCTAGCCCACCAGCTGGCCCCCATGCAGAGCATGCAGGAGCTGTGTTACTTTCCTAGCTGGGCAATGCTGTCCCTTGCATAGCCCTGCGGGCACAGGGAGTTGTTGCATGGACAGCACCCCAATACTTAGAAGAATTGGATTACTCTTATGCTGCCAAAAAACCCCAAATAACAACCCAACAAACAAACAGCTGCCACCCAAAAAAACGCCTAAAGCAGCAACCACTACCAATTGACCCTCGGGGAGGGAAATCGATCTCCACAGAGCTTTTCCCACAGGACTTCCATGGGGTGAGGATCTCCCCCCTTCCTGGTGCTTTACAAGCCTGTTGAAGACCTGATGCCAGTCCTGGCGATGGCAGGGGTGCTGCCTGGCACCAAGCTTCCACAGACAATCTGCCTTCCCAACTCCTTTCAAGCAAAGCTAGTCTGTGAGCATGCTGCTGTATCTTAGGCTGCCCAATCTGAGCAAGGGCATCTCCTAAACAATTAGGACAATCATGAGCCTAAAAGTTTCTAAGGGGAGCTTATGGAAAGGTCTTGTGTCTTCTGTGCACCAGTTACAACCTCTATCTACAATGGCAGAAACTTGTGAAGACTTGAAAAATCACTGTCACAGAAGTGTTTTGGTTTCTTTTACTGGAATTGTGACTGAAAAATTCATGTTTGCAGAGGAACACACTCCCATGTGGTAACTGGATATTTGCATGATAGACCTAATTCTCAAAATTTCAATTTATCCAACTGGGGAACTGAAAGCACATGTAGATTTCATGGGTGTGTATATATACAATTTGATTTGCTTGAAATGTTGAATGCAAAGGAATAATTACAACAAAGATGAAATCTTGGACAGTCCTTGAACAAAAAGCACAAAGTTCTTGGATCATTTGGCTCCAAGGTGCTCTCCAGTCTCACTGTTAGTTAAGCGTGTAAAGTTCCTCCAGATGATAGTTTGGTAATATAATGTGAGCAGAAATGTTATGGACACCCCTCTCCCCCCCACCACCAAAGCTGCAGCTGGTAATGATAAATCCATATAAAATAGATGCTGAGAGAAAGGTAACAGGGTTCAAGGACTGACTGAAGAGGCATTCATTGCTTTAATACATATGTTTTAGAAGAGGAGGAGATAATTATAGCTCTTTTCAGGCATTTGAGGAGGAATGAGAGGGAGATTGATCATTTACTGATGGATATAGTTGGGTGAACTAAAGAGGAAATGGATTTCCAAGTAGAGAGGCCACTTGACATTTTTACAGCTTGCTTCTATTCATTCCAAGTGTCCTGTGAAGTTTTTGAAACACAGCGACAGGTCTGATAGATTAGTGACCTCTGGCAGAAAGTCCCAGGGCACAGCAGGTCCCCACAGACCACCTGGTTTATCAGAGTTACTTGTGTAGGCTGGCAGTCAGTAGTTTTTAGATCAACACTTGACCTCACGCATAGTGCCAGCTAAAGAGCCTCTCCCACTCATTACTGCATTTACCCTGTAACTTATTTCTTTGGATATACAGCCCAGTGGGAAAACCAGGCCTAGGATAATTTTGGTGCACAAGGTTTTCTGCCCAAGTCCTCCCTTCTCTGCAATGTAACCATTCCTGGGGTCAGGGGGAGGCTCAGCTCCCACAGTCACCTACGGTGCTTATTTGTGAGACTTTGTCAGGGAGATGACAGCTCTCACTAAAGACCTGCAAATCCTTCTCCTTGGAAATTCCCATGTGCTCCTTCAGGAGAAAGGCTCAAAACCTTAAATAAAGGAAATGATGCTTTCATGAGCAGCACTATACAATAGTAAAAGATTGTTTGGCACACAGCTCGCTCAGGTGTCTGAGCAGAAAATGAAAACAATGGAAACAAATACACCACACCTTGGCAAAAACAGTCTAATTTAGGAGATCTTTTCTTGCCCATCCGATTTGCAGGCTGCCTCATATTGCAAAGGAGTATTCAGCCAGAAACGAACTAGGAGACAGGATGCCCTTTACAAGGATGGAACTTGCCCCCAGGGATGACAGGTATGTAGTAATTCAGGTTTTATTGCCTATAATAAGCTTGGATAAACAACTGTTCAATAGCCCTACAGACCAAAGCCATTAAGACCCCAGTGCTTCAACTGAAGCCAAAGGAACTCCTGAATCGTATCAGAAAGGTCACTGTTAACCCATTCTTCATGTGCAGTCATTGCTGTCCCTACGCAACCCCCCCCCCCCCCCCCCCCCCCCCCCCGAGAGCTTCTTATGCTCAAACGAGGTAGCAATGGGCAGGTGTAACCACACTCTTTGGTACGTCTGAAATCTTTTATGGTTGCAATGACAGCAGGGACAATTTTTGGGTTTGTTGCTCTTGCTGAGGCCACACAAGGACCTTGGTGAGATGATGAGGAGGAGGTGGTGATGCAGAGATAGCTGCAGTAAACTGAACTTGCTGATACAAGATGTCCTGCCACCCTGATACTTCTACTGTAACAGCCTCCCCCAAGCAGGTGGGAAGATCCAGCCTATACGTGTTATCGAGTTGCCACTCTTTTTTTTTAAAAACAAACAAACAAAAAAACCCAAACAACAACAACAAAAAACCAAAACAACACAAAACCACAAAGAAAAAAGAAAACCACACCTTTGTTCTATTTATATTCTCTATCTTAAGCTGCATTTGGAGATGCAACTTTAAAGTCCCTGCTGCAAAGCTTGCAAGAAACAGTGTATTCTTGGCTCTTTCTGAGTAGAGATGGGGTCCAAACCAGCTGTCCCTGTTTCTTATTTGGAGAAATTCTAGCTGAATCTCCCTTTTTGATTCCTCAGTATTCTGTGCGATAAGTCTGTTCCCCCACCAAAACTTCCATCTACCCCTACAACAATACTGCTGTGTCTGGAACTGCAGATCTCTCTTACAGTTGGCACAAGCCAAGCTGAAGGGTAAACAGGGATGCTAAGGCGATTCTGCTACCTGGGGCTTGTAATCTCAAAAGCCTGCAAGCACTGGCAAGGAGTGAAACGCGCCGGACCCGTTGTGCCTGAAAAAGGCAGCCTGAGACCGCATCGTTTGTTTTGACAGCAGACTTCCAAAGTTACAAGCGATCTGCTGCAGGTCCATAGCTGCCTTCCCTGCCTGGGTCACCTCATCCGCAACAGAGCAGGAGGGAGCAAACGAAACCTCTTGAAGTCGGGATGATCCCTGTTGGATGGGGACGGTGCAGCCTAGAAGGGGAGCCGATACCGGCCGCCCGCGCCGTGCCGGGCTGCGGGCAGCCCCGACCTGCGGGCAGCCCCGACCTGCCCCCAGCTCCTCCGCGCAGCCCCGACCTGCCCCCAGCTCCTCCGCGCAGCCCCGACCTGCCCCCAGCTCCGCGCCCCGCCGCTCGGATGCCCGTCCCGCCTTCTCCATCGCTGCTCGCCCCCTAAGCGCTTCGCCCTCCTTCGGAGTCACAGCGCTCCCGCCTCTCCTGCTGTTCTCTCCCAAGCCATTCCACGCTTACAGATGCAAAATAAGCCCGTTTTAAGGGGAAAACAAACCGGTTCCTAAAGCGCGATCCTTCCCCGGGGCAGGAGCTGGCCGGCCGCAGGCTGAAGCGGGGCGGGGGCTTACCGCAGCCTTACCTGCGTGCGGGCAGAGGCAGCCGGAGAGCAGGGAGCGCAGCATGGGGATGGGGCCGGGGCCGGGGCCGGGGCGGCAGCGCTGGGGCGCGGGCAGCCCGTCCGGCGGGGCCCGGCAGCGGGGCGGGCCGGGCTGGGCTCGCCCTAAGTACCGCCTGCGCGGCCGCGGAGGGGAGGGGAGGGGGCGGCGGCGGAGCGGCCCGGGGCGGTGTGCGGCAGCCGCGGCGGGCCCGGGGGCGGCGGGACTCACCTCTCCTCCAGGGCGCTGCCAGGGAGAAGCTGCGGTGCCGGCCGAACATCCCGGCGGCGGCCGCCCTCAGGGGCGGGCGGGGGGCGGCGGCGGGGCTGCCATCGCCGCCGGCCCTCCCTGGGCTGCTGCGCGTCCCCCGGCGGGCGAGCGGCGCCCGGGCCCGGGCTAGGGCATGGCGGGGGCGGCGGGCAGCGCTCCCGGCGCGGAGGCTGCGGAGCGGCGAGCGGGCGCCCGGCCAGCAGTGACTTATAAAGGGAGCAGCCCAGAGGAATGCATCTCCTTTGGCTGATAAGCCGCGATGACTGGAGGGGTTTGAACTACCTTTGCAAGCCCCGGAGGAGAGAGGGGGAGAAAGGAAAAAAGGGACGGGAGAGAAGAAAAAGAAAAATATTTCAGCACTTGCATAATGTCAATAAACACCCCCCCTCTCAAGTGGCAGGAAAGGAAAGGCTGGAATGTTTTGGGTGGGGAGGAGAGAGAGTAGAGTGGGTTTGGGGGGGGGGGGGGTTCAGTTTTTTTCTTTATTTAAATCGTATGTTATGTGTTCATAATACAAAACTCTGCCTTGGTTGTAGCTGGGGCTGCAGGCTATGCGTAAGAGGGGTGAGGGGGAAGTGGCAGGACTATCCCAAATGCAGGCTCCCACGGGCAGGTTTGTGGTGCCACCCCACTGGAGTGAACTTTCAGCAGGCAGGCCAGGTGTGAAGAGCTCCGGCACGCCCTGGGCATGGCTGCGCTCACCAGCGTGCTGCCTTGGGAAACACGTGGGAAATTACTCCTAGGCTAGGTTTAAGCAATGCAAGCTCCCTACAGCCAACAGCCCCATAACCTATACAGAGTCTCTGCTTGCTAAGAGAGCACCAGTTCCCGCATTACTCTCCCATCCAGACTTCTGCTGACTCCAGCACTGTCAGGAGAAAATGTGCTGCTCTACCGGTTAAACCGGCCTAATTCTGCGGACTTCAGCTGTCCACAGCATCAGCAGCCCCGAGGAGACCACAGAGAGCCAGTGGGTGCTCCAGCCCTACTACAAATGCTGTAAGAAAGCCAGGAGGGAGGGGAGCTGTCAAGGGAGATCCAGTCCAGCTGCCCCCTCGCTCTGCTCCCCAAGGTGCCGGTCCTCCTGTGCCTCTGCAACAAACACCATGGGCCAGATAGCAACTGAAGTGAATTGACTTTTTGCTGTAGCAGTCACTGGAGTTTGCCGATTGGCACCAGCCGCAACTTAAAGACAGGGTATTTAAGTGCCCCTTTTCCCCCACCGCATTGCTGTTGTATTTAGTTATTATTTCATCACTCCCAAACTTGTATCATCCAACAGAACGCATCCTTCCTCCTCAGGCTGGGAGATTCATTATGCTGCTCCCCCCTTGCCTCCCACTGCAGTGGGACAGAGTGTTTGTGGGCTGCACCCAATTTCTTTGCGGCACTCCAGTCACTCACCATGCACCCAGCGCCTGCTCCTGTTTTTCTGGGAAAGCCAAAGAGGGTTGTGTGCAAGGCTGGTGAGAAGGGAAGGCCGTAGATTCCGTTGGGTAAGGAGGTCCCTATTTCTTGTACTGAGACAGTCCCAGGCCAGGGAGATGTGCACCGCTGTGGTTACTGCTGTGTGCTTGGCACGCAATGTGCTGCCGTGCTCTACCCATGCTACTAGCCCGGGCTCACTGTCTCAGCTCCCAGCTTCAGTGGGCAGACTTAAATTATTAGAGCAGCGGAAGGGTAATTTACAGGTGCCTTAGCATGAATTCAGTAGCACTGCTAGCAGCCCGAGGAATTTTAGGGATAAAGTATTACCCACTCACCTCCAGCTCTGCCCGTCTATATACCATTGCACACTCCTTTCTTCCTGCCATAGAGCTCCATTGTTTTGTACACTGCTGAACACACTCCTGTACTATCCAGAGGCTTATTTTTTAAATAACTGGCTTGGAGAAGGAAAAAAAAGCTACCGTGCTGATGTCTGTATATAGCTGCAGCTCAAAGTGCTCTGAAATGTCTCTACTTTGCCGTGAGCAAAATGTTTGATGCTGTCAGAAAGCTAGGTTCCTAAGGAGACTCTCAGGCTGGCCATTGCTAAGCTCAGTTTACCCCATTGCATTCAACAAATGTTTGGGTCCAACAGAAATGACTGTGTTACCAAAATATAATAACTTAAAGAACCCAGTGACAGTAAGCTTTTCGAACAAAAAAAACCCCATCCCCTGGAATGCGCACAAGCCAAGTGCTTTAGCCCTGAGTTAGGGCAAAATGTGGAAGGCAAATGGCTGGCAATGAGCACAAGATTTTAATGCTCTAGGCACTCTTACAAGAGGGCATGTTTGTATGTATGTAACTGATAATTAATATTGGAAGTGCCCTGTGTTGACACAATATGTGACAGTGTTCAGAGTCTGGAGGGCCCCACAAAGCTGTTGTTAGGTGGTGTATGTGGTTATTTTTGTCTGTACTTGAAAAGTTTTAGTAGCATAACTGTGTTTTATGTATTTTTTCAACTCAGGTTTATTGAATATATTAGCATCAAAATATTTTACACCTGAATAGCTTAGCACTGGATCAGGAAAAAGCTATAGCATGCTTAGGACTTTTATTCCAGTGTAAATGCACCTGCCTGAAGGGAGATTTTACCATTTTGTGATTGTATTATTAACAGCAGTGAAACCTTCCAAATAGTGGACAGCATCAAAACCAGCCTACAAGCAAGAAACAAAAGTGGTGCCTGGTTTTGGTATCCAAACTTGAAGAAAGTGCAGAAAAGGGAAACCCATTATTAATGTGCTTTTGTCTAAACCTTGTGAACACCCTGGACATAGCAAAGGTCATATCCCCTCTGTACAGAAATACATTGAGCCCAGTTGGTACTGTAGTCCAGCGAGAAAGGAAGGATGCTCCTATCCTGCAGGTTCATCTCTCATCTGGCAGCAAGAGTATTGCCAGGTCTCACCATTTAGTTGGGAGTTTTGAGACAGGCTGGCTCCTTTCATTTAAGTCCAGCCTGTTAGTGAGGGCAGCATGGGGCACTGGGGTTGAGCTGTATGTTGCTGTGCTGGGGGCAGAGCACAGAGATGGGGAGGAACCATCCAGGAGGGGAAACGGACCTGCCTCAGCCACGGGGACAGCCTGGTCCGAGGACTGGGGCCACCTTACCACGTGCCTCATGAGGATGCTGTGGTTCATGCACACGCTACATCTGCCCTTTCCTTGTGGCTGCCCGGCATTGTGCCAGGGCTCCTTCCCATTCACTCCTGTGCTGAGAGTGTGGGATGGGTTCTCCGAATTGCAACTGGGCAGGAAATTCCCTCTTGAGCTGCAGAGATGTAACAGGAAGAGGAAAAACCTCTTAGTCAGCATCAGCTTCATTTCTGATGGATGCATCAATTTCCTCAGCCATAAGAAAACTCTCCACCCAAAGAAGTCCCCGACTGTGGAAAGCTGTTGTGTCTCTGGATCCCCTAGGGCATCCAGCTGCATCCTATCCTTCTTGTCACCTTTGTGAGACTTGGGGCTGGTGGGAAGCTACTTCAGAGCAGAGGGCACTTCCCTACCGCGGAGAAGCCAGGCACGAGCTTGCAGGGAGCTGCTCAGCCTTTGCACCAAGGAGGGTGGGTAAGGGTGTGCAGCAAGGTCTGTTTATAGTGCAATTCTCAGGTTAGGCACTTGGAAAGCAAGAGAGAGACATTTAGTGGTGACTCCTAAAACTATATGGGTCATTGTGCTGTTCCTCCATGCCCCGGTTACTACTGTGCACTATAGGGGTTGAAATCACCCCCAAACCTCCCACAAAAGTAATTCCTACAGTGTCCATTGAGATGCTCTGCAGTTGCAAAGGAGGATGCCTGTCTTTGCTTCAAAAACTCACCAAGAGCCAGTTTTTGCAGAAGCAGGACAGAGCCCTGAGTGTGTGCAGCCCTGCATGGGTGAGCTCTCCTGGCTGGCACAGGTGTTCCTCTGCTGTTTGGCTTTAGGCAAGTCCCCTGTGCAAATAACTTCATCTCCTTCTGCCGCAGCTTGTCTGGCAGAACAGGATTTTTGTCAGTAGTTTCAGGACCTGTCTTTAAGTTGTGCAGCCCCCAAATCACAGGATTTTTCAATCATGTAAAAGGCCTCTCCACCTGGTGTGAAGTATTCATGGTGCAGAAAACCACATTCCGATAGCATTGTCACTGTGGTTTTTCACACTGAAGCACACAATGAAATAACTGTCAACCTTTCATCATATGTATATATTAGACCTCATTTTCCATCCTGTTCCCAGACCCCCTTAGTTAAAGGCCAGATCTGGACAGGTTGCTCAACTACCTCCTGGTTTGGTTTGTACACCTGCAGTGTGGCACAAAGGGACCCTGTGCAATGCAGTCACCGCCTCGACTCAAATACTTTTTCTTTCATTCTGGTACAAGCAAGATTTTGGGATGTAGCTGGCAGAGGGACATTGGATCCGTGTGACAGCCTGGGAAAAAGGGGGTATATAACATTGTGCTATGGGGGGGCTTCCTATCAGCAGAGAAAGGACAGGGAGGGGATGATCTGTGCAGCAGCCATCAGGGTCGGCTTGGACCTGTCCCTGATGGGTGATTGTAAGGGGCTGCTCTTTGTCTTAGGTTTTAGCTTACCTTTGCCGGATCAGCCGTGCCAGTGGTGCTGTATTGATCTCATTTAAGCGAGGACTGGCAGCACTCCTGCATGAGGGTGTGCAGTGCTCCCCCGGGGGTACCCTGGTGCCACGGGGCTGCTGCCTCGCAGAGCCCCACACCGGGCAGTGTGCCTGCGCGCATGGCTTGGGGAGCCCACGCTGCCTCAGACAGCAGCCCCTCGCACAAGGGCCGGGTCAAGGCCAAAAAAAAAAAAGGGGGTGAGGGGGTCAAAGAGGAAAAGCATGATATTTGCATTCCTGTAAACGGAAGTTTCCAGAGGACTCCAGTTTCCTGTGAAACAGTTCTCCTTCTAACTTGGCAATGGCTGCACATGTACTGCTTGTGCAGGTGAAGGTTTGGGATCAGGAAAGAGGAAGTTGTTTTACTGCAATGCCCTTATGGTGCAAAAAATAGCTTGCTGGGGTAGTGAGCAGCTCAAGTCTCTGTTAGCCATAATGTGTTAACCCCTGCAAATCTTGTGTCTGGCTCCAGACACTTGTCTTAGTCTAGGTACATTGCAGTTTTTGCTCTTTCCTCTGGGAATCTGATAAATACAGTAAATACTCAAAATGAGCAAAACCTGTCTGTACAAGCGAAGCCCCTCTGCATCTTCTCTGCCTCTCACATGGACGCTGCTGCCCTAAGCAATTCCTCAACCACAGAGGAGGAGAAAAAGCTGCCACCCAGCTCAGCACCTACTGCCATGATTCTGCTTGCTGGTGTATCCACGAGCCTTTCCAGAGCAGAGAAGTCTCAATGCCAGGCATGGTTTGGATCCTGGAGCAAGTACGTGGTCCCCACTCCTCCCTGCTTTGAAAGGAGCCCTGATAAGCCAGGTGGCAAGCAGATGCCCAGTGCTGTGCCCCAGGGGGCTGGGGCTGGTGGCTTGCCAGGCATATCACTTCCTTGTGTGCATGATGGAAACACCTTTGTGCTCACTAAGTTGGGCTGATGGGACCTTTAACTTCAGAAGCTGTTGCAACACGTGCTTAGACTCAGGTTGCTGCTCTGTAATGCTCTGGAGCCAGCACAGTCCCCCTCGCTTTCCTGTAGATTACCTGCCCTGAGGGCCCACACCTTTCCCAGCCAAGGGACAAGCAGGCATACCTTGTCAACACCTTCCAAAGGCAGGC
The DNA here is from genome assembly GCF_030463565.1 of Pelecanus crispus. Classification (NCBI taxonomy): domain Eukaryota; kingdom Metazoa; phylum Chordata; class Aves; order Pelecaniformes; family Pelecanidae; genus Pelecanus; species Pelecanus crispus. Next base: position 23,647,903 of record NC_134652.1, read on the forward strand.
TGCGCTGCACTGGCTGCTTTCTGGGTTATGGCACAACCCAAACCCTCTGTTTTCCTCCCATGATACTGCAGGTTGGCTGGTGGCATGTGAGCACAGAGAGGTCTTCATCAGCTCTTCCTCCCCACTGCACACCTGCACCCCTCTCCACCAGTGATTTTGGGTCGGGTGTCTGAGTCAGCGGGCACTGGGGCTCAGCCAGGAGAGAAGGGTGCTTGGCTTGGGATGGGAGAGGCAGCAGAGCGGTGGTGGGCACCTCGCGGCTACACACTGGTGGGGCAGCCAGGCACTAGTGGAGGAGCAGAGGGGAGCGACGCTGGGGAACTGGTGAGGGGCGGGAAAAGCGGCAGAGGTGCTTGAGGAGCAGCAGCAGCCCCTCGGGAAGGAAGGAAGGAAAGGCGGAGGCTGAGATGGGTTGGGAAGAGAGGCACCTTGTTTTTCTGCTGGGACCTTGGTGTCCTGGGGGTGCCAGGGGGGCTGCTTCAGTGGCCCCGACAAAGGGCAAGTCACGGCCAGGGGCACTCTGCTCCTGGGCTCTGCTGGGGGCCATTGCCCTCCTCCAGGGGTGGGGGGCAGAGCCCGCTTTTGCTGCACTGCCTTTATGATTCTTTAATTTATCTTTGTGATGGAGGGCAGCGTCTCCTCCAGTTCAGCAGCCCTCAGCTCAGTCTTTCTGCGGGACAGTCCTGATAGGTGCTGTGGGGTTACTCTGAGGAGCGCTGCGGCAACCTCCCATCCCAGTTCACCTACCAGCATCCCCCTGCTTCGTGCCAAGCAGTGGGCAGCACCCCTCACCAGAGCCCTGCTGTTGCAGGAGCTGCCTCCGGGCCAGCCTTGTCCTTCCTCTCACTGCCTCACAGGTAGTGCCAGAACAGATGGATGGGGAGCTGTAGGGCGATCACAGCCCCAGGAGCAGAAGACATGTGCGGGTGTCTGCCTTGAGGAGCTGTGCCTGCTGCCGCCTGGCTCTTGGCCTCCCTGGGGCTGTGAGCCCATGCCCAGCAGTGAGCCCGGGCTCGTCCATCCCTCCGGCTCACGGCATCCCCCAGAGCTGGGCCAAGCTTTGTCCCCATTCCCCTATGTCCTTTCACAAAGACCATCCCACAGGAGCGAGTGGCACTGTGTCCAACCTCACATCTGTGTGTGCAGGTGCTGGCCCGAAAACGCGGCGATGGGGCAGGGTAAGGGGAGGGTCATGGCAGGGCCGCATAGCGCAGCAGGGCTGGGTGCGCGGCAGCAGGAGCGCTTCCCCTCCGCAAAGCTCTGGCTGAGCACACTGGAAGTGCTGCATAGTTTCATGCTCTGCTTTGTCAAGGGGAGACTGGTAAAACTAGATGGGAATCCAGGGGACCGTGACAGAAAAGATCAGAGGGCATGAGGGAAGGGTCGGGGAGTTTCCCACCATGAAATCGGGGGAAAAGGTGATGAGGAGGAACTCAGAAGAGCAGTTTTGTTGACGTGGGCCTCCCTTTCCACCCTCTGAGGCATTTGCAGCCCCACGAAGCTCCAGCCAGGCCTGGGCTTGGCCTGTTTCTCTATCCCCATCATGACTCTGCCCGGTGCAGAATGAGGGGTACCCTCTGCCCTTGCTTGGTCTGCTGCTGGGAAGCAGCCAGGCTGGGCAGGATCTGCCAGGCCCACGCCAACACCGTGTCCTGGGCCAGAGCTGGGGAGCGACAGTATCCAGAGCATCCCTCAGCTGCTTTGTTTCTTTGCTTTTTATCCCTGGAGAATCCCAGTGGCTGTGAAAGTGCTGCTTAAACCTTGCAATTAACAGGGCCGAGGGTTTGGCAATCTCTGCCTCATTTGCCCTGTTGCAAATGCTGCATCATTATAAATGCTGCAATTGCTTTAGTTTGGAAATGCTCACTCTCAGTTTAGAGCAATCTGTTTCAGTGGAGTGCAGGAGAAGAGTTAGATGTGACTTGCTAAATACATCACCAGAGTTTAAATCACTACAAATAGCAATTAATGAGATCCTGGGCAATTTGCATTGCTTTTCCCTGAATATATGTGCACACATCAGTAGAACTAAATATTTTTCTTGTGTAGCAATTTAATTAGAACTTATTAAAGTAAACATGTCCTGAGGTTTGAATATGATAGAGGCATTGCATTATAAATGTCAGTTTGATTAAATAATGGCTTCTTTGCTTGAACAGGATAACTATCCACCCGAAACACAGAGGTGAAACTTTAGTTAATAACAAAACTCCCACCAACTTCAATAGAGCTATATTTCACCTTAATTGTACTCATAATTATGCTTTCACAATTTGATTACAGAATTGACTGTTTCCCGCTTGGAGGGGGTATACATTGTTGTACAACTCCTACAAAAAAACTGGGAACCGAGGACTGTTGACATGCAGTACATGAACCTCAGCTCAGGAGTGAGGTGATTTGCCCCATCCAGTGAAATGATGGAGCTCCCTTGTCCCTGGATGCAACAGGAGCACTCAGAGTTGCCACATGGGCTTTCACTAAAGAAGATGCCCTAAGATTAGCCTGGAGCAATGGTTGCCAGTTCCTGTGGATCTGGCTACTCCGGTGTTTGGGAGAAGTAACTGAACCCAGCTGTGAGTAGGTTTAAATATGCTGCACAAGACCTAACCACCACTGGAAAAGTTTACAGGGGCTTCCAAGGCTGAAAAATGTTGACAACAACTGTCCTTGACAAGAAGATAGTATTCAGTAGCCAAGGACCTGTCTGGATAACCCCAGGACATACTTTACAAATAGCATCTGTTTCTGCAAACCTGCTATTTAAAAAAATCTCTTGCTCAAGCCAAATCAATGCTCTTTCATTTGTGTACAACTCTGATATCCAGTTCTTGGGTGTGTATTTCCTCTGGACATCCCGGAGGATATCTCTGGCTCCACTGTTTGTGAACTGAAGTTGGTAACATGACTGGGGACCTTCCGCCACAGTCTGCGTACATGACAGTGTGCAAGCAGCAGGTGCGTGCTGCTGCTTGGCCCCATGTCTGGCACCTCCTTCACGCAGTGAAGCACAGAAGCTCAGATTTGACACCAGCATTGAGGTGCTCTGTCTCCTCAGCACGTCAGTTCAGTGCTCTGTGCTTTTCACCTCCCTACCCTAAAAAAGGAGGTAAAGCCAATCTCCATTGTAAAGCTGCGTGGGCATCAAAGCTGTGAGTCTGTATTAGACTGGGTGTTTCCATGAGCAATGAGTGACCACAGCTGTCCAGAGTAACAAAAACGAGTTCACCATAAAGAGACATTTTTGCCCCTCCAAACTAACCCCAAAGCAGGGCTCTTCTAGGTCCAGATGGGAAATGCTGGTGATATGTTCATATCCCATCTGTTCAGGTCTGATCTAAGCCCACCGAAGAAAATTAAATACTACCAAGGACTTTTAGGGGTTGGGACCAGGACCCTTGTGACTTTTATCTTAAGCAGTGCTACTTGTGCTTTTATCTATAAAACTCTGCTTCTCTTTGTATGCTTGTTTAGTGTGGGATGAATGGAGACAGTCTGCTGTTTTACTGCAGACTTCCCTCTGCTTACTAATTTAAGACTGTTGTTCAGACTGAAATTTCCAGGTTGGCTCATGATGAATCCATAGTCTATATGCAGCGCTTGAGAGATATTTCCGTATCCTGAAATAACAGGAGGCTTGTGATACATCACTTCATGACTCTGCGGCGCTCTGCAACTCACAGGATAGAGGACAGATGCCACCAAATTGCGGTACACTGAAACAGTCACTGCACAACAATCCTTCATTGAAAGCCAATACGATTGAACTGATGAGTTAAGACATGCAGTTTTCCATGCCAGGCAAAAATAATGGGCATATGTATTTTTAGTGGATTTGTGTAAGGAGAGCTTTCTTTGGTACCTTCCACAGAGTTTCTGGCAGTGCTTTTAACAAAAAAAAAAAGGAGTGAGAGCGAATACTGACCTCCAGATGACCCAGCTTTGAATCTGGGTGATTTGCAGCCCGACAGCACAATTTGCGTTAGTTTTAATGTGAAGGAACAAGCAAAGACAAAATAAGATATTGTCCCAAGTTTGCAAACTGAATCAGTCAAGTTCCAGTCTGTCAAAATCAGCAGTAGGTGGGGGCCAGACTTACCCTTGCCCCGATAACCCGTGTTCGTGCAGGCTGAGAAGGCAGCAGGAACAAGGGAAGGGCTGCAAAGGGCTGCATAACAGATTTCAGGTAAGCTTGGCTGCCAGGGAGGCACCAAGCTAGAGTCTGATTTTTCAGCAAAGGTTCCACATCTAACTGTTTCAGGATATTTAAAGTCATGTTTTCAAAGCACACCATTACAGAGAGCCCTCTGGGAAGAGCTGGCTGCTCATTTTAGTGCCCAAAAATGCAGGCTAAGCTGTTCTGAAGATCCGTCTGTTTGTGGCTGCTGAACTCTTTTAAAAGCCAAACCCTTTTTTCATATAAACACCAAACTGCCTGATGTCAAGTCAGGTTTGCAAGATAAGATAAGAGTGCTTCAGTGAGGAATAAATGGAGGACAGTTTATGGAAACTGAGTTATGGTAAATAGATAGCATCAAGAAGAAGGGGGTTTTATGTGGTGCTGTGCATAGCAGAGGTGGATAGAGAGTGTATGTATATTTTTCAGAGCTGTGGGAGAAGGAGACAAGTGGGAGGCCAGGGGTTCCCCACCCCTGTCATTGCAGCGGCCAGGAACCCCACGCCACAGGTCTGAGCAAGGGGATCTGGAAGCCGGTGGGGTGCAGCAGCATGGGCTCGGCCTTTCAGAGGCAAGCTCAGAGGGCGATGAGAGGAATGGAGGGAATGTGATAAGGCCGGGGGAGGATTCGGTGAGGGAAGGGGAAGGAACGAGCAGGAGAAAGGAGGGGGTATGAGGAGGCCAGGAGTGCCTCTTTCCACTCTCTCCCAGTTTCCCCATACTGGAGGCAGGTTTGGGTCCCTCAGCTGAAACACCAGGCAACTGCTGTACTAGGGGTGTCCCCATTCCTCTTATGGATGAAGCAGATACCCGCACTAGTGTCCCTTCAGCCATCCCTGATGGCAGGCACAGGGGACAGTGTGCTGCCAGCAGCCACTCATCCTGGCCACCAGCAACCTCAGAAATTGCAAGCCTTTGTTGTCACTGTCCTTGTGTTTGTAGATGACTTGGCCCAAGCAAAGCCAGTGGAAATCTGTAAGTTGCTGTGGATGTTCCTGTGAAGACAGTAGAGGTCTGCAGGATCATACATTAGAGGCTTTTTTTATTAAAAGAGAGCTCTCACTTTTTGAAAAGGTGGGCCAGTGTAATTCCACAACAGAAAAAAGCTCTGGGGTTCACGTGGTTATGCTGCCAGCCCCCGGGAAGCTGCTGAGCTGTGCTGTGTGGCCATGGTGCTGCTGGGTGCTGCAGGTAGAGCAGCCGTGGCGGTGCACCGCCGCTCCCCGTCAGATCTGGTGTAACATTTCTGGCTCCAGCACTAACCCAAGTGTCTGCACATTCTTATCAGCAAGCCTTGCAGGTAGCATTGTATGTTTGTCCACTTGAAATACAAATATTCCTTAACTCTGAAACTCCCTAGCCTCTCTCTTCATATGCTAGCCTCTCTTGGTGGCAATAGATTGATATATTTATATTTAACCTTTCTGGCTATACAAATTTATGCCTGCAATGGCTCACAACCATAAAATTCAGGAAAAAAAAAGACAATTAGAGAAAATCATCATGATGCAAATGTACAAGTGAGCCTGTAACTCACTTGCTATCCCCAAACATGTGAGCTAATGATCTGGCAGTCCTGAGGTATGAACATAACCCAAGCCCTATATCTGAACACCTAGACCTTTACAGAGTTTTAACACAAATTTGGATTGGGTAGCTCACAAACACTTTGAGAAACCTCTAGGAGAAAGAGAGGTGGTGGTCAAAGTCATGAGTGGAGGAAGACAGTGGGATATAAGACAGACAAATCTAGACAGGCTAGACGGCTCTAGTTAGCACCTGACTGTGGGGTTTTTTTAGGGGATTCTTTGTCATAGATCCTAAACTTTTTGGGTTATTGATCAGTTTTAACTCTCAGTTTCTTGCAAGCCATCATATATTTAGCTGAAAGCTAAGGATGGTGCTTTGCAGATTTTCTGGCCTCTCGGAGCAGACCAGACTTCACTGCTGGCACAGAAAATGCTATGTGGAAAGAATTGTGGTGAGGAAAAGATTTTGCAACGTCAGCAGTACCCAAAGGGAGGATGAGGTGGAGTTCTTGGTGAGTAATGTGAGGTTTGGTACCAGCAGGTCTAAATATCTCAGATAAAAGCTGTGATTTCATCCTGGTATTTGGTGAAGATCTGGCCTACCAAGTGTGCTGTGGCCACCCTACTCTCCTCTCACAAAAAAGGAGTAGTCTTCCCTCCCTTGCTATGAGGGTGCTGGCCTCCTGCAAGGGAGAGTGTTACATCTCTGTTCTCACTCCATCCCAGCAGTCAGCCAGCAGACGGGCCTCCTGATCTTCCCAGTGTTGCTTCCCAGGTGGCTCTCCCTATATTGTGGGGGCACATCTTGGGCAACCTCTGCCTCTTCAAAACCCTCCTCCTTTTCCCCAAACCAGATGCTGCTTTCCCACCATCACACATACTAGCCACACTCTCTGCTGCCAAACACACTAACAAGGGTTTAAGTCAATGTAAGGTGGATCCCCAAATGTCACAGCTGTCTGAGAGGCAGGCAGCTGAATTCTGTTTGTGCTGCAGCAAAGGGCCATGCAGCTGGATCTCAGTGGGATATTTTGATCTCACAGTCAGACTATGTGCCGGTGAAAAAGGTGTGTGATTGGGGTGCTGTCATTTTGAGTTGGAGGAAAAAATGGTGAGGAGCCTGCATTAATTAGCGTTAAACCACACTTGGCAGATACTGACTCCTCCGCAGAGTATCTGTTGCTAGAGGGCATGAAAATATACCTGTTGAGTTGGAAGGGCGAGGTGCAGAGACAGTACCAGGAAGCAGGATTTACACCAGGACAGCGCAGAAACCAGTGTGATGTTCTTGGGTGAAAAATCACTTAAAAGAAAGTGGCGATATCCATGAATTACAATCTCCCTTTTCACCCTTTTCACCTGGGCACTGAAGTCAGGCAGTATTAAAGAGAAAATGCTTGTCCTGTTCCAGGCAGGAAAATGCAACTGTGATTGCTGATGACTGTCTGAGAGCTCTGGGAAGAAATATCCCAGCATATGGAAGTGGCAATGTGTTTCTACTGGTGTTTCACCAGTAGATCTCAATGTGTTTTGCAGCAGAAGTCTCTATGGTTATTTCCACTTTTCTGTGGGGAATACAGAGTTCAGGTACCTGAGGCACAGGGAATGGAGGGGAGTCAGGCTTTGTAGGAAATGCGCAGCAACTGTTACCCACCCTCTTTAGGGACCCATGACAATTAAAGCAAACATACAGAAAGCCTTTGGCTGGCATGAGGTCTCAATAAACTAAAACCAAGCTACCTGCAATTCATTGCCTTGATTTTGTGACAGTCATTTGAGTATAAGAGCAAGTCCTGTACAGGGATGGGTATTTTTTCCCGTTTACCTCTTTCCAGCAGGCAAAAGCTAGAGTTTCCTACAAAAAATGCAGGGTACTAGTATAGCTGGCAACAGCAATAACTCCCGTGAGCTCTTAGGTTGGCATTCATCTGCTAGGAACCTCTGCCTCACTTGGTCTTGAGGGCATATTCAATGTTCATATTCATGTTCTCACGGGCTTCAGGGGAAATGAAATGTCACTTCAGCTTCTTTCCCCACAAATCTTTGGTTTTCCCACCACCACCCTAACAAAACCCTCCAGCACTGAACACAATAGTTTGTTAAACCTAAATTGATGCCTTCAGTATTACTGGAATACAAGTAAAGAAAATTTCAACACAGCATTAAAAATATGTCACCTTCACTGTGGCATTGTACGGGAACTGACATGACTTCTTATTTTGTTTGCCCATGGAAGGGAACTGTCATTTTCATTGCTAAAATATTTCTCCACTGGATGGAAATAATTACAAATGGAACAAAACAAAATGTTTTGATTAAATACAGGGCTGGACTTGTTTTTTCCAGTAAATGTTTGATGTTTTCAATTCTCTTCCCTCTCTCCCGGGGATAATATAATGGACAGTTATAGATCACCTTCCATCTCAGAAGATCCCAGATTACGTAGGGATTGCTTCCTTTGCCACTGAAATGTTGCTACCAAGGGGGCAAGCACCATTGAAAAATTTATCGCCATGGGGTTCTATAGTAAAGGTGAGTCATCTTCTGCAGAGCAGGTGAGTTTTCAGGAGACAGACTCCAATTCATAATTCGTGCCAAACCCAGGGGTGAACACTGAAGTGTTAGACCTGGCTACCCCATGGCTGAGGAATGAAAACCAGCAGCTGTTTGAATTCCAGGGATGGTGCTGGGAATAGCTGCGATGAAACCAGTCCCACCAACTTTGATCTTGGATCTCCTGCACAGGATTAAAGGGGTAACTGAGTTTGGGCCTGAGGCACAGGCATTTGGGGAAGCAGCAGGGGGAATTTTCTATGTTTTCATGGGAGTTTACTGAGTATATGATGATAAAGCGAAGATAACTCTGTTTTATCATTGCGATCCATTTCTTTTAACTGTGAGTGCTTCAAGGCCCCTGCAGGATCACAGCGAGGACATCAGCATACTTGCAGTGCTCCCTGCATGGTGCTGCTTTGTTTGGGTTGAAGAGGTGACGCTTTGCCCTCGATCAACCTTGTAAATAAGTATGGAGCAAGAAAAGATTTGTTTGTGCAGATCCAAACATTTTCCTCGTTCCTCCTGGTTTCTCCCAAGTTTGATGTGATCAGTTCATATACCTGCCACTTCCCTGGGATATGAGCAGCTGCCAGAAACCCCTCTGGCTGCTGTCAGCCTGGCTCAAGACACCTTTGCAGGAGTGGCTCCAAGAGAAGAGAGTGCTGTCCATACAGATACAGCATTCGATCTCCACCATTGTCAGAGCAAGGAATCATATTTCTCCCACCCCTGCCCTCTGGCTAAGAAAAGGCAAACATATCATAAAGGTACCGTAATAAGTCTGCTAGAGATGTCTTTGCAGCCTCTTTCTCCTCCCCAAACTGGAATGTGCCTAAGCTCCTTCTGGTCTGCTTATTTCTTTTTTCTGGCAGCCCTTGGGGAAGGCACCTAATACCTTTTTGCAAACATTATTTGTGGACTCAGAACGCCAGGAACGTGTCTTTACAAATAGTCTGTACAATATGTCCTGAGCCCTCCTGTCTGGCACCTAATTATGTCAGTCCACAATGCTCAGATTTCTTTGGCTTTTTGCTGTAAACCAGATTTACTGATCCTGAGCTGTTTCCACATGAGCAGAGTACTGTAATGACCGATGAGCTGCACTCGTATGACTTGCACGGTAGCATCCCAATTGTTCACAGTTCCTAGTGATTCCTGCTTAGGTCCTAGGGCCAATGTTTAATGTTTCAGGAAAAGAGAAAGGCCAGTGCTAGCCCCGCAGTACCTGTGTTACATTGCACAGCACCCTAGGATGCTACAGGCTTGCCCCACAGAGGGTGAGCTCGCTTGATCTATAGTGGACCTAGCACCACTCCCTTCTGCAAGGTCTGTATTAATTAGATGCATCTATAGGTCCAGGTGGGAGCTCTGCTTATGTACCCAGGACTAAGGTTAAAGAGCGGGTTCGTACTAGAGAGGTGGCTGTAGATACACTTCTTATCAAAACCACCTAAAAACCTTTCTTTTGATGAAAACCACTGGTTTTGTTAGCATTTCTCCCTTTTCAGGATCAAGACCACAGCATAAAACCTACTGAGAGAAGGTTGGTGGGTTTTGCCTCTTCTCTTACCTAAAAGAAAGAGGAAAAGGCACTTTCACACCTTTATAGCAATTCCCATTCCCTGTGAAGCTGGAATACTTTATAAATGAGGTAGGTCTTGGTCTCAATGTAATAGTGTTAAAGGAAATGCCTCACTCCCAGTCAAGAGTTTGAGACAAAATGGAAAACAGTGTATCCAGCTGACACCATAGGGCAGGAACTGATCTGAGAGAGAATTTCTTCTGGGTGCAAATATTAACATCTCCATTATTCAGTGAATACTACGTGACCCTTAATGACTGTAGTGGCATGAAAACTCCAGTTTTACATTTAAATCCAAGTGCAATATCTCCACCAACACAGGATGTAGCTTATCCTGTATTGTTTTCATGTGTAGTTTGTACTGTAATGCTTTCTGTGACTTGGGGGTTAAAAAATAAGAGCGTCACTAGGCTACCACTTATCATGGCTTGTCTTCTGCTCATCCCTTATGTTGAGTCATTCATTCTTGGGCTGTGCAGCCTGACTGGATCACAGCAGAAGCTTTCATGAACAGCAGACTCCAGAGGTGCAGAAAATCTCGGGTGAAATCCTGGGAATTTTGACAGAAATTTGGCAAGGAAAGGATATGCACTGACATGGCAAAATACTCAGTGGGTTCACTGAAGCTGGGATTCCCTCCAGTTACCCCTGGGTGTTTTGCTGGCCATCTCAGCCTCTCTCCAAGGCCTCACCTACAGCTGCTCCTGAACCACTACACCCTTTGGTTTGTCTTCAAGGAAGGCTCTGTCTTCTAGACCAGTGTTTTCTGAATGCTGGCGGAAAAGACGGAACTTGCTGACTTCAGACAAGACGCCAAAGCATGCAGAGGGGACTCTACCGTAAACAATCTCTTAAAATTAATTTTAAAAGGAGAAAGGGATGAGGGGAGGAAAAACAAAATACTCAGAGATGCTGACTTGCCATCTACAGTCATCCTCCCTCTCTGGTGATTAATCATTTTCCCCTTTGAGCCCAACAGACCAGCTACACACATTCCTCATTCTCTTCATTGCCGGAAAGAAATTTGACTTTTTTTGGCATGCCTTTTGTAGGATTCAAAATACCTTTGTGCTGTGGTGAGTGTGAGGGAAGGGAGTTTCACTTCTCAGCAGATATGCTAAAAACCATGTATTACGGGCTGGGCTCTCCACCCCACCCAGGTTGCAGGGAGCCATTTGTGGCTGCCTGACCCCACAGCTCTGGCACACGCTGGACTTAACCAGGCTGGAGACTCTGGGTCTGTGTATATTGCTGCCTGTTGCTGGAGATCAATATGCTCTTGCAGGGTGGAAGTCCCTTCTGAGTCATCAAAAAACTGAGTATGGAATCAGAAGGAATGGGATTTAAAATGAGGTAGTAATTTCCTTTTACTGTCTGCATGCTGCAAACTAAGTGAATTTTGGGTCCTATATCACAAAACATAAATAAATCACATTAGTAAGTACAATTGCAGGCAAACCATGTACAAAGTAGATTCCCCTGAAGACAATCTGAACCTGGTAAAGAAGGTATTTGTAATAACAGTTAAATGGGTAAAGAACATTTACCTGGTGATAAAGCTTGTAGCTAGCCCAGTTCTGAAGGAGTTACAAAAAGACAAGACTGATCACCTCATGCAAGCCAGCTGTCACACAATGCGGCTGAGTCACAGTGATCAAAAGCCACAAAAGAAGGAGCTGATTTACTACCCATGGACAGAGTTTCATGAACATCATGGTGGTTGGACCACTCTCACATGTCATCAGTGCTGGGGTTTGCCTGTACATACATGTCTCCCCGCTCCGTGCTCTCAACCTGTACTAAGATCTCAACATGCATGTTTGGTACATTGAACTCACAGATGTTTGTTTTCCCTCTTTGCCTGCCAGCAAAAATTTCACAAGTTTTCTTTTAGCTTGACTTAGAGGTCATTGTCTCATATGACACTCAAAAATGTAATCATTCCTGGTTGGACTTGACTCTGACTGTGAGGGGAAGCAAGGAGTTAGCATGTTCAAACGTAGGCGAGGACTCTGAGCCCGCACCTCTGTGGGTTGCTGTGCAGCACGTGCAAAGCTGCACCCTGTGATCAGCTTTTCCAGATGCCTTAGAAACAGTCTGTGAAACCCCAGAATCCAGTGGGTCACAGGCTGCAGTCAGTCATGCTGTGACCCCCAGGCTTCACTGGCAGATTGGCAAGAGTGCTGGGCAGGTAGCAAGCTGCAGCACAGCAGGATTTCTGTGCTCTCCCTCTCTGCTTCACCTGTAACATTTTCATTTCTTGCAGCCACAAGCAAAGAGGTAGTTCAGGGACCAGGAGCTTTGTCCAACAGGGTTGGATGCCTTCCAGGGTTTGGAGCCACCTTGCCCACCTGGGGTGCCTGGAAATGAAGCCATAAGCTCTGATCCTAGTACGTATTCACGTCAAGTGAGAGCAGCCTGTAGTTTTGGAGCAGAATGTTATCAGGATGAGTGCTGTTTCTCATCGTGTATGAAGTTGGTGTCTGTGTGAATGCACAGCCACAAATCACTGCAAAGAGCCAAACAGTAATGGGCAGAGAAACTAGGAGAGGATTTTGTTACAGTTACCCAAATGTAAGCCAGGAAACACATTGCTGGCAGAACTTATGCTTGAAAGATTTGGACCAGGTGATGAGCTGGATAGAACTGTAATTTCTTAGCAGATGTCGTATTCTCAGTTACACGCAGAAGTGCTGTAACATCCAGACCTAATCATAGTGAAAAACCACAAGCAATCTTTTAAGCAATGCAGGAATAAAAGCTGTGTATTGAAATGCCAGGCTAAGAGCTCACTGTAACTGTCAGACAAATGTGGTGATTTTTTTGTCACTTTTGCAGCAGCTTTTTAAGGAAGGATCCTGGCCTCCAAGCGAACTGCTTACCGGCTGAAGCATAACACCACGCTATCAATCCTTTTCCCTGACAACCCTAATCCTGCTCTGTCTTGTCTGGGCTGCATGCTGCAGCAGGAGCTAGAAAACTGAGAGCTATATGCCAAAAAACCTTGGGATGTTGATGTACAGAATGGTGGGTGGTGTTATTTAGATGTCTTTGTAAACAAACAAGTACAGCTGATTAAAGCTGGATGGCCATAGAGATTTCTGCCTCCCTCTGCACATCCCACCTTTTTCTTGGCAGTTACAGGGATTTCAGGTTACTCAAAAGGCCAGGCTGGAAATAGGTGTCTCAGGAGCTGCTTCACATGTGGTTCAGCTCCTGCTGATGGAGACATAGCAAATCTGGAGGAAGGCTGCATTACTGTAAGCATGATACTCTTGTTACTTGGTGAGATGTTTCAGTCTCCAGCTGTTAGCAAATGCCATTTCTAGTACCCTGCAGCTCTGACTGCCAACTCAGAGGAGAACTTGATTGCTTACTAACACAGAGGGGCTGGCACACAAACATGTTCCTACTTCACTGAGCAACACATCTTACCTTATGTATTTCAGGCCCACAAGCGACATAATTAAACTCGAAGGCAACAGCAGTTTCTTGGAGACTGTGCAGCCATCTAGCGTTATTGTATATATAGCATGCTGGTTACCTGCTGAGACCCCAGATTGCTTCAGTCTTTTCTTCCTACACGTCTCCCAGCTGGATGTTTAACTCTAAGTTACAGGAGATTTAGTTAAACTTGCCAATCCACTGATCTTGATGATCTCTGAAATTTCTGACCACCTGAAGATTGTGCTTGTGGATGGTGGAGAGGATCCTGTTACTGCATTTCTTTTAGCCATAGCAAGTATGGGTTGCTACTATCAGGAAAAGTAAATTTAAATTTGAAGATCAGTGATCAAACTTCAGGGTTGCCACTGCTACCTGCCACAGTGCTTTGGAGACTTTCTCATTTGCTTAGGAATAGGAAAGCCTTGTACATATATTGTGAACAAGTAAGACAAGGTCAAAATAGCCTGAATCTGTATGTCTCACTTTTCTCATCTAGAGAAAACCATCTTATTTCAAAGTCCCAGCTTCCTCTTTGGTCATTCAGCAGACAGGGCAATTAGTACAAGGTACTACTTTTACAGTTTGTAGTAAATTAGTTAGGCAACCTGTGCAGGCAAGGAGCACGATGAAACAACACACATTCTTGTATTGCATACCAGAATGACAAGTAAATCTCAAAGGTGACAACCCAGAGTTACTGCGACTTAGCAACAGCCACTTGACCAACTTGAGAACAGAGCCGTCTTTGTTTACAATCTGCATTTTTCTAACTCTTATCTGCTCTCTTGCACTGTAATTTCCCCCAGCTGTCTCTGTGCCACTAGGTTCATCTCTCTCTGCACCTTGCATTATACTGTGTAAGTGTCCAGGTGTGTAATGAGGGACTTTCATCTTCTGAAACAAAAGGTGATGGACCAGTGACTTTCTGCACTGCAGTAACAAGTAGCTGACTACTGAGGTAAAAGAAATTGCTTCTGGATAGAAGTTACATGTTACAATCTGTTTGCTTGGGCTAAGCAGTGAGTGGAGATGTATGCTATAGAGACACATCATTTTCTGGATCCTGCTACACTTACGGAAGGTGTTACCAGCTCTGCCCATTTAACATCCTTTGCTGGTGGAAATAGCGCTATTCCCAACCCCTAAGAATCTACCCCATGAACAATTTACATACACACTGCCTTATTCCCCTTGTTACCTCAGACCATTAATATCAAATACCGAAGTCTCAGTCTCGAGAGCAGTTGGAGAGGAGCAGCAACAAGCAGCACTTACTCATTCCACAGTAATAGCTGGATCTGGAGGAGGATGTTTGTCGGCATTGCCTTACTCACGTGTGCTAAGCCAGGATAAGTGCCCTTGTCTGCAAGACTGGACGTGAATCTTTTGCACTCTCCCCTTCCAAGAGTCTGTCTGTCTGTGGGATGTTAAAACCAGACCATGGTATGTGTCCAACAGGCTCCAGCCACAACTGACTGATCTAGTAGCATTTACCTGGAATAGTTTTTTAAAAGGCATGTTTTACAAAGTCTTTCACTGCATCAAGTTTTGTGGGTATTGGATATCTGATTGTGACCAAAGAGATGGCTAATTAATTACTGGTCTGTCATTTATTTCTGATGACTTTTACCAATAAACAGGGAAAATAATATTCCAGCCCTAAATTATGGCTAGTTGAACACAGAAACAGCCTGTGCACAAAGGCAAACACTCCCCTAGAAGCTAACAGAGCTGCTCTCCTGTTGCAGGGCGTAGCAGTGGGTCCCAGGCCAGGGGTGGAAGCAGCCTCGGCAGCGGCAGTGGTGGGAGGGAGGGTGAGGATTGCTACACAACAGCACAGGCTCTCCCTGCAAAAATGAATGGCAATCGTGATGCTGAGCTGTCCACAGGGAGCCACAACTCCACTACCCACCAGCAAACCCCCTCCCACCCCAAACAGCTTACAGACAAGGTGTTGGGCAGAGCAGGGAATGGCTGAAACAAAGTTGGCTGATTTTAAGAGAGAATCTGAGGCAAGGTGGTGTATGTCTCACTGTCTCACAAATCTAAAAATGGTTTTAATGACATTACAAAATAACCTGTATGGATACAGGAGCGAGACCGAACATTTGTACTCTATCACGTATTTTAGTGAGAGGGGTATTTTCTTTGGATAAGAGATATAAATTGTGCTCCTTACAATTTCTGGGCAGGGCAGGTCTTATGGTGTTTTTTAAAAGAAGCAGAGACATTAACATTTATATCCCAGCCAAAATCTTTGCAATTTCATTTTCCCGAGGGCTCCTGAAGTTCTAGTTACACCTTCATCCCCGCCTCCTGCCTGCAACTGGTGTTGGGAGCCACTTAAGCCACCATCATATTCCAGCTTGGATGCATTCAATTTGTCATCTAGGTGATTATTCTACTCTTAACGATATAGTTTGGAAAACACTTTAGGTCTCACAGAATGAAAGGTGCCTTAGAAAATAAAGGTTTTCTTTGTTTATTGACTGTGATGTCTTGAGAATAGTTGCAAGTGAAACAGAAGCTTGAAAAAGGCTGCATTCAATTGCTACAATGCCAATAAAATAACTTTATTAGGGGGTTAATAACATTCCTCCCTGCTAATGTTCCCTCACATCAATGCAGAACCATCTCAAGTTAGCTTCTAAACTATGCCTTGCAAAAGAGAATCACTTTTCCATAAACTACAACATCCAGAATCAGCCTCTAAGGCTTTGGGAATGATAAGAATGCCATCCAACTCAGTTATTACTAGACTTGTTTGTTCTACTGCTTCTTCTTTCCCTCCCCCTCTCCCTTTCCAGGTCTCTTTTTTAGAACCAGGACCTCTGGTCCCCATGCATGTAGAGCGAGTTTAAAATCATGGTATGTTTGACATGTGCAAGAAATTACTAGCACAGCATTTTTTATGGATCTGAGGTGATGCGATAAGCCCGAATTTATTTTGACAGCTTGTGTTATTTAGGTGAAGCCAAAGTGTTTGCGTTCTGAACACCAGAAATATTTACTTTCACGTAGATCGTGTTTTGGGAAAGAGGGTTTTCCATCGGTTGAGGGAAGTAGAGCTCTCATTTGGGTTTTAAGCGTTCCTCTGCCCTCTCGCGGGACAAATCAGAAGCGTTGAAGTGAACACCTGGGGCCTTGCACTAACGGAGACAATCGGCCCTAGGCGGGGATCCGGAGAGGCGCACCGGTGCCGCTCCTGCTGGCAGAGGGAAGCAGGACGATGAAGCCCCGGCACTTTCGTTACGGTGCGCCCGGCCGGCGGCTGCTGACGGTACCGGCCTGCGGCGGCTCTTTCCGGGAGGGCTGTACGCCACCGGGCCAGAAACGCGGGTTAACGGAAACGGCACCGCCAGCACGGCCGAGGCCCCGCAGGCCCAGGGCTCACTGCAGCGTGCGCAGCCCCACGCCGGGCAGGGAGGCCCCGGAGCGCTCCAGCAGCGGAGCCCGAGGCGGGGCACCGGCGAGCCCCAGGCGCTGCCCAGGGCAACGGCGGCGCGGCGGGCAGGCGAGCGGAGCCGCACGGCGCCCGGAAGTGCGCCTGGCCTGCCAGCAATCAAGATGGCCGCCGGGCGGGCCTGAGGCGGGGCGAGCGGCCTCGCGAGAGCGCCGCCGCCTCTCGCGCGGCTTGGGCAGCGCGCGGTTTTTGGTCTCGCGAGGCGGGCGGGCGGCGCGCGGCGAGGCAGCGGAGCGGCGAGCGCGGGAGTTCGGTGGGGCGCGGCGGACGGGGGAGGCTGCGCGTGCCGCCCCGCCCCGCCCCGCCTTCGCGCCCAACGGTCCCGGCGCGCGGCCATGCCGGCCCAGAACACGGCGAGCAGCGGCGGTGAGGGCCCGGGGCGGCGGCGGGCGGCCGTGAGGGCCCGGGGCGGCGGCGGCGGCGGGGCCGGGGCGGCGGCGGGCGGCCGTGAGGGCCCGGGGCGGCGGTTGGGGCCCCCGTGGGTAACCGTGCGCTCGTTGCAGAACCGCTGGGAGCAGAGATGGGGGAGCAGGCGGAGGCGGCGGTGATCACGCCGGCCATGCTGAAGGAGGAGGAGCAGCTGGAGGCGGCGGGGCTGGAGAAGGAGCGGCAGATGCTGGAGAAGGTGAGGGGCGGCCCGGGGACGGTGGCGGCCCCCGCACGGCGGCTGGGGCTGCTCCGCGGAGGCGGGGGGGGCTCCCCCCGGGCGGCTGGGTTCGCGTGGGTCTGAGCGCCGTGCCCCCGCGGCGTCACACCTCGGCGGAGCTTGAGCTTGCGGGCCGGGGCCGGCTGTCGTGCAGCTCCTTTGATTTCAAAACAAACAAACGTGAGAGGCTGTTCCAGTTCCGGGCGATGGCGGTGATTCGCAAGCGCCTTTGATCGTCCGCGGAAGGCTTCTTTTTTATTTTGAAGGATAACGGTAGACTCTTTCAGTAAGCAAGAAGCTTACTGCATTTTATGCTCATTTAAGTTTACAATGAGAAGATGATACCTCTTGACTTCTGTCGTTCCGAGCTTAGAAATCTAAGATATCATGCCTTTACAGTAAGCTGATTTCAGAAAGGGTGGTAAGTTCACATTCTTCTGAATTTCTATCTGAAATATTAAAGGCAAGATTTTTTTTGTGTTTCCTGTATGTGTAAATAACGCTTCTTTTCCCTCTTTTTGCACCTTATTTTATTAAAAAAGCCCACCAAACAAACAATGAGCTCTGCAGGACACTTCTATAAATACCATTTATCCTTTCCAGAAATAAGCCTGGTTATGCGTTTCTTTTGGTAGCAGCTATAGTTTAGGCTGCTGCTGTCACTGGCAGCTCATTCTCTTTGCAGTGGTGTTTGAAGGCTGCAACTGAACTGCATCAAGAAGTAGCCTAGCTTAAAAAGCCTAGCCAAAAAGGATCAGGTTTATGCTAGTTGCTTTCCTGGTCTGCTCTCCCTCTCTTCCCTGCACGCAGTTGTGCAGGCACCCCTAAGCTGAGAGGAGCAGGAGCTGCTTGAGCTGGCACTGCTGCCAGGAGAAGCGTACATGTAATGGTCGTGAGAGTTGATGTTTGGTTTGTGTGCTTCTGTTAGCTTGTGTTGTAGGAATGTAGACTGCTTCAAGGAAATGATACATCCCTAACACAAATGACATAACCATTACATTTCATTTCCCTCTTGCTGTGAATGTTTTCAAATGTTGATACTAAGCGTTGGTTGATATTAACCAATCTGTTTTGGAGAGAGAACATGAAAACATGATGCTTCTAGATGTGCGCTGATACAAATTATCAGGGTATCAGAATGCTGTATAAGGTATTGTATTTCAGGCATAAGGAAATATAACCTTAAAAGAACTCTTCTCTTATGCTCTTTTGGGAACTGTATTCTAAAGAACTAATGCTATCACTCAAAATACTTGAGAAATCAGTGTTTGGGGATTTTTCTGTCTTTCAGAGTGCTCTCATTTTCCCCTTTTCTGTTAATTACGTAGCTTTGTATTCAGCCCACAGGAGGCTGATGTCTTAAAAATGGAACTGTTATTCTAAGGGCATGAAAAATACAATTTCTAAGGCCTGGAACTGATTTTAGTTACTCTTTCTCTTTTCACTAAGAAAAGTTGTGATTTATAAAGGTAGGTTTTTAGGCTGCAGCATTTTGTGATACTGTTATTAGAAAATAATACTTTATTCTCCCAGAAGTCTCATAATCTTTCTTGTGAACAAGAAGTCATGATAGAGCCTGTCTTGAACTTCTCTTCAGGTATTCCTTGATCAGACTTGGAACTACAGATTTGGAGGCAATGCTTTTAAGGAGGAAACCCCTGTAGAGCAATTTATCTCATTGCACAGGAAGTATTGAGAAAAGGACTTTTTAAATTTAAATTCTTTCACAACCAACCACTTCTAGCTATAATGTGATAGGGCAGGGTTTTTTTTGTGTTCTCTTCACTTCTTGAGAATCCACAGAGCTTATGTCTAGCAAGGGTATCACTCTGTTGTCGTGTGTGCTTGTATCATGCTTTCTCTGTGCAGTCTGGCGCCAGTGAGACCAAGGGACATTACTCATGTCGTTAAACCCAGGCTTACTGGCATCTTGGGGGCAGTTGATGTTCTTAAAGCTTCTGGGTTTTTTATGCTTGTCACTTTGGCAAACCCCCTGCCAGGTGATTTGTACAGCAATTCAACAAAAGAGTCACTTGTTCTTTCTGTAGGCTGATGGCAAAATACCACTATGCAGATATATAAGAATGTAGAGTGATGAAAGGGTGGCAATTTTTTTACATTTTCAGTCAAAAAACCCCACTTTGAGGCTTGAAGATTCAGTCAAAGGACGAAGTGGAAAAATCATAAGAAGAGTTCAGTGCTGTTCATCATCTTTGAGTTTTCTTTTGTTTTTTTTCCCTTGAAATGTTTGCAGTTGGTCAAGGGAACAGTCCTTCAGATTGACCAATTAATGGAAGGATGCTGTGTTCACTCCAATAAGAAGTGAGCAATAGCAATTTGTGGAATGAAGTAGTTTGGTTTTAATTATATTCTCTCTTGGCATTGCCATCAAGGGTTGATCTTTCTGAGCTGAGGTATTTTTCATCTGAAGGAAAAAAACTGGATTGAGGAGAGCAGAAGCAAACAAAAACTGTGTGGAGGATCATGAGAAGGCAATCTCTTCCCCCAAAGAACTTGTCGAGATAGATCTTCCTCACATAAAAGAATATGGTGATAGCTAACTGGCAAGAATGACATGGAGTACTGTTTGTGGAAAATAAAGGTGTGATTTCTGGGGGAGAGAAACAAGCTCCCCCTTTTCTGTGTCACATCGTTTGTCCCATGATTCAGCTAATATCCCTTTTCCCTGCCTGTTAGTCTTATTTAGTTTCAGAAGATTCCCTTGCCTTTTTGTCTTAGCATGCCCTTCCCCCAGTGTTTCTTCTGAAGGCAAAGATAAGCATCTTGTAAAGCTCTGCATCTTGCCTTTCTAGGGTTTCTTTTGGAGATGCTAATTTATACCTTTTCACCTGTTTGATATCTCAGTCTAACAGGCGAGGTTAGATGTATGCAGAGGGGTGAATGCTTTTTTTTACTTTTTGGGGGAGTCTTGATCTGAGCTTTAAAGAGTAATTTGCAAACTTCTAAATGCACAGGCTTGACTAATTCAACAGAAGTTACTTTTAGAAGCATGTGTGGATTTCATAAGCAAAGCAAGCAGAAGTTACTGTTTTCACGTTGGGAACTGACTTGACCTCTGTAAATTCAGCATGATGGTTTTGTAGCTCTCTGACTATCTTGTTCATAATGAAAAACGGTACCTTTGTGCAAAGGCGCATGGAGGAGCCCCAACTAATACTTGGGAAACCGTGCTGAATTTTGCCGGGGGGGGGGGGGGGGGGGGATTTCCCTCCCAAATTTTGCAGGCTACAAATAAACTTAAATTTCGTTTTGCCCTAAATCTGTAAATAGGAGTTGAGACACCTTTGAGCATTCAAGCCTTGTGCTACTGCATTGGAAACGTGTGTTGCAGAGCACTGTTTACCTACGCAAGTGAGTGCAACCCTCAGTTACTTTCATCTTGCAGCACTTCATAGGTACATGTGAGTGCACACACTTGCAAATCATAGATGTATAATGACTGGAAGGGAAAGGTTTTGTGTGTGTGAGGTAATTGTAGTTATCCTGTAGAAGAACCCTTCATTATATTAAAAGCATTAGCTCTGAAGCATCTACTTGACTTCTCTTTCTGTTGGCCAGGCTCGCACTTCTTGGGACAGGGAGTCAAGTGAAATGCGCTATAAGAGGCTTCAACATTTGCTTGAAAAAAGCAACATCTATTCCAAATTCTTGCTAACCAAAATGGAACAGCAGCAACTGGAGGTAGGTGTATTCTTGTCTGCAGTGGGCGTTCTTAAGATGGGCTGCAATCTGTTTGGGGTCTTTTTGCCATCCAGCTGTTTGAACTGAAGTAAAAGTGCTGTTAAGTTTGCAATAATACATGAAAATCTACTGGAACTGCTGCCCAGGAATGCAGTGGTGCTTTACATAATATTCAGAATTTGCTCTATAAATTAATAGATAAATCAGACTGGAAAGAGCATTAATTATAATTTAAAATCACAGTGTAAAGGTGGCACTGGTATCTTTACAATTCTTCTGTGGGCCTGAGTGCTAGGAAGAGAAAATAAATATTTACAATAAGAAACAAAGTTTAAGGGAGGTAGAAAACCTGGAGGGAGGATAGAAGATGCAAAAAATTGACAAGTCGAAAGTTGTGCAGACTATTTGTGTTAATTACTGAAGGCTGAGGATGAGTCATGTCTTCAGGATGTTAACAGAGGTCCCCCTCAAAGAAATTTATAAATTACAGTGATCTGAGGCCATGGTGTTCCCAAACAAGAGCTTCCATAAAATGACTTGATTTGGGTGGGGGGTTTTTTGGTTTTTTTTTAATCCATGGGCTGCTGAGTTCATATCTGGCTTTATCTTGACTTTCTTCACAGTACCTTTGTGGACAAGCTTGTAAGAGTTTATGCTTGAGAGAGAGGGAGAATCTTAGGAAAAGATTCAGGGCAGTGACGTTCTCGGAAGAGTGACACTGACAGACCTCAGGAACCTCCTTTCTAAAATACTTTTCTAGTTTAACTGTGAGCTCGAATTCATCATTACTGCATTGATAGAACGTGTGTTTCAGTACTAAGTCTTGCTCCATCTGATAAATACCAAGGTCTCTTACCTCTTTTTCCAGGGTCCTTTTGCTTTCAGCAAGTAGAAATAGTAGATGGAATGAAAATTTTAAATTCTTCAAGACACTAAAGCACTTCTTCCTTAAAGGCATTGTACGTTACTTATATTGCTTTCTGTTTTGCAGTGAACACAAGTGGTAATATGTAGAAGTTAAAGGGGAGCTGGATACATGGAAAACTTACTGCAATAGATGTGATCCTTAAGGACTTTGCAATCGGGAATATTTTTGTTGGAGTCTTTTTAAATTACTGTATTTAAGTGTTCAAAGTATTCACTGACACGCAGTTCAGAGCAGTTGCACTTTTTTGTCCAAGTTTTGCTTTATCATTTTAAATTATGTCAGAATAGAGGCTTTTAGTGAGATTGCAAAGCCAAAGTCTGTAGAGTACGCAGAACTCTACCAATGTAATCTATGCATGTTATCACTTCTATCATGGATAGATCTCTTGTGGGTGTTATTGAAAGATAAGAAATGTGTGGGATTTTTTTTTTTTTTAGGAACAGAGGAGGAAAGAGAAGTTAGAAAAGAAGAGAGAGATGATGTTAAAATCTGCCAAGGTAAGACTAACTAGCTATTTTATGCAACTTTCTGAATAAAAGTCTGACAAATTACAATGTCAATTGTGATCAAGGTAAGTAAACTAAGTTAGATTAGCCAGTATTTGACTTGCAGGATCTATTTAATATACCATATTTATTTTAACCATGCTAAGACTGTTTAAAAGTGCTTAAAATTGCATACCATGACACTCATCTTAAGGAGCTGTTTCTGACTAACACTGAAGAAAATGGTTTGAATTTGTCTTGAGGTTTTTTTGTTTTAGTAATGATTGTTTATTCAGCCAAGATGCTGAATAAGTAATAAAAAAGATAAGCAGCAACTTTTTTGCTGTATTTTTAAAAACTGGTTAATAGTAAAAGTGTTTCAAGAAGCTTTCAAAGGCAATGGTTTGAGGCCGATTACATCTTTTTATCTGTGTCATGATAGAGATGCCTAAGATGGTGAACCTCTTCCTATATTTATTTTCTAGGGTCAAAATCCAGTTGATGGCAAAGAGGACAAATCAGGTAATGTATTAGGCTTTGCCTTTTGTCAGTACTGGTGGTTTTTAGTTTCTTTAATGTTTGATGTGTTATATAAACTCAAATGTTATCTTATAGGTGCAAAAAAGAAGAGAGGGAGAGAAGATGGGACATACAACATCTCAGAAATTATGTCCAAAGAGGTAGGCCATAAATAGGCTTTACTGGATTTTTGTAGCACAAATTTTAACTGGTGATGCAATCGCTGTGTGACATCTGTATTTCAGAGCAATGCGTTCTCATATATTGCCATCAGAGATGATCAGCCAACAGTAGTCTGTCTGTAACATAACTCTTCCAACAAAGATCTATGTAATAAGCAGTGTTGTCAGACCTGTAGAATTCGGATGCTTTTTTTTTTTTTTTTAAAGTCTTTGGGGAGGCAAGCTGTGAAGAGACTACATCACCAGTTAAATTTTCAGTTACCTTTTGTAATTGGAATGCGTTCTCTGGTGTTTGGCCTTGTTTAAAGTCACTTGTATGATTAATGATGTTGTATGGAAAGGTTTTTAAAAGTATGTCCAGATTCTTCAATTAAAAGATCTCATGAAATACAAATTGTAGTAGCTTTTAAGGTTGAAAAGCATATAAGCATAATTTCTTTCTTTGTTTCCAGGAAATCTTATCAGTGGCAAAAAAAAGTAAAGTGGAAAATCAGGTATGTTGGCACATGTTATTGCAGTTTGAGTGTGTTAAGCCCAAAGGGAGGGAGGGAAGGATTTTTATATTTTATAGCAGATCTTTAAACTTCTCCTGTAAATAAACATCCTTCTGCTAGGTATTGAAGTCCTGAATTAGAAGTTTAAAAAAGTGGTGCAAGTGAATGCACTTAAATACTTCTTTTCTTTTCAGAAATCCAAGGTGAAAACTTCTAATTTATTTTTTTAAACACTGAATTTGAACATGTTTATACTTTAAAGAACCCTATAGTTTCAAAAATAAAGGAAAGAGAAGTCTACTAAGAAATACTTGTGCTGGTGTGTAAGACCTTATGATGTAGACATTTTTAAGTATTTGGGCATGGAGATAACAAGTGTGGTCCCTTCTGCTCCTGCCGTAGTTTAAAAGCTACATGCACAGTATGAGTTTCTTTCCAACATTCTCTAGAATCTGCTTACAGAAGGGAAATAGCTGCATTAAATTTCAGCTGCTGTGAGGAAGGCTTTAAGTCTGCTTGCTTTTATGGGTAGAAGACTTAAAAAAAAAAGAAATTAAAAATAAAAAAGCCCAATTGCTTCAGTAGCTATCACTGCCCTTCAATTCTAAAGGAGTATAGAATGTATATAAGGGATTGAAATTTTGCATGACATCTACCTATGTAGTAATATTTATCCTAAAAATAAATCCTACTCTTGAGTTGACAGTTACTCAAAATAAGTCTTTGTGTCAATGTGTAGTGAAGTAAGCCAGCCCCTAAGACTGGTGTAAATTGGGCAAAAATATGTCTTAGCTGGGCTGTGATGTGCATGTCATTTGTCACATGTTCCTTGAACTTCTCTCTATAGGATGAAAGCTCTTCTGACAACCTGTGTCCAGAAGACCTGCAGAAAAATGGAGACTCAAATAGCGTAATTAAGGATAGATTGTGTCAAGCTGTGCGACACAGTGCCAAGCAATTCCTTGATCCAGTACGGAAATTTAATGGACAGCCAGTGCCTTTTCAGCAGCCAAAGATTTTTACTGGAGGTGTAATGAGGTGGTACCAAGTGGAAGGCATGGAGTGGCTAAGGGTATGGAGCAATTGTTGATGAAATTGAGTCTTTTGCTGATTGGAAACAGAGAAATGGAGGGGAAGAGACACTAGAAGTCTGTGATCATAGTTGGTACGGGGAAGGTGAAGAAGGGAGAGAGAGTTCTTTATGATTTCTCATGATACAAGAATCTGGTGTTCTGAAGTTGTCAAGCAGCAGATACAACGTTTCAGCATGGGGAGGGTATTTGTAAACATTTCTTTAGACTTTCTGGTTGGTGTTTTCCATTTTTCATTTCTCCATTTATTTTCTTGTTCAACTCAATTGTCTTTTCAGCCTCTCCTTAAAAATACTTTGTGAAAGCAGAAGGACTATGCATACTACTAAGGCACAGTCTTACTATTTTTCTCTCTCAAGGACTTGAATACCTAGCCCATAGGTGTTTAAAGACCCACTGCCTTGCAGGTCTGATGCGGATGAATTTTCCATTCTCTGCAACTTGGAATCTAACTAGGAATATTAACTGGTTTAAAAATGTTTTGTCTTTAGCCTTTGAAATCAAAAACTAAGGAAACTTGCCACAAAAATTGCACACATACATATTTAACTTCTACCCGTTTTTGCTTGCAAGCCAAATAAGAACAACTTTGCTTTTTAATTATCAGAGCCACACAGAAATAATTTTCATTCTGCTACTGATCTCATATTTCCCTTAGGTTTCTTCTTTTTTTCTTCCCCACAAGCATATGTATCTTGTTTTAACAGGCTTAGGCTGATCTCACAAGTGAATGCCGCTAAACTCACACTGTTCTGTCACTGGGAAGTGCGTAGGGAAGACAGGCCTGTCCTGGGAGGGGAAAAAACAGCTTCCTTGGGCCCTCAGTTATAATAACCTCCTTTATGAATCTTTATGAATAGTAGATAGAGTAGCCAAAGAACACTTTTGTGTCTGTCTTTCTGTTCTTTTTGAGAGGTTGCTCTGTCACCTATCAGAATAGGCAGTGTCTGCACAAAGAACTTTTGCTGGAGCAGCTGGCTGTGTTGGTCGGGAATTGCACCTTTTTCCTATGGTGAAGTAGCTGTGCCTACAGCAGCTACTTGAACAGATGAAGCTGAAACAGCACAATAACTCAGTCTTTTAGAGGGGGGAGTTAGGGGAATTCTTTGGAGCTGGGATGAGTGAAAATGTGGGTAGTGTGAGCTGCACTTGCAGCTGAAGTACTTTTTGATAAAACACTAATTTACATCCTTTCCTTTGATACTGTTCTGGTTTTTGCCTCCTACATATGAATGTCTGGTGTTTACAAGATGCTTGTATTTTCATCATGGAGAAATCTTACTCATTTGTAGTATAAAATGTGCCTAGTAGAGAGTTTCTACAGGTGTTACATTTCTGAAGATGTCTATTGTTCTTAAGGTGTGTTGGCTATTTTGCATTTACATTTCTTTTTCTGTGTATGCAGATGCTTTGGGAAAACGGTATCAATGGCATTTTAGCTGATGAAATGGGTTTGGGGAAGACGATCCAGTGTATTGCAACAATAGCACTGATGGTGGAGCGAGGAGTCCCTGGTCCGTTCTTAGTATGTGGTCCTTTGTCTACTCTTCCAAATTGGATGTCTGAATTCAAAAGATTTACTCCAGAGGTAAAAGAAATGAAGATTTTTCTTTTTCTTCCTTAGGTTTAAAAGAACAAATTATTTAATTTGTATTCTAATTCTTTGCCTTGAAACTTACTCTATATAGAACATCAGTTTAATTGTAGTTGTTTATGTGGTTACTACACGCTGTGCCGTGACTTGCTATGTATTTACAGCCATCTTGTAACAGAGCTAATTGTCTCTACTATCTTCTGTTTAGGTTTAAATGAGCTTAGTTCACCTGACTTCTGAACCTCTTTTTTTCAGATTCCGCTAATGCTCTATCATGGAGCTCAGCAGGAACGTCGTAAACTGGTTCGTAAAATTCACGGGCGACAAGGATCACTGCAAATCCATCCTGTGGTCGTTACTTCCTTTGAAATAGCAATGCGAGACAGAAATGCCCTGCAGGTATCTAAGTTCTCCTGAAGGCCCTAGGACAGGTGGAATGCCTCATCACTTACAGCAATGCTTTTGAATATATTTAAAAAAAAAAAACAAACCACGTGCTGCCTGTACAATGAGTGTCATACTGTAGCATTTATATTGGCATTCACTTCTGTTTCCTTGGTAGTAGTGGCTCTGGAATTTTATGCTTAAGAAGTTCTTCAAACACAACACTATCCAAAAAGTGAAGTAAGCAGATAGTTACAGCATACCTACTGTTTTCATTATCTCTCCATAGATGATGGTGAGGGAGGCTTGGAGTAAAAGTATGTAAATATCATGGTTAACATCAGAATGGTTGTTTCAGTGAGATGAGTTTCTTGTAGAAGTTTCATTGGAATCACCTGAGCTTTCTAAACGCAGTTACCATGAAGCAGAGGTATGACATTAACTGTTTGGACTGAGCTCTTCTAGTCCAGCAAAGTGAGAAAAAATAGTAAATAGAATCTTTGTAACAGGCAGTATCAGACGTCTTACTAGCGCTGTTTATCTCATCTGGCACATGCTTTGATGGACTAAAGCTAAGATTTTCTGAAATATGCTTTCTTTTTGTAGCACTGCTTCTGGAAATACCTGATAGTAGATGAAGGTCACAGGATTAAAAATATGAACTGCCGCCTTATCAGAGAATTGAAACGATTTAATGCGGACAATAAACTCCTGTTGACTGGTACTCCCCTGCAAAACAACTTGGCAGAGCTTTGGTCGTTGCTTAACTTCCTGTTGCCAGATGTGTTTGATGATTTGAAAAGGTGGGTTGTGATCTGATCATGAAAACTATTCCCCTTTGTTCTGTTTGGGCATTATTGTGACTCTTTAATTATTAAACTTGCATCAGCATGTGAAGAGCTATTTTATGGTATGGTTGTAATTTGCTATGACTATTTGGTGGTAAAGGCTTTGAAATGTGTCTTGCCTTCACACTTGTTTCAGAAAGTAAGGAAATTATTGTCAGCTCTGTGGATAGTGGAAGCTGAACTCTGAGCTAAGACATGGGCATTTGTGGGAAGAGATATTTGTCTAATAGTAAGTGCCTGGTGCTGCTTGAGATTCTCGGGGGTGCTGGAGAAAGCTGTGTGAGGCTGGCAGACACGGGACCCATGGGAGATGAATCCTTTTTTCTGAAGCAGTAGGGGATCAGGCAGAAGAACGCTGCCGAAACAGTCTGGACTAATTTTGGGAAAAGATACAGACTAGATTGAATGTAATAGATGATAGTGAATATTCCAACTAATACAAGTATTTTTACCAATCACTTAAAACCTCAAGCATCTGAATTGATAGGTATGTTTCAGAAATACATCCTGTTCACCCTCTATTCATGATGGATATTAGTGCTTTGTTTTTCTTAAATCGCAGGATAAGAGAAGAATAGTATACTTTAATAATGAAGAATAATAGCTATGAAGTAAGCTATCCATTTTTTTTTTTGCTTTGTTTTTATAGCTTTGAATCCTGGTTTGATATTACCAGCATTACAGAAACTGCCGAAGATATTATTGCTAAAGAAAGGGAGCAAAACATCTTGCATATGCTGCATCAGGTTTTCACTTATTCTTTGTGTTGTTTTTTTTCATGGTTTATTTCTAACATTGACCATTATTATGCAGCGTGTCAAAATCTTGTTTGTGGAGCTGAATTCTGGGCCTGAGGCTTTTATTGTAGCACTTCTGGACTTCCCTTAGACTTCTGGGGTGTTTTTTTTTTTCAATCTTTACAGCACTTAAAAATGCTGAAAGGAGCAATATACCTCTTTGATAATGACTCATTTTTATTCTTGGAACGGAATTGAGTTTATTCAAACTTAATTGCAGTTGCTTGCTTCTGTTTGCCAAAAGACTTAATTGGCATATTTATTTTGTTGAAAGATAGTATTGAGGGAATTTATGTAACTTTTTTAGGTGTTGAACAGCATACCTTTTGACAAACCAGTTGTATAATGTGCCTGTCTTCAAAACCAAACTAACACTCAAACTTTTTTATGGGGGGGTGTGGAAGTAAATGCTTACAGAACTGTCATTTTCCCATCACATACTGACAGTGAGAGTTATAAATCGTATCTTCTAGATATAACTGTCGGTGACAATTTAATGTTTATTATTTTGGGCTTTCCCAGAATAGCTTGATTTAAGAAATATAACAATCAAAATGAGCTGTTTCATAATAAAATAAGTTTCAGTTAATGAAAATTATTTGAAAGGTCTGTAATGTAGTTACTACTGCACCCTTATTAAACACTTCAAAATTTTTCAAATGCCAAGGGATGTGTTGTTTGAATACATGTATTACCAGCATGCATGTAAAAGTTTTGGAGCAGGTATCCATATTAAAAAATGAAATAATGAACTCTGCAAATTAACTCCCTTGCTTTAAATTGTCAAAATAGCATTTTTTTTTTTTTTTTTAAGCTAGCCATGTTGAGAGCTTTGAGTAATTGTAACACATCTGCTCAACATTTCAGATTCTGACACCTTTCTTACTGAGAAGACTGAAATCCGATGTTGCTCTTGAGGTTCCTCCTAAACGAGAAGTTGTGGTATATGCACCACTGGCAAAGAAGCAAGAAACTTTCTATACTGCCATTGTAAATCGCACCATTAGGAAACTGCTCAGGAATAATGAGGTATCTACTGATACGGATGGTAGAAATGTGCTTGCTATTAATGGTTTGTAGGCAAAAACACATTGGTATTGCTTCATTACCATTGTAACTAAACACACTTTTTGCTTAAATTTTAAGTCTGATTCTTTTGTTATCTATTTCAGTGGCAGTTACTGTGACTGGCCTCAGTGGGCACAGAACTAATACAATATGAGTGTAAATATGTTCTTGATTACTTGTAGCTTGGGTGAAAAACAAGATAGTTTTCATAGTTGTCA
Organism: Pelecanus crispus; assembly: GCF_030463565.1. Classification (NCBI taxonomy): domain Eukaryota; kingdom Metazoa; phylum Chordata; class Aves; order Pelecaniformes; family Pelecanidae; genus Pelecanus; species Pelecanus crispus. Next base: position 23,677,613 of record NC_134652.1, read on the forward strand.
GCTTCTGCTGTAAAATCAGTAAGGTACTTTTAAAAATCAAGCAGAACCTTTCAAAATCTACAGTTACAGACCTTTAAAATTTGGGCTGCATTTTCTACTTAGCAAAACTTAGAGCTGTTGAGTCTAAGCATTGCATGATGCTATCACTGAGACCTCTTTTCAGTATTGAGAATTCTTGGGTCAGCATATGCCTTTGAATCTGAAGCTATCTGCTGTTGATGGCGATGTTATAATTTCCCACAGGAGGAAGTAGTTGAGTTGAGTCCTACAGGCCGGCCGAAACGCCGTAGTCGAAAACTGGTTGATTATTGTGAAGAACATAATGGTTCACCTGATGACTTGGAAAAATTGATCAGCAAAATGCAAGAGGAAGTAGAAAAAGAGAGGTGCCTGCCCTAAAAGATACTTCTTTTTTAATTATACTAAATATCTAATACTTAATATCTACCTCTTAATTTGCTTTCAAAGCTTTGCTTATTCAAATTGATCAAGAAGAATGACATTTCATAATTCGCTATCCTTGTATCTTTCATTTGTTCCTTTTCTTTTACCTAATATTCACTGGGCCATGATTGCAATGATTAGGTTGGACCATCATTCTCTGTCTCATTAGAGTTGTAGTTAACTACAAGACATTTACTCCTAGACCTGTGGCCTTTGCAGGATCTAGCAATAAAATTGCTTCTTGAGTCTCTGTTTTCATTAGTTACAGTCTTAGGTAGGTCCTGCGATGCTAATGCTATTGCTAATACATAAAGAGCTAAAATGTTCTAGTGCGAAATGTAATTCCTTTGGGTTGTTAAAACATTTTGGTAGTGAAGAACTGTGGTTTCACTGAAGACTCAATGGCTAAGATAGTGTTGGGTGCAAGCCAGGGAAGAACAGCTTCATCTTAATTATTTGGTAGTTGAAATTTCATTGTAATAGCTTGGATCCTGGCTACAGCTAGCAATGAGGACAAAGAGCTGAAGAGCTCAGCTAATGGCTAGGTTTTGCAGGCTTTGCAAGGTTCAGGTAAACCTTTTGTCTGCAATATCCAATTACATTCATAGGTACGTCTTTTGTTGGCTCAAAGACAGGACAAGGGATAATGCTGGTGTGCTAACTACAGTTAACTCCTAGGTTTTTGTGGAATTACTCAGGAACACTTGAAGCAAAGTTTGGCCTCAAGACTGGAGAAAAGGGAGGAGTAGTTTCCTTGCTAAATTTTGTAAAATATGTAGGCTTAAGCTTGAGGCCCGGAACCCAAATGGCCAGCATGGTTATTGCTGTTTTGGTGACAGGTATTAGTCACTTTCTGGTGGTTAAGATCAGACTTGAGGTTCAGGACTGAGGGAGCTGAGGAATCATGTTCATTCCTGGGTTTCACAGGGTCTATTGGTAGCTCTAAATTGTTTGGAAGTCCCTTGGGCATAAGGAAAACCAGGTTAATCTTCAGGGTTGAAATGTATTTATTTTGCTAGATTTTTATTGTAGTCCAGTGGACTTTGCAAGAACAGACACTTAAATATGTTTGTATTAGTTTTATGGTATGCGTGGATCCCTTATGTTGGAGACGGTACTTAAATGTGGAAGAGCTAAGTAGCTGTATTCATTGTGAATCCTGCAATGTGTATGTGTGGCTGAAATGGGATAGGCAGAGAGCTGATTTTGGAATAGCTTATGTATTGTTCTGCCGGAGATCTGACTGTTCGTTTTACAGAGGGCTTGTTTCTGTTCCCTTTTCTGCTGGGTGACTTGCACAAGTTGTTTTTTTCTGCTTCTGATTACTACTGACTGCCCTTTTGTATTTTAAACCAATAATGGCAAACCCTTGTGCCTTTGGTGCCAAGTGTGGCACTAAAAGAAGTTTTGTCTGCTAGTAGCTTTACTGACTATGAGGGATTTTGAGGACATTTGACACAGCATGTGAGTCCATTGCTTGATTTTGTTTTTATTATTATTTTTGTTCTCTTCAGTATCTGTAGCATAATAAGGTGACACTTTCTGTACTAATAAGATGACATATCTTTTCAAGGCCAGTGGTAGAAGTGAGCATTCCCATGGATTCAGAGGTGAACCTTAAACTGCAGAATATTATGATGTTACTGAGGAAATGTTGTAATCACCCCTATCTTATTGAATATCCATTGGACCCTGCTACACAACAATTCAAGGTACATATTTTACAAGGATTATGAGAAAAAATATTCCAGGCATTAAAAAGCAATAGACTGTGAGCTGACAGCAGTAAAAATGACCTTTTCGATGTATTTCGCATATGCCTTCCCATTGAATTCCGGCAGCGTACTGAATCATTATTTGAAGCTTCCTGCAGCAGCAGTTGCAGAGACCAGTTCGGCCTCTGTACCCATTTAGCCTTTGCATAGCGATGCCATAGTGTTCTTCATTATGGCAGCGCTCATCTGCTGGGAGCAAAGTTATTGAATTCAAACAGTAGCTGGGTTCCATTGACTCCAGGTATTTTAGGATCTGCCTCAAGTTCTCATCACAAAAATTGTACATGCTGCAGGAGGTGCAGTGGTAGCTTCCAAGTGTGAGGTGTTGAAGGGCTGAACCAAGTACAACAGAGTTGTCTGCTCATAGAATACAGCGTCCTTTCTCCTCGAAAGGGGAAAAATCCAAATTATGTCACAAAGGCCAGCTGTAGTTTAATCAACACAAAGCAGTTGGCAATATAGGAAAGTATGAAGTAATTTGAATTGAAAGAATCTTGAACAACTGGAAGTTGCTTGCACTTTCTAAATGTAGGTTCCGTGGGCATGTGTAGTCATGTTTCCTGTTCAGTGAGTGATAACAGATTCAGCTACACTCAGGAGCAAGCTGTTGGAAGTTTATCAATGTAGAGTCAGTGCATAAAAAGCAGATAGCCCAGTCTGGGTGGTGAGGGGAAATTCGTTAATGTGTAGAAAATGAATACTCTCTGACGGTTGACATCACTTGCAGAAGCTAGTACCTGCTCAGGAAAATGGATTAGGAATTATCGAGGTGGCTGCTGTATGGCTCAGATCTGAGAAGTTTCTTCATCCCTGTTCTTAGCCCATAGCAAGAATTAGATATAACAAACTCTCTTGAGCAAAAGAGGGGTCTGAGGTAGCAGTGTGAAATCTTGTTCTGTGAACGTCTGTCACTTGGTGTGTAGTAACTTGTTCAGCAGTGCTTCCTTATGTCCAGTAGGTGGAAGCCTTGTGCATTAATTACAAGCTGGGAAAGAAACAACAGTGCTTTTCCATGTGGAAAAGTGCTTTTCCATTTTTCCATCAGGGTTTCTCCTTCCAGAAAAGGGATGAAAACTAATTAGTTTTTTAAAATTATTTGGGCATATGAAATGGTGGGGTTTGATTTAGTTTCATCATGATTTAAGTGATTCAATGTAGTTTGCTAAAATTAATGTTGCTTCCAATCTTATGGCTTGTAATTAAAAAGATGGTACAAGCTTGTTTCTGTGAGAAGCTTTCAGACAGCTTTTGTTGGTACTTCTGAGTCAGGGAAACCTTTGATATCCTTCCCTCCTAATATATGATCCCCTCTCCCGTGTTCCAAGGTTGATGAAGATCTAGTAAAGAATTCCGGCAAGTTTCTACTCTTGGACCGAATGCTTCCAGAACTGAAAAAGAGAGGACATAAGGTAAAACTAATGATTTTTGGGGGGACCATAGTTGTCTCCTTATGACCAAAAAACGGTATTAAGGAATCTTCCCGGTTTTGTAGGTCTTGTTGTTCTCGCAAATGACTATGATGCTTGACATTTTGATGGATTACTGCTATCTGAGAGACTTCAAATTTAGTCGACTGGATGGCTCTATGTCCTACTCGGAGAGAGAAGAAAATGTAAGTAGATGTACATGCCCTTTGAGTCTGTTAGCAAATTCTGCTTGTTCCTGTGATGCTGGAATATGATTTCACATAGCATTTAGCCTTTAATAGGCAAGAGACGTCTATGATGAAAACTGACGTCCTTACTGCTGCTTTAATATCTGCAGCTCAGAAATACTGAAGCAATGAAATGTGTTACTACCCAGTATCTTGGGATATGCTTAGAATGATGGGTGCTCATGTACTCTGTTGCCCAAATGTGAAGTATGTGATGTATCTAGATTGTGGCAGATGCTAATCCCAGCTTTACCCCTGCACGTATTGTTTCCTAGCATCCAATATGTGATGCCAACAGCTATGGGAGCATACTGCAAGTCTAATGCCAAATGAAGTAGACTTCTAGGAAATGAGGTTTTGTACCTAGTGGGACACCTGTAATTTCAGCCTGAAATTGCACGTGGATTTGTTTCAGCACAATCCTTTGTTCTTTCATACTTTTAATGGTTTCCGATAACCACAGAATGCCTTACTATTGAGGCACATATTTATCATGAAGAGCAGCTATGCAGGGTGGTTCTGGAAAACCACCTCTCTGAGGGTCTTGCAGGGATGTATCTAGGGGATGTGCTGCAATTGTCACCTGGTCTCCAAAGTATGCACTAGTGTTTATGAAGATTTGTCATTTGCCACTGTTTTTCCATTTCTAGTTCAAATTGTGCTTCCCTTTGCCCCATGTTTTTCTGTGCCGCAGTGTGACTGAGGAAAACCAAACCCCTAAACACTTAGGTTGCTACTGTTAGAGCTGATTCTTAGAGGAAAGGCTAACTAGCAACCTGTCAGCAAGCTATAGTGACTTTTATTAAGCTGGTAAAATTTTGTACTGCTGGCTTGTGGGGATTTTTAGGAGTTGATTGTGTGCCTACCACAGTGTGGTATGGGTGCAGGATGAGAGAAATCTTCCAGATCACCAGCTGAAGTTCAGCAAGGCTTTTCCTAGTTCCATGATTTGCTGCTGGTGCTGCAGATGCTGATGTCCAGGAGAGCCCAGAGGATATGGGGCTTTCAGAGACCTTGGGTAGCTGCTTCCACCTGGCAGTGGGGTGATGGTTTCTTTTTTCTGCTGTGATCAAAGTCCTGAAAATTACTACACACTTGTAGTTTTCTGCCAGCATGTGGGTGGTCAGACTAAGTGTACTAGGTTTTGACTGGTATTGCAGACCTGGTAGGAGCATCTTGCAGTGATGATGCAGGCTAGATGCTGAGTAGGAGGCCAGAAAGTTACTCTTAGTTTTGAAGTAAGAGGAGGAGGAGGTATACGGGGTGGCTGGAAGTAACAGTCAAGTTGGCATCAGTATTTTAGATTGTTGCTTGCATCAAGAAGTAGATACAGTTTTAGGCTCTGCCAGCTTGGACTATGCTCACTTTGCTCACTACTGGATGGTAATTTATGTGGAGTGAATGTGATTTTGACCATACCTCACTATAATCATCTCCACTCTGTGTGTTAGACAGACAACTCATTGACTAGAATCATCAGATAAGAAAATACAGTTGCTTCACTTCTTGGTCGTGTTCTGTCCCAAATGCATGTGATGTTTCTTAGAGCCTGAGTTCGGCCTCTGGCAGTGCGTGCTGTATTTTATCTTTGTTCATCTTTTTAAACACAGGTCTCTCAAAATAAAACATTAGCTACGTTGTGTTTAATCCATCTGCTGTTTTTTAATAGACAAATTCTCTTCCAGATGCATCAATTTAATACTGACCCTGAAGTCTTCCTGTTCTTAGTGAGTACAAGAGCTGGAGGCTTGGGCATTAACTTAACTGCAGCAGACACAGTTATCATATACGATAGTGACTGGGTATGTTGACAGACTGTTAACCTAGTTATATGTGTCATAAAATGCTTTCTCTATTGCTGCTTTTGATAATCATTTACTAACCCATTACCAGACCATTTCCGTAACTTTCATGAGCTGTTACATGAAGATAATAGTAAGTAGTATATGCAAACATGTTATATGTGAAATATGCAGGCTCATTTGAAAAGTCCTAGCTTACTGAACAACACAGTGTTAGAGTTGGTTTCCAAAACTAGCCTGTTTGCCCCTGAGTTACATGAAAAGCAGGAGGGGTTTTTCTATTACTGTTGAAGATATGTTTCCTTCTTTTGATCTATTATATAAGTTTGAATGTAGCTGGACCTTCTACAGGTTCTTTGTTTCCAACAGCTGCCATATTTAGTACTAGCCCCTTGAATTTCGTGTTGTGGCTTGCCACATGTGTTTTAGCCAGCTAGGATTCTGCTCCTCCTGCGAGTCTGGAGGTTGGGAAGAAAAGAGGTATGGAACAAAATGACTGAGGAACTCTGCATCTTCACTTTATTTTAATAGACAGCTCTGCTGTTTGCATGACTATTCAGCTTCAGGAGAGCTAAAGCAGCTTCAGAAATGGCTGAAAACTTTTAAAATCCCTTTTCTTATCCTCCAGCAAAAAACACCACAAACCTACAGCTAACACCCTCAGCTAAATTTGTGATACAAAACATCCATCTGTTGAAAGCACACAGTGCAGAATTAGTCTGAGCTAGTTGGGTTACTCTGGCTGTGCAGCTACAGCAGCAGAGCTTGTCATGGACGAGTTTAAGAGTAAAGAGATGTAGAGTTCTATTATACTGTGGCTGCCCTGCTTGTTGCTTCCACTCTGACTCTCAGAGCTTGCCATTGAAAATGCTACTTGTGGTATGTCTCTTAAAAAAAGGTTAATGATGTAGCTAACTTGTTTCTTATCTGCTCAGAACCCTCAGTCAGACTTGCAGGCCCAAGACAGGTGTCACAGAATTGGCCAGACAAAGCCGGTGGTTGTTTATCGTCTTGTGACAGCAAATACTATTGACCAGAAGATTGTGGAGAGAGCTGCTGCCAAGAGAAAGCTGGAGAAGCTGATTATCCACAAAAGTTAGTATCTTTCTCTTATGACTGCCTGTAAGCATATGTTGCTTCTTTAAATCTCAAGAGAGAATGTTTTGTGACGGCTTAGTATTTTTTCTTAAATGCAAAAAGCTTCATCCTCCCAACAAGTGGCTATATAGTACTACTTTTCAAAAAACATTCTTAGACACATTGTAGGTAAGTTCTGCAGCAAATTAAAGGAAAGCACTTCTAGTATTTCTGGACTTGCCAGGTTATGACTACTCCTTTGCTAACAGGTAAGGAAAAAAAGAGGGGTGATGGGACAGTGAGCCTACCTGGAAGAAATATATGTAAAACCAGGCAATAAGAGAGTAGAGCTCTGGGCTGGTTGGCAGCTTGTCAGCAAGATTATAGTTTGCTTGACCCAAATGTTTTTGGACTTTCAGTGTCAAAAACGCTGTGGGTAGATGACAAGTTGCTTATCTTTTGAAAATCAAATTAAATGAACCAGAATATAGAATCATAAAATCGTTTAGGTTGGAAAAGACCTTTAAGATCATCCAGTCCAACCATTCATTAACCTACACTACCAAGTCTACTCTAAGCCAATCAAGGGTAGACTAGACTAAACCATGTCCCCAAGTGCCACATCTACCCGTTTTTTGAACACTTCCAGGGATGGGGACTCCACCACCTCTCTGGGCAGCCTGTTCCAATGCTTGACCACCCCTTCTGTAAAGAAATTTTTCCTAATATCCAACCTAAACCTCCCCTGGCGCAGCTTAAGCCCATTTCCTCTCGTCCTATCACTAACTACTTGGGAGAAGAGACCAACACCCACCTCACTACTACCTCCTTTCAGGTAGTTGTAGAGAGCGATAAGGTCTCCCCTCAGCCTCCTCTTCTCCACACTAAACAACCCCAGTTCCCTCAGCCGCTCCTCATAAGGCCTGTGCTCCAGACCCTTCACCAGCTTTGTTGCCCTTTCTGAACACGCTCCAGCACCTCAATGTCTTTCTTGTATTGAGGGGCCCAAAACTGGACACAGTATTCCAGGTGTGGCCTCACCAGTGCTGAGTACAGGGGGACAATCACCTCCCTGCTCCTGCTGGCCACAGCATTCCTGATACAAGCCAGGATGCTGTTGGCCTTCTTGGCCACCTGGGCACACTGCTGGCTCATGTTCAGCCAGCTGTCTGCCAACACCCCCAGGTCCTTTTCGGCCAGGCAGCTTTCCAGCCACTCTTCCCCAAGCCTGTAGCGCTGCATGGGGTTGTTGTGCCCGAAGTGCAGGACCTGGCACATGGCCTTGTTAAACCTCATACAGTTGGCCTCGGCCCATTGGTCCAGCCTGTCCAGGTCCCTCTGCAGGGCCATCCTACCCTCCAGCAGATCGACACTCCCACCCAATTTGGTGTCGTCTGCAAACTTACTGAGGGTGCACTCAATCCCCTCATCCAGATCATCGATAAAGATATTAAACAAGGCTGGCCCCAAAACAGAGCCCTGGGGAACACCACTTGTGACCGGCCGCCAACTGGACTTAACTCCATTTACAACTACTCTCTGGGCTCGGCCACCCAACCAGTTTTTTACCCAGCGAAGACTACGCCCATCCAAGCCATGAGCTGCCAGCTTTCCAAGGAGAATATTGTGGGAGACCGTGTCAAAAGCTTTGCTAAAGTCGAGGTAAATGACATCCACAGCCTTTCCATCATCTACCAGGTGGGTCACCAGGTCATAAAAGGAGATCAGGTTGGTCAAGCAGGACCTGCCTTTCATGAACCCATGCTGGCTGGGCCTGATCCCTTGGTTGACCTGCACTTGCCTGGAATGGAAAAGCAGATAAAAAAATTCTTACTGCTTGCAGTTTCATTTATAACAATTCTTCATTTGGAGCAATATGCCTACCTAATGACATCTAGAGCAGCGTTTCATGATAGGAAGATTAGTGTTGCACTGGCAAACTTGCTTGAGTAGGGAGTGTTCCTATTAAGATTGGTAAAATGAGTAGCGACTATAGAAAATTGGTTTCTGGGGGGTTCCTACTAAACCTGGTTGAGATTGCAAATCCTAGAGCTGTAAAATCACTGTAAAAAAAAAAAAAATCAGCATCCTGTTTGCATCTGTCCTTCTGAATTTAAGAACAGTATGTTATAACCACAGTAGAACAGTCCTGTTTGAACAATTAACTAGAAGAATAGTCCTTGATTTTATGTGCAGAACAATGGTGATTCTTGTTCTGTTCTTGATTATATAACTGGTCATACTCAAAAGTCTTTAGAAAGTGATTGGGCTGAAGTGTCTCTTGGGGGTAAATTTTTCTTGTTTGGGTCCCATAGGAATCCTGCTTTGCTTCTGTAACTTATTGTATTTCTGATATTTGGACAGTAGCTCCCTATAGCATTTTCCAAACACTAAGCTCACTTGAAAAATCCAATTCTTCTAACTTGCTATGGGCTTGTGACAATAATTAGCCTTATATTAAACTTTAAAGGAGGTTAAGAACTTCTCATAGTATATTAAGGGGGGGGGGGGGAACCCCATTTTTATGAGGGCAGAAAGGCCACACCTGTTACTGTGGACTGCACAGTGCACTGCTTGTCAAGCCTAAGCTGTGGTTTGCCTCTGGTTTTGGATGATGTTAGCTAATCTTTGTTAGATGCTTGCTTTATTCTATCTTTAGCATTTTTCTTTGTAGTCTCTTTGCTACTGTGGTCTTGGTGTGACTGCCAGGACTGCTGTTTGACTCTTTGTAGGCGTGTTAATGACCAATTTAAGTAAGAAAAAAATGTTTTTTAATGATTTGATTATGGTCCAACCTGAAGTTAAAACCAAAGTGGCAAGATGTGCACACAAACCAGAATGGGCTCTACTAGTAGATGACTGCCATATACTAAAGTAGCAATAGGAACTGGGAGTAGTTGTACTGGAAGGAAGCTAAGTGTCAAGCTGGGTCATGCCTTCAGTTTTGCAGTAAGTTGAATATTTATCTTTGTAACTATTGGTGAATTATATCTAAACCTTAGGTAGGGGTATCCCCTCCAGGAACCTTTGGATCTGTAAAGGTGATGTAATGGATCCTGTGTTTTGAATATCTAAAAAAGTGGAACTTTGGAGGAGTGAATGAGGAAAATCATGTAGGGTGGGTACAGTACAAGTACTGGAGCTTAAGAATTGGAATTTGTTGCAAAACAATGCTTTTTTTTGCCTTAGCACCAGGTTTTACTCTTTCCATTTTGTGCTTCTGCTTTATTGAAGAAAGTTGCCTAGGAAACTGTATGAAAACCAGCATGATTTTAGTTGAATTAGTAGATGTTAGACTAAGAGGAAGTGATGGACATTAAACTTCTATTTAAAGTATTAAGTGCTTGATAGGGTCTCCTGTATTTTTCTCTGTGTCACTATTACTGCAACCCAAGGCCTGGAGAGCACTAATTCAATGCCATGTAGTTTGTGAAACTCTGGAAACTAAAAGGGAGAGACTGCATCAGTAATAATGCATAACAGGACCTGGATCCTGGATTGCAGCAGGAGATGTTAATGGGGGAGAGAATCCTGGAGCTCAAACCCCTCTGGAACTTGCATCCGATTTGCACTTCACAGAGAAACAGACGGTCCTTGGAGGGAGATGGGAAAAGGGGTGGGGAGGGCTTCTGAAACCAAGACACAGGAAAGAACAGCAGTGAGTGTGATGAAAGGGATTGATGAAGACTCACTAATAAAATGGGTACATATATTGATAAAAACTGAGGAAACTTGGCACAGAGCAGTAAGCCTTACCTGTCTCCTTGAAATGTGCAAGTCTGAGCTGGACTTCATCCATGCTCAGCTTTAGTTAAGTAATAATCTTGTATAATTTTTTTTTTTTAAATTTTTGGGCTGACATCCAGATTTGTGTGTAGATAGGTGTTAGCATAGTCTCTTCAAGAAACCAACTTGTCAGGTGTATTATTCTGTCACGTCTGTCTAGTCCATTAAACTGAGGGATGTTCTCTCTGCAAACCACATATCTTTCACATATTTCCTGTCTTACGGTTAATACTGCCTACTTTGTTTCAACCAGCTTACAATACAAAGGGAACAAACTTCAGCATCCACCATCTAACTTTATTTACAATGTTTTTACTGTAAGTAGAACTAATGGCTTTTCTGCTCTGTGTGTGCGTGTGTGCATGTTGAATTGGTGTTTCAATCAGTTCTTCTGCATACTGCAGCTAGAAAGGTGAAAGGCCTGCATGTAAACTTTCATGTACCTCTGACTTTTTTCACCAGTTAGGCTATTAGTGTAAGGTGTGTTTACCTGAGGGCTAAAACAATGAAACATAGCATTAGTTTTGATGTGCAAGAGTAATTTGTTCAATGTGTACATCCAGCATTGATTTAACAATTTACAGAATTTGTTCCTGTTTCTGTGTACTTTCTTAAAATTTCTCCTTTCTACAGATCAGTTTAAAGGTGGCAAATCTGGTCTAGCACAGTCAAAGAGCTGCCTGGACCCTCAGGAATTAATAGAATTACTGAAATCCAGAGACTATGAGAGGTATGCAGATTTCATATTTTTCTTGGACCATGAGTTTGTAACTTGCAGCTTGCAAGCAGCTGTCAATAGCTCTTGTCTTATGAAGTGGTATGTGGATCTTCATAGCGGAAAGAATGTCCTGGGGATTCTGCTATGTGGGAAAACTGACTTCTATGCAATACTACCTGTAACATGCTTTTATCTGTATTAAGGGAGATTATTTCTTCCTCAACAGGGAGGTTAAAGGATCTAAAGAAAAAGTAATCAGTGATAAAGATCTAGAGTTACTCTTGGATAGAAGTGATCTTATTGGTAAGTCAGAATTTTCATCTGGTGGTTCTTCTGTTCAACAGTAAACTAATATTTTGTAAGAGTCTTTATATGTAGAAAGCTGCTATAGCTTCACTTCCCTACAGCTGTGTTGTACATCTGAAGAAGGACCCTTTGGCCCCTTTACTGACATTTCCAATAGGATTTGCTGAAGAAGAAATAACAGAATTTAAACAAAAGTATTCCAGAAAACCACATTCATGCATAGTGTGCCCTGAGCATACTGTGAACAGAAAGCATAGGTTAGGAGGTGTTCTGCAAAGCAACTTTCCCTGTAAGTTGCTGTAATTGATCAAAATAGAAATTATTCTCAGAATAGAAACTACTCTCAGAAGAGATATATTTCAGCAAACTTGTTTAAAAACCTGTTTTGGTACTATCATAATTCAAAACATAGTCTTAACACCTTTTTTGGGGAAAAAATAGGGTGTTTCAGAGTTACCACGGCTTGTCAGTGGGTCAACTTTTTTTTTTTAAAGTAAGTTGTCTGCAAATCTAGTGCTTGATCAGGCCAAGATACTATTAAAAAACCTTAACTTTTCTGAAAAAGGAAAAAAGGCTCGCCAAGTTCATCTAAACAATAGATCTAGTATGCTTTTTCCTTCGTCTTCTTTAGGTGATATAAGCCTCAAAGCATAGATGCAGAAAAAAAATCAGTAATTACAGACTTTGAGTAAAAATGATAGCTAGCCTTAAATAAGTGTGGTATGTATAGTTTGAGTAAAATAACTGCCTTAGGAGAACTGTTGCTATATTTAAATTTTTTTCCCTGGATTATCTAAAGAAATTGTTTTATAAAACTGCTTATTTCAGTTAACTGACTGATAATACAGAAAATGATTCTTGATGCACTGATAATACGGTCTATGTCTATCTTTACTAGTTCAGGCTGTGAAACAATCCGATTTCTCCTTTCAAGTTGGAGAAGGTGCCATTTTGTGTTATTAGTGTGCATCATATTTATAATGGTTGGGTTGTTTTCCCCCTTGGCTATACTAAGCAAAATTAGTATATTGTCAAAAAATGTTTATACAAAGATGTTAGTCTAGCATTGTGTACTCAGTATTTACTACAGCTAACTGCAGTTAATGTTTTAGAAACTAAAATGCCACCTCCCACCCCTGTAAGCCATAATTATTAAATTTGATATAAAGACAATACTTTTTCACTAGCTTTATGTTCACTGGAAGGGCAACATAGTGATTGCAAGTGTTAGGAAAACAAGAGGTAGGTCTTTGAACTTTAGAAAAGAATATTGCTTAGCAGAACCGTAACTTTCTGTGTTCTCCTAGTAACTTCACTAAATAGGTTTACTGCATTCTGTTTTCTTCTCAGGAAAATGAGACTAGTTCAGGCAGATTTTTTAACAGCTTATCTCCATTCAGATTTAGCCAGAGGTGTTGGAATTTTTTTTTTCTTAAAGTACACAACTGAAAAATATTTTCAAGCACAAACTTTTAGTAGCAAACTGTTCATGAAGGAGCAAAATGGTTTGTATCAACTTGCTTTCCAAATCAAAACAAAAATACATCATACAACTTTTATGTCTGCAATAGGTGAAGCGTCTGCAACTTTACTGTTATTGTTGATCTTTGTTTTGTTTTAATCCTAGATCAAATGAAGACCTCTGAAAAAATGAAAAAGGAAAAAATGGGTGTCTTCAAGGTCCTAGAAGAGTCGTCAGATTCCAGTGCAGAATGTGTGTTTTAGTGTGCAAATGTGGCCTGTAGTCTTACAGGACAAACGTATGACTGACATCAGATCTTCCAGAGATGTCACACATATTGATCCCTTATGCTGACTTTCTTTAAGGCCTTGTTCAAATCCCTCGTGTTCTTTCAGTGAATTTTAACATGTTCTCAGTATAAGGCAGGTGATAGTTTCACGTTGTAGCTTTGGTAGGCTCTCATAAAGAATTAAGAAAATGAGCATATTTCACATCTGCAGCTAGCTCTTGTGATCAGTGGTAAAAACTGGCAAATTTGTGTAAAAAATCTTCCTGTGGAAGTCCTAAAACTTTTTTTTATATGGTGTCCATTATGGTTTTATTTGGAAGGGAGAGAACATGTGCCTTTGTTACAGCCAATTGTGTAGCTTCTGTTTTTAACTTCTGCACATTATTTTGATTAAATAAATGTCTGGTTTGTCCTAAAGGTGTAGGGTTTTAGTATAGCTTCTTAAATAAGCGCAGCTTATGTTGTGTCCATTAATTCACCCTTTCCCTACTCATTTAGCACATTAGATAATCTCGCACATTTAAAAAAAACAAACCACACCAAAACACAACCACCCCACAACAAAAAACAGGCAGCTTGAATGAGCCCCAAAAAACCAGACACGGCAGACATTGACTGGCTTGTCAGCTCGCACAGCTGAGGTGCCTGTTGGAAGCACCCAGAGGCAGCTGAGGGTACTGGAAGGGGGAAGTGCAGAATATCTCTGGGGGTGTGTGGATGACTGAGGAGTACTTTCTGGAAAGGGAGGGTTTGAGACTACAGTGGGGCAGAAAAGACAGGTAAAGTATATTACTTGCATATGTAGCCTCTAAGAGCCAGCTGTAAGCAATGGTTTTCAACTTGGGCATCAGGTAGCTCTTAAACTTTCAGTTCTGGTTTGTGAAAAAGTCATCTAGGTGTAATTAGAAGCTGCAGTCATGGGATCACAGCTGGAGCTGTTGCAGTTGTGCTAGTTATGCCAAGGCATAGGTAATGTGGAATAAAATGAAATCCTACCCGATCTATCAGACTTCAGAAACTAGTTTCCAGTCACTTTATGATCATTCTTACTCTCTGTGGAGAGTAATCTGTTAGCCTGATTTAGAGAAAGTTATTTTATATTAGTGAGAGATGTTTATCCTTATCTCTATAGGGGAACAAATAAATCTGTTAAGTTAATGAGTAGGCTGGCTTTGACCTTTGCCTGTGGAAAGCCCTATCTTGTTTCTAATTGCTGAAGACAGAAGTTTCTAAGTTTTCTGCTCAGTTACTTATTAGCCTGAATAATGCAAAGTCCAACATGTGCTGTCTCCATGTGTTACTCACATTTGCTGAGCTGCTGTGCTAGTCTGCTTTATGCATTGTTTTATGCTAGCGAAGACCTACTACAAGATTTAAGAGTAAATCAAGTATCTACAATAGCATCTAAATGGAATAATTATAAAAGTTTTAATAATAACTGACGTAACAGCTTCCAAACAGGCTTACCTGACTGTTGAAGACTGATTTACCCTGCTCAACCCGCACAGCTACCTGGATGTCACTGCAGGGCAATATGGTGGAAAATAAAAATGAACAGTTCTATCCCATAGTCAGCACAGCTAGGATTTAATAATAATTGCTGACTTCCTAAAAATGCATAAATTAGCTAATGGTAGCATTAGTGAAACATGGTCACTCTCTAGTGATGTGTGGAGCTTGATTTAGAGAGAGACTGCAGAACTGTGGCTGCTTTTTTAGCCCACCTCCAAAAAGCAAAAGCAATGCACGTTTTCTGCTTGCTGCTGCAGAGGAGCCCATCTCTCTGTCCACTGGGGTTTTTGGTGTGGTGTTTTTGGTTTTCTTCTTCTCCCAAAGTACTGTGAATGTCACTGATCCAAGCAAGTACAGTACCTTCTTGGCATGACCTTGCATTTCTTATTCCCCAAGCTACGAAGGGGCAGTCCGGCATTTGTGCGCTTAATGCCTACCAGCAAAGTCTGGGGCGTGCTGTAAGGGGTGCTGGTGTTTCAGAAAGCAGCCTTCCTTTCTGTAGGTGGGGGAGAGCCACAAGTAAATGCATTAATGACCATGTGAGGATGCGGGGGGTGCCTGGTACTGACAGTTTTAAAGTGTTCTGGGTGAAGTAACATCCCCTTGATCACCCATTAGAGGGGAAAAATATTTCAGTGGATACAAGACAAATTCTTGAAGCATGGATTTGTCCTGATGGCTTGGAAGCAGTGCTCCTGTCCCATGCTGCACCCAGATATACTCACTGTTGTTCTTCCTCTTGGGGGTGTCTGCAGATGTTTGTTGAGGCCAAATGCGTGGACAGAAAGATGGGCTCTCAGCTTGCTTGTGGTGTTGCTACTTTGTGTATTTGCAGGGGTTTTCTTGTGGGGGTTTGGGGTTTTTTTTGTGGTTTTTGTTGTTTGTGTTAAATCTGGCAAGCAGCTCATATTTTTAGCCGGGGAGGGCTGGGGAAAGGCTGCTGATGGCTTTTCC
Source organism: Pelecanus crispus (assembly GCF_030463565.1). Taxonomy (NCBI): domain Eukaryota; kingdom Metazoa; phylum Chordata; class Aves; order Pelecaniformes; family Pelecanidae; genus Pelecanus; species Pelecanus crispus. The sequence continues at coordinate 23,693,392 of NC_134652.1, forward strand.
AGGTGACGACAAGAAAATGTGTGGTAAACTTCTCACATATTAGAACCTATTTAATGGTGTTTCATGCGCACTCAAATGCACTCCGCACATACCATCATTCAGGTATTTTCACTTGCCTCCCTAGCAAAGATGATGTTTGAGCTGCCAAGACCCGACCTTGACAACACTCTGAGCTCACAGGGTTGCCATTAGCAAATGAAACTTAAGGTGCAAGCTGGAGCAGCTGGCCATGCTGCTTGGTGCTGTTTTGCTGGGGGGAGGGTGGTGGTGGTGATGGTGTGGAGTGGGAGGGGGAGGCAATGAGAGATCGGTCTTGGTGATGCTGTTAGTTTGGGGATTTTTTTAACCCTTTTCTATCTGCTTTATCTCCTGGGGGCCAGCTCTGTTGAGTCACTGCCAGCAGCAGGGTCTTTTTAACTGTGTAACCAGTTTAAAAAAAAAAAAAGCGGTTTGTGTTTTCAGCTCAGAAGGGAGAAGTGCTGCTCTGTCCCATGCAAGCCCTCCTCTCCAGCCTGCTGTGGCCCACGGCTGATGTGCTGGTGGCTTTCCACACTGTGGCTGAGCCAACAGGGAGCAGCAGCACACAACTGCTGTCTGCTGCACACAGGAATGGGAGATGCGGTGGTGGCAGGGAGAGGCCATGACCAGAAGCCCAAGTAATCTGTGTTAAAAATGGCAGATCGTGCTGCACACCTACCTGAGACAGTCCCTCTTTGGCAGGATGCTAGCTGACTTACAAACTGCCTGACACTCTTCAGATAGGTACCTTTTATGTATTATCTTATGTTATTGTTAACTTCTGGAGCAGGTGGCTCAGTGTGGCTGCAGGTGTGACCCTATTTAACCTATTTTGTTATTGTTGACAAACTCCAGATGCCAACTGTTAAACTCCAGAGGAATTTGGAAAGTCAGAGGACAGCGAACACTGCAGTTGCCAAGTACTTTGTCCTGCATCATAAAAAATGAATACATTTCCTTTTTTCAGTGAGCGAGCTATAGCAGAGAGCGATCAAAGTCCTCCCCAAGCAATGAATGTGAATTGCCTGGCTAGCCTGTTCCCATGGTAATAAATTGGATCAACACTGGTATCTGCATTAGAACCCCGCACCTCCAGAGCTGTCCCACAAACCTTTTGTAGTTCCTGGCTCCTGCATGGAGTTCTGCACAATCAGTGTTTTCCCAGCAGTGCTGCCAGCCTTCGCTGCAGGAGCTCGGCCGGGGCGATAAAGCACGCAGCCCTGCACAAAGGGGGCTTGTCGTCTGCTTGCAGCGCAGGGCTGGCGGTGGGAGGGCAGGGGAAATGCCGGGCATGGCTCAGGCTCTTCCGTCATGACCCCCTGACGCAAGAGCAAGCTTGTGAGGTTATCTGGAACGAGCCACTTTTTCCTGACTGACGTTTGTACAGTATTGAAAACATTTGGTGACTTTGCACAAGCTGGCGAGCTCAGCCCAAGTGCTGGCGTTGGGGTGCAGCACGCCCGATGGCCCCAGCGGCCCAGCATCTTCTTCCCGCAAGGCAAGCAGCCGGCCACGGGCGGTGGGCAACCAGGAGCCCCCAGCCTGCTGAGAAAGTGGGTAGCAAGGAGCGGGCAGTGCTGGGGGCAGCCACGGTCCCACGGCAGGGCCTGGGCACTGATCTGAGCTGCAGCCAGAGCAATCTGTTCCTACAGGTTTACTCCTTCGGCCCTGCGGGTCTGTGCTCCCCACCACTGCACTGGCTTTTTGTCCTGCCTGCACCTGCCATCGCAGCAGCATGGAGAGCCTTTCCCTGGGGAAAGGCACCGTGGAGGGGAAAGAATTAACCCCCTTTGGCAGCAGTGAGGGGAGATGTCACCCCACAGGCCAAAAAAAACCCCACTCACCTTGAAAAATAAAGCTGCTTGTGTTAGTAGCTAGAGTTTGTGCAGATGTGTGTGCAAGCATGTGCCAGCAGCACGGAGAAGCCAGGCTTTTCCCAGGGATGAGGTGGATGAGGCATTTGCTGGCTGAGCTATGCCATCCTCGCTTGCTTGCCACCACCCATAGAAGGAGCCTGAGGGGATGAGCTAAATTTAGCTGGGTTGGTGAATTAGTCCCCTCCCCAACCTGCCAAAGAAGCTGTACAGTTGATCTGGACAGTGGGAGGCTTGCAATCTTGGTGACAGGTCAGCTTTACCTCAGATGAGGGTTGGTTTTGGTGAGTGTGGTGGTGTGTGGTTTTTTTTTTTTTTCTTTGCAAGGCAAGCTGTGCTGTGGTGTGATTCATCGTGAAGGAAATGCGGGGCATTGCTGAAGATGGCCAGGACTTTCCAGGACAGGCACATGACCCTGTGTCCATAGCTATTGCAGAGGCACCCACTAACCCCAGGGATGGAGGGTGCCCTGTGTCTGCCAGGAGGGCCTGTACACAGCTACAAACCTTTCTATTTTCAACCTCTGGCCATTTCTTTTAACGCAAAGATGACACTATGTCTTAGAAACCATTTATTTTTACACTGAAAGAACAGCCAGCATCTCATTCCGAGGTGTGAGCAGAGAAATAACTTCCCCGCAGACCACCTCTTTGCTATACATGGGTGGAGATGCTGCTGCTCCAGCACCATCAGCCCCTCATCAGTGCACCCGGGGCATGTGCCCCCCTCCCCACACCAACCCCAAAGGCACCCTCCAGCAGCCATGCACGTCTGGCAGCCACATGGCACCTTGCACAGGGAACTGTCCCAAATGTCTGCAGACAGAAACAGCCATGGGGTCTGCCCTGGCTTGGACAAGGGGGTGTGTGGTGGTGAGACCCACCCTCACCAGCCTGCACCCAGCCCCAAGTCTGCGATGCAGGGACAGGGTAGCTGGCATGGAATGAACAGGGACAGACGGAACAGGGACTACGGCCACTCAAACCTTCCCCTCTTTGCTCCAGGACTCCGTGGTTTTGAGCAAGCATCAGGTGGACATTTTTTTCATAGAGCTCAGTTTGTGATTGTGGGGAACGGAGGGACACCTGTGTGATGCAGTAGCATTGAGGTGCCCAGTCCCATCACCATGAAGCAGCGCTGGAGGCAGCCCTCGGCTGCCTTGCAGTCGGGAAAGGCCACCAGTGCCAGCTATGGTCTGTGGCTTGGCTGTGCCCACCTGGCCCTTGCTGGATGCCAGCAGGAGGCTGCTAACAGCAGCATGCAAAACCACTTTGTCTCACTTTTGTAATTCCCTCCCGCTGTTCTCCAGGGTAAACACAGCCATGCACTGGGCACCTCTCTTGCTGCCTTGGGAACCCCAGTGCAGTGCAGAAGGACACCAGGAGAAAGCAGACACATCTGCCTTGAGGATTCACCCTGTTTATTGAATGCAAACAGAAGGCAAATAACTGGGACACAGAAGAGCTGTAATCTGATTCTGGCCTCTGATTTTCCTGTGCAATTGACAGCACAAAGAGGAGGTCAGGGGGTGGAATTTCTGTGTATTTAAAAAAAAAACCAAACAAACAGTGAAAGAGGAGACAAAAAGAATGTTGAACAATTAGTGACATCTCATGTGAACAGATGGAGAATTATGGCAAAGAATTTCAAAGCCATGCCTAGCATTCCTTATTGCAAAGAAGATTCGGCGGGGGGCAGGGATGATGCTTTCCAAGGAAAAGCAGCAGAGGCAAAACCATCCACACTGGCTTTGTGAGCAGCACAGTTTACTTTGGAAAGACAGTGACCACCTCGTAGCCCTCTGGAGGAGTCACCCGCTCCCGGGCATGCTTCTCGCAGTAGATTTGGTCTTCCACGAAGAAGTGTCCTTTCTGCTTGAGGTTGGTGCCACAGTCGCTGCACACGTAGCACTCGGGGTGACGCTGCTTGTCCCGGATCTTCACAAACACCCCTCTGGGGAAGGAACCAGCACCTCTCAGCACCAGGCACCCACCACTGCCTCCCTCATTCCCAGCCACCTCCCAGCCAGCCCAGACCCACACTGGCACTGAAAGTGGACAATTTTCTCCTGTGCCCAACAAGGCAAAGTATAGGCCCTATCTCTGGTCTGGCAGATGTTAACAGCACTTTTAGAGCTCAACATGTGCCAGCATGAGAGCCCTCTTCTAGAAAGTGTATCCTAGCACTGGCCTGCCTAAGTTTCACAGGGACAGTCCTATCACCTGTTGGTGGCAAGAATCACTGTGCTGGCATCTTTAGAAAACGGCTGGAGACAGCGCAACAGCCTTCAAATGCCCAGGATCAAATGACAGGCATTAGCGTGACCATCTTGGGGAGCAAAAATCCAGGTCCAAACCAACTGGATTGCAGAACAAATCCAGAAACAACTGCCACCACCGACTGAGGGGGATGAAGGGCTGCACAGCCAGCCACTGCCCTTTTGCTAGTGATGGACACACCAGGTATGTATGGGAGACGCACAGAGACCAGATCCTGGCTCTGATCTCAGACGCTGCTGCTCGGGAGCTGCAGTGAATGGATCCAGCCAAATGTGGGCCAGCTCTTACTGGAAAACTTCATAGCTTAACCAAGCAGATGATGAGGAAAACTACATAGCAACATGTTAACTACCACCAGCAGCAACACAACAATTTGCCAGGAGTATCATTCTGTTCCAGCAGCCATCTATATTTTCTGTAATTCATTAGCTTTTAGTGCTATTCATAGCCTTGTGCTTTCTCTCCAGTTCTACCCAGCTGGTAGAATAATTGTAGGGTTTGTCTCCGATTCATATTTTACAGGCTATGGATTGCCCTCTGTAATGACTCTGCCAGTCCTTGGCACTCCAGGCATGCCAGGACCATGCAATCACAGCGTAGCCGGTCTCAGCAACAATCTGATAGCTTGTGGTGGGAGCATGGGAGAAATCTGTATTCTTCCATGAAGATGCAGGTCAGCTACCAGCACTTGACTGCTGGAGTCAACTGTTAAGCTAAGGGGGTTGTAGGGAAGAATTTGTGGTTGAGAAACAGAACAGTGAATCAAAGACATGGGATGGGTCCTTTGTGCTGTCACACTTATGGTACAGCAGCTCTGTATCGAACCCATGCCCCTGCTGTGCTGGAAGTCAGATGTACTCACATAAAGACAACAAAAATTATGTCTGCATAGACACAGTGGAGGTGTGTGGTCTTACAGCAGAGTGGGGAGCAGAATGCAGCTCTCCCAGTCCACATTGCCTCTCACCACCAGGGCAAGCCCCCAGTCCATGGCTGGGAGTGCCAAGACATGAAATCATTAAATACACAGGCCCTGAATGGAAAGATCATTTGGTTTCTGGGTGCTGTAAACAGATTTCAGGTAGGAAGCAAAACACTGCAGCAACAACTTTCTTGAGGTTTGTCTCACAGGGACTTGCTTTGCTTTCTCCTGATACAGATCTGTAGAAGGAAACCCAACTCCTGCCTCACTGCAAGGAACTGCAAAGCTAGCGTTATCAAAGCTGGTGAGAATAAACATGCCTTGAGCCGGCTCCTGGATGCACTGCATGTGGGTAGGTGAAGTGTTTCGGGTGCAGTGCCTCAGCCCCTAGCACAGGCAGGGGATGCTCGGCCATGGCCTGCAACCCCAGGGACAGGCTTACTTACACAATGCCAGATCCACACTTCTCGCACATGGGCAGCTTCTGGGCGTTCCCAATGGATGACGCCACCTTTGTGGTGGGGGCTTTGACGCTCCTAAATCCAGATGGTTTGGTAGGGTCTCCTGGGGGTGGAAGGAGAGTGCTTCAGAGCATGTGAGATGCGTGGCTCTAGGCTCTTCCTCCCAAGCAGGTGCTCTGCTAGGGAGGGGTGATGTTCTTTAACCCCAGCTCTGAGGCAGGGATTCATGCATGGAAAGGGGGAAGGGATTTAGGGGTGTGTGGGGAGGAGGGAGAAAAGGAAGGGACACAGCTGAACCTGGCCCTGGAAACCCAAGGGCCTGAGACTGTGGGCAGTCAGATGAGATGATGCTGTCTCTTCTCATCTTAAAAAGCCTATCAGACTTCAGCTGATGTGTCTCGCATGCACAGATGCACAAAGCAAAGCAAAGCCTCAGCCCCAGCCTTGGCGGCACCAGAGTCTGCCTGTTGTGTCCTGATCACACACACAGGGTCAAGCTGATTCCCAAATCTGGACTCAGAAAGAGGAGGTGGGTATCCTGGCAGACTAGGGAGTACTGTCAAAGTCTTTTTCCAGTCTGCTGTCTGGTGCACGGTGGGGCTGGCTCCCCCAGGACTCCTGGAAGAGCTGGTTAACAAACTCCTTGTTGTGGCAGGGCCCTGGGACACCGGGGATAACCTTGTGCTCTCCTGCTGCTGTGTAGCATGCTCCAGGGACGGTATCTCCCTAGTGCAACCTCTCTGGGGCAGGGATGTCCTGCAGGTCCTTCACAGGAGACATCTGCTGACCTGGATGACTACAACAGCAGTAGATCCTAGATGCAGGATACAAGGCAAGCCTTTAAATATCTGCAGTGAAAAAGGAGCCTCTTATAAAATCACACCATTGATGTGACTAGTCTTATCTATATGACTTTTGCAAGAGGTTCAATACCTCTTGCAAGGGAAGGAGGGCTACAGAGTCTCCCACAATGTTTCACCAGAAGCAGAGGCGGGTTGATGGGCAGACCCATGCCACCTCAGACTGGGAGGGATGCTGATAAAACCCTTCTGACTAGTGTCAAGCCAAGAGCACACTGCACCGGTTGTTCCTGGTGTAAGGGAAGGACAAACTCTCCAAAGGCACACTCTGGTGACCAGCAAGGTCATCAGGCACACGTCACAGTCCGGGGCAGCACCACTGACAGAAGAGCTGAGGGGAAAAGCTGGGGAACTGCCCACTGCCCCTCTGGGTCACCCAGCTGAGCAGAGAGTGCAGCCTGAGTGCCACCGCTCACCCGTGGGGTGGGTGACACTGTGCTGCTTTGCCTCTGGGGCAGCCTTCAGCTCAGAGGTTTGCACCCAGCTCCATGCAGAGATGCTGGTCCAAGAGGTGCAAGTTCCCTAATGCGGGCAACAGCCCATGCACCCTCCAAACACAGCAGGAAGCACCTGGCCCCCGACAGAGTTACTGCAAGTGACCCTTGCTGGGAAGGAAGCAGCAGCAACCACATTTTCAGGCTCTTCCCTATCACCTCTGCTCATTCCCTATGCCTCAAACAGCACTTTGCTCGCAACCAGAACATTGACAGCATGTTTTTAAATCTCCCTAAAGGAATCAGCTTAATCAAATACCCACAGGAAGTGTAACCTGTTCCGCCCTGCAAAACACCCTCCACCTAAGAGCGCAGGGTCGAGTCTAAACGCAGACCAACCGTGGTGCTTCCACACACCAGCACCCACAGACAGAGCCCCGAGTCCCGGGCCAGGCTCTCAGCTGGTGTAAGTCAGCGCAGCCGATACAGTCAGCGATGCCCCGAGGGACTCGTCCCAGCTGAGGAGATAGTTCCCTGCTGCTGCTCACAAACCATCGCCTGAAGACAGGCTCGGCGAATCAGCCAACAAACGTGCTGTTTTTCTGCTGTTTATCGCTGCGGACACGATCTGACTCAGCAGCAGCGGGGTTTGAGTCCAGCCGAGTGGCGCGGCAGGCAGGGGCACTGGCTCCTTGGGGACAGACATTCCTTTGGGGCTGCGTAACCTCCCGGCCCTGCTCCGCATGGGTGATTATCAGCCCATGGTGGAGCAATGCCAAAGCCTATCCTGGCCTGTGATCAGGCAGGCAAACCTTGTGCTAGAGCATCCCAATAATGCTGCAAATCTTCAAAGAAAGATAAAATAGAGAGGCTTTTGCTTCTTATCGTCTTCAGCACTACTAAGCACAGGGGAGGACCTTGGATGAGTGAGAAGTCTTGGCTACTGCAGTCCCTTCCATGCAGGAGCTGAACCCTGAAGGGCAAGTTGCAAACACTCAATATTTAAAAGATGCTTTCAGATAGCTATTTTAACAGTGTATTAAAGACTCCAAGATCCTGGTTTCTTTCTTCCTATTGTTTCCTTATTTCCTTCATTTTGCTCTTCCCTTACAGATCTCTCAGACCTACCAGCACTTGGCTGATCTGTTTCCCTTTGCGGCAAATATCTCACCACGAGGCTTTTGTTGGATGAAATTGAACATTCCACTGCCAAGCTAATAACACAAAAGACAAAGTCTCAACTGGCCTAAGGAAAAAAGTAATTCTTGGAATTCTTTTCCTATTTATTTGTTTATTTTATTTTATTCAAGGGGAGAGAAGACTACGATTTGACCCCCACTTAAGTTAATTGGTTTTTTTTATCTTAAAGTCTACAGCCCTGAATTGCACAAGTCCAGATGTCAGATCAAGAATGCCAAGCAGAGCCTTTCAGAGATTAAAAGCTATGAACTGCTCACTGTAACCCAGCTTCCATATTTTTACATTCAGCTGCAGGAGTGGATCCTTTTTCTTGTGTAGAGGGATGGAGATCAGAAGCTTTAGCACTCACTGAAGAGCCCTGTCTTGTGGTACCATTCAAAGTCTTGAATCTAAGATGGTCTTTAATCAGTGAATATTATCTTAAAGGGGCAAAACTTTAGAAAGTAGAGTTTTTGCAACTTTTAAAATTCGTTCTTGATAACTAAATGTTGTAGGGGTTTATTTCTTGAGCACTCACTCAATGAATAAGCAATGATATGGGGCCATAGACACACTGAAACTAATCAAGGAGAGGAAATTTAGGAGTAAAGTTAGCGAAAGGGTCTGTTTCTGTGGAAACCATCTACACATGCTACCTTGAACAATCACCAGCTAAGGAAGGAAAACGAAGTTTTAGCTGTTAAACACCGTACACAGCCCAAGGAATGGCATAAGGGGAGAGCAAACTCAGATTAGGTGTGCAGTGAGTGCTTACCTCTCTCTTCTGACTCCAAAATCTCTTGCAACACAAGGAAGGAAGCAGATTGTCTGGGTGGCTCATTCGACTCTTGATTCTCCTGGAGCATCTTGTAAACCTCAGATTCTCTGTCTATGACGATGCCGCCTGGGGGCTGGTTATGCTGATCTAAACTGAGGAAGGAACAGAGAACACGCTTGTTAAATGGCTGAAAACAACAGCCAGTTCCTCCAGCAAAATTTTCACAATCATATGACTGAAGAATGAACGTGCAAAACAAACGCACAACAGGATGCCATAAAACACGGAGGTGCTGGATGTGCTCGCACAAGACAGCTGCAGCCTGGGTGGGATCGGCACGCTGGGCTATCTGTGTACGCCACTGTCAAAGGGTTCTCACCAACCACCTCTGGCCAGTCCCCAAGTGTTCTCCCTGTTTCGCAATTACTATATACTGCAGAAACTAAGACTTTCTGCCCAGGAAATCATTGCTCTGTTAACAGGAAAATAAAGAATTCACATGCTGGGATGGGAATCCCACATGGCAGCTGTGACATCTACGCGTGTTCCTTGCATGCATAAACTACCTCAGACTGCTACCTTACACCACTGTGAATCTCAAATTAAGTAAAGTTTATTTCATTAAAAAGAAATCTTTTCAAGTACACTATTAATTGGTCCTAAATGCCACCTTCACAAAGCAGCAGCTGTAGGATCTAACTAAAAGATCCTTTGATTTACAATAATTTAATTTGCTTTTCAAGTGAGTGTTATTATTTCCATTTTATAGGTGGAGACTCCGAGCCACAGCCCATTTACAACATTTAACTAAGGTTACCGAGCAGGTTAAGGGCAGAGCAGACCTTTTGCCTGCTAAGACTAAGGCCTCCTTTTGGCTGCCTCCTGAGGTGCTGCTGCTGCCACTCTCGTCATGAGGGAATTGCACCCTCAGCCTAGAGCCCGAGGTGCTTCAGGAGCAGCTTTTCACAGTACAGGGTGGCTGAAAGGGTGGTCATTGTGCCACCGGAAGGGTCTTTAGGAAAAAAAAAAAAGAGCTGGAGGCAGTACCTAGGATGTTCTCCACATCCAGTGAGTACAGGATAAACTACAGGCTTAAAACTGCAGGAGGATATTCAGAATATCCCTTGGGAAAAGCTTTCCAACAGACAGACACTGAAGTACCAGAGGAGATTGCCATGAACAGGTGAGCAACCTCCATACTAAAGGATTTAAAAAGAGTCTGGACAATTAGCTGCTGAGAATGATTTAAATCAATGGTTTAAATTGACCAAATGCTGGGCTAGGGGATGCACTAAATGACATGGGAGGTTCCTGCCTGCCTTGTATTCTGTGGCTGGAATAAAACATCTCTGGAAAAATGACACAACTAACAAGTCTCCTCTGACAACTCAATTACATAATGCAGCCTTATAAACGTAAATGGTCTATTAGGTTTCACCTCCCCTGCACCCTGTGATTGCCTGAAAAGTACATAAACATCCTGAAATTCAGACTAAATTGCAGAGGGAAATCTTTTTCTTGAGGAGGCAACTGCATACTTTCCATGCCAATGTGCAATTGAGTCATCTGGGAGTTACTCTACATAATAAACTCTTCAAGCATCAGAGGTAAAAATCATTGCATGTGTTATAAAATGCTATTTCCATAAAAAGAATTTCATAAAATGTTTCCATCTTTAGTAATTTTCAGCAGAGCAGGAAGCACATTAGACTTGCAAGCAGCTGAACCCCTGAAGGCTGAATCTCATTTACTGAAGTCTCTCATCCAAAATAAAATAATGATGTGCCTTCTATTACACAGAAAATATCCTAGGTTATCCCAAATGAATCCATGCTCCACATTACATTCATCTTATGTAAATACATATACTCCCACCACTCTATCCACTCATAAAAACATTAGGCAAGAAGTCTGTCATTGCAGTTTACATACTAAGAATGTTTCGCTAACATGCATTCAAAAAACAAAGGCTAAATCATCTTAAAGAGCACTAGAGTCAAACAAAGCCATCACATTTCAACCATGCATTGTGACAGTGTGCAAAACATACAGATCAGCTCTCCCAGGTATGCACCCTATACATATACTTGCATACACAAGACTTCTGAAAGACTATGAAAAAAACCCCAAATCCTAGGATTTGTGCCAGCAGAGTGAAATACCTCAACTTGTCAGGGCAGAAGGCTATGCTGCTTAAAGGAAAAAAAAAAACCAAACCAACCAAAAAACATCAAAAAGCACATGCATCTTTTGAATGGGCAAGGCCACAAGCACAGGAATTGTGCCTGCAGGATAATGAGTCTCCGTATGTCGGCTGATTTATGGCACCTCCTGTTACACAGGTACTTTATCTGCAGCAGTCACCAGCAACTGGTGTCCTTTTCCATGCGCAGGAGTTCCCTGATGCAGAAACTTTATAGGGGACAACTCCAACAACCTTTACTGGATTTCAGACTCACACAACCGTTACTGGATTTCACTGTTTCTACCATGGGCAACTTGCAATGCTGACTGAATAAGACTGGATCATTGAGCTTTGAAAATTGGCAAGAAGATGGTAATAAAAAACATAAAGACAGCTTTGCACAGTGTCTTCAGAAAAGCACAGCTTATTCTTTACTAATATCATTTTACTATTTCATGCTAGCACATTTTGTAAAGTCTACAAGGATCTCAAAGCTGGGCTACAGGAAGGCCCAGTACCTTGCTTTTGCAATGAAACAATTGCCGACGCCTGGGGCTCCTTTGTGAGTATTATCAGCCGTCCGGACCAGCACAGTCAGCCAGCAGAGCGTGACCGCTCCTGGCGTGCACGCTATCGACCGCAAGCCAGAGCAGTGACTTACAGCAAGCAAGTGGACTGAGTAATGAGGCAGGAGTAAATCCACAGCCTCCCATTATCTCTTGGCTGCTGGCACACGGCAAAGCTTGGCTGTGTGGGTCCATGGTGAGCATGCCAATTTTTCTGCTTTGAAGCATGTTTTGCTCAGCCCAGGAGGGGACTGTGAGCCGCCGAGGAGCTATGAGATCTGGCTGCACCCTTTCACTCTGCCCCATGGAGGCCATGGGACGGACCACCTCCTTGGACCACGTCACACGGCCGCAACTCTGCTGAAGGGTCACATCTTCTGAAACAATTCAGCCGTGATTGGAGCCCTCCTGTGAGATGGCTAAATGTGCTTTCTGCTTCACCTGTCTTGATACTGAAGTCCTCCCTGTAAAACCCCATGGGCTGTCATTTAGAGGCATGGGCCGGCTGGTTCCCAATTGCCACAAAGCAAGCACCAAAGAGCACCCAGGCCTTGTGATGCTGAGGCTCTCTGCAGGTCCTGCAGACCTCAGAGCATGTTGAGCATCCTCTGCTCCTATGGGCAAAGAGGCAGCCCCAAGAGCAGCAACCTGTGCAGAAAAATGGGCAGGGGTGGGAACACAGACTGGGTTCTCCACGTGCCTGGTGCTTGGTCAGGCTGCTCCAAACTCATGAGTATCAGGCAAAGATGGAGACCCACTTCAGCCTGAAATGAAACATGCCCCACGCATACCCATGGCCCAGCCCACAGCCAGCAAAACAAAAGCACAAGGACATGTGCGGCAGCACCTTCCCGTCACAAACAACAGCAGCCATTTCAGTGCAGGAGAAACACCAGCTTTCACGATAACGTACTCTCCTGCCCCAGCAAATCCATATGCTGCAGGTGGCTGCTCCAGGAAAGCCACCAGCTGCTGTCAAGGCCCTGCTGCGTGGGTGCACTGACAGGCTGAAATGATGTTTTGATGCTTCCTGTGGCACTGGACACAGACACAATGCAGAGAAAGCCCCTGTGAAGAGTCATGCACTAATGTTGGAAAGGTGAAATGTAAATGCTGCTTCCTTGTGACCGGCCAATGCCGAGAGCCACAAACAGGGACGAGGCACTCGTGGACACTGAGATGCAGATGAATGGATGTGCTGAGCCGGCTGCAGAGGCAGCGGGCAGGTTACCTGGGGAAATCGGGGCTAACAGAAGAGATCTGCCCCTGCAGGGAATCCATGATGTTGCTCTGCGAATAGAGCTGCAGGGGAGAATTGAACTGCACATGCACCACTTTGAGTCCCGGCACTTCCACTTCCACGGGGCTGTTGGGGCAGACCTGGGCTGCGCGCTTCAGCTGCTCTGGCCCCACTCGAACTTGGCTGGGGACGGAGGAGGTGCTGTGCCTCCGCTGCGGCAGCTCGGAGGTCTGTGCCTGCAGAGGGTTATAGACGGAGGCGAAGGGAGCCTGCATCGCGCTCATCGGCGATGGGCGCCTACGGGCCCACGTGTTCACGTGGGCAGTTTGAGTTGTGGTTGTTTTGGGGTTCATTTGGGTTTTACATCGTGGAATTGAGGGGAAAATGAAGAGGAGGAAGAAAGGAAAGAAGGAAGAAATTAATGAAGGGCTAAACCAACTATGCCAAGCGAGACAAGCGGTTGCAGAATACTGTCTGTTCCTTGTGCCGGAGGGACACACCACTGAATACAGGGCTTTATATTAAAGGCTTCTGGCTAATGCTGTGGCTCTGGTCTTGCACCCCAGGTGTGTCCTCACAAAAACTAAAATGCAGTTGCTCTACTGCTGAGCAAATGCAGGGGTTATAAAAGCACTGAAGACATGGCAGCAGTTGTTTCACTATGAACTAGCTACCTATGGTCCCACTGTCCAGCCAAGGAATGCCACCTTCGCTGTTGCCCTTCCCAAAGCTAGCCTGGGTGCCCTACCGAGGGGCAATCTCACCTCCGATCCCAAAACAGATGTGCTCAGCTTCTCCCTGCCCGCTTTTGACACCAAATCCAGTGGAGATGTTTGCTGGTGTTTCTGTCTGTACCACAGCCCTGCATTCACATCACACACCCTCTAAGGACGGACCAGGTCCCCGTGTCACATCACCACGTGCAGTGGCAGGATCAGGCTGCCAGGTTCAGATAGGCTGTGTGTCTTGCTGGGTACAGGATGGGGATGCAAATAAACGCCAGGTAAACCCAGAGCAAGGTTGGCCATGTACAAATAACTCAGCAAAACAGACAGGCAGGAATTTAAAGGCAGCTGGAAGGCTGTGTGAAGGGAGAACCTACACATCCTTTGCTTGTGCACTGGGGAGACCACAGTGGGTTTTTAATGGCAGGGCGAAGCCCCTGACTCTCACTGAAGAACAGCAGCAATTCATTTGCTTTCGCTTTTTTGATGACTCTGTATGCATCGAAGGTCTCATCCACAGTCCCCCCAGCATTCCTTTGCAACTTGCTGTGTTTCAGCAAGGGAAAGATGAAAGAGATGCCATGTACACCACACGCAGCAGGGCTGGCAATGGACCTTCCTGCTAGGAGGAGCACAGTGAGCCACAGCACTAGAAGAAACCCACCTCTTTGCTGATCCCTGCAAGAAAAAGGGATCACCCACAAGTTTCCAGCCAAATATACCTGGCTTCCAGGAGTGCTCTCATCTGGAGAGGACTCCAGACTAGACCAGAGGTGGTGTTTGACTGCCGAATGGTCCCATCAGGTTAACACATTCCCTCACCCTTGCTCTGCCTTTGCTCAGCCCCTGAATGAGACTGCTGAGGTCTACCAGAAGCAAATGAGGAACAAACATCTGTCACCTCATCTGCCAGCTGCAGCACCATAACTACCTAGAAGGGCCCATGCTGCAGACGGGGCCGCCAGCCCAAGAAGCCGGTTTCAGTCAGGGGCAAGTTTTCAGGCTTGTGTTAAACCACAGTCTCAGGTCTTTGTGCCCTGCAAAAGCAGAGGCTGAAGTTACTTTTGTCTCCGCATTCACAAGTCAGGAATTTAGCAGATTATCACCTAAAGCATTGGTCTTGCAGCTTTTGTTGTAAAAGTGGCCAGTCTTCCTGGCAGTTTGGTACTGCTACACAGAGACTTAGGGCTGTTAAGCAACTTGACCAACACAGCCAGAAAGATTTTGGAAAGCTCCTGGTTTATTGCTTTCAATGAAAAAAGAGGAACTTTGGACTTGTGGGATAATGTCTTTGGTGAAGCTCAGATGCAACCACAAAAATCAGTAGGCCCTTTTAAGGTTGAGACCCTTTCCAAACCCATATTGAAAATTGCTCACACAGGTATGAATGTTTCAGCTACTTTTTAAAACTCCTGTGAAAAACAAGGTTCAATAATAAAAAATAGAAAGATCCAAACTTAGGCAAAGCCTGTCTATGAATCCCAGGCCAGCCAGGAACGGGGACACATGTGCTTCCTGTGCTAGCCGGTACCCTTCCTGCCCAGCATTGCCCGCAAAGCCAGCACAAATTGCTAACTTTACAAAGTGCTCGTAACAAGCTATCAGGCACCTGTTCAGACCAGCGGGCTGGTATGTCATGCTGAATGCACGTGGAAACTGCGTCGGTCTCTGCTAAACAAAGAAACACAACAGCATTATTTTAATTTCTGCATCTCATGAAATGTTCCCCGCTCCTCCGAGCCCTGCCCCTGGGAACCACATCCATGCTCGTGCCTCTGCTCCTTCCCTTGTCCTGAAAGAGAGCTTTTCTGAGTTAACAAATTGGTACTCTTGCAGCGAACTCGCATCTCCTGGAGCCTTCCCCTGGGGGCCCGGGCATGGAGGGGAGGCGAGGAAGATACTTACGGCTTGGTAGGCTCCAGGGCCCCAGGTGATGTCTTTGACTCCACCGCACTGTTGAAGGTCTGGATGTTCTCTGAGGAGTAGAGGCCTGCTGGGCTGTTGTACTGAGCAGTGATCACTCTGGGGGCAGAAGCCATGGCAGCAGTGAAGGGCACCGCGCTCCGGTTGTGTGCACTTCCTATGTGCCTTATTTCCTGCATGCAAAGGAGCAGAGGCACAAATCAGAGGTGCTCAGGCGTGCGGGTGGGATGTGATGGGGCAGCCCAGAGTGAGCAGCTGCTGCGATGGTGGCCTTTGCATGTGCTGTCAGATGAGGAGCATGTGACCACGACCACCAAAGCAGGTGAGTGTCCTCCACATGCCACGAGGGCCCCCCGACCCTGTCCTGGATGGCTTCAGGCTGACCTTCAGGACATTTCAGAGTCGACATGTCGGGAACTCAGAAACACTGCCAGAGCTATTAGCTCAAGCTGCCACACGCCCAGGAGCTCCTGCAAGCCTACAGTAAGCCACAGGACCTACCTTCTCATGCAAGACTATAGATTTTAAGGATTCCTTGCAATTCCTGAAAGCAGGGCTGATGTCTATGGAGAAGTGAAGATGAGGGGCAGAAACAGGAGCACTCTTCAATGACATCTGAAAGTCTGGCTTTCCTTCAATAAGGGCAACCCAAAAAGAATGGCTTTGTCACTATAAATGCTCTGGAGCATGTCTAGTCCTTCAGCTAAGACTGAGGTTCACAGCTGCCTCTGCCAAACAACTTTGGACTTTCTGGACAAGAAGTTCCCACCATAGAGGTGGGAAGATGACTCTTGTTAATACAAAAGACTGTCCACAGACAGTGACAGCTAAATGCAAGAGATCTCTTCAGCGCCAAAGTTATGAGGCATCACCCAGATGTTCTGGGTTTGCTGC
The DNA here is from genome assembly GCF_030463565.1 of Pelecanus crispus. NCBI lineage: Eukaryota > Metazoa > Chordata > Aves > Pelecaniformes > Pelecanidae > Pelecanus > Pelecanus crispus. The sequence goes on from NC_134652.1 coordinate 23,709,730, forward strand.
TAACTGGAGGCTTCCAGAGGTATTAATGGACACTTAGAAACACTGGTTACAATTTAGTAAGAGAGGGGCCAAACCCAAGTTAAGTAAGACACGAGGCGAGACTCTTCTGAATCACAGGCGGTGCTAACAAAAATGGGGAAAATTATAAGCCACATCACCAGTTCAGCAGCCTGGAAATTAGCAGCCTTGGGGCAGAGATAACAACATCCAGGGCTTATTTCTCCCCAGAGAAGACGCTTGACCAAAGCAAGGAGTAAGCACAGCGGGGCCTCACTACAGCAGGCAGAAGAAAGGACTAACATTCACAGAGGCAGCTGAAATATCCAGGGTTAAAAGACGGCACCAAAATGTGCATTTTGAAACATTTCAGCCAGCTGTAGAGATTGGGAATGGCTTCACTACAGGGCTAACGCCCAATGGCACAGGATGAAACGGGGCCCTTCTTAACATGCTGGGCCCACGGTTCCCAGCTCTAATTAACACAACCGGTTCCCCCTCCCACTCCGTACAGGTGCTGACTCCTACAGCAACGAAGTGAGCCTTCACCGCCCTTCGAACATCTCACAGCATCTGTTTGATAAAGCTTTAGTTACAGCATAAACACTCACTAGAAACAAGGATGACTAAATTCCACTACAGATTTTTTTTTTCTTTAAATCACTCTTATGTCCCCAGATTTCCTTAAGCAGCTGGCTAGCATTCCCAGACTGACAGATGGGAGTCATCTTGCTTCATGGCACTCAAATGCTATTTATGGCATCAAGCACAGCATAGAGTCCCTCAGAGAAGAGCAACATGGATCCAAATGCACTCATGAGTTGCAAGTCATTTGAAATCAGCGGGGTAGCTCAAGATGTTCAGGTATGGGGTGGCAGGACTGCTCTCCCACGGCTTTCTGGCCGATGCATATGGACGTCAGCCATGAAGCTTTCCCACACACTAAAGGAAGAAAGACCCTGGAGTAATTAGCTAATCTCCCTTTGTTGCAATCTCATTCAAAGCACATAATAGCGCTCATAAAAAACAGTCTTTCCCATGGCAGAAACTGTGGATTTTAGCAAAGAAAAATTACTTCAGCCTGTATATCACACCATGGGGAAAAGTATCAGTGATCTTATATCAGCATTAAATACACGTTAGCCCACCATTGGAGGCCACAAGTAGGAGAGGGTTTCAGGCATGCACTTAAATAGTCGGTTTAATGAAAGACAGAGGCAGAAGTTTTAGGCAAAAGGGGTTATACTCTTAGGTCAAATAGGCTCAAAGTTGAAATCATGTCACAATCTGTATTGCGGAAACATTTAAGTATTAACCAAGAATTAGAGAAAGGGAAGTAATTTAGAGTATTTTTTTAAAATTCTGGTTTCCTAAGGAAGTAAGGCATCTCAACTACATACTCCACACGCATGTGGGCACGTTCCCATCCCCACCAAGGACCTTTGAATCTGTCAGCCAAGCCCAACTCAGTTTGACAGTGATGGAGGGCTCAAGGATGTTTAAGTTCCTACAAGTGTTGAGAAAATAGACAGCTAGATGGAGGAGAGAGACTGAAGTCACATTAGTGCCTTGACTCAAAGAACTGCAATGCACGCTTAGGCACAGAACCCACATAGGAGATTTTGGCCTGCTTTTGGCCACCAGGTGGGTTTTCTGCTGTGTAGTAACATCCAAGACCACAAATGAAGCTTTCAAAAGTGTCAGGACATCTGTAGTAGCTCTCATGTGCATGAAGTCCACTGACTATAAGGGAGTTTATAACAGGTTAAATAGAGATAGCGGTGCAGAAGGTGGTGTCTGAAGATTAGATTAGAAAAATTAGAACAGCGTAGAAGGTGTATAAACCAAGAGTCTACAGACAAGTATTACAAGAGCTACTGCTTTATAAAAGACATTTGGATAATCCAAATTCTCCAGCACTTCCTGTCACACTGTGGTGCTCTTTCTGCTCGAGCTGTGGAAGGAATTTGTAAAGAATAAGTGCTTTCATGATCCCAAGATCAAAAGATAACATGTTCTCACTGTCAAATGTATTCACCTAGGGATTTGCCAGAACTGCCAATCCAGGCCCTGTGCTGTGCAGCAGTTTTGTTAAAGCCCCAGCTCCCAGAATCATGTGTTTATGTGAGAGTCTCTGGCTTAATACTAGAAAAAAAAATCAGAAATGTGACACTCCCCAAAACCTGTCCACCAGCAGGCAAGTGAAAAATGTTAGACCAAAACTGCTGCTAGTCAGTCCCCCGACGCCAGCCCTGTCTGCAGCAGGCTGCAGTCGGCAGCAAGCAGTGGTACCGGCAGTGGTTATTTTGGTCTGAAGCTGGGGTATGGAAGTTCCCAAGCCCCCAGGCAGGATATTCAAGAGCAATATTTTACCACTATAAACTGGTACTGTGATAGTTAAAACACTTTGTCTGCACAGATACCAGCCTCCTTCCTTTGCTGAGGTATGTCTTCAGAGGGGCCGGCGGAGTGGCTAGCCCAAGCTAAAATGGTTGAGCAGCTGCACAAACTTCTCTGCTAGGGTGCTGCTTCTGAACTTAAGGAGGTCTCATCTTGCTTCACTTTCAAAACAAAGTGGACTTTCAAGGAGGAGAATAAGCCACATAACATGAGGATGCTGTAATCCAGAAGACAACGGTTGAGCACAAAGAGGACTGCTGCAGTTCCATCAATCCTCTTCCAGTTTACACACTTAGCTCAAGAGATCAATCTTCTGAAAGTCCCCTGTTGGGCAGAAACTGACTTCCAACACGAGCAGGGCCACTCAGGGAGCCACCGCCGGAGGAGCCATTCCTCCAACAGCCTCTTCCCTACCTGAAACTACCTCCTCTATCTGTGCACGCTCCTGAGTCCTCCGGGCACCAGGGCAAATCCTCCGATCCCAGAGGAAAAAACCCTGCTTCCCAGTCCCAAGGACAAACAATGTTTGTAGTGTGTTTGAGCTGAAGCTGGGGTACAAGTCTCCTGCCAGATGGGTTTTCTGGTGCTGGCTGTTGGTGGCAGCACCTTCTCTGGAGGCAGATGGGGACACCGCCATGCACTCCAGGCCCTGCACCGCAGGGCTTCCCCCGCCACCCCAGCCCCCTGGCAGGGAGCCACCAGCCGTGGTGCCAGGCTGCGGGGACATGGAAAATGTCCCTGCGCCGGGGCAGGAAGCAGATCAGCATTTCCTACCGCACTGGCTGCAGGCTGCGTCATGGGGAATTATCTGGGAAAACAATGGCCCCTTCCTCCCTTTCGTCCTGCTCGCGCCAGGCCACGCTGGGCGACGCTGAAGCCCAGCCTGTGCAATCCCCACAGCTGTGCCAGCCATCAACCGGCGGCCGGCGGCGTGGGCGGCTGCCGCCTCCTCACCAGGCACCGCATGTGGGTGTAGCTGCCACCGTGGGACCTGCTCGTCCCGGGAACGGGAGCACGGGGCTCCAGGGAAATTCCCAGCTGTCAGCGAGGCAGACAGATGGATGGACAGCCCGGGATAAGCCACCTCCATCAGCTGAGCTGGGGCACATCCCATGCAGCGGGGCATAAAGTCACCTGGACACCTCCATGGCCCAGGTGCCCTCGGGCAGGGTGAGGGCCGTCTGGGGTGAGGGTGGGCTCCTTGGTCCCATCCGCCCCGCGGTGACGTGGCCGAGGCCATCCCAGCTGCACTGACCTCGCCACCGAGCAGGAAAAACCTGGAGGCTTTTTGTATTTGCTAAATAAACTAAACCGAGACACGAGGGGTTGGGCAGCCTCTCTCCAAAGCGGGGTTTTCCTCTCCCCGCAGGACGGTCCGAGGGCAGCTGGCAGGGCTGGGGCCTGAGGCGCTGGCTACCGCCCCGCTGCCACCGCAGCCGCAGCACCCCCGCTCCCCATTCCCAGGCCACCTCCCCGCAGCCCCCGGAGGAAGGGCAGGTTGAGTATGGAGCAGGGGGTGCTGCTTAAAGCCACCAAAAACTAGTTTCAGGTGTGGAGTCATGATTTAGAGACTGGCCAGCGTAGTTATTTCCCGAAGCTCCAACTCTCCGAGTCAGGGGATTCCCTCTGACCTCACGTTACAAATTAAAAAAAACATTAGTACCCAGGCTCTGCAGTTGTAGGGAGAAGCAAAAGCCCCCATGGCCCCACAGGCCCCTGAAGCAGCCGAGCAAGCCGGCAAAACCCACTGCTCCCCCAGGCCCCATGGACGTGGGATTTTTGGGGGATTTTTTTTGCGTCCCGGGTCAGAGCCTGGAGGCTCGGTGCAGGCAATCCTGGATTGCACACCTTGAGAGCCACACCAAGAGGAAACAAGATTAAACATTTCTCAGTATAAATGTTTACTCAGCTCTAAGAAAACGGGCCCCTGACCAACCCTCAGCAAACGAGAGCACTCCGATCCCGCGGGTGGGGAAGGAGAGCGGAGACCAGCAGCCAAACTCGCTGGCCCCGTTCTCGCCCTTGCAAAGCCGCCCGGGCAGCTCAGGCCGTGCTCGTGCCCAGCCGGCGCGCCGGCGGGGGGGAGGCTGCTCCCGCCAAACATGCAGCAACAGCTCAGAAGAGGACGTCTTCATGGCAAACTCTACCCCTCACTATGTTTCATCAGCTGCGATCACAAGTATTTAGAAGAGCCTTTACTTTCGCCTCGCCCTCTGTTATTGTTTGGGGGTTTTCAGCTATGGAAAGATCTTTTGCAATGCTTTGAAATCCAATTAGAAATTAGGAAGGGTTTGGGGTTTTGTTATTGTAGGGGGGTAAAACAACAAAGCTGGCTTCCCACATCCTCTCCCTCCGCGTCCCTGACACATTCCACATCCATGTGGTAACGCCTTTTAACCAGAAACAGCAGGTCACGATACGCCAGCGCGGTTCCCTCGTCTGAAACGAGATGTTGTTACTTTATATACCTACTGCTTCATGCATTGCCCACACATGCATGGCCTTATCAAAGGCCAAGCCAGCCACACACCCAGTTTCTATAGCCCCTGCCTTCTCCGTATCCAAGGAGACAAAATACACAAGATGGAAATAATGACATCACTCTGCGAGGACGAGGAGGACAGGGCAGGCACTCTCAAGAAGCCTTGGGAAGACAGAAGTGGCTGTCTGTCATTGTCATCCCACAAATACCGTGATTCACCTCCAGAGCTCCTCCGGCTGCATGTCTGGAGGTTATATCTCATTTAAAAAAAAAAAAAAAAAAACAAACCCTCATGTTTGAAAGCCCGTATCTTCTCTGGTTAAGAAGAGCTGATCTATCCATCTCAAACCAAGAGTTTTCACTGACATTCTTGAGGGGTGACATTAATACTCATGCCTCGCTGCAAACAGGGTATGTGGCCTTCAGGGAGCTGGACAAGCTTTTTTGGAGACAGTCCTGGTGTTGACCGCCCTCAAAGCTGGTCCTTTTCAGCTCATTATTCCCTACATGAGCTCACTCAGCTCAAACAGAGACCTAGGCTCCATTGACCTCAGTGTCCTACAAATAAGGGGGGCAGGGGGGGGGGGGAAGACAAACCTTCTCCCAGAGAGCCTAGGTCTAACAAGACACAGCCAGTCTGAGGGATAAAGAGTTTTACTGATCATTTTATCAAGATGCAATACAGCCACACGCACCAGCGCATGGGTCTGGAGCTTAACGCCTGGCCCAAGGTCACCAGAGAGCATGGCAGAGTCTGTAAGTCATGCTGGTCTCTGGTCAGTGTCATAGGCATTAAAATGACCTTAGGCACCACGCAACTCATTGCTGTGACCGCTTTTCTCAAGAGAAGTTAAGCAGAAGGGAGAGGCAGACATGTTATTTTAATCTTTCCCACCACAGTAAGGAAAAGCTCTTGATGGGAAAATGACACTGAATGATTGCCCTTAGGATCTGGGTGAGAAGTGCAAGTGAAATAATTGAGTAAATATACTAAGAAGACTCCGTCATTTCCTTCCCCTAATGTTGCCATGGTCACACCCAAAACAAAGCTGGCTCGGCCGCTGAGCCATCACCACTGACAAGCTGCTGCACCTTTCGATGAAATGTGATTTTGTCATCACTCTTGCCTCGGTTTAAATTAATTTAGAAGGATAAAGATAATGGTAATGAAATAATAATAATAAGGCTGTAGCTCTTTCATGGGCAAAGGTCAGCTTAGACAATGAAGTCAGTCTCGGGATTCAGGACTTTGGGGAATGCATGGGAGGTTACGGAATGCCTTTTTATTTTCCAAAGGCACATAAAAGTATCTTGAACTTGCATTCCAAGTAAGGGAAAATACTTCCACAGGACGATGCAACATTTCACCAAGTATCAGCCTCCAATAGGATTACAGAAGTAAACAAACAAAAAGTCTATTTCGAATGGGGTAAAAAATGTGCAAGCAATGATCTTAAAATACGCAGCTAGTCATACAGTTCTTGAGACAAACTGAAAATTAATTTCTTTTGCAAGATCTTTTGCAAAAATCTAGTTATTTAACTGCACCAATAAGGTGGAAAGAAGAAAATAAGGTGGACAAGTGTTGTGAGAAATTTCAGTTAAGATATTGAAAGTAGGAGAGGCAACATCAAACTACCTAATTTTAAGAAAGGTGGAAACTTATTTGAATAATTGCAGTCCAATTTCTACAGCAAAGGTTATTAAAGCATTTTTTTTTGAGCCTGAAGTAAGTCTACTCACATGCATGATTATATTTCTGCATTCAAAGGGCTGTGTGCAAAACCAGAGAAACATCTTCAGAGGACCCTGGATCAGGACTTAAATGAACCACTTGGACTCAGTATGCCCTGTTTTCTTTGGTAAGTGAATTAATAAGCGTTCTGCGCGAGACACTTGCCAAGGAACGCAAATATATTGTTTTCACTGGCGAGCAAATTAAAAAAACCTGAACAGCTCAGACAGCGCTGCCTTTGAAGCCTGAGCTCTACTCACAACTTCTACCAATCCTGTTGGAAAAATGAGATCAGCATCTTTGTGGTAAAATTCACAGCAGTTTGCCATGCTAGTATATAAACGCACAGCATCTTCTGCACTCTGCTGCTGCTGATTTACAGCAGGCCTGGCTGAAATCTCTGGTGATGCTGCAAAGACGCAGCCCCAGAGTGACTTGGCCGATCCTTGCCACGGCTCTGGCAGGAGTCAGCATGCTCTGCTGACTTCACGCTCCAAGCAGACAGACCTTGCCACAAACCTCACTTGCGGCAGTCAGCTACTGAAAAAGGAAACGGGTGGGTATTTTAAAAAACAAACAAACAAAAAAACCCCAAACTCAAAACTTGATGGTGTTCATGACACTTTTCCTTGGCACAGAGAACTAGGACGTTCAGGCACTATTAAGCAGGAAGGGTAAATGGGAGCTTGTGGTTCTGAGACATGAGACATACATCTTCCCTCACGCTGCTAAATTCCTCTGCTTGAACATGCAGCAGGCAAAGCCCTTTAAAGGAAAGCCCCATGCTCTGAAAAACAGCAAGCACCACTCATGTAGGCCACTGCAAATGACTTAATTGGCTTCATTTTAAGGAAGGGAAGAAGAAAGGCAAGACTTCTGTGAGAGCTTGAATGTTCGTTTTACACCAGGAAATAAAACACTTCTAGTATCAGCCATCACAAGGGGTCAAAGCCTTATTTTCAGGCAACAGTCTGTTCTTAGTGCAAGATTAAGACAAGGGTCACTGCTCAGAGATAAGGTTTGTAACAGGAATCTCCCCACGCTCAGTTTCTCACCAAATTTTCCTGCTGAAGTCAGGCTGGTGTCAGGTTGGTATCAACAAATTCAGTTGTGCCACACTGACAAACAGGCAGCATCGGGATATCTATATAATGGCCAGAGCTAGAACCAGGATTAGGACTAAGGCTAGGGTTTAGGAGGGGATGTGCTCCACTGCCAGAATTATTGCTGAATCCTGCACAGTCTGACCTTTGTGATGCACTTTACTTGGATTTTTAGAAAGCAGGACATGACTTGTAAGTCAAAGACTAGAGTTAAGGTTAGTCCCATGTTTCTTACTGAGTTGCAGGAGGCTCCCTGAAACAGTCCAGGACTGACTTACATGCAAACACCCCACCCGGAGGGCAGCTAATTAAAGGAGAGCCATTGATTAAGGTTAAAAATGCCAGAGCAAATGAGGTGGCATCAGCTAATGAAAATAGCCTATGTTTAGTACTTGACCAGTAATGGACATCTATCAGTGACCCAGGCTGGACTGAGGGTAAAAGTGTGGTGGTGCAGCTACTGACAGGGGGGCTGCAGCCACAGGTTTCTTGCTGCAGTTAACTAAGCTTAGTGAGCTACGTTAAACTCCTGCCTGGCATGTGTGGTGCCCTATGTTTAATTCAGGGGTATTTAACTAAATTCTGGCTAATGGCTGGGTTAGGGACTTGGACTCCAGGATCAGGTCTCCTGCTGAATTAAACAGCCCTCTCCAGCCTTGCAGCAAAGCCTCAGTGCAGACTCTGCCTCACTCCCTTGGCAAGAGATAGCCCCCAAGTCGCATAATTTGCAGCAGCACATCTCCACAGCTTGGGCAGCAGAAGACGCAGACCGGATCTCAGCTCAACAGTGTCACAGGCAGGTGTCACTGCATGGCCCCAGCCCAACCTAAGTCCAAATGGCTCAGTCTCACGTTGCGCCTTGGCTGAGTTATGACATACCTGGAGAATGCTGCATCGCGTTCTCGAGCCAAGCAACATACAGCAGCTTGGCATGAGAGGGAGCACGGACAAATACCAGGCCAAGGTCTGGGCAGGGTGTTACTGCACATGTGCTACTTTAGGTTCAGGTCCTTTGCAACCCAAACAGACATATTAGCACTGAATTAATTGCAGAGTCAAACTAGTTTTATCTCTACTTATTTTGCTAGAAAGACTCACACAGGATGTGTGCTAGGGCCAGAATCCGTGTCACTGCCCCAGTGAAAATCTAGAGAAATGCCACTGATTTTAAGTGCAGTTACTGCAGATCTTTGCGGTGTAATCCTCTAAACCTAGCACACGCAATGTCCTTGCACAGGTCACTGCCATTACTACATTTACTTGACAGAGGCAGCAGGCCGATGAAGCACGGCTGCCAAAAGGTTATGAAACCAACCTCCTAGACAGAAGCTGTGAGATGTGCCCCACAGATAAGAATATAAAAGGCTGTGTGTTTCTCTTCTACTTTCTTCACAGCTAGACTGCTAGTCAGAGATAAAAACAAAACAACAAAAAAAAAACCAACAGAAAACACTAAGAATGAATCATTTTCCTCCCCTCTTACCTATGATAATCAACAGGCTTTGCAATGGTAGCAATCATTTATTGTGCCACACCTCTGCGGTGCCTTCTGTGCCCTGTGGTAGGTGCGAGCGTGCGGATGGCAGGAGACAACGCCTCTGATCCAAGCAGCTTACCCTTGCCAAGGTACCAACTAGCTCTCCACAGCAGCAGGCTTCTGACCACGAGGGAGGGAGTCTGTCTCTGAAGGTTTCCAAGGGCAGCATGATTTCTAGGAGGTATGGGGCACACGCTACCCCCAGTGCGACCAACGGAGTGACACACGCTCAGGTCCTTGGAGGATCAGGCCAGAAACTGCTCCAAAGTTGGAGAGGAGTAAGCGGGAACAAGAGCATGCAAATACTCCGTTACTTACCTGCGGCTGAGAGGCCAGATTCATCTTATAAGGATGCGTCTTTCCCTCCTCATTTACAAGTGGTGACCAGACTTTTGACTCCGTTCTGCAACACACAGATTTTTAATAGTTAATCTACTTTCATCACTGAGCATCATTACTGTTATTAAAAGACTTGAAGTTCATCAGCTGAAAACATTTCCCCAGTCTTTTGTACATAGCACTATCCACACCAGGAGGAATCTAGACAGCCTCATTTTAGGCACATAACTTGGATGACTTAGTTATGCTGTATGAGGTCCTTAGAGAACGGCAGGATCTCAGCAGTGACTGTCCTGGCTTATCCTTTGGGACTCCACTGGCGACACAAGAAGCATGGGCTCCAACCCAGGCAGTGGATTTGGGAGTCACCCAAACAGCAGAAGCTGGAGATATTCCTTAGATGCAGATCCTTTAATTAGTGGGACAATTCAGACTACTGTGTGTTTCAGCTTTTATGGGTAGCCAGGAAGAGGAATGATTCTTGTCTATATTGACTATACAGGGAACATTTTGTTCTTGAAGATGCGCTGCCTTGGATAAGCTAGAAATATTTTTTGAGCCTCCGGAATTTTCTTCTTATTTATACAGTAGTATCCATGCTGAATAAACAGAGGCTTTTGGGAATTATGAAAAAAAAAGCCCCAATGGATCTAAGTCTACAATGGGACTAAGAACTGAGATGACATAATGTGCCCAAGAGAAAGTCTGCATAACCTTTGCCGGTCTGTGGTCTGACCCAATTACTCACAGAAGCCTGAAAAACACAAGTCAAGATCTGTAAGCAAAACCAACCTCTTTTACTGTCATCATTCTGGAGTTTTGCTACGTCCCAAAGAACAACACACAAACAAGTGGTGAGGAAGAAGTAGAGTGCTTGGATTTGCTTGAGATACTTTATGGGAAACATGCTACCTACATATTTCTCAGAAGTGCAGACAATAGTTAGCATCTCAGATGGACTAAACAATGTCACTTTTCCCAAACTTTTTAATAGTAGGGAAGAAGTGAATGAAAACCGTTGTTCATTGCTAAACATTGCATAATGAGGCAACCAGATGGCTGATAAACTCTTAGGATGAGTTTTGAAAACCATGTCCTGTTTTGACAGAAGTCCTTTGTAGACTCTGCAACTGCAGATAGATGTACTGCCTAGATATTTGTGGGTCCCAGGGCCAGCTACAATTTAAGTACTTACTTAGCAAAACAGGAATGCTTCCACTGAGAATTAACTGGATAACTAGAAAGAGACTTTAAACAGAAAAGGCTTATAAAACTGACAAGGATATAGAAACAAGGTGTAGAGCTACCCACAATAAATTCAATCTGGTCTACACCATTCCTCTAAAAGCCCTCCAATGTCAGGACATTTTTTAAACAGCCCAAACTTAACTGTGATGCACATGTATATCCCGGTCATTTGCTGCATAAATAGTATTTTAAGACTTAGATCCAGAGGATAGCTCAGTGGGAGGAGATGGGAGGCAGCATTCTCACTTAGTGGGAGAAATTTTATTGACCTCCTACTCCATCTGTTGCACTCTGGACCTTACACAGAAGAAACCTGAAGTCTGCTGTGCTGTACCTCCTTTCACAGGAAAGTACAAAGACACAGGTCACACCAGGTATCATACTTTACAAGCATTCAGGTACAGCAAACCTTTGACTCCAGACTACTGCACCCTGTGGGCTCAGCTGCAGTGCTGATACCTGACAAACTGCATCACTCAAGTCCTGGTGTCTGGCGAGCTGGGGCACACACAGACTAGCTAATATGAATGTAACAGCTGCACGGGATCAGTTCTATGACAATTTGATCATTACCTTGTCTCAACAGCTGCTGTTACTGGATGCACAATGTACCCCAGTTGAGTATAAAACCACCATTCCCTCCTTGCTTCTGACAACCCGTGCTTTAAGGTGCCTGAGGAACCAGAGATTTTACCCAGATTATGGCTATCAAGCCTGACAAAGTCACAGCCATCTCTAGGATGGCTGTATTTTGCACTTGAAGACTGTGTTTGCAGAGGGGAGCAGCCCACTGACCAATGCAAAGCCTTATTCCTTGAAAGTGTTTGAAGATCACGTGCAACCAAGTTTCACCTCCTCTGGAAAGACAGGGGACACAGCAAAGTATATGGAAATCAAATACCCTGCCAGCCAGGCTGTAAGCAAGTGGACATTAGCTGGAGATGAAAGAACAGTTCAGAAAGCATTTAACACTTCAGCTGATTTCTAGCATGAGGCATCCCTGTGCCAATTCTCACTAGCAATGATCTAAGTACTTCTCGGGTAGAATTTTCATTTGTAGCAGCTTAATATCATCAGATTTCAGAAGTCCCAAAAGGCCTTATTCAGACTGCAAATTTAAGCTTAGAGCAGGCCAATACATGAATAGAGAACAGAAACCTCCCCCCACCCTGGGCACCCGCGTTTGTCCCACTGCCCCTCACTCAATGCATTTGAGGTGACACAGCACGTTGGTCTTCAGCGTAGGGGAGGCAGCTGTGGCCAACTACTGCAGCCAGTGATTTGGACCAGATTTTTCTTCCTTATTTATTAGCAAGGCAAAAAGCACAAGTTTGTTTCCCAGCCTGCTGCTGTTCTGATCTGTCACTGGATATAAATGGAAGCAGCAAGGTCACTCCAGGCTTTACTTTCAATCCAGTTAAAAAGTTGTCCAAACGGAAAGGTTAAATAGCCTGCACGGTTGTCCCTCTAAGGCTGGGAGGATAAAGCTTCCCTTTGTCTTCACAACAGCTGCAGCTGAGCCCTTCAGCCACTCTCAACAGCCCATTTATGGCCCCAGCAAAGCCGCAAAGAGCAGACGGCTTTGCTTTCCCTGCCTTTGCCTAGCAGGGCTTTCAAGGCGCATGCCCCATCCCACCGCACAGCCTGTGGAGCCCATGGTCTGCAGGTCATCAGCAGGACCACTATGGTCCCAGCTCTCAGCAAGGGTTTCTGGGCTCTGCTCCTGGTGCCACTGCCTGCACTTTTACTGAAGTGTGGCAGGAGAAAGAAAAATAGCACCTAAAAGTTCACCTTCACTGCTGGCCCAGGACTTATTTTCTGAAAGGCTGGGAAGTGTGGGCACAATGCACAGACAGTAGGGCGAATTGGTCAGGCTCACCATGTTTGCATCTTATCTATATGTTTTCATATCTATTTATATGAAGCAGGGAACAGGTATCAGAGTAGACAGCTCAAACCCAGCCTTGGCACCAGTGCCTTCAGTTCACACCAGGCTGCTATGGGTAGGAATGTAGTGGCTTTGTGGAGGATTTTTTCCAAATTTGGGGGAGAGGACCCCCAGCCACCAAATGACCTCCAAGCTCCCCTTGGCGAGGCTGTTACCCCTGCCACAGAGTGCGGCCACGCTAGCAGGGCTGCCAGACCTGCCTCTCCAGCAGTGGCGGGGCTAGATGTCCAACAGGCTGGGTGGAATCACACCCTGTCTTCGGTGAAAGCCAGCAGGCTTCGGCATCCCCATAGGATCTCACAGACTTCTGCTTAAATTGATGAATATTTATTTTAGAATATGGTTTCTAATGGATATTCTTTGAAATGAGACTCCAGCAGAAACCAACACACTAACAGTGCAGAATGAGAAGACAAAACCATGACACTCAAACAAGCCTGGGAACAAGTGCCAGGCAAATGAATTGCAGGCACGTGGATATAGAAACTTCGTCATGTTTGCAGTTTACATTTCCATGCTGTTTCCTTACTACAGGACAGAGAGCAACCAAGACAGGGCCAGGGAATGAGCCATGCATTTGCTCTTTCATCCAGGCAGAAAACAAGACGCAAGATTACAAAGTAATTCCTCTGATGCTAGTTTGGATGGGGAGGTACTGGTAGGAAGGGGAGGAAGGAAACTACATGCAAGTCAAGGCAGGAATGTGGAGAGGTATTTACGAAATACAACATTTTTCAAGAAGCTTGGCTTGAACATGGTGTAACGTAAACATTACAAGAGCCTAGATTTTGTTATCAGTGCTTTGCGTGCAGAGCTGGGCCTATATAGCTTCAAGGGAAAATTCAGAGCTGGAAAATGAGGGTCTAATTCTGTGTACCAGGAACTGCGTAAATAAGTTGTGTAAAGAAGAGAGGCACATTTACATTCCCATTTCAAACACTGGGATGGACATGACTAAGATACCAAAGCAGCAACTAAACCCGTAAAGATAGAATTCCTTGCGCAATGCAGTTTGCTAGCTGAAGAGTGAGGAAAGACCTAAAGAATTCCTCTATCAACCCTCCCTGGAGTTTCAGACAGGCATTTTAATAATGTTTAGAGCCTAACTACAAGAGCTTTCAGGCTACCAGGAAGGTACCTTTTAATCAGCCTTTTAGCTACAACAGCTGCAAAGTACATGCCCTTGAATTTAAACACGAGCAGTCACTCTTAGCAGCCATCCATTAATGGACATACTCACTCCGGCAAGCAAAACTGTACTTGGGCTCCATGCAGCCTATTGCCAATTCAAACAGCAATGCTAGTCACAACTTCCTCAAGACAAGAGGCCCTAGAGTCATTTCTTCATGCATGGCCCTCTGCTTCTTGCATTTCAGGCGTCTCTTCACACAACCACTAAAACCAAAAGGGCAACTCTGGCTACACAGAAGAAGCAACAGAGGTGCATCACAAGCTGTTTCATTGCAGAGTTACAAAGGATAAAACACACCCTGACCGCTTAGATTCACACTGTTCTTCCACCAGCCAGCGACAGAGTTAACTACTTCTGCCTCACTAAGGAGGCTGTAAAAACATGACAAATGCCAGGCTTGACTTGCCAAAATGACTTTGAACGTGCCAGTCATTAGTAGAAGCTTCTGGCATGCACTCAGGAGGGCTGGGGAGCACTACACCAGCCATGGAGAGGTTGTGAGCTGCCGCGGAGGGCCAGGCAATCTGCATGCCCTTATATAGCTGCATGCAGAGTATCAGGCTTTTCCCAGGGCCAAAAGAATTATTAGAAGATGACAGAGCTGGAAAACTCTTCTTGGCAGGGAAGCAAAAAGCAAACCTAAATGAGTCAATGGATTCCACTGACTTCCTAGAACACAAATTGAAGCCTATTGTGGCTTTGTGCAACTAGTCCCCACAGCCAAGAACTGGGAGCACATGGAACAAGCAAGAGTGCAACTGAACCTACCGAATAAAATGCAGATGGCATTGTACACATGCTCTCTTCTTCTTCATAAGCATCTACACATGATCGTTTCTGACAATGCATTTCACACGTGCTCATAGCAGATCTGACTTCCCTGATCCTAGCGCTTTTCAAAGAACAAATACATAGCTTCATTCCTTGGCATCATTTTTAGCAGAGTAACAGACTGTTTTGCAAACAAAAAAGTGCATTAATATATTATACGCTGGCAGCAGAGCTGCAGGAAAGCAGCTTGAAATCTGAAGAAAAGGACAGCAGGAGCAGAACAAGAGATTGCATGTTTGCAATCCCTTTTCACAAATACTCTTCTCTTATTACCACCCACAACCTGCCTCCAGACATAGAGGGACGGGCAGGCTCACTGTAGGAACACTTCTTTTTTGATAGAAAAACCCCAAAAAACCCACAAAAACACCCCATAAATACACACTTTACCACTGAGTTGCTCAGGGGTGCATATGAGCACAGCTCCACCACCCACTTGGTGACTACAACCACAGGCAAAGAGCCATTTATTTTCGAAACAATTTTCACTTGTGCTGCAATGAGCATTTGTCTGCTTTTGTACATAAAATATAACGAGCATTTGTCTGCTTTTGTATATCTGCAGCTACACCTACACAGAGCTGTGTGCAAATTCATCATGACCATTACCAGTGACACCGGTGATGCCTGGATCTTTTGGCTATCGGTGAATTTTGTGGTAGGAGAACTTGTTTTTCTTGAGCCTTCTCTTCTGAGTGCTCTTTGTCAGACCAAGTATCTTTCCCAAAATACACTAAGTTTCTGAAGGAAGTTGATAGCTTTCTCCAGTCTGCTGGACATGTCTTGCTGCTTACCCCCATTAAAGGAAAATCAGAGGTGTGCTTGGAAGGGGTGCAGCTCTGGCGGGAGGTTTTGCTCAACCCTAGAATTACAATGTACACACCCTAATTGAAGGGGGGTGGGGGGGGAAGAGCAGCTCTTAGCAAAAACTCAAGATCCAAAACTTCCTTTTTCCTGTGAATGGGAGAGGCTCAAAACTCTGACTGTGAAATTTCTCAGTTTAGCAACCAGGTGGTTTTGAGTTGACTGAAGTACATGGTCTGCTGTAGGTCAGTCTTTCTGCACATACCATACAAAACCACGGTACTAAGCTTGATTTTACACCGCTGAAGGCAATAATGGAACCTTCTGGTTTCTTGGGCACTACATTTCTAAAAGTACTCTCTAGCCTGACAAAAATCAAAATTAATGAACAAACACAGACTCGGAAGAGAGCAGTGAGCTGCTAGACATGCTAAGTTCAGCAGGAATTTGGTGTATGTGCCAACATTGTTGAACACCCACTTTCGAGGCAGAAAACAGACCTTTCCAACTCTCTTCACATGTCAAAATAGCAAAGCACCTGGCAGTGCCGCTTAGAAAAGCATTTTCAGAGAAAACAATTTGTGGTTGGTTTTAAATCCTAGGAAATTAACAGATTTGCACCTTTGGGTGAAAAAGCAGACCAGGCATGTTTTCTTCAGCTAGTAATTTGATCCATTTTTAACGGTGACATGTGTTAGACTAGATTTCCTGCCTACAATCTGATCCGAAATATTTTTGGACTGTTACCATCGTTAAGGAAAATACCGAAACAGGAAACATTGGAATGCTGTTGATATTCACAATCAAGTACACAGTGCAAACAGCATTTCCTTTACCAGAAGTGTTTAAGTCCTTTAAATTCTCTATATTTACACTTCTCTTAAATAATCATTAGTACAGCCAAACATGAAGACATTTTAACTGCTCAGCTACCATTAAAAGAGAAGAGGGCTGCATAGATGCAAAACGCACACGTATAAAGTTTGGTTTGGTCCACAGAAGAGCAGAAGACAACAAGCATAGTGCAGTATTTTCCTAAAACACTCCCCTAGCCTCCAGCTGCTTGCAGCTTAAGGACTGTCCGCAGCAGAGATACTGGTATATATCCTTTATAGATTTGTCTTCCATGAATTCATCCAGTCTCCTCTTGAACCCACGTGCACTTTTAGCATTCACAGCACAGTCACAAATGAAGTCCCCACTGTCACAACAGTATTGACCCTTTGGTGGAACTGAAATGCCTGATGTGAGCTCAGAGCCGTGTCTGTAAAATCCCTCCTGGCACGACCCTGCTGCCACCCCAAATGTAGGTCAGAGAGTATTTTGCACGCGAAATCATTTAAATGAGTAATCATTTAAAATTCATCAGATATGAAATGAAAAATCACTAAGGTTTTATGCTTTCACAGGACACGTCTGTGATAATGAGTAGAAAAGAAGGACTGGAAGACTTCCTGCTCCAGAAAACCTGCTGTGGCTGGGCACATCCTCAGCACCAGCTGTGCGTGATGCTCCAGCCCACAGAGCTGCTGCCCTGTCAGACCAGCGGTCCTTGCCAGCACGGCTACTTTGTACAACCCATTCAGCTAACGAGCTCTGACCGCAGAGCACGGAGACCAGGCCCAAGAGTCGGTGGTGCTGAAGTGCAAATGATGTACTTTCCTTTTTATACTCAGCCAACTACTTACAGAGCCACTTCAACGGAGAAAAAACTTCCAGCTCTGACCTGATTGTATTGTCAGCCTTCCTGACTGACTGACCGACCATCCATAAGGTCGAGCCTTACTGACACAGTTTGGCCCACCAAGGTTCAGGAATCCCAGGCCATACCACTGGGCCAGCACTCATTTTCCTAAATGCCCTCCACCTCAATAGCAATGCTCTTCCCTTCTTCACATAGAAGGGCTGACTACCGACCCATGGTCTGCTTTCCTCACCCGTTTCCTCTACCCTAAGTTGAACAGGAAGATGAAGCATGGACTCCAACGGATACAAAATGCCTTCTCTGTCACCCCTCAAGGCTTCCTCTCAAGATCCACCATTTTAAGGTCTTGGTCTTAGACTGCAAAGTAAAGAAGGGCTCCAGCCTCAGCAACAAAGACTACACTGCATTTCTGACCACTGAGTCCAGCTGCATTTGGGACAACACAGTTATGGGAGCCCAGAAGGAGACAGCTGGGCATAGGGATAAAATATTCTCAACAGAGTACAACCAGGAAAGATCACGATACACATGACTGTCTTTTGGCATTAAGAGAGAGCCTTCTCCTCCGAGAAAGTGCTCTGCAGTATCATATTCCCTGCTACAAACACATCTCTAGCAGCTATCAAATCTCCAAACAAGTAAGCAATTCTTCCCTAAGCAGAACTTTACTCCCAAAGAAGGGGGGCCAAAGACTTAAAGTCGCCTAGAATCATCTAAAATGGATTTTACATAGAGCAATAGGTAGTAATAGCAAACCATAAAGTGGATAAGTAGTTAGATCACTCCTTTTTACTTGCAGTCTTGACACTCTTGGCCATTTTGTCAGCAGTACTCATCGATCAGTACAGCAGCAGAAGCACCCGGCACACACTCATGCTACCTCTTGAAAGGGGGTCTTGAAAAAAGAGTTGGGCTGTGCTAGCTCAAAGCCCCTGCATGGTTTTACACAGCTGCACATCCAGCTAGAAATCTCTCCCTGGGCAGCTTCCACACCCAAGGCCGATGAAACATGCATGGGGTAGCTATAAAGTTAACGACTTTGTAATTAACATTAGCAAACACATTTTACAGACTCAATGATCTGTAAGAGTGAGCTTGCCTGCAGGCTGAAAGAGCCCTTGCCTCCCCTCCTCTCTCCCAGCCAGAACTACATGGCATTGGTTTGCTAAGCCAAGCAGACGGATATTTCGGAGAGGAAAAGGAGCATTCCTTCACAGGAAGATTACAGACTGCCAACTTAGAGGCCAGTATGAGAAACTCTGGGGCTAACAGGCTGCTGCAATGCTCACCACCCATTCACACTGCCTGCACTGTGCTCCGTTCTTCCCTCTGTGAATTCCCTCAATGAATTGTCAGGCTTTTTTTGGCCAAGACCCATCACTTCATCCTGAACTGGGAAATGCCTGCTGAACTCCTGACATTATCAAGCTATGGTAAAAGGTTTCTGTTTATCACAGAAAAGCCCTGAACAACTGAACTACTGTGTCATTTAAGGCATGCTTTTGCACTTCTTTTGAAAGCACTTCCCCTGCATCTGCTGTGAAGCTGATGTACGATCGCCCTGGGGGAAGGTGGCTGCAGGAAAAAAACCTCACTCCAGAGCAACTAGAAATGCCATGATGCATCTACCATCTGACTTCAAGAAGTGCTAGTATCCATGGCTGCAATTTGAACCAAGAGGAAGGCTATACCCACAGCACCCCAAAAAAACAGGCTCCAGTTCTTTTAAGAAGCAATGGGTCAATGCAAAGCAGACCCCTACCTTCCCACGCTCCATTTCTTCTCTGTACAAAGATCACCCAAGAACAAAGCACAGCTGGGGAAAGGAATAAAGCTGTCCGTTGCTTTGCAGCTCGAGATGGTGGGAAGGCTCAAGCCAGCCCGTATTCTACACTTTTGACAGAGACTGTGGCTCAGCTGTTGCCTGCCTTTATTTTTTCAGGACTCAGGAGAGACTGATGCCTGACAGGCACTTTGATGCAGCCTCGGTCATCACTGTTTAGCACTGTCAGTGCTGTTTGATCAAGAGGCTCCAAAATGTACAACCTTTCCGAGTCTGTGTATGGCAAAAACTAGGCAATTAATAGCTTGGACAACACACAACCATGTATTCTGACTGCTAAATTAGTGCAACAGGAAGAAAGATCATCTCTGGTCAGACCTCCTCTGCTATGAGTGAAGTTTGTGAGACCTGTCTTTGATTTCTTGCTGTCAGGAGCCACAGAATAGGCTGACAGCCTCTGCCACAAATTATCAGCCAATTTCTCACTGGGAAAGTTGTTTTCATTAGGTCAAAGTGCAGCAAATGCAAGCAGCATTAGGATTAAAGGCTGAAATGCAGTTCCCTCTTGCAATCCAGCGCCTGGCCAGACAAAGCGCTAAGAGGTCAAGTTAAACAAACCAGCCAGAGAGGTCTGCTGTCAAACCAAAACACAGCTACTGCCCACCCCGCATCCCTCCCTCTCCCCATCCCCAGTCTTGCTCAGCGACATACCTGCTGACTGTCAGAGTTAGTTCATCTGTGCAACCCTTGATTTTGTTCTGCGCCTCAAGGTGCGTCATGGCATCCGTGTTCACTCCATCAATGGCTATGATCTGGTCTCCTATACACAAGTTGGCTATTGCAGCTTTGCTCCCTGGAGTCACCTAAGAGAAAACAGAAAGAATGAATGGACTTTCCAGGGAGCAGCTTTCCATAGCAACATCTGAAAAACAGCTGGAGCACTCAGGACCTCCCTTGCTGGTACCTGGAAGCAAGGAGGTAAAAATTAATGAAAGTAAATTCTCAGCAGAAAGCTATCTGGATCTGGGCCTCCTGGATACTCTCAGTATTAAAATTAGGGGCAGAATTCTGTTTTGGCACCCACAGATAGAAACTTAGGGGGGACAACAGGTAAATAACAGAAATTCTATTTTCACTCAAGGCAATTGGCTTCATGCAAGAGAGCAAGAACATATAGAAGGCAACTCTGTTCTCTGCTGGACGGAGAAGTGCTGCAAAGCAGAAGGTGCTGAGGACAGCCAAGAAGCCTGAGCCTCTAAAAACAGAGGTGACAGAAAAGAGTATCAGAGTCATTGCAATACAGTCAACGCCAATCACAAACACCTTTGTCTGCATCATGATCTCATTTGCTTCCTTTCTTGGAAGAAAGGTTTGGGCTCAAGATTTTTGATTGCTTCTTTAGTTTTAATCTGGTTTAGCCGAGGAACAGCTGCAACAGGCTCTCACTGACTTCAGTGAGATCACTCCCAAAGCAGTGCTTGATCCAACAAGCAGACTGGGAGGGAGAAAGGCATCAGAAACTTTACCTTCAAATCACAATCTGACCATACTTCCTGGAAAAGTAGAAGCATCATCCCCAGCCTGACCACAGCTCACCTTGGTACATTCTGCCACATACATCTCCCTTTCCTCTCCATGCTTGGTGTTTTGCTTCCCAGATACACCACTGCACTGCTGAAGAGGTGTTGCGCTCTGCCTGAGAAATGACTGATGGCAAAGAGCTCGGCGTAATCTCATTGACATCCCAGGCAGAAGACACTACGCAGCAATGCCACCAGTATGATACCCCCTGTGAAAAAGGATGGTCCCAGCTAAAACTTGGCATTTTCAAGCTAATCAACTAAACGGCTCATTCATTTCCCCCCTACTTCTGCTGAACATGTGTCCTCTTAACAAGAGAGACCTCTTTGGGCCAAAATTATTGCCTGGGCAGAGGGTGAAGAATGTCACATTTGCTTGTGGCTTTGCAAACACTACGTAAGATTTTGTGCAGTTTTAATGACTTTTTGGAAGGAGTGTAATGATTACCGTGGGCTTTCATCAATTATTTAATAAGCAGAGGAAATGAGAAGGGTGGCCTGCTCCCAGACATGAGTACAGATTAAAGCATGCCTTGCAGCTGGGCCGCACCTCGTTTGTAAGTCCATTGCAACTGGTATTCATTCTACACATTCATGCTAGGTTTCAGCATGCTGGAAAGCAGCTGAGCAATCACAGCAGAGCTGTCAGACATAAACATTGTTCACAATATTTAGAGAGCCCTCCTAATATGGGATGGGATGGCAAATCATTGCCCCTAGGGAAATGTTCACCTTCTAATGTCACGCATAAGCTGCAATCACTGCTTTCCCTGGGCCAAAACTGATGCTGTTCAGCACATCTCTGCACAGCTGTAGCGGGATAGTTTCCCTAACCAGAAGGAAGATAAAAAGATGCCCTTCTTTTTCCACCTCTCTACTAGGACAGTATTACACGGAAAAGGGAAGGACACAGATGCGCATCACAGATGTCCAGGTTGGCCAAGCTACTCAACATTAACCTAAAGACCTTCAGATGAGTCAACTGAAGATTGCCTACCTTCCTACCACTTTAATGCTGTAAGCAGACTACAAACTGACAGAGGAAGTGCTAATGAAAAGACCAGACAAGCCAACAGATGGATATAGAAGATCTGCTTTACATGTGAAGATCATCACCTCCCAAGCGGCAACCTGCAGCTGACTGGTGGCCTACAAGACAGCCAAGTGCAGCCTGCTGCCGCTCCACTGGATCCATTGCCTTGAGAGTATCTTCATGTAAACCTTGTGACAGGGACAGCTGGCAGCCCTGAAGAAATCTTGAGCACTGGAAGTGGCCCACAGTCCCACTGGATTTGGGTGCTGCTGCTTCAGAAACCATGAGACAGATCCCTGAAGACATCATTACACCCGAGGGAGGTCACAGGAGATAGGTTGTGGGTCCCCTCCTGGACGCTGGGCCTTGACCAAGTCACTTGGTTTCTCAATGCCTTTATTTTCTCTGCTACCAAAGGAGGGAGAGGGGGACATTACTCACCCCTGTGAGGAGCACCAAGCTCAGCACACTATTACCGTGATTCATTTTTGATCAGACTGCCAAGGGGTCAAAAATAATGGTGGATTAACACCGCTGCTGGAATGCTGCCAGAGGCTCAGCTGTATAGCTTACATTTAAAGGCTGATAATCGACACAACATGGGGCAGGCTGCTAGAAATGATCCCGCACCACAAGGAGCAGCTGAGCTGAAGCAGCCAGCGACACTGAAATACTGAAGCCTCCGGAAAAAAACCCAAGAGCCACCAGGATGAGCGATTGGCATTCACAGGAACATCTCAGCGCTTTGCCAGCACTTGCAGTGTCACATTCCCCTTCTGCGTCCACTTCAGAGGAATTTGAAATTTGAGTGCTCTTCTCCATCAGTTAAGAGCCACTGGTAGCACAAGGGCGATCACATCCACTCAGGTACCATACAAACCTCTCCCCTAAGGGGAAGCCACAAGGATGCACAGTAATGAAAAAAATAAGTGAATTTGCCAAAAGGAAACATGTTTTTAAATCCCATTTCTTCAGTTCTGGAAATAACTTGCCCTGAAATGCAACCTTCCACAAACCGCTCCCCTGCAACATCCAGCTCATACTCCCTACCAGGATTGCTCATAGCAAACGTGTCTGCACAAGGGCACGGTACTGCAGGGAATCCATCCCCCATCCTTTCAGGATGATTAATAGCTACTAATAATGTTCCCCTCCCCCCTCACAGTAAGGTCTGGGCTTATCTCAGTGCTGTCAATGCTGCTTTTGAGATTTGCTTACCTATCAGTTAAGTCAGGAAAGCAAAAAGCATTTCTGTTATTAAGGGAGGAGCAGAGAGCTGCCACTGGGAAGACCTTTTCCTGCTTTTATTTTTGTCCTCCCCCTCCCTGATCCATGGGGAGCAGCAGGGGCAGGCGTGAGGCTGGTGGGGGCAGGCAGAGGCACTCGGAGCACTGACAGCTACCAGCCAGCTTACACAACCCAACCAAAAGGACTCCAAAAATGAACAAAAGCTTTCAGGCTCACAGACATCCAGTAAATGTTGCAATGCCTGAAACTGCTTTGCTCCTGCTCTCTCAGATGACTGAAAGCTTTGCACCAACCTCGTTCCCTCCCCTCTTGACCAAGGACAGAGCAGACACCAGCAGGAGCTGAGGGGACAGCAGGCAGTGCCTTGCACACCTCGCACAGGTGGGCAACCCAATCATGCGCAGATACGCTGCACTTCTGCACGGGAAGGCGAGGAGGGGAGGAGAGTGGAAAGACACTGCAAGGAGCAAAACCTGCAAACACAACTTTGCACAAGTTCATAGAATGACAGAATCATAGAATCGTTTAGGTTGGAAAAGACCTTTAGGATCATCCAGTTCAACCATTAACCTACACTACCAAGTCTACTCTAAGCCAATCAAGGGTAGACTAGACTAAACCATGTCCCCAAGTGCCACATCTACCCGTTTTTTGAACACTTCCAGGGATGGGGACTCCACCACCTCTCTGGGCAGCCTGTTCCAATTCTTGACCACCCTTTCTGTAAAGAAATTTTTCCTAATTTCCAACCTAAACCTCCCCTGGCGCAGCTTAAGCCCATTCCCTCTCGTCCTATCGCTAACTACTTGGGAGAAGAAGTTAAGTCGCATGCAAAGGCATAGCCTAACTGGCTTGGGCTTCCCCCACTGGGGTCGAGCAGCCGCTGCCAGAGGGGACATGGGCAGCATCACAGGGCCCCAGGAGCCTCCCAGCTCCAGGGACACAATCATCAGGTGAATAAAGCTCTGCACACCTTGTAACATCATGCCCAAGGGCTTCCTTTGGAAAGGAAGCCGTGCCCTACCTTGTGGTGATTGCTCCCAGGCAATTGTATAACCCTTTGCCATTAGGTCATTTCACTGTTGAACAGACAACGCTGAGATGAGCTGAGCGGCGCTGCGTCATACTGCATCCAAAACAGGTCCCAGAGCTCACCAGAGCATGCCTGTGGTGATGCTCTGCTTGACTGGCGTCTCTGTGTAAGAAATCTGGGCTACTACAGAAATAATCTAGATACTTATAACCAGACACATCAAACTAGGTCCATGATGTCAGCTCAGACACATTTGCCAGCATATGGAAGAAACAAATATTCCCCATAATCTGTGGGTTTGAACGTGTACTCTTGCAAAGCTCAGTGTAGTAGATAACGGTTTAGACCAGTTATAGGCTTGAACCCCTCTTTTTAAAGGGGTCCCACAGATTCAGGGTTGGAATGGATAGAATAAAAACATACATTATTTGCTTATACTACAAAGTGAAGCTTTGTGTATTATGCACGTGTGCGCGCACACACGTGTGTGTGTGTATATACACACATATATATATAAAAAAAAATAAAAAAAGCTCTGCAGTCATGAAAAGGGTAGAAAAACTATCCGCCCACCTTGCCTTCCCTGCACACACACTTTGGGCTCCACCTTGCCAACACCACTGGGACTCCACGAAGTTCAGATTTCTGCCTGCCAGGTGGTTTGCCTGCTATCGCTCCCTTGCACTGGCAGCCAGGCAGCAAACAAAGGACTCTGCTACGACACGTCAAGTCTTCAGCTAGTCTTTGGGCAAGTGTGTTTACAATAGAAAAGACAACGTTTTCATTTACCAGAGGGAATGAGACATACTTGGCTGCTTAGCCAGCTCCTAGGCCCTCTTTATAAAACGTCTGTCTGTCCCAGAGCTAGCCAAACACAGCCATATTTTACATTTGATGCAGTTGCCTCCATACATGCTACCTAACAAGCTTTGCAGTCCCTGGACAGGCACATATGGTGCCTTTTTTCCTTCTACAGGCGAGAATCTGAGAGGCAGCAATGGGTATATTAAGGGAAGCTACTGCCCACAGCAAAGGAGAGGGAGGAAGGGTGGGAAGCATTTCTATGAAAAGCAGCATAAGGCAGCTCCATGTGAGTCCAGATAGATGGGTGGGTCTAAAATTCATTCAATTCCTTCTGGCCATCTCCCCCCATCCATTCAGGCACACTACGTGCTCACTCCATCAGCCCTTCACAGTCTCTCACAGACCCTACAGCCCCCGGCAACAGCCATCACTCCACACCTAGACACACATCGCGAGGAGTGATGAAGAGATAAGAAACAAGAAAATTAACATCAGCCAAGAAACAGATGTGGATAAACAGCACCTATCGGAGCTTGAGAGGAAAAACCCAGCTGCACCTTTGCTGGACAGAACAGACATGCAGCAACATACTTCTAAGGCCACCAGTGACAACTAGACATCTCTGACAGTCACTCCAATCCTCCCACCCCCACACACTGTTTTACCATGAGTAATGTCCTCAGCGCTGGAGTATTATGCTAAGCAGCCACAGTTTCTCCCAGAAAAAGCATGCAGCTGGATCAGCAGAGATCAAAGGCTATGAGAAAATTCAGGCAAGCACGTTCCCCACCCCTTCTCTTTCGGGGAGGGGGAACGACAGGCCGGTTCCTTACAAGCAACTCCACAAGACTTTCCTCCCAAGCTGCTACCGCTCTCTGCGCCATTACAGTCCAACACTGCCACAGCCCACAGCTCACCAGCTGCTCTCTGCTGGCCCAGGCCACACCATCACCAGGAGAGAGGAAGAGGAAGGGGGACATGCCTTCTGGCTGGGGAAGCCCCTAAGCACCAGCGGGGTTGGGGCTCCTACTGCACAAGCCCCTCTGGCAGCCCAGCTCACCCTCAACCTCCTGCCTGCCCTCGGCTCCTGCCTATTTCTGATGGCCAGATAAGGATTATTAACACACAAAAGGCATTAAACACCACGCAGAGAGGGCTGACCTCAGGAAGGCGGTGTAAAAAGACATAGGTGAGGTGATTTGCTCAGACAGATGCACGATCAGCGGTCAAGGAGTCACTCGGCCCCATAGCTTGCTTTGCAACATGCCTCACATTACAAAAAAAAAGCATAAAGATTTCTTACAAGACCTCAAAAACATTACAAAGAGCTGCTCATCAGTGGGGCCTTTCCTGATGGTTTATTTCCTCCTCTAAATAAACCAACAAGTCCAGTAATCAGCAACCATCTAAGACACTGTGTCACTGTCCAGAACAACATCAGTTGTTTATATATTTAAGGGCTCCTTTAATTTCCCTGTTTATACTATAAAAAAAAAAAAAAAAAAATCCATTTGCTGCAGTTCTTTTGATTAGCACACTTCAAACCCAAAGCATTTTACAAGCCAAATACATCTCTTGACAGACAAAGTGATTTTTGAGGGCGAAGGGTACCAGGCAGCTTGCAGCCACACGTAACTTGACACCTGGGAACAAGCAGATCAGGAAACAAAAAGGACTTTCTCCCAAGTCCAACATTTACCTTTGTCAATTTAAGTTCTGGGGCTTAAAGCTCTTACGTAGGGGTAGGGCTGGTACATCCCCTCCCGACAGGGCTGGTACATCCCCTCCCGACGTGGAGTTCTCTCTTCAGGTTCTTTGGAGAACTCATCAGCAACAAGGTGGGCCAGATGTAGCCCACCAGATGATGCTGGACACAAGGAAGAGGGATGGAGAAAGGGGTACTCCAAATTTTGGTGACATCAAGCTACCGCATAACCTGTGGCGAATTTGTGAACTGCAGAAAGTACAACTCTGGCTCCTAGGAGAGGCAAGGGCACTGCTCCTGCACGTAACTCTGGCAAAGGGTGTTTGATTAGTATCCTAATTCTTTTAAATGTTTTTCTAAAGATAAAATTGCCCCCCAGAATCAGGAACCAGTGCTGGAAAAGATGAAGCCTGTCCTGTGCCCCGAAGCGCTCTGTCTTTAATGCGAGAAAATTCTGCTGCTTTCCACTTGCTACAGTTAAGGACAATTTCTTCTCATCCGAATGCCAGCACTCAGGTAGATTAGCAAAGTCCTTTCCTGTCCTCAGGAGCTGTTTGTATCTTTGAAGCGCAGGCTTGTCCAGCCCCAGCAGCTGCCTGAGAAGCTGCCAGGGTTCACACTGACTTCGAAGTCTGTAGGGACATTACCAGGGATGTGGACCTGCGCTCTCCACACCACACCCCTGTCAGACAAGACAGGACTCCCTCCAGCAGCAAACACACAAGGCATCATGCCCTCCTCTAAACATCAACCCAGCCACTTCTGGTGGGACAAAAGCTCTTGGCAGGTGACCCTAAAGACCGGCGTCCCACGGGTGCAGCTCTGCGTGGCACGGCAGGGCTGGTGCTGCCGCAGCCCCCACCCTGCCCGGCAGCCAGGAGCGGCAGCGCAAGAGAAAACATCAGTGCAGGAAACGTAAAGCCACGTTCCCCTTCCTATAAACCCCAGCAGCTTTCCCCAGCTGGCTCCCTGCACCAAGCCAGCCTCAGAACGAGAGCCAAGCGTAACAGTGGTGTATTTGCAGTTATGGGCACAAAACCTGGGCCGGGCGGCAGAGAACTGCGGTCACAGGTGTGCACAGCAGGGACCAGCCAGGCTCCCTGGGCCAAGGAGGAAAGACAGCCCAACCCTAAATCCTATCACATCCGCCATGCCCCATGTTTCCTTTGGCAGAGGAGGAGGTATCCCAGCCCTCCGGGCGCAGAAGCCTCCCCATCCAGCCTCCGCAATCCCCGCAGCTCAGACCGTGGCCGCAGGTTATTTTTCTTTCTTTCTGTCCAGGGAAGATGCTGCAGCCCAGCTCCGGAGGCAGGCACTTGTGCCGCACAGCTGAGCCCTGGCACGCTCCAGAGGGAGGACGGTCTCCGCATGGCCGCTGCCACGCTCGTCCCGCTGAGCGGCTCAGCCCCCACGGAGACGCCTGTTCGCCAGGTGCCCCGTACTCCCCTACCACCAGTGGCTCCGGGATGCCTTTGGTCAGCTGCTTCCTAACCCGGTGACCGGCTGAAAGCAGGGGTAAGGGCATCAGCCAGTACCCAAGTCAACCCCGATGCCTTTTCACACCACGGCATTCGGTCCCGGGCCTGATTTTTGACTATCAAGTCCAGTTTTATCACTAAATCAATTTTTAAGTTAATAGAACTGGATCATGGAGCCATGCTTAAAAAAACCCACCCTAAACCCAGGAAATACCTAATTATCTTCCAATTCTGTACTTGCTATAAATCCTGAGCTTTTAAAATACCAGGAATAGATGAAACGGACTAAACAGGGATGAATTCACATTACTGGGGTTGAAATCAGCAACAGGCACAACCCTGAGATTTCATCTTTTTAATATATGTGCAGAACTGGCCTGTCTTGAAACTGCTTTTTCATTGGGAAAATGCTCAGTTTCATAACAAAATGTAGCTACAGAAGTGCACTGGCTTTGGCATGTTTCACAGGCTTTGCCAGACACCCCTCCTTAATGGGGCTGCGAGCTCCTGACATGACAAAATGTAAAGCAAAACTCCCCTCTGCTTGTATTTTGGGTCAGATGTTCAAGATCAACACACCGCTAGCGCAAACCACAAAAATCATCTCAAGAACAAGGTTTATTGGACAGTTCCATGTATATATTCTACTAGAAACAGAAATCCCCAATGTTTATCAAAATCAAAAGCAACCAAACAGGAAATAGCTCACGTTACCTGAGGGATGGAGGAGGATGGGGTCTATCAACTGCGCTGCTTTTCAGCCAGCTCCACTTCACCGGGTGTCTCCACACGCAACATGTTGCTTGCTTCCTCCATCAATCTCACAGGGATTTGACCAGGAACTACCCTGTGCACAGGGCAGCTCCACAGACACTATTATCCTGCAGTGTGTCTGTCCACAGCTCAGAAAAGATTTGGGAAAAGCTCTACCCTGTTGACTCACTGCACAGTATCATCCAAAGGGGTGAGAAAGACAAGGGTTCCTCCTACTCCTGTAAGGCAATCCAGCAGCCTTTGGTCTAGGGTTCATTACACAGACCAGCGTAAGGTTTTTTTCTGAACAAAGACTGTAATAGTGTCCACCATAACCCTACAGTTTTAAAAATAAATGTAAACCAGAAATATCTGTGACGCATCCCTCCAGAAGAGACAGGGGACTCCACAAGAAAGTCTCACACACAACACTTGTGAAATCCCCACGCTCGGCTCTCACCAGGAAGACTGGTCCAACATGATGTCCGCACGAGAAGATGCTCCTGATGTATTTGAGCCCGAAGCGGTTTTGAACACACAGTTCAAGTGGAAAGGGGAGTAGGGCAGCAACAAAAGACAAGATAAGAGCAGCTGTGGAAATACCGTAATCTTTCATCTGCCGCTCTCCGAAGGCATAAGTGGCCATTGGTGCCTTGCAGCCACTGCCAGCCAGAAGCTCTCGGCCAGGCTGCTTTGCTGGCTCCCATGTTCATGGCACTGGTGCTCCTCATCCTTCTTGGACCCTGGACCGCAGCGCTAAACTCCAGTGACTCCCCCCGAGGAACAAGCTGCCTTGACAACTCAAGTGGTGCTGCCTCCCACCAGCGCAAAAACCCCTCCCTACATCAGAGGGGAGCTCGAGAAGCCAAAAGCCACCTAGTAAGGAGCTGAGGTACAATGGCGATGAGGGCCATAAATACCAAGACAAGCTCAAGGGCTCACCATGAGGACGACGCTGCCAGAAGCCAAATCTGAGCTCCTGGCAGGCAACACAGGCTGAATTTAGGCACCTTGGTTCAAAGAGGGCTGCAAGACCCCCAGTTCAGGCCCATGACTGGATGGATGTCTCTCTCCTGGCACCCCACCACACACTGGGAGCAGCAGGGTGACCCCATCAGTGCATCAATGCGACGGGCAGCCCTGGATGAGGCAGAGCCAGGCTCCACCGGCCACACGGGAGGGGACTCATCCCCCATGTAGCACACCCAAATTGCCGCGCTCCCAGCTGGCAGCGGCAGGACGATGCTGCTCCCTGGTGCAATCAAGGACGCACGCCCGGCCTGCGGCGCGCAGCCCAGCCAGCCCTGCACACCGCTGCTAACGGCGCTCCCCACGAGCACGGCTGTGCCACGGACCCGCAACCTATGTGCTGCAGCACAAAGCAAACACATAACAGTGCTGGGGAGGGGCGGGACGGGACAGCCGCATCCTCCCCTGCTCCCAGGGCAATGCTCTCGTCACGGGCTGCAGCCTCCCCACCCTCTCATTCCCTTCAGGCGGTCCCCCATCTCACACCTTGGTGGGATGAAGGCCCTCATAACCCTTGGCAGATGCCGGTCCTACAGCCAGAGCTTGCTGACAGAGCTTGCCCCATCCTGTGAGGAGAGTAGGGCTTCATGCCCAAAAATCTCTCTGATTAGAACACAGGTACCAAAAGCAGTAAGGAAGAAGAAAAATGAAGTTATAGCCCCGTAAAGTCCCCATGCAAGGAAGATCAGACTCTTTAAAACAGGACCAGATCTTTTTTTACATGGTGAAGGGAGGACTTGCCGAGAGCTTTGTTCCTGAGCCAAGGGGACGAGCCCAGGAGCCCTAGCAGCGAACCACAGGAAAGATTAATGGCTTGAAGTCTTGGAGGGGAACTTAAAAATATCAGGGGGGCCACAAGAGAAAGCCGTGATAAGAGCTGCCAATTGCCAGCATTTACGTCACCACCACCACCAGAGAGGCTATTTTACTACCTTTTAGCCTCCAGGGTCACAGTTTCTCATGAGGTGGTTATTTTTGCCACTTTGCTGATCTATGTCCCTTGGTATGTGCCCATAAGCACTGACAAAGGCCACCAAGGAGAAGAGGTAAGAGAAGCGAGGTAGGACTTCAGACATACTTCTGCCCCAGAGTCTTTTGCTGGAAGGAAATGGCAACAATTACCATAACAATGAAGTAAATATCACTTCCCCTACGCTAAAGCTGCTTTCATGTCCAAAAAATTCTTTAGAAGGATGAGGCATTATTACTGTAATTGAAAGAGGTTACACAGAAAATTAATAACTTTCCCCCCCCTCTGTGGGTTTGCCAGCACTCGCCAGCTCTTCTGGTCCCAGAGCCAGCAGCCTCCCCCATGGCACCCGGCATCGTTCTGGCAGCGGGAGCCCGCAGCAGGACACCACAGGGCAGGAGGTATTTAGAAAAAATCACAAGTTTCACCATCCTGTTCTTCTTTAAGGGCAGTTCACAGAAATTCGGGTTCTTGTATATCCCAGCTCCCATGGCCCTTCCTCACGTGGGGCCCATGGGGACTTTGAAGCCGGGCAAAGGCGGCAGCAGAGGCTAGAGCCCAGCGCTGCCAGCGGCCCACCGGGCTTGCAGAGGCATTGCTGGAAATGGGAGCAATTCCTTCTCCCCTGGAGGGAGGCCAGCAGCCAGCCCCAACAAGCTGCCGAGCAGCACACCCCACGCCAAGCCACCGAGGGACAGGGAGTTTGGGGGTTATTGCCCCCGCGCAGGAAGAGATGGGCACACGTGTCCTTGCTTTTCGTCGGTCTGCAGCGAGTGGCTTGGGGCAGGGCCCAGCTCCCCGCGAGGAGCAGCTGGCAGCGGGGCGGGAGCACCCGCACGCAGGGACGCCTGGGTGCAGGTGGGTACGTGGACAGAAAAGTGATGCAGCCGGAACCGAACCCTGACATTTTACAGGCAAACGCTGGAGCGGAGGAGGGCAAATTAAGTTACACCACTAAAATTGTTTGGATGTGAAACTTTAATTGTCATTTCCTAACTAATTTTTCTTTAAGTGGGGGTAAGAAGAACTTGTAACAGAAACGGGCAGAGGCACTTAACATAGGTTAGTATGGCTTCTGTAAACAAAGGCTTTTCTTTTAACTATACATGGCAAGCAAAAGCAAGGGAACGTTCAACACCACCTCAGTGCGACTGCTTCCCATAGGATGGGCTGCAAACCCCAAACTACGGGCTGGCGGGAGCGAGGGGGCTGCCTCCGCCTGCGGGACGGGGCTGCCTCCGCCTGCGGGACGGGGCTGCCTCCGCCTGCGGGACGGGGCTGCCTCCGCCTGCGGGACGGGGCTGCCTCCGCCTGCGGGACGGGGCTGCCTCCGCCTGCGGGACGGGGCTCGCCCCCGACAAACTGAGGGGGGAGGGAGGGTGGGTAAGAAGCACAGACCCCGGCCAGAGCCAGGTTAAGGGGCTGCGTGGGCCACCACGGATTTCTCCATAAACATTAAAAAGATATAAATGGGGGAAGAAAAAGAAAAGACGGACGGACACACGCCCCCCGCCGCGGCTGTGTCGGCAGCGCTGCCTTTGTACCACCAGCCACCTGCCAGCCCCAGCCTCCCCCGGCCCCGCCGCCGCGCCGAGCCCGTCCCGGGCGGCCCCGGCCCCAGCGCCGCCCGCCGCCCCCCGCCGCCGCCGCGCCCTACCCGGGAGATGGTGAGGGGCTGCTCGAAGTCCCGGCCGCCCACCAGCCGGAAGCCCCAGGGCCCGGGGCCCGGCAGCACGATGCGGTGCGTCCCCATGTGCGCGCCTGCACCTCGCGGGACGCCCGGCAGCCCCGCCGCCGGCACCAGCACCGGCACCGGCACCGCCCCGCCCCGCCGCCGGCCCCTCCCCGGGGCTCCCGGGCCCCGCCGCCGCCGCCGGCCCCTCCCCGGGGCTCCCGGGCCCCGCCGCCGGCGGCTGGCGGTCCCGCCCCGGGGGCAGAGCTCCGCGGGCACGGCCGGGCGGCTGCCGCCGCCGCGCTCTGAGGCGAAGCCCCGCCAGGCGCGGGCGGCGGAGCAAGCGGCCGAGCAAGGGACTGGCGGCAGCCCCGCTCCAGCCTGCCCCGCCGCGGCATCTCCCAGGCAAGCAGGGCTCGCCCTGCTCCGGCCTGCTGCCGCGTTAACTCTGAAACCTAATGGAG
Organism: Pelecanus crispus; assembly: GCF_030463565.1. Taxonomy (NCBI): domain Eukaryota; kingdom Metazoa; phylum Chordata; class Aves; order Pelecaniformes; family Pelecanidae; genus Pelecanus; species Pelecanus crispus. The sequence continues at coordinate 23,742,603 of NC_134652.1, forward strand.
GCGATGGAAAGAAGTGGCGTCATGTGCTGCTTCCCAGCTGGGAGCTGCTTCCCCTAACTTAGCTCTGATTTGTCACCTGTTTATGCAGTTTTGTTTGTCTCTAGCCCCTTAGGGGTGGTACCCCCAGCGAAAGAAAGAAGTCTTCTGTACGGGTTTATCAGCCAACCTCCTTAGCTGTGATTCAGGAAAAACAGTTGCTCCGGTTGCATGTTAAGCCCCCACTGATCTGACGATGGACAGGCAGGAGAGGCTGGTTACAGCAAGGGAGCTGGCATTTACAAACTGAGCGCAAGCGTTGCTGCTTATTTAGTAAATACATACAGCTCGGGCAATGCAGAACATCGGTGAGCTGCAGCACAAGGCTGCTGCTGAGGCTGGGATTCAGCCACGGCCAGGCAGTGCGGAGCAGTCAGCAAGCGGGGATGAGGTGGGTCACCCAGGTGCTGGCCCTACAACGCACAGCCACGAATGATCCCGCCGCAAGGCACACCCTTGCCTCTGCAATCCCGTGTCTTGGCTTCCTCCCTTTTCCTGTGTTAACTTGTCATTTCATGGGTTATTTCCTTCCGAGGTACATGCATCTGGACTACTCATCTCATCTATCAGAGAGCAGTAGTTCTTCCACTGCATCATTACACAGCTCTTGGCAGTGACACCGAGAGCTCCTTTCCCCCAGGTGCAGGGGATTTCCAGAGGCCTGTGACACACCACTGGGTCCTCTCCCCCGGCTCTGCACACCCAGCTTCTGCAGTCACAAAAGCATCTCTAGCTTGTTCCTTACCAAGTATATTAGGATAGGGAGCGGCATCAGTAAATATCGAGGTTCAGTAGCGATAGCTGAGTCCCTCTTTCTCCCCTCCCTGGCCACAGCACTGTAAAGCAGGGGCTAGCGATGCTAGCGACTGCAGCAAAGCAGTGGTCAGGCTGCCCTTTTACTTTTTACAGAAGGTAACCTGCGAAACAGAAAAATGGGCTTGTGTCTGTGTGCTTTCTAAGGACATGTAAACTAGCTTGAAGCTTTCGCTGTCCTGTCAGTTTGGCTTTAGGATTGGCTTGTTTATAATTTGACTTCCTAATATCATTGTGAACGCTGCCACAACGTCTATCTGTCTGCCTGGCCATCCGGTCACATCACCGCAGAGTTTGACTCTGTTGCCCAATTTTGGCTCAGTCTGAGGTGTAGGGTGTGCTTTTGTGGTACTTGTGCGTTACTGAGCCCCGGTGAGCCCACCCAGGCAGCTCAGCTCTGGCCTTCCCTCCCTCTGCTCCTGCGGAGCCTGCTCCTTGACATGAGGCACACCCAAAAAGCGCCGGCAAGCTTTCCTGCTGCGGGGCTGGGAGCCGCGGTGTGTTCATCGCAGACCTTGCACAAACCCCTTGAGTTAGTGCTGCAGCCATGCCTGCCTGGTCAGAGTGCGGCTACCGCAGAAGTCGGGGTCTTACGGCTTTTGACCTAAGTCAGGGTTAAAAATGCCCATGTAAACCCCTCCCTTCCCACAGAGGTTGGCATTTGGGATCTTCTCATCTGAGAGAGAGTCACAAAGACCCTGTGTAAACCAGTGGACTTGGCTGTGCCCCTGAGCTCCCAGGTCTGCATGCCTGCAGCATCTGCACCCTGACCCCATGTTACGGTAAGATCTGGGTGTAAACCAGCTTTTTCTCTGCTTTTACACCTTGGTTCCTCCGAGTAAAAGTCACAGGCTGCCTATGGCGCAGGAGGGAGAATCGGCCAGCTCAGGCCAAGTGACAAGCAGGATCCTCAGGCGCAGGACGCTCGGGAAGCCCATGGCAGACACCTACGCTCAGTACGGACACAGCCGAAGACAGCTGCAGAGGGGCACTAGTACAAACGTGCATTGCTACAGGAAGAGCGGGAATAGACTTTATTTAATAATTTGTACAAGGAACACAACAGTAATTCAATAATTCCATTTATTAATTGTCAAATAGTAATTCACTGCAATAAGAAACAAAAAATGAACACAAAAAGAAGTTGCTTTTTTTTTTGTGTGTGTGTGTGTGTGTATGCATGTGTGTGTAACTTAAAAATGGCAAGAGCAAGAACAAAAAATAAACCTCTAAATGAGTATGTTATATACAGTCAGTATCATGTTACTTTGCTGGATAGATTAATTTGGTGTTATCCAATCTTAGCAACAGGCCTAAATATTGCTGCAAATAACTGGAGGGCAAACCCAAAGCAGAAAAACAAACCCATAAATAAGATGCAGGATTAAAGGCATCTCCTGCAGAAAAGAAACAGTGGTACTTTGTGTCATATCCGAAACCTTTCATAATAGATATTTTGTGCTAAAACTCTTTATGTGAACATACATGGAATTCCGTCATTTAAATAAAAGTGGAAAAAAATCCCAACCTTTCACAACTGCCTTTTTTTTCCTCCCTTCACTCAAAGTGTTTAAATTATTTTTCTATACAAGGTAAGTACATTGTCTGTACAAAGTTAAATATACATATTTACAGTCAAACTTCTGAGACACTGAGTCTTCTCTTCCGCTGACCTAGGCGGAAGACAAGCCTACTTGATTTCAAACCCAGGAGCATGGCTAGTTTATCAAAACATTGCAAGTCGTGCTAACAGTTAGTTGTAGTTACTCTTAATAAATCTGTATAAAAGCATCAGCATAAAAATAGGCATTTTATATTATTAAATACGGCTTATGACAAAATAGCAATCTAACCCTTTGCTATTTGTATGGTAACTGTAGGAAGCAGAGTCTGATAGAACCGGTTTTGTTTATGCTTTTTCTTAATAACAAAATGTCTATCAAAAGAGTATTCATAGTGGATTCACAGGCAAGCATACAGCCAAGCCATAGGTTTTTTCTCAAGGAAATACGAATCTACGTAACTGGTAATAACCGCTGGGAACAGCTTTCCAAATTGATTAGACTTTTTTGTATGACTAAGAGGCAGCCAAAAGGCATGTATTTATTTGAGACCTACCATTGACACTGTAACCAAAAAGAAAAAAAAAGGCACCCTCAGCAATATGTTGCTCAGACTTATCAGAGCCTCTAAGATTTAATGCTGGGAAAGAAGCAAAGTCTTCATCCGAAAGAGTATGCTTTGAAAAGTGTGTGATCCTTTAGGGCCAGCAACAGGGCAGGAGGAGCAGAGAAAGTGAACGGCCGTAGGACTCATAAACAGGATTTGCTCTCATGGATGTTCTGTTTATTGGTTCTATTCTTTGTGCAGATAAATGTCAACGCCGGGCTGATTTCTCTTTCAAAAACAGAACTCGGTTCATTTTGATGCACACAATACACTCACACACACACACACCCCCTGCACAAAAGAAAAAACCCTGCAGAGATAGGTAATATGTTATTAAAGGGCTTGGGATTTTTGCACGTTTGCATTATGCTTTGGCTGACCTCTCTGGATTAAACCACCAGTCCCAAACTCCTTTTCCACACAGAGCTCTGCGGTTTAACCATATCAGCTGTCCTCTGCCTCTGCTGGGTCTTAAGGTGCATGACAACAAGGAAGGGTTTTCTATGGAAGTGGAAGGCAGAGCAAAGTGAGTCTTCAGCGAGACAGAAACCGGGCAGAAAGCCTGGCCTCCCTGAACCTTGCCAGTGAAAGGGAGCAGCTGCAAGGCTGCGTACTGCCCCAAAGCACTATCCTATCTCAACACACAAACAAAACCTATACCATGTGCTTCCCTGAAGCCTTCTCAGAGGTAAGGACTTCATACGAATTAAGATTATTACCAGAACTCTTGCTGGGGAGGGGAGAGGAATACACAAAGGCAGCACTGTAAACTAGAAACTGTCTCTTCTTCAGCAAATCACACCCTGAATCTGTGGAAGCAGGGCTACACATTCAACTCAATACTGTACCACATAACCACATCCTCCTAACACGTCTCGTCTCGTCTATTACATTCATAAATTGTCTGTTTCTTCACTGTTTACAAACACCTGGAAAACAGCCCTGTCACTGTCACAGTGGGATCACCCTTATTTTACAGGTACAGAAGCTTCACGTAGTTGCCTGGGAAGGTGCCAAATTGCCTCGTTCTCCTGGATGTACCTGTCACAAAATAAAACACAAGGAAGCCAGAGTAAGATGGAGCCGTGCAAGGAAGACTTAGAGGTTTGAAAAGGTAGAGGTGGCAGCCTCTTCTGCCTGCAGGCATTGCTTTCTACAACTAAATAGAAGTCCTGGTCAAAAAGCCTTTTGGTATAGACGAGATCACAACTAGTTCTGCTACTAATCATCTTTGGTCTTCCCTTTTTACACTTAATAAGGTGCTGGTGAAAGCTCCTGGGCCTACAGGCTAGGAGCCAGACTCCTATCAGTGTAAATGAGCTAATCTCCCTTAAGAAGAGATAACAAGCCTGTATTTGCAGTGTTGAGATGGAGAACACTGTCCAGACTTGCATTCTTTGAAGGTAAAGGGCTAGATTTTGCTAAACAAACAGCTGGAGATGAGGCTGGATTCTCAGGGACTGCAACTCCCATCCATGTGTTCCCTTCGTCCCCTACTTGCCACTTTCTGTAACTTCCCATGGCTCCCTCAGCTTTGGAAAAGCTACAGAAATCCAGTTTTCCTTGGTTCCCTCTGTAGCTCTGCCATCTGTGTGAGCAAGAAGGATCAGCAGGAAGAGAGGAATGGGGAAATTAAGAAGAAAAAAAAGGAAAAACTAGAGACCTGCCAAGGAAAACAAAGCTCCACCATCCTGCACCCTAATTTTAATGTTCTTGGTGGGAAAAGATGAGAAATTGTGAAAAAAGTTGAGGGTTATTTTTTTTCCCCCACTGTTTTGACCCCACAAATGAAAGCAACTTCCAGACAGTCTGCAAAATTGCTCATCTGCATCTCAAAAAGTTCTACTGACAGGCAAGTGGCACACTCACCCACAAACCAGCCATCGTCACATTTCTCCATGACATCGACAATGTCACCATCCCTCAGTTCCAGCTCATCATCGTTCTGAGGAGTGTAGCTGTAGAGGGCTTGGTAGCTAACTCTAAAACCAGAAAGATACTGCACGTTACCCATTGGATTTCCCTGACATCCCTTCAGAAGGGGACATCTCCCTTCCCCTTTCTAATTCCTATTATATTTTGTTCAATGCAGTCTGGATCTGTGTTTTTCATTTGAGAGGTGGAAGCCAAGTGCATTAAAATGGCTGTTGTCACAAGGCCATGGCAGTAAAAAGTGTCACGCCTGCACTGTGTGGGATACACGGAGAGCTTCTGTTTCCTTTTTGCCATGTAGTTGTCTCCATAGACTGTAACAACTGGAGTCTTCCTAACGTGTAGCACCTAGAGAGCATATGAGTGCAGACACCCTACTGAATGCAAGCCAAAGGCTGGTGTCCTGATTTTGGCTGGGATAGAGTCAATTTTCTTCCTAGTAGCTGGCATAGTGCTGTGTTTTAGATTTAGTATGAGAATAACGTTGATAACACACTGATGTTTTAGTTGTTGCTAAGTAGTGCTTACCTAGTGTTAAAAAAACCACGACACCTGGATACACTCATTCTGGGACTAAATGAGACATCTATTCCCTTGCCCTGGCGCATAGGCAGGGCCATGAATGACCAAATGGCAGAGTGAAGAACTTCAGAAAAAGACACTGCCTACTCTACTGCACTAAGGTGGCTGGATAAATCGTGGCTGAGCTGCAAACAAAATCTAAGGTTGAATCCTGCCCTGAGATACCACTTGCACCAGAGGCACTCTGTATCTATCTGAAAGGAACCTCATGGAGTGGAAACAATCTTTGGGCAAATCTGGAGAGGCTTGGATCCCCTGCCCATGGGGAGTGAAAATAGAGCTGATGTGAGACTTTCTGTTCTGCATAAAGAGGTAGGGGAAAGCAAAGGCTCCTTTCAGGAACCAACTGCCAAGGAACTTCAGTCCCCAGCACACAGTGCAGTGTACTGTTCTCAAAACCATCAGTGAAAGGCTCCGCCAAGCTTAAAGGCAGCTCCAGGTTTAAACCCGCCAGACAGCTTTGAAAATCTCAGCCATGGTCTCTCAGATCATTCAGCCACCTGCGGAACTGGCCAACACCGCAGCAAGTGGCATCGGCGTTGGGACCGCTCACTGTGCTGTGAGAAGCTAGGAACAGGGGTGAACCCATTGACCCACGCCATATAAGCCAGGTGTAGCCAGTGGATATTGATTTGTGTCCAGCTTCAAGATACAAAGACAGTGAGATAGCCTCCATAACCAGCATGAATCAAGTACCCAAAGGAGACCCAGTCCTGGATCATGAGGTCATTGTTTCAGGTGCTATACAGACACAAAGGTCCCAGTTTTGGGACCTAATAACTACTCATTATGATGATATGTGGCTATTTTTGTTCTTTAAAGGAAAGCTGACACTTTCCCATAATTCTAATTTAACTCCTGAAATGCTGAAGCTTTCACACCTCCCCATCTTCACCACCAGTCAGAGACAAGGCCCCTGGAAGAGATGGGAGCCAAAAGGACTTACATGTCTCGTGGTGTTTGACTTCTGTCAGGGCTGGGTCCTTGCTGCTGTGCTTGAGGTTGCTGAGAAATGATGAGAGATGGTTTATGGTCATTAGAGGTCACCTTGTGGCGAGAGTCAAGAGGCTGAGAAATAGTACTGCAGTAATGAACAGACTTTTCTGCAATGTTTATGATCTCATTGCAAACAGCTTCCTGTGTGGTAGGCAGCATTGACATCCAAGAACACCCAAAGGACAGTCAACAGGGGGGAGGGAGGGGAAAATATAGACAAGAAGAGATGGAACATTCCAGATGCAGCACATAAGTCCAGTACAAAAAAAAAAAAAAAAAAAAAAAAGAGTTGTAGATCCAGGTAAATATCCAGGTAGTGGAGTGCAGAAGGAATCCAGGTGTAAGCATGGAAAAACAGGCAAGATACAGAAGAATTTGGCATTCAGTTTAAAGATTTGTAACAAATATATATACATATAATTTTAAAAGCAGCAGCGTAAGAGGTTGCAATTAGTTATGCACTGGCACCATTACAAATGCTATGAAGTCAGTTCAAGAATGCAAGGCGGGCTGCTCCATTCATGCATTTTGCTTCATTTAACTCATACCCAGGGACTGGCAGCACAATTAGCCCAACTTCTCATTGGCTATGACAGTTTTTCTAATTGCTAAATTCCCTTTTTCTGTTGCAAACAAAACAATATATGCAAGTAGATAGATATGTACCTACTTTGCCGCTAAGAATAGTGCTGGCATTTTATCTCTACTGAGGTGTTACTGTCTGGGTGAAGACAGTCTAGGACTACACATCTGATTTAAACAGTGGCCTTACCACATAGCTCTTTTCAGACTCTGTGAGATCTGGTCCAGCTCTCAATGAATGGTGGGAAGGCTGTGTGATCACCAAGCAAATGATAAGGAAGACATTTTAGCAGATGTTACATCGGTCAGAATTAAAAAAAAATTTAAATGGAGTGCAGACAACAAAAGAAAATGAACAACTCTTCCCCTCCCCACCCCAACACCATGCTTCTTGGACAACAAGGTCTTTCATTTACACGAGAGACATTAAGGCTCCAGTAATGCAACTGCACTGCAGCACACAGAATGCTGCAAAGAGAAAGGTGACAGTGAAACAGAAGCTCAGAGCAGGGACTCAGAGTGGAAGGTTCTGGACACTGCTACAACCAGAAATGGTACATAGTGTCATATTGCATTCCTGTGGGAGGAAGAAAAAAACAAGGACAGAAGCACATACTTGAGAGCATCAAACCTGAAAGGCCAAAAGCATGCTGAGAGGAATCTTCTGCTGTTTTTAGAAAAGTCCTCAATGACTTTGACACAGGAGAGAACAGTAACTCGCTTGCTTCTTAAAAACGACCAGCTCAGGTCCTCAGAAGGCACAATGCCATGTAGCCCCATCAAAATCACTCTAGCTTGTACCAAGCAAGGATCTGAACCACTCAGTTAATTCCCACAAGGAGGCAGAGCTTCAGGTCAGAGGAGGCCCTGCCTGGAAAACCCAGCTCCAGACACCACCGCCTGTGAAGCTTCTGGACTCTGCCCTGCCTCTCTCCCCAGTCACAACCCTTCACAGGGACTCACGTGCCCCAGGGCATAGCAAGGAAAATCAGGGTGTTTGGGGTTGGAGGTTTTATGGGGAATGGCAAGGTCACTGAGAAAGTCGCACAGGTATTCAAAGCCTGGTTTTGCATGCTTTTTGCATGTCAAACACCTACTGAAAGCAAGGGGCATGCTGTGAGCAAATGGGATGTCTGAACCAGTGTAGGGTTATTTGTACTACCTGCAGGATTGCTTGGCAAAGTGGATTGGATAAGATACAGAGCATTGCCAACTTCTGTGATCATTCAACACAATTTTCAACCCAAATTCCAAAGGCCTCTATTTTTATGCTTTCCCCCCTGCTCTTTATTCACTTCAACAATGCCCTTCAGTAAAAGGCTTGCTTTCCCATGGCATCCCGAGACAGAGTAGAAGCAGAGGATAAAGAGGTTTGTGACACCTTCAGCCCAAGCATGCTCAAAGACTTTGGAGAAGTGCAGGGTGATGAGCTCATCCCTGTCTAATTCCCATTCTCAAAGCTCCTCTGAACCACATCTTGGACCTCTGGAGCTGTGGCCATCATTGTATTAAAGCAAACCGTCTCTTTTCTTGAGGAGTGTGACCCACTCTAGGCCAACCCAACCCCACAGCAACTCCTTTGTAGTCATCTGTACTGCCTGGGCCTGGAATCTGGGATCACTGCCCTAAGAAACAATGCTCTGTTACCATGTATATTTCTATAGAGAGAAAATTAAATGTAAGTTGGGTGGGCTAATTGCAGTGGAATTCACATTCAAAGCGTTTACTGTGGAGCCTGAAATTGTCATAGGATTTCTGGAAATCATTCCTGCCTCTCTATCATCAGCCCTGAAAGGCAGATGGAATAATTAGAAATTTAAAATTAATATTGTGCAGACCGACTGGATATAATGCATCAAATCTGACGAGATCAGAGGTAACTCAGGTGGTCAAGGAGCTGGGAAAACCAATTTCCAGACTGAGGTGAGAGGCAGCCGTAAGAATGATCTTTTTTAATTCAAGAAAGTGCTTCTCTGCTCCATACTAATAAATTGACTGCTGGAATTGCTCCATGAGCTCCTAAGACTGCATGGTCCATTTCTCATTGATTACTGGTGACCTCCCTGACCAGCTTTTCCTCCAAAAAGCATTAATAGCTATGAATTAAATTAGTTATTTGAAAGCTAAAAAATTGACACTACCTCTGAATGCTCCATGGTGCAGGCTTGTATGTGTAATACTAGGAGGTGCGGCCTACCAGCATCAGAAACTTGGCCATGTTCCCTTTCCCGGCAGGAACCTCATGGGGACTTCCACGAGGCAGCTGGGCAGGGGCAGAGGCCAAGCAGTCCCCTGCCTTCCTAGCAGCCCCCCGTTGCTGACAAGACACACAACTAAGTGGATCCCCTCTGCCCTCTGCTCCAGAGATCCAGGCAGCTCCTACCAAAGCAGTGGGTGTCTCTGGGTGTCTCTGCACTAACTCCCAGGGCTACAGCAGAGCCCTACAGTGAGGTGATGGAACACCCTGAAGCCAGCAACTATGCAGCATGGCCAGATCAGATCCTATAACTTTAGGCTGTAAATGTATCACCTCACTGCTTCAAACAAGTGACCTTGATAGCATGGCCTAGATGGCTTTTTTTTAAAAAAAAAAAAAAACAAACGTTACATTATCCTTGCAGGGAGAGAAGAGAATAAAGAAAAAAAAAAAAACCCAACCTGTTATAGGTCCAAATGCTCTTCAAACACAGGTTCAGAAAGCCCATGTACTACCTACAGTGGTGGCTCCATGTGCCAGAGAGTGGCCGAGGAATCAGCGAGTATGGGGCACAGATCCAAAGTATAAAACAGAGGTTCCCCCAAAACACCGAGCCAGCCCTGCTGCTGCTGGAGGTTAACTGAGAGCCCTAAAAGTGACCAAGTATTCACAACCCGTGAGGACAACTCAACTCCTACCTCCTCGGTCACACTACATGCTTTGTAAAGATTAAGTGAATAAACTTAAGCAGGTGCTTTAGTGTCAATGTCTCCATGTCTACAGACTATAAAAATATGCGGTACAGTCAGTCCTGAAGCACAGCTGGCCACTGTTTCCACCTCATACAGAGTTTGAGGATGGGTCTAAAGAGCACCGGAGGTTTGTAAGAACACCAGAAAAAGGTTCTACATTAAGAGCCTAGAAAAGCCCTGAGGCAGATTTTAACTGTTTGGAAGAAAGATGCTGGGACTACTCAATAGTGCTCTCCCTGCTCCTAGTGCAGTCAAGTGTCATCAGCGTGTCTATCCACTACAGCTCTTGTTTATGTGTCTTCTTCCATCCCTTTCTGGTGGGAGTTAAAGGACTACATAAGCAAAGAGAAAGCTAAGCAGAACAGACTAACAGACAGACAAGACAGACAGACAGACAAATTGGTATCCCCTCAGAGAAGGGCACACATCAGCAGTGATGTTCCCACACGTGTATGGAGAACCATTAGCAGGGAGGACTCTCCAGCCCAGCCAAAAGAAAAAAAAGAAAACCTCTGCACACACCAAGCCCCAGTTCTGGTGAAAGCAAGGGCAAAACTGGCTAAAGAGCTCTCACGAAGGACACTGAAAAGGCTGCGGTGCAGAGCAGCCTGACCTAAAGGCTGTCAAAGTCAATGGAAAGACTCCCTGGCTCCTGGATCAGAAGCTGAAGGCTGTGTCTACAGCAGAAAAATGCATCTCCCGCCGGGAGCAGGTACCAATGCCTGCTGCAGGCTGTGCAGCTCTGGCTTGGACAATAAATGCGCTGGACAGAAACGCCGCGGTGCTGAACCTGTGGAGCAGCAGAAGACCACTGGGGGGGGATAAAAGCTTACCTTGGAGACGGTGCTAAGTAATGTCCATGCTAAGTAAGCATAGCTGGTCTGTGCTGGGGAACATGGGGTCTGAGCACCCTCCTCATACGCTCTCCTCTCTACCAGCACAAAGCGGGTGAAATTACACACCACTCTGCCTGAGTGGTTTTGTACAAGTGGAAAGCAGCAGACAGCCCCCCCGCCAACATCCCTCACACTGCTGGGTGATGCAGGGACCCTCCTCCAGCCACTCCTACCCTCCCCACCCCACAGCCAGCTGCAGTCCAGCCCCAAAACTGCTGCGCTGCTCACACACTCAGCAGCACCGCTGCTGACTGTCACACTAAAAGGACCTCAGAGTAAATCAGGAATTAAACCAGAAAATTTCTGAGGGTCCCCTGAAATAAAGTAGTTTGATAGATTACATTACTGCTTAATATCATGTTTTATTGGAATATTGAAAAAAAAATCTGCAAGTTATATTTGAAATATCTTACATGTGCTGCGGGGTTGTTCTTTTTTCTTTTTAGTTTGGATTGTGAAACTAAACAAAAGGGAATAACTTCAGAATAGCTAAAAGAGCCATTAGACTTTATGTTATTACTTAATGGAATGGGCAAAAACACAGTCCTTACACCAGCCCTGTACCAAAGGGGTCTTAAACCTGCAAAAAACCCTGGGTCAAAATTTCGTGACTGGGGAGGTTCTTTATGAGAAAGAAAACTAAAATTCAAAATGGTAAAATACCTCAGACACCAGCGATGGACAGTAATGGAAACGAAAACCAAATGTAATGTCTCATTTCCATGTCTACTAAGTGCTTTTCTCATTTGATTAAAATCAATGAAAAGATGACAGATTTTTGAAAAGGCCTCCAGGGTATTACCTGCAGTTCTGCTGAAGCCGTCAGCCTCTCTGTGGGTCATGCAGATAATGAGAAGTCATTTGCACATATAAATACCATTCCTGCTCCCTAAACAGCAGTAGACCCAGAGCTGGAAAGGTGGTCAAGACTGCTGATAATGTCAGACACAGTTTTAACTTGACACTGACAATGCTCTGATTGCCAAAGCATATAAAATACAAATTTTGGCTTGACTTTGACTCCAAACAAAGGCGACAGGGTCCTATTACAACCAGGTGCAACACCCAAAATAGAACTGTGTGCTAGTCAGCACTTGGGAGAAACATCTTTCCCTAAATGTGGCTTTTTGCTCCTGCTCTTTTGAATCGCATACATCCAGTGCAAGCACCAGCAGGACCAAGCAGGTCAGAGGTCAGGAGAAAGGCCAACACAGAAAATTTTTGTGGATTTTTAACATGAAGCAGAACATGTATCCTATTGGACTCTGATATTGAAATTGAAAGGGAAGCAGGAGGTGGTTGTTCAGTAAACAGTCGTGCAAGCTCACAATCGCAGGGAAATTATGTGAGTAAAAGTAACAGAAAAATGTCAGGATTAAGGCTATATCTCACTCTCATAAACTGATCAAGAATATAAGTAACATTGGCAACTACTTCCCACACTCATCCTGCATGAGCAGCCTGCCTGGTTCACTGATCAAGCTGAAGATTGCTTCCCCAATACCCATCACTACAAGCTCACTCCAGTTTTTGCTAATTGTGAGCTTTCTGTTTCAAATATTGCCATCTTGTGGAAGCTGCGTGGAAGGACCGACGAGACACCAGCAGCAGCGAGCACTGCTCATTCCCAGACCCTGGACATCCCAGCCACACAGCGCTGAGGCCAAGTTGATTACGCTGCACAAACACTACCGCATTCCTCTCTAAAGATGTTTGTAGCTGCCCCCAGTAGAGCTGAGAACCTCTGAATCCTACCTGAGAAGGCTGGAACAGGTCTCTGACGCTGGGGATACCAAGTTGTGTATGCCTTACCCCCAGCTCTGAGACACTCAAACCCTGAATCCTGATCTCAGGTGGTTAAACAAAACCTGAAACAAAGTATCTCATGCTACACCATTTCCGCTAACAAGACCACTGATACTACCTTATAATACAATCGAGCTGTAGGAACTCAAGGTCAGAACTAAGTAAGCCCTGGATTAATCCTTTGGAGGAACAGAAAATCGGATCCTCAGCTGGTACAAACTGGCAGAAACCCAGACTTGAGCTATGTGGATTTGCACCAGCTGAAGATTTTGCCCATACCTGCCCTTCTGCACAGCCTGGAAGTAATTTTAAATTATTAAAAAAAAAAAAAAAAAATTCTGAATTAAGTGACAGGAGAAATATCTCACCTGTGGAATCAATGAATGGCTAAACAAGCATATGACAAAACAATGGCACGGCATGGAATCAACTCTAAGTAATGGAAGAGTAATCAGCAAAGATGATTACCTGTGGCTTATTGACTCTGCGTGTAAGTCTGGGAGGTGGCTGTGTTGTGACAGTAGAGGAAGAGAGGGCAGAGGAAGAGAAAGGAGCAGATGAAGAGAATGCTTTTGAGTCTCCAGTCTTTTGAAGAAAAGAAAAGTTGGTCAGCTTGGCACACACTCTCTTATCACAGTCACTGCTAGTGATAAGAGCATCTACTATCCAGTAAATTTGTTGCACACACAGCAAACGTAACTCCATGCAAGGGCAAGTGCAGTTTCCAGTTGGTTTGTCTGAGCTGACCACCTCATTCTGTTTTAAACATGCAGGTTATGCCTGTAAAAATGCTACTAAAAATATATCCAGATGGTAAACAGCACAGTCTTTATACAGCTTTCAGTACACTTCTGGTTATGATTCAAGCAGAAATCAAACAATTTGTCATAAGATTTCCCAGTGTGAAATGTGTCACCTTAGAAACCCTAGTTCCTTATTATTTAACATTGACTAGATAGGGTATGTCATGGAGGCTATTGCCGTGCATCCAAGACAGTATTTATAATGCTATTATTTTGAGCTCTCCAAACTTCCACTCTTACACAAGGTAGCATGGGGATGCTGTAATGTATTTTGGCTTGCTGTAGCCCACAATGGACCCCAAGTCAACTGAGAGCTGCAAAGTAAGGCAGATCTATGCCAAAACTGGGGGCAGAAGATATGTTGTAGAAGCTACTGGAAGGTTCCCCTATGTTCCTTCTCCTTGTAACATACAGCTACATGTAACTAAAAACTCTCGGGGAAAAATATCACTACGTCTAATTCTCATTTGTGGCTAGACCCTTTCACATCATTTTGGAAATGCAAAGGTAATAAATTGCACTCAATGCATAGATAACAATCAAGCCTCCCTGACTTAGTCATGCATATCCCAGACTAAGGTTCACTAAACCACAGTCTCCAGAATCAACAGGGGACAGCTTTTGTGATTCTAGGAGCCAGGCTGATGTTTACAAGGCTTTTCAGTCCTTGGCTTTAGGAGGAACAAATAAATTCTATCACCAAAGATGATCCATTGCACACTGGAAAATCTCTGAATAGCAAAGAATTGCCTGTATTCTACACAGTGAGGTATATGGGCATGAGACCTCTGTGATACTTTCATCTGACACATCTGGTAATAGCCATTATCTGGGACAATCACCTCGTTAGACGTGACCAACTGAGTCAGTCCTGTGTTATTATCTATGCTAAAATAATTTTCAATACACTGCGGCTGAGCCCTCTTCTAAAACTTTTTGATCTGCTGTCCGGTGAATGCCACCGGTGACCCCTGGAGAAGGTCTTAGGATCATCAAAATGACATGTGGCAGCCACTGGCTCTGCCTGGCCGGCAGAGCAGCACAAACCTCAACCCACGAGTTAAAATCAGGGATTCAGAGCAGCACACACACATGCAGGAGAAGTACCTTCTTTTCCCCGCTTTGAAACTTTCCCAGATCACCTTTCCTCACGCCTCTTTTCTCTGTTTTACCTCCCTGCACAATAGCCATTAGCTCCTGACACAACTGGTTGTCCTCAGAGGAACCCACAGGTCTCTTTTCTGGGCTCACACGCATGTCTAGTTGGGATGGTTTCAGGCAGCGCTCGACAGAGACCTTGGGAGCAGCATGAGCACCCTGCTCGGGGTTGCTGCTGCCCTCTCTAGTCTTTTGGAGCCAGGCTCGGCTGCCAGTGGTGTCACGCTGCTCTGTGAGGACGCTTTCGGGGCTCTCCACTGCCCAGCGAGGGGAGTTAGAGTAGCTCACGCTGGGAGAAGGGGAGCCAACAAACTTTTCTTCACTTTGCGGAGTGGCCTGATAGAAACTGTGAGCAGAGGACTGAGGTCTGGATGAGTAAGAGGGCAATGGGGATTTAATGGACCTGGGAGTCGAGGAGCCAGAGAGATGAGAATGGTGGAGGCTGACCGTGGGGGAAGGGCTGGCTGCAGCAGAAGGCGAGAGATAGTCAGTGTGAGAGAGGGAGGCTTCAGGCGGAGGAGGCAATGGAGGAGTTATGGCAGGAGTGGTGCTAGGAGACACTCCCACGGTCAGAGCAATCCACTCAGATGTGACCGCCTGCACCTCTGGAGATAAGGCGCGGCGCACGAAAGGCAAAGGCGGAGGAGTTGGTGTATGGAGCAGCTCAGAGCTGGGAGACTTGAAGGAGACAAAAGCAGGAGAGAAAAAGAAAGAAATGAACAAAAAAATAATAAAGGAAATACAAAACAACTGAGCAAAAGTAAAAGGAGAGCGAGCGAGTGTGGAGAGGAGCAGATCTGTGACCAAGCATGGTGCATAAGTTTTCCACGGACAGGTGCACCATGTTGGAGAACGTGCTGTCCACAGCTACTCCAACCATGGAGCTGAGTCCGTATCTGTGCTGCCAATACCCTTCTCCAGCCTTTGCCAGGATCCCAGACACAAAATGCCTTGTGGAAGACAGGCTTCATACCATATGCCCTAAGTCCCTCAGGGAGCAGTTGAAGCCACCATCCATGATGGCAGCATGCAGGATTTGACTGGCCTGGCAGTAATAGCTGGGGCCCCAGCAACTCGCACTGTGGACCCAGCCAAAATTCACTGCTGCAATTCATTCTGACTTTATCCAGCTGTAGCATGAGCAATGCCTGCTCCTCAAGAAACTCGCATTGCTGAAGCTGTGGAGGAGAAAGGGATCAAAAAAGCCAGCTGTGGCTATTTGGCCTTTAGGTGATTAAAGTAGGTCCTGTGTTTATAAAGGCAGAACACACGACTGAGTTCTGCCCTTGGCTATTATGACCAGCGACGTCCGTGAAATCAGTTACATTAGCACTGATCAGAACGTTTCTCAGTCCTCTGCCAAGTCAGGCAAAAAAGTAAGGGCGATAATTGATTTACTAGGGGAAGAATCAAAAGAATAGCAAAGGAAACCAAATAAGGGTGGATACAATCCCTTCCATCAAAGGGAGAAGCTTGCAGAGAGCTGGTGGCAGACAGGCCACAGCTATGGAGAGACTGCCAAGCTCAAACAGAAAAGCTCAGCTGAGGTCCACATTGACAGGGAACCCCAAACAGGCAACAAGTCTTTCCTCTTTACACGGTGGCTAAGAATAAAAACACTCCTATTAGGGAAGATCCAGACAGACACCAGGCATGAACCATGGCAGCCTTTCCCATCCATCCCGTACCATATATCCCTTCCTCCCGATCCAAAATCTCCACTTTTGTTCCTGGCAGTCTTGACCTCAGAATGACCTTGCTTCAGTCCCGTGGGTTAGAGGGGGATGCACCAGAACCTCAGGGCCATGACCCAGACATGTGTGCTGACCTTCAAGCATGAGTATTTGCAGGATGAGAGCAAAGGGATTTAGAGACTCACTGCCTCCCTGATGTCTTCCATAGCAAACATTCTGGGATCCCCATATGATTACCTGCTGCCATTTTGATTTCTGGTTTGAACTGCAGTATGGTTTATAGTGAATCTAATATTCATGGAAGGTCCCAAACTGGCCTGCTCTCAAAACCTGAGTTCATTTAGCACCAATTTCAAATAATACAGGCCGCTCTCCTGACCCCGTCTCCCAAAACCTTGGTTGTGAGCTGGAACAATCAGGAGTAAGTATACAGCTTCATTCAAGCTGACTGGGATCAACATAATGACTCCTACGGTCTGTAACAGTCTGTGACGCCCTTTTAATAGTCATAATAAAAAATTCACTCATCACAGCGGAGGTCTGTAAAGTGTAAACACGCACTCAGGAGGAGCTGGATCACCAATTCATTCTATCTCTAGCAGTGAAATGTATTCAGATGGCTGTGAACTGTGGCCCTTTCAACCTGGCCTGAATTCAAGCTACAGATCAGAGATGAAAAGCTGAGTCTCCAAATCCCCAAATGACCCCTTCATTAACCTTTCTGGTAAATGAAACATCACCTTTTCCTGCAGTTGCAGCATACTGCACGGAGCACATGGCTTTTACTGCGCAAAACACTAGCCTTAGCTACAGCTTTTTTCAGGTATTGTTTCTTGCATGGCAATGGCAACATCCCTCTGTTCTGCAAGGTACTGTAACTGGCTGCATCTCGTCCAAATACCTG
The DNA here is from genome assembly GCF_030463565.1 of Pelecanus crispus. Lineage (NCBI taxonomy): Eukaryota > Metazoa > Chordata > Aves > Pelecaniformes > Pelecanidae > Pelecanus > Pelecanus crispus. The sequence goes on from NC_134652.1 coordinate 23,759,923, forward strand.
TGGTGAAGCTGTCATGCTGCGGTTAGGGGAGAGGGACATTGGTGGGTCAGGATAGTCGATGGCATTCTTGACCACTGGCCGTTTGAGCACCTCCACATAAGTGACCGGGAAGATGCCTTGGCGATTGGTGCCAGAGATCTTTCCTTCATACCAATTCTCATCCACTCGTCGAATCAACGTGATCCTTTCACCCTACAGGAAGGAACAGTAATGTAGTCCTGACTTTAACATACTTCATCATTCCAAAGCAGATTACATCTTTAATCTTGCTGCAGCTGACTTAAAACAATTGGTGGCTCTCAGCCTCCCCTGTTTCCCAGTTGTGTGGTCCTAACCCTAACCTCTGGTGGGAATGATATTTTTCAGTTCAGAGGAGGAAATGCAGATCTTCTGGTGCTGACTTGGGCTGTCCACAGGCTCAGTTATGCTCACATTTTCAAGACCCTACTTGCTAAAGCCAGTTAAAAAAAACATAAACCAGCAGTTTCAGGCTGACCACGAGACTCTCGGGGGTATGAGGTGTACAGGGAGTATGCACAGGTCTGCAGTTTAAACTAGGTCTCTCTATGCTCTGTTTTGCTGACAAATGAAGTGACTTCCAGATCCTTAATATAAACTGCAAGCCCTGCCTTCATGTATAATTAAAAGAGAAGACAGGTAAGATCTAACCTGAGCATCAAAACAGAAAGCTGTTTGAGATGGAGAAATGCTGCTACTAAACCTAAATATGGCTGACTTTGCTCTGAACAGCCATTACACAACCCATTCCTATCCCTTCACTCTGCAGTCAGGTCTTTCCAGTCACCAATACCACAGAATCTTGCTTGCCTGTGCTAAATGATTTGGCTTGCAGTATGAAGGAAGGCAAACTCAGTTTCCTTCTTTTCTATATCGCCATTCTCATGTGACTGTGTGCATCTCCACTGGAGAGGATCAGAGTGGAGACATGTCACCAAATATCTAACTTGCCTTGAAGAGTGTCCTGGTTTCAGCTGGGATAGAGTTAATTTTCTTCCTAGTAGCTGGCATAATGCTGTGTTTTGGATTTAGTATGAGAATAATGCTGATAACACACTGATGTTTTAGTTGTTGCTAAGTACTGCTTATGCTAGTCAAGGACTTTTCAGCTTCCCATGCTCTGCCAGGTGCACAAGAAGCTGGGGGGGCGGGGGGACAACACATGACACACAGCCAGAATAGTTGATCCAAACTGACCAAAGGGCTGTTCCATACCATATGATGTCATGCTCAGTATATAAACTGGGGGGAGTTGGCCAGGGAGCAGCGATCGCTGCTCAGGAACTGTCTGGGTATCGGTCAGCGGTGGTGAGCAATTGCATTGTGCATCACTTGCTTTGTTGTTTTATTATTATTATTATTATTATTATTATTATTATTATTATTGTTTTGTTATAATTATAATTACTGGTTTACTTTATTTAAATTATTAAGCTGTTCTTATCTCAACCCAGGAGTTTTTCCTCACTCTTACTCCTCTGATTCTCTCCCCCATCCCATCAGGTTAGGGGGAGCGAGTGAGCGGCTACGTGGTGCTTAGTTGCTGGCTGGGGCTAAACCACAACACAGAGCCAGGCTGCCAGCACTTGTGCTCAAAGTATCCTCTCAGCTAGCCCTAAGGAAGCAATTGGCACTTCTTGATTCAACCTACCTACACCACTCTCACTGCAATGCACTACACAATGACTATGGAGTAAAAACATGGGTGATGAGAAGGAATCCTTCCCCAATATGGAGTTCATCTTATTGGAGCCTTTATTTGGAAATTGCAAGATACTGGTGTTAAAACACTTCAGCATTTGTCTGGATTCAATTCATCAGCACAACAAAGGTCCTACCTTTCTGAAGGACATTTCCACTTGGGTATCCCCATTGAAGTTGAACTTAGCAATAGCATCTCCATATTCCAATACTTGCAATGGTGATGGCTTTTTGGGATGAGCTTTCTCAGCTGGTGGGAGGAGCTAGAATGAACAAACAGAATCAGATGAGTCACATACAAAAAGCCCATAAACTGGTCACTGGCAGAAAGGGAGTGGGCAAAGAGAAAGCCTGCCAGAAAAGCAGCTACCTCTATGTACGATCGTGGGAAGATGCCAACTCTGCCATGGTGTTCACCTTCATACCAGTTCTGGTCAATCTGCTTGTAAATGTAAACAATATCTCCTTTTTGCAGAGGAAGTTCCCTGTTAACAACACAAGCACTCTGTCAGAACTTCACTGGAGAACATACATGTTTTTTTTCTGTCCAACAATCGCTAGGTTCCAAGGTCTGCATTAGCCCTGTTGATACAAATCATGCTCCATCATGCTCCACCCAAAGTGAAAGCTACATGTTGAGAAATACTCTGTTCATATCATGATGTGCAGGGACTCTCTTGCTCTTTGGGCATCCTGTCTAAAAAGCTGCCTATGAGGGCCCTAAAAACCACACACCCCCGAGAGCAATGGGGTCAAGCTCAAGCAAAAGATGCCACTGGCTGCTTTCCATGTTGGATATGGTGAGCAGCACTCAATTCCTGTTTTGAAACAGGTCATGTTGCAAGTGCCTTCCAAACAGACACATGATTTTAATGGAAGCTAGTTTGCTGATTAGATGAACCCCCTCACATGCCAGCGTTGATCCTGTAATGATTACACTTCTGGTCAGCCTGTGGTTGTGCATCCACTGACCTCACCTGGGCTAACAATTGGGATTTCAATCTACAGTCTTCAGTGCTAAAATGATGAGTGTCTGAAGCTTGAGGAACTCCCACTGTGGGCAGCTTGTACTAGGCTCATGATAAAACTACTACTTGGATCCTCACAGGAAAATGACCAATCCAGCCTTTCCTAACATGATTTTCACAAGCTCTCCTTTACTTTTGTCTGGCATCCTGGTATGTTCCGCTTGAGGCACACAATAGTTACACTTTACATCTGCCTCAGTTTTATTACAGGTGCTGAGGAGATGCTGTGTAAATCATTACAAATCATCACGTATTGAACATATAACAAAATATTCCCAGGACATTAGCACCTGAGAAGAAAAACAGCAGGTCCTTCGCTGAATTCTGTTCCTCCTTCTTCCCTCCCTAGCAATGTTAAAATGAGAGCTTCTCCAGGCTCATGCAGAGGGGAAGGCCTTCCAGGTCTTCTCTTCACAGCAGTGTTCCCCAAAAGGAAAAAGTAGTGCTCTGTGATTCACTCGATAGGACTCAGAGGTACAACAATGCCACCAGAAACATCCACTAGTGTATCCACAGATGCCAGGGGAGCAGTGACCACTCTGTGCCCTTATAGGTCCTGAATCAGGAAAATCCTGAGTCAAGGGCCCACCTACATGCTTAAAGCTAGGCATCTGTTTAAGTCCCTTCCTGACTTCAGGCTATGCTTAGCACAGTGAAAAGGATGCTGCTGTTCTGCCTATCTACGTTCTTCTGACCGTCTGTATTGCAGCTTTACACAGTAAGCTACTGACTAACACAGTTCTTCCAGCTCCTAAATCAGAGCACAACCAGGGATGTCACGCAGGGGAATCCCTTCTGTCTCCAGCACGAGGGCAGTGACAGAGCTGCGGCCAAAAGGTGTCACCGAGCAGTCCTGCTTACAAGGCGCGAGGATGAACATCAGCCAGAGCACTCTCCTATGGCTCCACCCACCCTCAGAGCAGAGCACTCCCTTGTTCCAGTAAAGAATGTGGGTTTGCCCTAAAAAAATCACATGGGATACAGATGCACCGAGAAAGAAGACATTTTCCTAAAGGTCCTTTAGAGGCTATGACCTGCAAGATTCATATTACTTTTCCCTGCTTTACTATGGACACCTTTGCTTTGAGCAGCTGGAAAAATGCTCCCAAAACATGAATGCTATTGCATGACGCTTCATAAAAGCTGCATCCTAGGGGAAAAAGCAGAGGAAGAACACTCAAGGCAGTAGTAACAAGCTGTACTCACTTTAGCGTCTGCGCTTTAAAGTCAAACTTGGCTCTAGCAGGTCTCATCTAGAGATCAAAAAAATCAACACATTAGAATAATAATTAGGTTTTCAATCCTCTTCTGAGGAAAAGCACCCAAACTCTTCTACAGCTAACATTAGTCTGGGGAAGAAATTGAATGCAGGTGTTCTGCTACAAGCTTGTGTGCAACTGGTACTACAGTCCAAATATGCTGGATGGGGGTCTCCCACCAGGGCAAAAAATGCCAACTTCTGGTATAACAGTAATTAAGAGCTCTACAGAAAATGGATTTAACAGCAGTAAACTTTTAAATGTGACAAACCCTGTTGAATGAAAGCTGCCCCAGTAACTACAGTTACTGGGGCTCTGGGACCCAATTTCCTTTGACATGTGAATGGAAAAGCAAAATTTACTAGCTGGGAAAAAAAACAGTAGGATGTTATCTGATGTGGCTCTTATTATCACCTGGCACTGCTGAATCCTGCAATGTGACCCACGTACTCTGTATAAATTGGTAGGAAAGAGACAAAGGTGAAGAGGAAGCACAAATACATTAAGCATGTGTCTAAACAAATGTCTTCATGGCTCTAAAGCCAAAGAGGACATTGACAGCAGGCCTAGGCTTTAAAGCTTGATTTACTTGGCTGATTTTCTAATGGCCACAAAATATTCAGACAATTTTAAAGTAATTTTGGTAATAGAGCATAAAATAAGAAGTCATATTCATGTGGCACCGGACCATTTGAAACTGCATAAAGGGCAGGCAAGTGCACTCCATCCACACGGTGACCAACTCGCTCACCGCCGCAGTGCAGCACCTCTGGGGAAACAGCTGCTGTCCAGAGCCCCGGCAGCAATCCCTAAGGCAGGAAAAGGCATTTGGCCAGGACACCTGGACTAGCATCCAGCCCTCAGGAAAGTGCCTTGGACTCATGGGAGAACCGTCAACCTCCTCCTTTGTCTCTTTCAGAAAGACCGACCTGGTCGTACGCAGTGAAACATGCTGAGACTTTTTCCAATTGTTTCTAAAGGACGTTAAGCATCTTTCAAGAGGAGAAGAAACAATCCTTTTCTAAAAAAAACTATGAGACAGTCACATGGCCAGGATCAACAAGACATGAAGTTTCTAAGCATAGGGCACAGACAAGAAGACAATGTAGCAATATGATGCAGAAGATGTAGAATGCCTTTGATTCACTAAAAGTAGCTGATATTTAAAGGCATGCATCACAGGTGTGCACCAGCAATTCTCAGCAGGCATGCTTTAACATATGCAGCTTGGTATAGAGATATCAATTAATTTACCAGGCACAAGAGTCAAAGCAGATCTAAATGAAGCCAGAATGGGAAAGGGGAAGGTGGGAAAAAAAAACAAACGACATTCTCTGAAGAGCTAATGTCGGCCTAAAGCACAACATTGTGAGAGGCAAATATTGCTTTGGGTCAAGCAGCAGACTGAGGTAACTAAAACAGACCTCTGACCCAGATTTCCTCTTTGCTGTATCGTCTACATTTAGGAGGTCCCCAAATCGCTCATTAGTGATAAACTGATGGTGCGTTGGAATAACCCCTGTGTGCCTTCTAGCTGCAATATCAGCTTCTTCTTGCTCACGTTTAAGCCGTCTCTGGTCCTCTAAAAGTTTCTGCCATAAAATTGCATAAAATGGGCAGTAAATCATCTAGTTAAAGGTATTCAAAAGCTGCCATAAATGTGACAAATAAAATTTCTGAGGTCCCAGCAAATAGCTGGGATTTTACAGTTCAACAGAAAATACCGATTCTACCAACTACACAATACCCTTTTGTTTTGCAAGCACAGAAAGTACATCACCATTATGGCATAACTGAAATCCAGCTCATACAGAGGATCTGATCCAAAGCTGATGGAAGTCAATGAGGAGTTTTTCTAAGTTTTGGCCAAGTCCTGGGAGCTTCTAAGAAGATGGCTGATAATGCAGAGGGCTGATCCAAACCTCCTTCAACCAACAAGGAGTTTCTCTCATTGACTACCAAGAGACCTGAATCAGTCCCACAGGTAAGTTCTGAGGCAGCACCCACCTGAGCTTTGCAAGAAGCTTGGGAGAGTGCCTAACCACCTTCAGGTATCAGGTTGTCCCATACTTCCTTTGGGCTCATGTAATACACTTCATAAAATAAAGTAAATAAAGCCCAAATAATTATTTTGGACTTCTGAAGCCTCTGGCACACTAATGGAAACATGCATTCTTGGGTACGTGGGCAGAAGGATTCTTCCACCTTTTGGAGCTGACTGTAGGCTGAAGAGTTCAGCTCTGTGCTAACTCATTTGAAACCAGCAGGTCTTAGTGAATTCAGAGTTTTGCTCTTACATGAGTTTTTGTGCTGGATTTTGGAAGTAGGGGGGTTACTGTTTCACAGAGGAAGACAGCAAAAATATATTTTTTCACATGGGAATTAAGAGCAGGTTTTACCATATTTCAAAGCTTACATAAACATTATTTGAACTCAGAAAGCTAACACTAAAATATAACTTCCCCCCCCCGCCCCCAGGCAGTGAAAATTAACAGCTTCCTGGAAAGCAATCACTTTATAACTTCTTTGTCTCAGCTTGAATACAGTCAGTGCTGAGAAGCCTACGTGGCTTTCCTATTATTTTGGTTTGTCCCAGTGTTGCCCAGCCATTCTGAAAAGGACTGCTACATTCTGTTGTCAACAACTTGAGACACCATAAAGAATTCTAGTTTGCACTGGAGGGAAACTTCACACTTTCTGATAGCTTAAAATATCTTACATTTGCTGTTCAAAACCTGGGGACTCCCCCCAAGAAAAATACTGTTCTCACCAGTTTGATTAATACTGACTCAAGTGGCTTGCTTGGAGAACAATAAAACCTTAACTCAGTTATAGATTAACCATTTCATCTGTATCTGCGATTACCAGGGTGTTGTACTGCATCTCGCATACATCTCCAACCTTTTTACATTCTTTAAAGCCCCCATATATAATTTTATGTAATTAATAAGAACTATCAGATTAATTTTAAACAAAAGCTAAACTGGACTACTACATAAAGTCAGTGGCAGATGTAGAATTAAAACATAGTAGCTCCAGTTTGTTGCTCTATCTTCCAATGTACATAGCCATGGACATACAAGTTGTCCTTATATAAAGCTGAATGCTGTATTTCTTGTACGTGGAGCTGCCAGAACTGTCATTAGGCCATAAAGGATGGCATTACCTCTTTATCGTCATGCCGTCTGCGGATAATTTCTTCTGGAGTTTCCATGTAATCAACTGGTACAAAATGCCTTGGTGATTCTGAATCTACTTCGAAACAACATAAGGAAGTTAAAATACAGATGGATTTATCTAGCATAACCAGAAAGGAAAAAAAATAGATATTTTTAAACAATTTGTTTCCATTATGACAGCAAGGATTCTCAATTGCCATTGACCAAATTGCCAATCAGATGCCGACAATTTATCCATTTTAATTTTTTTCCCTTTTGGGCTGTACTTGTGAACAAAGATCCAAAAACAGGGAGAAAATAACGGTACAGGAAAGAGTAAAGACATAGAAGGACTTTGTGAAGAAAAGATTTGCTGCCATCAAAGTATGATTTGGCATTTTACTGTTGAGAAAAGTTTAATATATACACACACACGCACACACACACACAACTAGACCTTGAGAAACTGCTCCTTAAAGCAAATAATCTGGGTTTGGTTTATATTCCCATGTGTGCAAATGATACAGGACTAGAAATATCTCATGTTGAGATTCTTGCATCCCTGGAGTTCCTTGAGAGACAAACTGAACCTGATGTGATTAGAAAGGCAGCAGAAATCGTTTCTCAGAAGTGCAGCTGTTAACAAGTCCTGAACAAAAATGCTCAGCAAGACACGCAAAGGACATTAGACACACTATGGGGAAAAAACAGAGAGAGTCAGGGGATGCAAAGGTGGGGAGTAAAAATGCAAGGGTTGTGGAAGAGAAGGGGAGGAGAGAGGAAAGCAAGAAGACAGATGAAGGGACACTGGTAAAGAACACAAAAAGCCACCTCCTAGGTACGTCCCAAGTTCACTTTGCGGGTTGTTGTTTGTGTCCAGGCTGTGACAGAGAGCATATGGAACAAGGTTTCCATTGTTTAAGGAGTCAGGAGTGCCAGCCCGGCCCATGAAGCCATCTCGGCTAGATCCCATGGTGGGGAAGTAGCTAAGCCTCTCCACAATGTCAAAGGAAGACAGGCGCCTGGGGGCTAGAGGCCTGCTTCTGGAGCACAGTTGGTGCTGGGAGTGGTGACTCTTGTCTCCTACGCTCCCCTGCAGCTGTATGGGGTCGTCTGGGTTCTCAGGGCTGGGCACTGCCGGGCTTCCCGGGCAGTCTGGGGGTGCAGTCCTGCAGGACTTGTGTTGGAAGGGCTTTTTCAATCGGAAGGGAAGCGGGCTCATTAGGTAGACGTTTCTGGGGAACATGTGTCTGTCCCCATAGACATCCCCTTTGGAGTCAGGGTTCCTGGAGGCCTGCTGCTGCTCATGTCTTCGGATGGTAGTGAACCTGGTGTAGGAAGCTGGGCATGCGCCTTTGCATCTGTTGATTTTATGCTTCTGAGGCCCATTGAGGTTGCTGCTGCTGCTGCCGCTGTCATTGGATGCATTTGACAGGAGATCTACCTCATCCGTGCAAGCTGAAAGTGTGTCCATAGGGATGGCATCACTAGCATCTGAAGCCGTGTCCTCCACGTTGCTACAGGAGTGAGAGGATTTATCTGCCCAGCTGGCAGCATCCTTCTCTTCTTGGTGTGCTTTCGGCAAATCCAGAAGAAACTCTGCAGAGTAGGCAGAACTCAGACAAGTTTTAGACTGGAGAGAAGTGGTGAATTTTGTTTGTCCAATGGAAAAGTCAAGTGAGGGCATGGATCGGGATCTCTGGATCAGCTGCTCAAAGGCACTGATACGGGAGGAAACGGTGTGTTTGGGGATCTGCTCTGAATCCTCTCGACTAAGGCTGTGCTCCATCCTGTCCTTTGCTTCATTCTCAAACTGAGATGCAATATCCCTCACGCTGCAGGAGGAGACTGTGCCCAAATGGATTCTGGACCGGTTGATCTGGTGCATGTCTTTATACAGCATTGTAAACTCCATCCCACTCTTCCTGGAGGCAGGGAACAGGTAGCCTTTCCTAGAGTTGGTGCCATACTCCTGCAGGCTCATGGTACTGCCAGATTTGATGGCATACTCCTGCTTCGACTTCATCAACATGTTTTCTATGCTTTCCCCTATGTCTACCATGAAAGCTTTTTTATTATCGAACAAGGCAATGGAGCTACGAAGGTTTTCGCAGCTTTGAGCTTTCTCATGAGACAGCAAGATACCCTTCTTGTCCTGCACAAGAGCAGCTGGAGCTGCTAGTTTGGGTTTGAATTTAGAAGGGAGGATTTCAGTAATGCAGGCTTTTGCAGCTGATAAGGGCTTCTTATGTTTACATGCGTGACCTAACATACCGGTATGACTAGCGTTAAAGGTTCGGCTATTAACTGAAGAGGGTGCAGTCATATGAGCATTCCCACCTTTACGATCCACTGGTAAGCATGCAGAATAAAATAAATACAACCTGTTAGCTTAAGTGCTAGAAAGCTATTGAAAAAGGAGAAAGAACATGCTTGGATTTCATAAAATGAACTTTAAAGGAACAAAGTTCCAAAACATAAAGCAGGAACTGTACAACAAGCCGCGCTTACAGGAGTAGATGAAGTGCTGCTAACATCTCTAAAATGAGAGGCTTGGCCAGAAGCAGATCTGGAGCACTTTGAAGGTACCCTCCTAAAAAGTGCTGAGCATCATCAGCTTCCAGGGAAACTGCGGCACCATGGAAAAGGGCAGCTGAACTCTGGGCAGGATCAGGGTGTCAGCAAGAATGCACAGGCACTAAAATTGCAAAAATGGCTTAATACCAAGCCTGTAATCACACCTACTATGGTCTCACCACAGTGTTTGCCAAACAGTTTATTCCTGGGAAGGAGAAGACAATCAGTGGCTGACTGTGCTAGCACAAGCAGGCCGCATCAGCTGGCCTTGCCCAAGAGCTGCCTGCTTAGAGATTCCCCATACTAGGAATAAGCTGAGTGTCCTTCAGACAATGTGGTTGACCATGTTTGCTTTAAAAATCAAGGAGTCAGATCAGGACATTATTTTTTTTTTAAAGTCAGATCCAGTCTGGGTTCAGCTTAGACTGCAGTTTTTAGGTCTGTTTCCAATTTGAGTTCAAACTCAAATGTCAAAATAACCATTCAGGTTCAATTGCAGTTTGGGGAACAATAACTGTTTGAACAGATTTTTTTGTTCAGATCCAGTTTGACTCCCTGCCCTACAGGCCTGACATAATGCTGAAAAACAGCTGGAAGATGGAGACAGAGAGAGACCTTTTTGGTGTGATGTACTATTTTTAGGGAGAGCAGTTCAGAAACCAGACACATTCCTTCCCCAGTCCTCTCCCCATCTCAAGCCATTTTTAGGTTGAAGTTGGCTCAGAGATACATTCCCCAATACAACTCCCTGATGGAAGTCAGGCTCTTCCTTGTCCTAATCTTCTAGAGAGCGCACGACAGGGGGAGGAAAGGGGAGGAGATGCAGCAGTCTCTGCTGCCTCGCTCTCTCAAAGCCTGCAGGGCACTGCTGGTTCACAGTGTCCCATGCATTCTCTGCACACCCCTCACAGGCAGGAGACTGTGGAGTACACGATGCCAGCTAGGGTACACCAGGGTAGCCAGGCCAGCAGAGATGGTGTGGTCTGCTGAGATACCGCAGCAGGAAGAGCAGAAAAGGCAGGGAAGGGCTCTAGCATGGCAAGGCAGTGGGAGCGGATAGATAGCAAGGCCAGCCTGAGCAGCCTCGAGGAAGAACATGAGGGTGTAGGGTGTGGCTGAGGTGCTGGATGGAGGGAGCTGGTCCCTGTCGGGAAGAGGAACCTGGATCAGATAAAGGGGTCATGAAAAATATTGGCCAGAGTGGACTAAGAGAAGAAAGGAGGGAAAACTGGGAATGGCAAAGAGGAAGGACAGAGGAAACCTCAGCTGGCTTGAATAGGACTCTAAACCCTGTAGTTTGCCCCGTATCACCTGGCTTTTGACACGCTTTGCAGAACGGAGAAGAGGTTAGTGCTCTGACCACCTACCTTTTGTGGAAGCAGAGCTAGAAGGTCGCTTGAGACCACTCAGCCCCTGGAACGGGATATCTCCACCTTCCAGCACACTCTTGTAAATCTGCCTTTCATTCTCCAAGCCAGCAGAGTCCCCCAGTGCTGGTTCTGACTCCCTCTTCACTGCATGGTAGTTGGGTGAATATGTGGAGCTGGAAAACACAAAAAAGAGGGAGGGACACCAGTGGGTCACTTCTGTTTGCTGAGAGCTTCATGCAAAGTAAGAGAAAAGCACACTTGTGAACCCAGAATAGACCGTGTATGAAGAACTGGTGCTGAATAAAGAGGTTATGAATACATTGCGATAAAGTTCGAGGTTTAGCACTACATTCTCCACCTGAAGGAACTCTCCCAGCTCAGTCCCCCAGAAAACAGGTGTCAGGAAAGCACTCCTCCTTTATTTTACAGATGAGGCAAGAGAGTCACAGAGCAGATGCATGATTTCTTTGCAGACACAAAGAAATTCAGTGGCTAGCTGGAAGGAGCACAAATATCTTCCAGCTCCCAGTCCTCTCTCCTCAACACTAGCCATGCCTGTCCCCTGGTTACAAAGCACAGCTTCTCAGGTGTCCATCTCAACCATTTCAGCCTCCCAGTTAACACTATAGTTCAAGATTCCCAGAGCAATTTCTTAAGCCCATCAGTGAGGGACCATGCAGATGGTCCAGGGCTATAGATGCTACTGTTTTAAGTGCCAAAGAAATTCCCAGATGTGCATAGTTCTGCTCAGCTTTGCCTCAGGCTTCCCCTACAGGGAAAGAAAAATCCTGGACTCCAGGTCTACCATGCAGATATAGAAACAAAATGCTGTTATAATGAGTATAATTTTAATTTCTTAGGCCTTTAAAGACTGGACGTTTCTTACAAATCCGTTTCCGCAGTCATGAATCTAAACATTAAGTATGCCCCCACATCTGATTTGTAGATTTCACTGTTTTCTCTCTAAAAAAAAATAACTGACAATGCCATGGTACAAAAGGCCTTTACATGTACAAAAGACTTGTTGAGCAATCAGGCACACAAAGTTTTCCTAAAAGCTAAGCTCATCTGACACCAGTTCTTGTGCTCAACCAGGCTCTTCAGAGTAAGATGCAGTCTCACACAAAGCTATTCTGGGGCCAAAGCATGACTCCTGGAAAGTTTGAAAAAAATGAAAAAAATAAGGCATTTGCCAATTCATGGAAACATTTTGAACACTGGTTTACATCCTGATGTCCAGGAGTGATTCAAATTTATGTGAGTGTGGAAATGTTTGTGGTTACGCCTGCTTGTTGTGGATAAATTTGTGCATGCATCTGTTTATTTTGGATAGACACTGTACCTATGGGGTAAAGAGAAAGCTTTCAAACACATCAGAGGACTGGCTATGGAGGTGGAATTACACAATGTCTCGATCACAAAGATTTTAATTTCCAGACAAGGAAAACCAGGTCATATGTGGTCCCATAAACTACTTTCTGGAGTAAAAGCTCATGAAAAGCACCACGAAAGAGAAAGGGAATACAGTCACTTTTTCAACCTAGGCAATACTCAAACAGACCCATAGCTACAGAGCTGTTGTGTCTTATGGGGGTTATCCCAGTGCCTCTCTTTGTCAGGTTCCTGAGGAAGCCCTGCTAGTTGCTACAAGGAATAATGACTGCCCTGAGGTTCCTCGTCTGGGAGCCAAAAGCATTTTAGCCTAGTTGTTAAAAAACAAAGGGTTAAAATGATCCTCCTTTGGGAATACACCTGGGGAGGAAAGATGAGGCATTTGGCAGAGGCCCTTTACTTTACCGGTTGCTCCCTCATTAGGGCCAGCAAGCAGTACTGTGAAGGCCAAGGCAGTCTGCATGATCAGAATCAGGTGAACGGAGGGAAGAGCAACACTGCAAAAAAGACAGTAAACGCCAGGTATCTTTTCTCCCTGCTCTCTAAAGGCAGGGCAGGGAAGTATGTGCAACTCCACTGGGCCTCGCTGTTGTGTCCCATTCCCAGCCTACCCAGGTTGCTTCCCCTCCACTGGCTCAGATGCTGGCACTCCTGCATGCTTTGGGTGGCGTCAGAAAGTGCACAGACAGTGCTGCCGTGGGCAGAAACCTTACCAGTCTTTGGCAAATATAAGCTATTCTTTTATGCTAATCTCTGAGATTTCCATTTATTTTATTGCTCTCTCCCTACCAAAACTAAACAGTCACAGGAGCAACCAACAAAATGCAGCAGTGTCCAAGTTTCCCAGCAGAATGAACACAGACAGAAGGGAACTGAGTTGAAAGAAGTACAGGAGATCACTAAGGCAGCCCCAGAGGGGCGGTGAACACACGTGATATTAATGGGCATCTGGAGAAGAACATGCCTTTCCTAACAAACCGTCCACACAGGGGATCACTGTGCCTATGGACAACGTTAAGCACTCAGTCCAATTACAAGGAGCAGCAGGTTCACAGTAGGAGCTGGCTCCACGGCTCGAATAACTCAGCACAGCTCAGCATCTTGCTCTGGATTTTTCTGGTTTTTTGTATTCCTCTTTTAAAACAAACCAGCTCCATGTACAACTCATTCAGAGTAGACTGTTTATTACGTATTCCTCCAGAAAAGCAGTGCCACATTAGATCTTTGAGAAATATTGTCAGTGCTACCACTGTTCCCTTCCTGGAAGCGGGAAAATTATTGCCTTCCATCAACAGCATTCTTTTGATGGTGTGCATAACTAGGAATATCTAACAGGAGCCAATCTATCATACATGCGTAACAGAAACAATCTTTGTTTATTCCACGCAATAAAGTTACTTGCATGAAGTTACAGTCAATTTGCAAACTTCATCAAGATGGAGTTAAAGGTCTGGGTTTTTTTTTAAAGTCACTGTCTAGCACAATCAGCAAGTCTTAACTAGACAATGCAATCATTCATGTAATCACTTCAAAAATCATTCAAGATCGAAGAGCAGATATCGTACCTGAACTCATCTAAAGCACGTGTATAATTCTCATGGTACATGCGTTTGTCTATATCCATCACCAAAAAATATAGCCAAACCATTTCCAACGCCCTAAACCCTGTCCAACATGCCCTCCAATTGTAAAAGAGAAAAAGCAATTGGAAAACTTACTAGGAAGAATGGTCCGTGGAAGTTTCCAGAGGAGTAACACCTGCTGTATTCTGCAAAAGTCCAAACAAAGGAGTCATTGATACACACTTAGATGTGAGGAGAAAGAAAAAGGCTTGCATAAGTAATTTTCCATCTATTGCTTGAATATTAGCCTTTAGGAGACATTGAGGTTTAAGTCTAAATGCAATTTAAGCTGTCAATGTCTTTGCAGAAAAGCGACAATTTTCCTGAGTTCCTTCAGGGCAGTGACAGGTTTTTAGCACAGCCGATGCCTTTTCGCAGCGCCTATTCTTTTGTCTGCAAATGAGTCATTGTGAATAAAGCCAAAAGCAAGAAGAGATAACCAGCTGGGCCATGACCAGGAGACACATGCTCATAATTATTTCCCCAAGCTTTTCCCCTAACCGGTCACTGCCCGCCTTTGCTTTAAAGGTACATTACATTTCTGCAGCACAATACATTCCTCAGCATTCAAAAAAAAAAAAAAATCAAAGCTCTAACAAGAAAAGCAACGTTTCAGTTCAGTTTCCTTACTTAAGAGAAGCAATGCCAGCTGCACAGGTTCAATAGCAAAAGCCAGTTCTTATCCGCTTGCTTTAAATCCATCTAACACTTCCTAGGCACATTATTTAAAAAATTTAAAGCAATTCTAGCAGAAATGCTGTATTTGGTGTTCCCTAATCTATCTGAGGATTCCTGTGTAGGAAGAAAAAGCAAATCTTGGGTTTGAAAAGCAGCTTTTTCTAGCCCTGGTGAAATGCCGCAGCTTCAAAAAAAAAAAAAAATCAACAACAGAAAAAAATAGAAAAAATGGCGTGTTACCAAATTAATCTATCATTTCATGGTTTAGGTCTTGCAGACCCTCGAAACAGCAGCAGCAGCTGACCTGACCTGCCCTAGAAGGCCATGGCAAGGTGCAGTGTAAGGAAAATTGTGTAAAATCTCTTGGGAATATCCAAATCTTGGGTAGGCGTGAGCTCCTAGCAGAGAGCAGGGCTTGTATGAAGGGAGCGTAGATGGCAACACGGTTGAAAGGCACGAGATGATGACGTGACCCAACCAAGAATTTTAAGCTGATTGCTGCTGCCTATTCATGTGAAAAATAGAGAGGGTTTTTTTGCAGACACTGAACTCAAAACCCTAAAGGGGGACAGGGGTGGGGGGCAGCTGAAAGGGAACAGGGGAGAGAGGAAATCACTGTATCTGAAATGGATTTCAAGCCGGATTCTGAGCATCACATTCTATTATTTCTGACAGCGACACAGCAAGCCATGCAGTCAGAACGGTCAGAACCATTATTTATCCCAACCTCATTTAATAATCATCCAGCAGTGAATAGATTAGAGCAGAGAGTTTGGAAACAGGGATTGGCAGCATGAAAAGAATAGGAAATACCTTCTGTGGCTTTTTATGTGGCGCTTTATAAAGCTTCTCCATTTTTTCTAAATCTGCCTCTAACTCAGTCTGGTAGAGGTAGAGGTCTTTTTCTAGATCAGTCTGGTTAAAGAAGGAGAAGAAGAATGGGAAAATAATGCTTAGGGTTAGGGGAAACCAAAGGAATGTTAATTTTGGAAAAAAAAAAGCGAGCCTTTTTAATTGAAAAAAGACAAAGATGGTATGGACAATACACAGAAATTCACTGGTAATTAATCATGTTTCAATCATTACAGAGGAAATAGTTTTAGGCATTTAACATTCAAAATTAAGAGATGCACAGGCCTGCTAGAATCTATTTCTACAAACCATAAAGTTATAAAACCCACCTGTAAAAAAAAAAAAAAAAAGATACTGTAACAATATGCAATATGCTGTTAGTATAATTATCATTGCAAGTCAAGATAGCAAAACCACCACTCTAAATTATGGCTGATTATGCTTTAAGAATTGCTTATTAAATCAATTTACTAGCTACTTAATTGTTAGGCTAATGAGCTCAAACCCAATTAAAAAACATCACTCACAAGCACACAAAACCCAAGCAATGCTACAAAAAAAAAAAAAAAAAAAATCACATACATACATACGCGGTAGATACTTAGTACAATGTACGTGAGACACAATTACCTTTCTATCCTCTCTAGTAAGGATAGAGCAATCTCCAGGAGTATAATCCCAAATCTTTTTTGGAGGCTGATGGAAAGCAGAGGAAGGAAATGAGGAAATGAAGATAAGGAAAGACATCACAGAGAATATGGAAACTGGATTAGAACAGAGGGGGAATACAATAGGGGATTTGCATCAACACTGAAAAGAAATTAAAAAAAAAAAAAACACAACAGAGAAAGAGAGAAAGATAGAGGGATAAATCCGCTATAGCACAAATACCAAGAGATCATGAGAGGCAAAAAGGGGCATACATGCAGTCTGGGAGGGGCTGTTTTCAGTACTGTTTGAGGAAATTTCTATTTTTGCAAGGTGCTCTAAGGGATTTTGGACTCTCTAGAGGGAGCCCACAGCTGGTGGTTAAAGCATTCTTAGCACAAAACCAAAACAGAATAGGGAAAAAAACCACACAGTCATAAAAAGCATTTGTTTTGCTCATTCTTCTTTTCAAAAGGAAAGGGTAAAACAAGGGCCTTTGATAAAGAAAAGGGAGAATCTTTCCCACCCCCGCCAGACTATGAATACATACCATGTGAACAAATGGCTGAATTTCCAGTGGTGGCATTGTGGGGCAATGAGAATGCAGAGTTGTTATTTTTTATTTCACTGGTTTGGGGATTTGTTTGTGGGGGGGGGGGGGTTGGTGGAGAGAGTGGGACACATGAAAGTTTGGGAACTAGCTATTTAAAATTCATCCTATAGGTGAAGGCGCCAATTTCAAACTAGGGTTTTCCTGTTTGGATGCACGTGTAAATATCAAGGAGGATTATTTAAAGTGAAAGACCTTTGCCCTGACACTCCTATCCAAATAATGCCACGCTAATATCCTCATTTCACCACATACACACCTCTCACTGATATGCTCAAAGAGACTTTGTTCTTACTTTGTGAAATCAGAATACATTTGCTCTGTTTCCAAACAAAAGTAACCTCTTGTTGGCTGGCAAGCTTAGCATCATCCTAAGTGTCCATAGTGACTTCTGTGACTAGGCTGTCTCTGACTCACTGACAGGGCATCTCCCAGTGTCAGTCTACCAAAGGCGAGACTGAGCTACAGCATTTGGGTCTTGGTCCAAATTCCTTCAGGTTTTTAGACTGCCTGGACCTGTAGTTTTAATCCAGCCCACTTCTACATTTGGACAGCCACCGTGTGGATTGCAAACACTGTAAATACCTGTTTCTTATCCATCAGATCAGCAGCTGCAGGTAGGCAGATGGTGCTGCAAAGAGTTAGGTTTTGAGATTTGGAGGGAGGAACTGGAGGGAAGGAGGTGAGAAGGCAGGACATGCACCCCTTTTTCCAGCCTCCCTGCTTCTCTGTTTATAGCAAAGAGCTTGCTTAGTGCTGTCTCAGGAACGGCTGGGAGAAAGTGCCCATGTGTGTGATCCCGCAATCACAATGGAAGACAACTGAGTTCTAGACTAACTGAACGTCAAGTTTTGTGGATGGGCTCCATGGGGCTGTGGAGCCACATGTCAGGAGGAAAGAAGGAAGGAGCCTGTGGGGATTCAGTCTGAGCAGCACACTGAAAAAGCATCCACGCTGCAGAGACTGATCTACCTGTCTGCAGGGCACGCGCCTCTTCATGGAGCTGCCTAGAAAGGTTCCAGCATGCTGGTCCAGCAAAGTGTCACTTCATCTGCCCTAGGAAGTGCATGTGCTTTCCTCAGCGGGGAAAGCCCCATCCTGGTCATTCTGATATGTTTGGAGAGCAGCACCCACAGGCTCACAAGAATCCTGTGCTCCCTTTTACCAAGGATTTTCCTGCCCACGTCACATAGCTGCAAATAAAGTCAGAAAGCCGGAGGAAATCATCCTGTAGAAGTACACATTATCTCCAGCACTGGAAAAAAAAGCTGGGACAAACAGAATCTTGGAAAATCCCAGGCACTGGTAAATGTCAATTAAAACGCTCTGGGGCTTAGCCACTAGCTGGTCACAAAAATCTGGTCCTCTTTTGACCCGAGTAAGCAAAACTACATAAAGCATGCTTTTTTGGCTCTGGTGACGAAGCTCTGAGGGAGCTTTGCTGAATTTCTGTCAGGTTCCAGAGCAGGTAGCTATAAAAGTCTGAGATGACGTCCTCAATTCAAGTGCCTGACATAATGCCAAAGCACTATGTACATAGTACCACATTCATGGGCTGGCATAGCTGATCAGGACGCATAGTTGCATGGCTTTGGAGCTAGAGCAAATTGAGATGTGGTATCATTTCAAGGCAAGCTATAAGAAAGCAGCCCTTAACAACAGTGCCCCAAGCGAGGTGGGGAACTTGTCACCAGAACAGATGCTCTGCTGAATGAGACATGGATTACTGGTGTAGCCCGAGATGCCCTCTTCTGAAGTAAGGCCAAGGCTGCATGACCAAAAGCACAAACACACACTTCTAAGGGATGGATATACCCTCACTTCTAGAAAGGCCCAAGGGCATAAATGTTCTCCTTTCTCCGACACATTTTCCGTTAACTTACACTAACTGGAAGGATCACAGAGATGACAAACCTTCATTCATTGCAAGAGCATATGGCTATTAATTACACAGCAGCAAAGAGAAGCAGGCTTCTTCTTGCTTTGTGGAAATCTTAAACCATGACAACTTGTGAAGGGTTAGATCCGTATACTGACATCACTTAAAAGCCTCAGTGAGATGGGATTTACCTGACTTCTACTGCCTAAACATTAGGGGGGGTCTCATCTCAAACACAGTTGAAGCGCCTTCTTTAGCTTAGGATGGAAGGTCCATAGCTATAAAACATAGTTTTCTATGACTAAATGGACTACTCAGCCACTGTACATGTTTTGTTTTTCAGCAAAAAGGACACTATTTCTACAATGTGGTCAGACTGGGCACCCAACCTCAGGCAGCTACATTCTGTGCAGAGAAATTTTGTTGCTTCTGTGAGAACAAAGACTAGATTTGAAGAAAACCTACTCTCTGGTGTCCACGTGCAGTTGCCTTTGAAGCCAGTGCTGAACCTTAAAATGTATTTCTGTTTTGTTGTACATGCAGGGAAATCTCAGCAGCACTCAAAAACGGTGTGCATGGGCATTTGACAACTGACCTCAAGGAGAAACAAGCACTATACATGAATAGATGCGAGAGGCTGATACTGACCTGCTGGTGCAGTAAGAGTAGCTTACTAAACAGTATTTGATAATGAAGTTAATAGTGTTTAATCAGTAAGAACCAGGCCATAAAGTGCTTTAAAGTCACATTTTTTCCAGTAGCCATGACTGCTGATGTGTTCCCTCCATCAAAATGTCCTTTGTCCTATTGAATAATTAAGCTTTGCTTCATCTTTCTCCAGAGTGGGAAATCAAGGCTTTTTTTTTTTTTTTTTTTCCCCACACACATAGCAACACAGCTCCATTTGAAAAAAAAGCACACTGTTCTCAGACTCCTTAGGTTTCAGGGAATGGCAAGGGCTATTCAACACAGACGGATGCACCCCATTTAGGCAATGGGCAGCTACACACATAAGAAAATAAGCAGGAAACAGGGTCATGATCTGTTTATGGATAGCTGGAAATTACTGACCTACAGTTTACAAGCGAAGTCCAGGAATACATGAGTGATTCTCCTTGATTTAAAGCTACCTATCAGCCGTCCTAGATCTTATTAGGCAGAGGGAGAATAAGAGTTTTGGATAAGGACTTTCAATAATGAGAACAGGGCATTACTTCTAATATTAACAACAAAAATGCAGTTTGAACTATGGTGCGTGAAAAAAATATTGCCTTGTTGATACATATGGCTGGAAGGTGTGGAATGTCTGTAAATGGCTTCAAAATACTTAAAGTGGTCACAGAACAGCTGCTTTATATCAGTACCAGGATGACGCTATGAACAATCACATTTTTAAATGAGTAAGGCAGCTGTTCCAGGTTTAGAGCCTAGCAAAGAGATGTGACAATCATTTAAAAAAGAAAGAAAAAAAAAAAAAAAAAAGGCAGGTTGACTTCATTGGTCATCGCAACTATCAAACTTACCGGTTTCCCAAACTCCAATTCCGAAAAGAATTTATACCAAGGTTCATTCTTTAAATCTATCTCTTCTGGGCTTATATTCCGAGTCTAAAGGAGTTGGTGATAGGGGAATGGAAGAAAGAGAAGGATAACATTATGCAAAGAATACACGGAAAGGGACTGTTAGAGATGCAGAGCCCATGGTTTCCATTCTAAAATGTAGATATTTAGCCTTATGATTTAGAATTCTATAGCACCTCTCTCACAAAGGCCACGAACTGCTTTGTAAACATCAGTTAAGCCTAATGGCATCATTGTGAGGAACATGAATATGAATGAATTGCATTTTTACAGATCAGGAGACCCACACAGAGAAAGATTATGCAGCTTGCCCAGAGTCACAGGGAGACTCAATGGAAGAGCTAGGAGTCAACCAGTCCCTCAGTCCTACTGTCAAGACACTTCCGTTGAGTCCAAAGCTGCATGTACTTGAAAAAAATTTTTTAAATCTTCATTTGGTTAAAAAAAAAAAAAAGACATTTGGTGAGACCTGAATCAAATACTGCATCTTTAACAGCACATGAATATGTGAGAAACCCTGTTCTATACACTGCAAACAGAGTGAAAGGTGGTTTTCTAAATCAAAGGAGTCACAAGTCAGAGAGAACACATCCCTGAAAGATCTCTGAAGGGATGGATAGAGAGACAGTATTATTTGTTTCTTCACAAACAAATGTTAGAGAATCAGACAAAACTACAACGAATGAAAAATCAGACAGGACAGAAAACAGTACAGTTGAAAAGGAAATTCCCTTTTGTTCATACAATCTGTTTTAATGAAACAAAAAAAGTTGAAATAGTTGTAGCTGTTTAAAAACACTACTTGTGAGATAAGAGAATAAAGTCCATTGCTGAGGGTTATGAGGTGCCACTCCCCAAAAGACATCTAGCTAACTCTTGCATTTCAGTGTACCTAGTCTTACACATAACTGATCTCAGTGCATTAAAAATATAAATACATTATGCCTGATATGCCAGTGTGATCTCAAGTGCTCCATCACAATAAGCGATGAGACACACACATGCACAGAAGGCCAACACAAAGTGTCTGGATGAAAATGGTCCTGTGATGGGTCTACTGAGGCAGGGGGGAGCTCCCAACAGTTCTGGGCTTTGCTAAATGTTGCAGACTCTGCCACAGCCATTAGGCATCACAAAAAAAGCTCAAGGACAAGAGCTCAGGATTGATGCTGAAAGAGGGGCAATGCTTCAGTCTGAAAGATAAATGGTTACACCATGTTTGATCTCCAATGGCCTGGAAGAAGATTTAGCTATTCCTTAAAGGCAAAACAGAAGCAATGCCTCAATTTTTTTCTTTACTGGACTCCAACTAAAAGTACTCATCTTGTTATATAGCTGCCTTTACATTTAAAAAAGCCCACTGATGTCAACAGTAGGCTCTTCATTGCTCTGAAATGGTTTTGGATTGGGATTCCGATAGTCACAGTTCTGGGTGTGATTACCAGGAGATATCCACAAATCTCCTGCAGCCTCCTTGAAAGATCTAGTCACTAACCACTGTATCACTGTTGTATTTAATGAGAGTGATGGAGATCATGAAGCCACTATTTCAAGACCTTCTTTCTTCTGTGATCTATGGCTTGAAATTAAAGCTCAAAAAATAACATTGGAAGTAACACAGCTATCACATTCTTCTTGTCTTTGATGAGCTCTGTACAATTTTTCTTAATTATGCTGATGATGGTCCTGCTTGTGGCTTTTAGACTCCAATTCAACAGCTCCATTAAGTACCTGATGAAGTCTGAGCATGTAAACAGTGCCATTGGTGATGACAGACCTTTCGCAAAGGCTTAAGTACACAGATGAAGCAGGCCTTTTCCCACAAGGTTTAATCTTGGCCATTTAGCGTGAGACAAAACTGCCACGTAAGTCAGCAGAAATCTTGCTCCAGGATGGACTGCAGGAATGGAATTGTCATACCATGTTCAAACCACTCCTCACTGGCACTTCTCTAATAGGCTGAGCCAACACCTAGCAGGATCAAGAGAGAGTCATCCATCGCCCATTTCAACAGGCACTAGGATCATGCTCCTATCAGGACCAACTTTGTTCAAGTCAATGAATGGACAGGAGTGAAGAGAAGAAGTTGGTTGCAGGATCTTCAAAAAGTGATGGACCTTGATTGCACTTGGAAGAAAAAAAGAAAACCCACCAGAATACTAAGGAGAAACATCAGGTCCCAGATCAGACTCGATTCTTACATTTCTATTGATTTAAATTGCTGTTCACTCTTGTGTAAAATCCTTGGCAGGTTTTTCAGGGGCATTCCTTTACCTACTCCGTGCATGGATCAACGCCTGAGCTGTTAAGGCACAAAGTCCAGTTTACATTTGGAATCTTGCACGCAATTAGCACTTTTAATTGAATCCTTCAAATGAACGCCTGTATAGAACAATTATATCTTTATGTACCAAACTGGCCATTCACTAGTAACCTCATTCAGTATTTTCTAGCACTTACGGTGTCACACTCGTACCACTGAAGGACACCTTAAGTGAGCTGTGGTGATTTATGCAGGACTGGCTGATGAGGTTAGCACCACCTCTCTGCCCTGCCCCTTGCCAAGTGTTCTCAGCCAAGCCTGCAGAATGAGACCTTTGTATGTCCCCTAACTGTCACAATTCACAGCACTACTTGCTAATTCAAGCTGAAATTGGTAACAGCTCACTTAATACTCCAGGTTACACACCGGCGTAGCTGGGGACCCAGCTCACATTCAGTTCTGTCACCCCTGCCACAGAAGTGGTGAGATCCAGCTGAGGAAGAAAGCAGCCCGGGGGAGATGGCCATGTCCTAATGCACCTCACAGAGATCCCCCGACGCACATTACAGGCACTCTAAAAATTAGTCGTTTGGTGTTTAAAGCTTCAGAGGAACATAGAAACTGAACCAGCCTGCTTTGTTGCATAATGCCTTCAACCCTCCTGCATCAACTAATGCTGTGCCCTAGAAAAAGTACAGCTGGCAAAACAGCTGCTGAACAGGTCACAGTGTCAAACAGAGATTAAAAACTAGGGTTAGTGATCCATACTTAACATAGAAAACAACACGTCCAAAAGGAAAGAAGCCTCTCCGTCCCCCTGGATCTTGCTTTAGAGAGAACAAAAATGTTAGGAAGTTATGCAAAACAGTTTTCAAAACAAAATATACAGGAAATACATCACATGAGCACTGCAATGTAAGCATAAGGAATCTATCTGAATGGAACTGGACAAGCACTTGGGGAGTATTTAACAATCACAGGATAAAGCCACAAACTAGGATAAAACAAACATTACCATCTTTTCATTGTTCAGAACCGAGGACTTTCCTGGCTGATAGTCATAAATGCTCCTGGGCTCTGCACGGTATTTTCTGGTGTCCACCTTCTTGTCTGGAGGCTCCCAGTCAGTCCTGAGGAAATAAAGATCAATTAACCCAAAATACTGTGGTTTCCGTGGAGACAAGCACTTCCTTTTGACAGGCATCTTTCCCTGTTAATCATGGTTTAACCAGGGTACTTTTCTTTTTTTTTATCTAGGAAAGGAGCCTGCTGCATGAGGAGCAATTCAGATAGGGCTCCGGGCATATACTCATTTATCTGTAGTAGGCAGAGTTTGATACAGCTCAGCTGCTGAAACCATTGGAGCAGAGAGGGTTTCTTCCAAGTACTTTCAATAAACTTCCAGACTTCTGTAGATTTCCTGATTGGAAACAGTTTAGTGATGGGCTTCATCTAAGCTCACAAATACAAACATGTCCAAACTTTGAGCAGAACTCAGATTAAATCTCTTTCACTAAACTACTTCATTTTAGCCACATCACTCATTACCTGACTACTGCTGCTCTGGATTCTGGGGACACTCTGGGGTCCAAGAGGGGGTCTCTTTTAGAGATGTGAGAAAATTATCTCAGGCTGGTATATCTAAAGATGGCTAAGAACAGTCCATTGACTATCCAAACCGCTATAGTTTTATGAAGTGTCCACACTGGCACAGTTCAGACAAAAGTAGTCACAAAGCATTCAGGTTCCATATCCTACAATGTCCAGCTCCTCTGAAAAGTGATATATTCAAACACCTCATGCAGAACAACCAATGCACCCGAAAAAGCCCAGAAATCAGACCATTTAAGGTGGTAAACTAATTCTGATCTTGTTCTTTATATGTCCCCTTTGATGGGCAATGTTGTATGTGGATTCATCTCACCTAGCGTTCACCAAACAAAGTGAGGTATCTAACCAAAACTGCTGCTCCAGGTTTCCTCCCACTTACCCTACTGACCTGGTTTAGGATAGGAACAATTGCCCAAACTCTCTCCACTGCCTTAAGAGACACAGGCAACCAATTTAATTTTTTTTTTTTTTTTTAAAGTAAGGCAAGATGACAGCCAAAATGACTGGCCTACAAACAGTGTACAAATTTCAACAAGGTTGATCTTTGCTGTCTAGAATAAACTTGATTGCTTAAGATTCCAACACCAGAGAAACTTCTCCCTGGTGAAACACTGTTTTGTCACTAGATAATAGGAAGCACTAACTACTGTAATGCTTTCACTTGCAAAACTTTTCTCAGAGGGACAATGTACTATGCCTTCAATTCCTGCATAAGCAAGACACATTCTATCAGCAAACTTTGTCTCCTGATCCAGTGGCCTGAGATGCTCACTGAATTAGCAGTCTCAAATTATGGCATTGCTCATTTGAAGCAGCAAGTGAAAAACATTAAGATCATGTGGAAGTTGGTGGGCAAGGGAGTAGCAGTTCAAGAGCTGGGAGAATTCAGCAGGACATAAAATATTCATTGCTCATTCTGCTTTCCCTTCATTTGGTAAACACATTCATTACTGTTACAAAGAGGTTTAAAATACATGGTAACAAAGCAAAAAACGAGGAGGGAAGTCATCCTGAAAGATCAGAAATTACACCCCTAACTAGAACATACTTCCAAAAAAGTTCATATGGGTGGGACTCCTCAGAGATGGAAAATGTAGCAAAACTTTTACCAAGGCTCAACATAAATCCAAATTTTACTTCTCCATAATTATTGCTACTTGCTGGTATTCTGAGGTACCTTTACAGTGTCACGCTGAGCCAAGAGTTTCCACTGTGCCTCTGTGGTAGGCACTGTATAGGCATGACACCCAGGGAAACACTCCTCACCCAGGCAGGAAACTACGCCACAGACTGTGTGATGCCTGGTAAAAAAGACAGACAAAATGGGGGACTGGGCTGTGACAATGAAGGGGTTCACTGCTGCCTAGTAGAAGAGTCAGTGCCAAAACTAAATCTCCACTTCCCCAAAAAAGTTTAACTGGAGTTGTGCACCTAAAGCTTCCACCTTTGTTCCTTTCCCATTCACAGGTTTCAGAGATTCTTCCAGTACTGATCCAAATATATCTTAGTTCAGGTCACCTTTCTGGGCTTGATTTCAGTGATGAAGTACGGTTTGGCAGTGGCAAAGTGGCAGACCTCTTAACAACCTTCTCTGAATCAATAGTGTCCGTTTCACTCTTGGAGCGGGGAACTGAAAGCTGGGTTCTGCCTGTAGGATAAGTCAAATATAGGAATATTAGTGAACTAGATAGGAGGCAAATAAATACGTGCTTTACATGCCCTTTCTGTTTGACAGATTATACAAGAAATGTGAATTACTTACTGTCCTCAGAATAGGAATAACGAGGAGAGTATGAATCAGAATCTTCATCTGAAAGACAAAAGCATTTTGCAAGTGAGCTGAAAAAGCCCCAAAGAAGAGAGACCGTAGACCATTTTAATTTCTTCTGCCAATACATTGGCCACAATTTGAGTGATATGCCCAATACTCACCAGAGGGAGAGGATCCTAAAAAAGAAAATCCCAATGAGGTTTAAATTGCATTGAAATATAATTCCTAGATTAGATATAAATATTAATGTACTACTTGCACTAATATGTTTCTCCAGGCTCTCAAAGCACTTTAGAAAACAATAACTTTTTTTCATGAAACTCCTCTGCAGCAAGGGTTATTAGATCCACTTTATCAAAAGTTGAAAGACAAATAGAGGATCTAAAAGTTGTAGCATATGCCTAAAATAACTCATTAGGTGCTAGACACAGTAATAAAGCTGAGCAGTCCTGCTCCCAATCACATACGATAATTGCTGGGACATGTTCCTTGTATTAACTTGCACACCAAGTTGAAGTATGTTCACTGACTTGGGTTATCTTTTAAGCGCAGATAACGTTCCTGGCACGAGACACACATGTATACTTGCACCAAGAGACTGTCCTTGTTCTGAAGAGCTTCCTTTTTAAATAGGAACAACATGTCTGCAGAATGCAATAGAGATACTCAAGCAGCTCTAAAAGAGCTAGCAATGACATCAGTGTAACTGAGTGGTGTGGGCTGGCCCCCAAGGTGAACAACCTTCTGTCTTTGACAGTGAAAGTGTTATACTGCATCAACAATGTCGTTCCTAGGACACAACTGCTGCCTTGGGCTGTGGAACCACATACTGCTTTATTCAAAGATAACATGGTACTGTAGCACGCAAGGCAGATGTGCCCAAAAAGAATGTGGGAAGATGGCAGCATTACCACCCTCCACTCTACAGGTGATGGCCAGAGAGACTTTGACTTGATCAAAAACGTAGCGGTATCTTTCCACCATCTTCAACAGGCTTTGGAACAAATCCTCAACGAATTGCAGGTAGTAACAGGAGGAGTTGGGATCAGACTTGGAAGCTGGACCCACAGGCCCATCACCTTTCTCTGTTGATGAGGGTTCAAACTTGCAGGGATGTGCATATGAGACATCTACAGGACTTCCAAGGCAAAATGCAGGGAAGTACAATGCAATGACTGCAAAGAGAACTGTGAGCAAAAGTATTACTAATACCTCTGTGAAGAAACCACTAAAAGCGACAGAGATAAAAAGACAGAGAAACAAAATAGATGAAGCTAGAATAAGCTAGATAAGAAAAGAACATACTAAAAAATTATGTGAATTTAGCGATGCCGATCAACAGATTGAAACAATTTCCAGATCTTCTCGCAAGGAGGACATCAATCAGCTGCTACAGCCAATCTCATCTGCTGGAAAAACCAATCTGGCTAACACAGCTGACCTAAAATTGCACTCAAGCCTTAATCAAGCCTTTCAGGAAGGCTCAAGGAAGTCTTTACTTTTAGCCTCTCTGCTGAGTTCTCTTGGTGAATGAATTGGAAGGTTTAAGTTCCAAACAGGTGGTTATTGACTCTGGTGTGCTTATCATAACCTTCAGGTTAAAAAATAGCGAAGGTCAATTTTCAGGCCAATTCCCATATTTTAAACCTAAATGACAGAAAATAATTATTCATTTATTTAATGTTATTACACCAAATTGTTGACAAAATTGACTGGTATTCCTATATAAAAATTGGATTTATCCATATAGCAAAATACTTGGTAAATCACAAAACTCTCGATCCCTACAAATACAGATGAACAAATGTCTAAAACTATCTTCACAGCCATTCACCTCTCATAGTCTTATTTAGTGCTGATGATCAATGAAAAAATTGATGTACTTACTTGAAGAGAAATATCAATATTCATTATAGCTCATCATTCAGACAGGAAAACCATACAATAAAAAAATTCACTTCAGATGAGTGCTATTTTCTAATTGCTAATATTCTAATACCTACAATAATAAGGAGAACAGGTATGTTTTGTCTCTTTGAGTATCTTATGAAGAAGAGTGTCTACATTTCTTCCCTTTTTACAGCAAGGAATACTGAAACACAGAAATCTGGAATGACTTGATAAATATTAAAGAGTAAATCAGAGATGAGTGGTAAAACAAGATCTCCTGGCTCTCAGAGCTGCATTCTATCTGTGGGACCCTCCTTAATGGAGCAGGGCGTCACCAGTCTGTAGTTTCAAAATCCAATTCCTTCAGCAAGAAGAGGCTGTTCTCCTGTAGTTCCTAGAGATTCTGCAGGGGGTTTTTTTGGTGGGTTGGCCATATTCTCTACGTTTATAGAGACTCTTAAGATTTTTTAGAGGGGACCCCAAATCTTGATGTTTCTAGGAGATCCTATGCATCAATCCAAAGCAAAAAACTCTGACACTGATTGTATGAAATTGAGGCTTCAACCCATCTCTGTATAAACACTTTGCCATTGAGTATATAACTTTGAGATGGTTTCTAAACATGAAACATGCACTCCAACCTGTCTACATCATCAGATATTCCGGATTCCTTATCAAAGAAAGAATCCAAGCAAATATCAGAGACACATTTCCCAATGTACTGAGAATAAAAAGCAAGTGTTTGGTCCAATAGAATTTCAACTACCTAAACCAGCAAATCACTTTCATATGCACATTTGTAAGTGCGTAGGGGACATTTATGAGAAACCAGACTCTTAATATATTGTCATCATTGGTTTTGCAAACTATGTTAGTTCAGACAAGAGCAAAATGGATTTTAGAACTTCATTATGAACAAGAAAATTGAATCTCTGTAAAACTCCTTTATCAATTAGTTACAGAGACGCTTTGTTTCTCTCTCATCCATATCCACATACCATTCTGTCAATTGAAAGTATTTTACATTGCATTATGATTTGCAAGACAGGACTTTTCACCTACAGGTTTCACCAAGAAACGAGCAAGTATCTTAGATACCTCTATGACACTAGTCCACATTGATTTTAACAGTGAAACACACCTTACATCTCCTAGCCTTCTTTGAGCATCTCAGCTAGAACCCATATTGTATGCTTTCTTCTTACACAGTACCCACCAGATGTTTAATATAAACATTGAATGAAATGGTTAATTAACAGTCTCATCAGGGTTGGCTTGAGGCACAGGCTAAGTAGGCAAGTTCCTAAATTGCAGGATCTAACAGAACACCAAAGCACCAAGTCAACAAGGCTGTCGCCAACATCAATTTCCCAATCAGGAAATGTCTGTACGTCCAATGTGTGCAGCAGATTCCAGTGTTTCTCACATATAAGTGTTTTCAAGCATATGCACAGAGTTACACAATTATCACTGCAACAGATGCTATTTCACCACCCCTGAAACATGACTGCAAAGGATTCTGGTTTGCACATGAAGTTTAAAGGAATCTGCTGAGCACATGAAAAGGATAAGCTAAAGCGTTATTTCAAGTTGCAAGATGTGCTGATGAGACTATCAAACTCTGTCCTTGCCTAGATATGCCAAGTGCACCTAAGGCCAGCCCTGAACCTATGTTACCAAGTTATATTTATTTTAAAAGACTACATTGAGGGACTGATCCAAAACCCACTGAAGCAAGCAGCCTTTTTACCAATAGACTTCAGTGGCATGTTGGGTCTGGCCCTAATACTGTGTTAATATTCAAAAGCAGAAGTAAATAATTAAAGAAATGTATTGATCCGAAGGGGGAGGGGGAGAAATCTCAGTTAAACCACATCTTTACATGTAAGTCAGCACTAGGCGTGTTAAATAATCACTGCACACACATGGCTAAATACAACTGATAAGCGCATAAAACCAAGCAAACCCCAAGTCTGTAGCATTAGTCAAATACTATTTACAAAGCCAGAAGAGCGCTGCAAAGCCAAAAGGCATCATACAGTCAAGGCAATGCTTAGAGTGCAGCAAATCATTACAAGGCAGCATAATGCTCAGCAACTAGAAAAAATTCCAGGGAAAATAAATGGATAAGGCAGCATATGTGCAGAAAGATATATATGGTCCTTTATTATTACCTTCAGAGATAGGACTAGGAGTAGACGCAGGAAACTGGTATGTAGGTGAATAAGGATTGTCTTCTGCAGCAGAGAAAAGCAGTGGATTTTGAGACTATCCACAGTAAAGTGGAGGTTCTGCTTCATCCCCCAATTTCCTATCACTGTATGATTTTATGGCCTACTTTAATAATACTAGAGTAAATGGCATCATACTTTAAAAAAAGATTAATGGATTAGCAAAGATTTAGTTATTTTATGCATCACACAAGAAGGTATACCAGGTATAACTGAATTTCCAGTGAGTGTAACACATGGGTAACGGAAATCTAGAACCTGAATCTAGTTACTATTAGGGTGCTATAGTACAGTTAACGCACAAGACAACAGATACTCTGACTAGACTTCTGGTACCTTCAGTTTTTTGCTGGATTTCAGGAAGTTCAGGAAATATGTAGGTAGGGCAATAAGGGTTTTCTTCAGGAGTGTCTAAGGAGAGGAACATGATTTGCAAAAAAGAACAGAGAGGACAGATTTAAAGGGGAAGAAGGGCGACACAAGAATCCATACAAGCTGACTGGAGAACGGTTCCTCTCGTGCTGATGTTCTAGCATGACACACCCTAGATGCCTCTTTGCTCATTGCTGCCTTGCATGTCTGGGCCCTGCAAGAGATCCTGGAAGCCGAGGGAACTGAACTCATTCTCCTCCTCCTGAAGCACAGGCTTTTGCTGAGCTGAAGAACCTCTGTTAGGAGCACTGGGATTAGGAAACAGTTCAACTCCCTCTCATTCCATCCAATACAACACAGCATCTATCTATGCATAAAGCTCATCATGACAGCAGCTGTAGCGGCAAATACAGCTCCAGTTTTGCATGCTCTATGTTCTATTATATAAGCGGAGTTCTGAATTGCATTTGCCTGCACTTCAGCCTGTTCAGAGGGTTCAGTTTGCAAATACTACTGCAGCCATTTCTCACACAGAAGAAAGAACATGAATGTATCAGCAGCCAGGCACAGACATGCCCCGAAGTAGGGGATCCCCTGAGAGTGCACCATTACAAAATTTGCAAGTGCTCACCACATTTTTAGGTTTTGAAAGGAGAAAATCTGAGGTTTTGAAAAAGCAGAGTTCAGATTCTGAACTCACCAAAAATCAATGGAAACCTTTCCATTGGTTTCACTGAGCTTCAAATCAAGCTATGTTATGCAAGTACTAAAGCTTTACAGTATAGTAAGTTTTCTCTTAGGCACAGAGCAGTTTCAGTGATAACCTACTGTCCTTTAAAAGTGGTGGGGGGGTGGGGTTAGCTGCTAAAACTGGAGTTCAGGGATCTATTTTCTCTAAGTAGGGAATTATTAGCAGCTTTCTGATGTCAAATAGTACTCAATTTCATGAGGGCACTGCAGTTCACCTTTCAAAACAACACAGACCTTTCTTTGGACTTCACTCTTCCCTCACCTTTGACTTTAGAGATTTCAAATACATTGGTTAAGTTCTGTGGTACAGAGCAAACACTAGTTAACACAAAATGCTTTTATTTAACATCCAGTACAATTCTTCACATGAATGAAACAAAATGTTATCAAGGTCTTTTAAAGTAAATAAAAAACATCTGTGTTACAGTACCTCTGTTTAGCTTGTGGATCTGTTTGAACATCGTCTTGTACCAGTCCTTCGATCTGTCTGTATTCTATTGGAAAAATACATATACACATAAACAATCACAACCACGACTCCTACCAGCCTTTCAAAGTTCTTACAAATCTTCCAGCAATGAAAAAGGTTTACGCTCTGCTATATGAAGGCTATATGAAATTAATACTTTGAAATATGAGTGATTTCACTCATGATATATAATCTCTCATGTAATGAAGCTACAGGCTTCACTCAAGTTACTAATAATACACAAGCTTTGCAGGGGCAGGTTGTAACCTGTGTAGAACTGTAGACTGTATGGAAGGTTTTGCATATTAATCTGATTTGATATCTAAAAGTAGATACCTTGCCTATTTTAGTCATATGTACCAATTTCCTAAGTACTCAATGGACAGCTAGAAACATTTAGCATTCAAGTCATTCCAGACACTAGTTGTAAGAATACGTTAATAATTCTTTTCATGATAATTTCCCCTGAACACTGAATGAAATTAAACGTGTTGTGTAAAAGGGATATCTGCCTTTAAGATGGCTGAAATGAGACAAAACTCTCCCTTAGTTGCTAGTTCTGAATGAAACAGAAGAGCAGAAAACAGTATTCTCAAATTTGATGAAAAGAGATATTAATTTTTAAGTTTTCCCTCTGAGGCAGCTGAAACAGGTCACTGATAGTAAATGGAAGTGTTCATAATGAAATACATTGGAAGTAGAATTCTATCGTCCCTTAAACCTCTGCAGTGTCTGGAACTTTAGTGAATTCCTTGAGTCCTAGGTAGGCAGAATCTGGCCCAGGTTCTCTGCATCGACCACATGCTCAGCGTTGTCTTACCCTCAGGGGAATGCCAATATCATCGACGGAGGTATCAGCCATGTGCTGAGGGCTCTTGACAATGCTTCTCTTCTCCTCCATTGCCCTCTTCTCACTTGGCACTGTCTCCTGAACCGGCTTGTCCCGTATGAGCGCTGAATCAACTTTATCAGAAACTAGTCTGTCTGGCACTGAATCTGGAAATGACAATGGGGGATTCTTATCCCATCCCAGCATTTCACCACATCACCATATTCCACTCTTTCAAGGCAAAAATCTTAGCAAGTAGTTGATGAGACAGACTGTGTCACTGCTAGCTCTGGTTAGCATCTGGACTGAAGGAAATCTATGAAGAAAATGTTTGATGCCACCAAAAGCAGGCTAGCATCTCTCGGGTAGCTACCTCCGCATATCCCATGACAGTCTCAGCTGTCACGCAAGACAATGGAAAATTCTGGTTTCAAGGACTGTTTCGGGGCTGGGGTTTTGTGTCTTTTTGACTAATCAGTGACTCTGCAATCTCATTCTTCATCAAAAAGCATCAGTGATACAGTCTCCTAGACATCTTTTTCTGCAGATAATTTCAATCTAATGGAGCATCCTACGTGGTAGCGGGGCACTATTTTTTAACAGCTTGCACTCACCTGCCTGACAAGCCTATTCATTACAGTCAGTATATGATGCTTCCAGTTCATCTCTGTGCCCTAACCAGAGTTTGTAAACAACAAATTCCACTGTTTTTTAAGCATACGCATGATTCCTTTTGCACGAGTCTGCATAAAGAGAGGGGGAAACAACTAATTATTCCAGACCATCTTACTTCCACCTGGAATTCCTTGACGCTGCCCAACTAACACCCACACGTAGCAGCAGGCACCACCAGAGGCCAAGGAACCAAGGGAGCTCAGGTTGCTCTGAAGCTCTACTATGCTCTGGAGAGCTGCAGCACAGCAACCTTTATGCTCTGCTGAGGACTTTTTCTATGTGGATTTTGTGGAGAGGAAACATCTGTGATTTTACAGTCTGCCTCATCAAGACTTTGCCAAGTGCTATCCTTTTTACATCACTGCATGCACTGAAGAGAGAGAGAGAGATATAGATATGTTTATTCACATGCACATCACCATACTGCCCAAAGCTGTTAAATGTGCAGAAGTCTGAAAGGGGCAGTTAGCAGAGAAAAGGCTCGTGCATAACAAAGCATTGGTCTATTGGTACTTTGAGCAAACACAATTCTGCCCTGCAAAACTCAGTACGTGAAGGATTTGTGTTTGAGTGGTTGGTTTGAAATTACCATCAAACTTTAAGTCTTCCTCCTCTTTAAGAAAAAAATGAAATAATGTTTATAAATGTTCAAAATGGGGCAAAGCATCTATTAAATCCTTGTTCAGCTTTTTCATCTTACTTCCCCTCCCTGTGAATCTGTTTGCACTGTCTTTTGGTCCTTTCGTGTCCCTGGTGTACAGAGCTCTCCATTTTGTAGGAAGTATTTGGTCCATTTCCATTACTACACTCCTTACTAAGCCTCTAGGAACAGAGCATGGAAAGAGCAACTGAAACTAGACCATTATTCCATGACCTCAAAGACCAAAAGGAAGCAGGTTTTTGGATGTGGATGAGGATGTGGAGAGAATGCAAACTTTAGGAAAGGTCACAGCTTTCCTCCATTACTTATTGTCACTACTGATGTTACAAGTCATGAGCTTCTGGTCTAGAAAAGTCATTATTTTCTGCAGGCTAAAGAATTCAATGCCAGAGAAGGTCACAAAGTTCTTCTATAACAGGACTGGTAAATATATATTATTTCTCTTTGATTCCCTAGCTCCCTGCACCAGAAAAGTGGCTGGCTGTTTGCCAGGTAGACCCCATCTGAAACTATGATGATAATATTCAAAATACCTAATACAGGTGTAAACAACAGGGTAAATGTATCATGATCCAATTTCCCAGTGCCACAGCCATGATCTAAGCAAAATCTTTATTTTGATAAAGATATCATTTATTTTGATAAATTTATATTGATGATTTAGTAAAAATAAAACCCACCATCTGGCCTGTGCCAGCCATCTCCCA
Organism: Pelecanus crispus; assembly: GCF_030463565.1. Taxonomy (NCBI): domain Eukaryota; kingdom Metazoa; phylum Chordata; class Aves; order Pelecaniformes; family Pelecanidae; genus Pelecanus; species Pelecanus crispus. The sequence continues at coordinate 23,794,524 of NC_134652.1, forward strand.
ACCATGAATTCACATCTTATAATACTAAAGATGAAGGTTTGGGAGCTATCTAGCATGGCATAGCCAGGGGGAAAATCTATCAGCCAGTTAAATGTATTTTGAAGGCGTTTTAAAAAATATTTTTTGGAGTGCACTTAGAACTGGTTGAAGGTGCTGGACTGACAACCCTGGAGGCAGGAAAGGGCTGTTTGACAGCACGAGTTGTATTAGGGCAAGCCCTCCCTGTGCACCCTGCCAGGTAAGTCCTTCCTAGGTCCACAGGACTCAACCAAGAGGACCAGCTTAGCTGCTGGCCCAGTTTGGCTGCTCAGCTGATACTGCGAACACGGACACCTGCTGCACGGGTGTCTTTGCGGAGGGAGGAACTAAAGAACACACCTTTCGCCATAGATTTCCTACAATACCCTACAATTAGGGGAATAATGGCTAAACTTCACACTGACTTATTTGCCATGCAGCTCCAATGATTTCAAAATAGTTCATGGAGGTATATACCAGGCTTTGAGGTATTTAAAAATCAGAGAGCCAAATCTGGTGCCTAATCGCCCAAATAACCAAATTGTACCAGTCAGCACACTCCATGATACCTGAGCAACCCCTTTGCAAGAGCAGCAGCAATATATGGGGTTGCACAACAAGAGAGTTTTACTGCTGTAACCAACAGGACATAAAAAGCAGGGGGAAAGGTGGTGGCCAGCAGCTTTGTGTGGTTGTTTTGGTACGCTGAGGGCAGGTGCAGACCCAGCTGTGCCACAACGCACTTCACTCTTCCAGACCGAGGATCATTTGGGCTGTAACAAACTGCTCTGTGGCTATCTCTAGTTTAGAAAACAAAGGAGTTCCTGATAATGAAGGGAAACACCTTGCAAAAGGGAAAACCAACAGGAAACCTCTGTCTGGACTTGCAGGCAAGCATTAAACTCGCAGCTGAGTGGTGTCCAATGAGACAACACCTACACTAAGGGAAGGAGCTGAGAGAAACCGATGTAAGCTGCTATGCAGCCTGTCACCTCAGCAGGGTGGCAGCAGAGAAGAGGGACAGGCTGGTGTCGCAGCCGAAGGAACCTGGTGGATGAAGTTGGACCAGGTCAGCAGCTGCCTCATGGACAGATGCTGTCCTCATGGGACACCCTCCGCTAGGCCAGGGCTCACGCAGCAAAGCAAGAACATGCGGTATTGGCTGCCCTGTGTTTCTATCTGTGATATTTAAAGTGCTTAAGCACTCTCTGTGACTCTCTCCTCTCTCACCTCTCCATTTACCCTGCTATGGCCATAACCAAAGAATAATAATATGGGTAAGCGGTGCATAATGCGTTGTTCCTATAATGCCCACTGCAGACTGAGCTACTTCTGTTTGGGGTGTGGGGAGGGAAGGATGACCAGGAAAACAACTTGTTCTTCTTTCAAGGAGAGACTCTCACACCCATTGCAAGAGCAGAGACCTGCCCAGGGACAGAAGGGTGGCAGCACACATGCATACTTACACACTACAATTTTATCATCTATTTCTTGACATCCAGCACAAATACTTCTGCTCTTTGAGTCATATAAATACTGATTTTTATTTCTCTTCCTCTCCCCTCACCACAAACAAGACTAACTATAATGGCTGTGCAGGGAAACTTGAGAATATGCCCCAAGGGAATAAACCTGAAGACTAAAAAGGCAGCCCCAAAAGTCAACTAGAACAATCAAACTGAATGTAAATCTTATGACTTAGGAGGAACAGATGAGTAATTTAGGGTTTCAGTATATTAGCATGTGGCCACACGGGTAGCATTTGGAGAAAAGACAGAAATCAAACATTCAGTGACCTGGACTAAGCCAGGACAAATATTTATACTAATTCCTTTGCAGTTCCTGGGAAGTGTGTTTGCTAAAGGTACTCCACCAGCTAACAAAGCAGCAGCTTTGCTCCAGCAGAGGCAGCAGTTGGGGGGTTGCAGACCTTTCACATCATACCTGCCAGGCTACTAAGCCTTTTTTGCTGTTCTGTGGTAAAGGAAGAAACAAAACAAAAAGAAATACAGAACAAATGGGTGAGACATAAACAGCAAGTGCTCTGGTGCTGCATTTCTGACAGGCAAGAAATACGCTGTAGACAGAATGGCAGCAGCTGCTGGAGAGAATCTGTTTTCAAATACCCTGCCAAAGTGACAGCCCACAGTCCCTTCTCCACACAGCAGCCTCGTGGAATAATATAAATTTCCTGATGCAGTGACCAATACATTTGCAAAGAGCATTTTTTTTTAAATTATTTTTTCTTAACATCAGAGAATGAAAAAAGTTGGACAGGAGACAATTTGAAAAACAGTAAAGACTCACAGAGTCAAACAACTTGACAACTAACTGTTACCATTAGCACGAAGTACATTTTGAAACAATAATGCTGTAGCATTTTGAAGAGATATAGGAAAGAATTGAGTTATTGTTGGTGCTTGCTGAGTCTCATATAACCAAGCCACAGATTCAGTGATTTGCGCACAGACACAGCTTGGTTAAGGCTTTGATTCTCAGAATGGTCCCCTTGGTTTAGGGCCTTCCATTACAGAGTTCCCAGACTGGGACATTTGTGGTATCTTCCAGTATGTTTGACCACCCTAAAATTGATGCTCACAGCTGCTTTCTAAAGGGATGCCCAAATGACTGGCCCAAGTCACGGCTGGGAATAAACCAAGAATTCTCAGCTCTCTGTTCTCTGCTCTTTCTACTGCCTAGCAATTAATCCTTTCATTTAAAGCATGAAAGCCATTTGAAAAGAATAAACTATTTTACTGACATACAAAATACAAACACACTTGAAAGCTCATATTGTTAATGCAAAGATTTCAAAACTTTAATATATTAATCACACCTGTTAAATATTCATAATCAACCATGCCATGCAATGCCTGCCCAGGAAAATAACTGTGCTTTGGGGTGGTGCGGGACACTTGCCAAGCAAGTCTGCAGTAGGTAACAATCCTCCAGGTGTATGCTGTTTGCTAGCAGAACCCACATTCACTAGATATTTGTACTAAGTGGATCATCTCAGCAAGGGAGACCGGTATTTCTCCTAAGTGCAGCTCCCTCACTAATACCTATGAACTTTGTTCTTTAACCCCAGCACTTCTGCTCTGCTAACCACTGATGGCAAGCTGCTTGTGTGCATTATGCTCACATGATAGCTGCCAACATATGAAACAAAACCCTACGTGCAACAGGTAAAAGGAAGGGTTAGCAATCTGAACCTGAAAAGTAGCTGGGAACCACCTGCTGCAGAGTTCACTCTTCTAGGCAGGCCATCAGGAGTAGGCTGCTGTATCATGAGAAAGGAAAAAAGATGCGAGCGAGGATGATCTCAGCTTCAGCCACCACCTTCACTGAGGAGAACTGTGTTCAATCACTAAGGTCTCCTGACAAAAACATGTGTTTTAAAGAGTTGATGAGTTCTTTCCTATCTCTTCTTCCACAGGGGAGAGAATATCATGGATGAATAGACTTTTCATGAAAAAAAAAAAAAAAAAAAAAAAAAAAAGAAGTACTTCTTACAGGAAGAGATTTCCTTTTCACTTATGACTCTGAGTAGGAAAGATTGCTGCTGATGGATAGAAGTGGGAGGAGCAGGAGGCGTCTGCTATTTGACTCTCCTGCCTGACCGGAGCCAGCTTGCACAGCCCCAGGCACACACCAGCTAACTGAGGCTTTCACCCTTGATCTTGTGTTCTGGGACTGTAAGCAAAGGCCAAAAACTTGTAGGCTTCTTGGAGAAAGGGTCAAACAGAGGAATATAGCTGCTGGCAACAGTGAAGGAATGATTATAGATGCCTTCAGAGTTCCCAGAGGAGGGAGCACTGGAGGAGACTAAGACTTGAAACCAGTAACAAAAGGGGAAGAGGAAACAAGTATTTGAGTACGTTTAGTGCAAAATAAAGGTGTCAAAAAGAAAATTAAGACACCAACAGATATGAAGGGAAGAAATTCTTACCCTGGTGCTAGGAATGAACAAGAGGATCTGAAATGACTTGTTTATAAGCATAAATCTTACTCAGTTGGCATTACTGAAATCCAGTAGAAAAAATTGTGAGATCTCTCATCACAACGTATTGAGTAAGGTCAAGCACACACAAAAAAGATATATTGTAGTTTCTGTGCTTCAAATGCCATTGCCTGTTTCTAAGTCTCCGTTAGCTCCAAATCAAAGGGTCTTACATGCTTACAGATTAATGAACTAGCAGATAAAGCATAAAATAGGACAGTAGGTGATGTCTGCTACAACAGTCACTCCAAAGAATAAGATAACCAGCGCCTTAAAAAACAATCAATAATCCACTGAGGAGAAGCAAGCCACATTATCCATCTGGACGACTAACTAAACTACTGGAGATCTCAGACTGCCAGCACTAAATGACCTTGAAATTTCTAATTCAGAGGGTATTTCATAGCACACAAGAGGAATTTTTATTAAACCTCATCTTGACATGAAGGAATTGATTTCAGCACAAAACATAATTAAACATTCAGGTGAACGTGGATCACAACCTAGTAACAATTTGTTATATGCCATGAGACCAAACCAGTTTTGAACAGATAAGGTCCATAAAGATGAAACCAAATATGAATCATGTCAGCCAGGACAGAAATGTAATAGATAACTAAGATCTGAGAACCATTTAAAAACACTAAGTTGGCAAAAAGATATCTTAATGCTATGCTGGGATAAAGCCTAGATAGGAATGGAAGCATAAGGAACTGTAAGAAACCCTCAACACATAAGAGGATGCAAAACTAAGAAAATGTATACCTATGAGTATGTAACATATGCTGGGAAGTGAAAGAAAATTACAATGGAAGTAAAAGAATTAACAGAATGTCTGAGACTCAAAAATAGGCTTTGAAGTACATGAAGAATAAACAGAAACCTAGCAATGATCTTGTTCTTTTACCAAATAGGCACAGTGGAACTGTTAATAAGAGGGCAGAAAAGATGACACATTGATTACTATTTCCATTCTGGATTTTTTTTTTTTTTTTTGGGGGGGGGGAAGTCTGATGTCCTGATGTCCTACCACCTGATGGAGAAATACATTCCACTTCAACAGTAACTAAGGACTATGCTGAATGACAACAACTGAGATCAGATGCTTGAAAATTAGCACATTCTTATAAACTGCACTAAGTTTTAGAGCAGTTTTCTGCTCTGAAGAGAGCAGCTCATTAGACCATTAACATTCATCCTCAGTAAGTCTTGGAATACAAAGGAAACTCCACAGGACAAGGAAGAAAGAAAATGTTGTGACAACCTTCGAAAAGCATTAGTGTGATGGCTGGGACATCTGTCTGTCAACTCGACAATAATGCCAAAAAAAAAACCCCTGTAATGACTTATATGGGATTTTACTAATAAATAAAAAGGCACTGAAAAAAAATTAATGAGGGTCTGAGCACATCAATGCATGCCTGAAATTAGAATGACTAGAATATGAGGAGCGCAGGCCTTGCCCCTATTTTCTGATTTTTTTTTTTTTTTTTTCCCCTTTGCAAAAGGTAAGTCATAGCATTGTAGACTGAAATCTGCTTGTCCTTAAGTTTCCTTAGTCCACTGGAAACCAAGGCAAATTGGACTGCATCTGTGTGGCCCTTTATAAGCTACAGTCTTTAGTGATGCACAGTGAACTGGGAGGCTGGGGTAATGCCAGCCATCAGGAGAACTGTTATGGACAGAGGAACAAATTACCAAGTTCAAACTTATGGGCAAACAGATTATTTACTATTGGGTAAATTCTACTGAGAATTCAGAGGTCAAATCTCTCCCACAGTAACTGAAAATATGGCTGCTTTCACACTGCAGTAGCTGAGAAGTAACATATCCCCTTTTCCAGTGAGGGAGAACCTGCCTCAGGCTACATTGCTTCTACTGACAGATAGATGTGAGCGTACACCTTTTTCCACCATGACAGGACACATGATGGGAGATAAGCTGTTACCCTGCAATAACTTATTCATACGTCCATAGCCCAGTTATAAGCCTCTTCCCCAACCTCACAGTGGCTTCAGATCCACACGTTTTAATTAGGAAAAAATAGGCATTGTCCCAGGCCTCTGACTTCTCACTTGCCTGTTGTATGCTCCAGTCACTACAACTTTCTGGAGGCAGCTTTATTAGCTCTTAGTAGTCTGGACTTAATTGTCCACAGCACACACATTCTCCAGTTTCTTGTAGCATAACAGGTTGCTCAGTTTGAGCCACAAATATCTATATGCAAGTCTCCTTACCTCGATTGTGCTGCAAGAGGACAATAGTGGGATTGACGATTGTGGTAGAGGGATAGGCAGAAGAAGACTTGTTGATTGAAGTGAAGGAGGTTGGATAGTCAGTGCCAGTGCCAGGCTGGGGCACTTCATTTAGCACAGGACCTGGGTCCTGAAAAGGAGAGCAACACATCATTAGCAGTATGCAGAAGGCTGCTACACCGGGAAAATCTGGAAAAAACCCACCCCAACATTTTAAGCTGAATGAGAAGCATAATCACAGCAAATTTTAGTAAAAAAAGGCATAAGCATGAGTGTTACCCTGCTCCTTGTACGTACCCTGCTCGCTGTTAATGCAATTAGTTTGCTAAGGCAGTACTATAATTATTTGGTGTTGGGTTTCACAACTCCAACCCCAAAAGGAAGCACTAAATTCATCCAGCAGACTCTGTGGAGCTAACACAGGGTGCCAGAAATGAGCAAATCTGGTTGGGGAGGGGAAGATGCAGACATCTTTCCCCCAGTACATGTACACACAAACATTTGTTTTAAAAGTATTCCTTTCGTAGCAAGAAGTCAGACATGCAAAACTCATGCAATTCTGGAGTGAAACATTATTACTGCAGCTAGTTTGGTAAGGAAGGTCCAAGAAATAAGGTTAGCACCATCAATCAGGAGACAAGCGTGACACCTACCTGGTTAAAATAATGAAATAAAACACCCCCATAACATCAGAGGGTAAAAAGTAGGACTCTAGCAAGGAAGATACTCAACATGGCTTTGCTGCTGGAGCACAGATGGCAAGCTGCTCTTGCTCTCGTAAAGCATCCAGCTCCATTATTTGCTTATTTCAAACCCACCTCTATCACCACAGCTCTGGTTGTTCTGAAGAAATACAGGCTGTATCAGCAGGGAGACTTCAAAAACTAGTTCATCTTTGAAAAATCTCAGTCCAGGGATATCGGGCTTTTGTTGGTAGTAAGGGGAAAAGATAAAGAAGGGATGATGACTAAAACTGTGTGCCAGTTTAGGCTGATATTTTTCAAACCTTCTTAAGGTTGGACACACAATTACTGTTAATGGGGAATGAGCATCCAAACAAAGAGAGTATGGAACAGCGTACCAGATTTCTGCACTCCTGCTACTTCACTGTCAGACTGAAATGCTGCAGGCCACTGATCTGTAAAATGGAGCTGAGCATTCAGGGGGATTTTCACTGCTATTAAAAAAAAAAAAACAAACCAAACCTGAACACGCACAGAATATTGCTCCAGAAGAATCCCTATTCCTGGCTTTTCTGGCCAAGTGCAACTCAGTGCCCTTCACACTCACCAGCGTCAGGGGAAAGGACTTACAGGATCAGGCAGGGGGCTGAACAGGAGCCAGAGTGAGGCCTGGCACCAGAGCTTGGAGATAAATCATAGTGAGAATTGGCCATAATCAGAACAAGCACCTACAGTCTCTCCAACCTAGAGGGGAAATAGGGAAGAACAATCCTGTTCTGCTGGATGGATGTGGTCTTGCTCCAGGCAGCATCTGATCAGGCCATAGACACTTTGTGAGGACAGAGAAGAATCAATGGTCTTCAGAAATAGATGTCCCTAAGAGAGAGACCTAGCCCCATTTTGCTGGCTGTGATAAAATTCCAAATAATGCAATCTGGGAAGAGGAGTGGGAGTCAGGGAGAAGAAGTATGAGAGAGTTTGGTTTGAGCTTCACTTTGATAACTAAAATATAAAGAACCCCTCAAAGAAGAGGGATGTCAGATCAGGGTAAGTCAAAGTGGGTGAACAAAGACCATTTACATCACTGTGGAAAACAGCTCTGTGACTACATGCCTGAAGTGAGCATGACCAAAAATGTTTCAAAACTCTCATCTCATGAAAATCAGGTACGGCAAAATTTCCACTACTCTGATTTGGATGCCTGCTGAATTTTTCTGGAGCCTGCAGATAGGCATCATTAGAAAAAAAGCCCCCAAAATATACAACAAAAAAACCCCCCAAAACCAAAACCCCCCAAAACCCCAAACACCCAAACTTTCATTGCTCTCTGCAGTAAAACCCCACCAATTTCAACAGAAGCAGAGGTGCCAATACTGAAAACTTTTGAAAATATCATCCTTTGCTGTTTTTTTCTCTTTTCCCCCCACATGCTTGTTTGCTAGATCCCTACTGAGTCAGAGGGCAGAGACAGTATCATCATGAGAGAAGGGGATTTCTGCTGAACTTCTTACTTGTCCTTACAAGCAACCGTATTAAAAAATGGTCATTGTAAGACTTCCAGTACAAGGAGGGTCAGGTACTTTTTGCCTCCTCTGCAACTTTAACGGAGAGCTACTTTTCCTCCTTGTCCCCGAGGACTTTTTAAAATAGGTGATGGGCTTAAAGAGAAGCAAAACCTAATCCAAGAAGAACACAGTAAATTCCAAGTTAAAACTGTTGCGGATTTTTCAAAGACAAGCAATTCCAAACTGAAGAGACACTCTCCCCCTAATCTATCCCATAGCACCTACATGCTTGGAAGACTCTTACACAGTAACTGATATTATTGCTTGTCAGTCATTGGATACTGGCAGCAATCTTACACTGATTTCAGCAGGGATTTGTGTAGAGACCATATGGTCTTGTGGCTCCAAGCGGAACAGAAAGCCAGCCCTAACCTTTAACTGGTCTGCTGTTGCTGCTTTAAATGTTATTCAAACACAATTAAGGATGCTATTAAAAGAGCCTGAAGAGATCAGTTAGTTGCAGCTATTCTGTTTGTACAGAATTAATTATTCTGAGCAAATCCTGTGAAGACTCTTAAGGTGTGCATCACCTAGCAGAATGGGCACAAAGGGAGACAGTCAAACGTTGTGAGAAGTCAATAGAAAGTTCAAAGCTGCACAAGGCAGGCAGCACGCATGCACGAGCACAGGACGTAAACAAGGTTTCAGTTGTCATGCTGCTGGCAGGGAGCGAGTCATCACTCCTCTCTCAAGTTTAGTATTGCAAGGAGAAAGTAATTTTAATCTGGGAATATAAATTTAGGAAAAGGGCGAGGAGGGTACTTGGCAAGCTTACTGTATGTGAGATGACTCCAGTGATTTCAGGCTTCAAGCCCCTGTGCAAAGCCCCCGTGACTGGAGGGACAAGTGAAGGTGGTGATGAGAAGAATGGCAGTTTCGGGTAAACAGAGGGTAACGTGCCAGATGCGGAGGGTGCTTGGTTATGGTGGGAACCCCTCTGGAGATGTGGGGGAATGAAATCATCTAGAGTCGGAAAAGTCAAGGGTGAGCCAGGAGAAACAGTCTCGGGGAATATGGAGCCTTGCCCAAAAGGAACCAGAGGCGGTGGTGGAGTGCTGGAGCTGCCTTCTTGCTGTCTGTCTGGATTAACCTGGAGGAGGGGGACTACTATAACTCCAGGCTGAGCTGTGGTGGTGGCAGTGGCATCCTGTAGGAAACAAGGTGTTGTTATGCAATGGGGGAGATTGGTTAGACTAAAGTCTAACGCAGCCGTATAGTGTCATGCAAGGATGCACCCAAAATGATACGAAGCCCCAACAGATTTTCTTTCCTTAGGGAGACGTACGTCTTCAGTCTTGCAGCCCTGGCCTCTATGAACACGCGCAGTTTTTCCCCAGAACCTTCCTTCCCCTCACCACCCCTCTTGTCCAGTTCTGTGCAGTGAGGCTAAGTCAAACCACAGAACAGCTCTGCATTCACCATCACTTGAGAAGCACTAGCCATCACATTACAGAGTTTGCTTCTTTACACCTCCCTAAAATAGAAAGATCCTCGTCAACCCAACCCAACCCCCTAGAAACACCACACACGCACAAACACACAGATCAATGTTGAGGGGGGGAGCACATGGGGTGTTAAGTATTATTGAGAAGACGACCAGAAGACTCAGGTGGCACAATGAATGCTCAGAAATTAGGTAGGAGGGGAATAAAGCATTAAGGGAACATTGTAATGAATTAAAGAACCGTTCACGTGTCTGAAAGAAAACAAGGTTATGGAGAAAACATGTACCATGCTGCGTCCCATTGCCTTGTATGGTGGCTGTCGCTGCTGAGTAAGGTAAGGCTCTTTTCTCATCCTGTCCTCTGTGGCAGCTGTGCTCTGGGGCTCTAGCACTCTGTCCCTCACAGCTTGCGGAGGTGACGACTGAGTCCAGGAGGGTTGGCCCGCATCATAACTAACTGCGTCTTTACTGAGGACAATGTAAAAGTACGGCCTGGGAGGAATAGGAGGAGGAGGAGGAGCAGGAAGAGACTTTCCAGTATCTGTTACAGAGGAAACAATGTTGGTGGCTGGTGCCTGAGTGAGCTCAGCGCCCAAACTGGTGCTGGCTGCTGGGTCATGTGCGGTGCCAGTGGAATTTTCAGATGCGGCTGAGCAAGTGCTGTTAGATAAACAAGCTACATATAGTTTGGTGACCTTTTTATCCGCCTTCGTCTCATGACTGGAATTCATTCCAGCCTTACTACTGGGATCTGCCCTGTCAGGGTTACGTTGTATGGATGATGCATCTGACGAGGAGCGTCTTTCCAAGAGTGGCTGCCCAGCATGCACCTCATCTTTAGGGCCTGAAGAGGGAGAATGCCCTGCTGGCAAGCCTTGCTTCCCACTGGGGATGGCCCCATATGGGGTAGGTGATGAGAAATAACACCGTGCACTGGCATTTGGTGATGCACGCTGTGTATAAGGCTTGGGTGCATTCAGGTACACGCGGTCCATGATGGGCACTGGCAACAGGTTGGTCACTTTAGTGTCAGTGCGAGGACGCCATGCAAAGCTTTCCTCTTTGGGAAGAGGAGGACGGGGAGGAGCAAGGGCCTGCCCAGGCAGAGTCAAGAAAGAAGAGAGGGATAGAGGAAGCAGCACCAAATGAAAGGAAAAAGGAAGGAAAAAATAAATAAATTCGAAGAATGAATTCAGTCATTAGACTTGGGTTAAGCAGGTTTTAATACAGCAAGAACAAAAAGCAAATCCAGTATCTGGAAGGCCAGTGCAGAACTCACTCACATACGTCATCTCACACATTCTCTCTTTCTTAGCACTGCTCACTGCAGCAGGCAAACTTTACCCAGCTCCCAAGTCCCTGCCTACACGTTTCTCTCTCTGGGCTAAATAAATCTCAGAGCTGTATTGTTTCGAGAGGCCTGCACAGCAACACCCACCATGCCCCTGGGAAAGCCCGAGTCAAGATTTAACATCCTGGCTAACTAAACCCAGGCTCATGCCTGTGTAACTAAATACTTCCCAGCACTGGGGATGTTTGAATTGCAAAGCCAAATTCAGAGCCCTAGGCCATCTCTGCTGCGTATTAAGTGCATTGCTGAAAAACGAACATTGCAAAGTTTCACCAGTGCTAATGAAGCAGACCTGATGTGAATATGATACCCTGCCACAGCTGGCTAAGTAAAAAGTCAGCATTTCTTCCTTCTAAAAGCTAGCTCTTGAATTCTCTTCAGGATTTTTCAGTTCCAAAAATGATTTCAGGAAGACCAGGACAATTAAAGTTTCTTGAGGAACTGAGTTCATAAGAATTTGCCTCCAGAATCAAGATCACCAAACAGAGAAATCCTGCTTCTAGGAAATAATAAAAGAGATTTACTGGTTTTGGTACTTTGCAACATATAGCTTGCTAACTCTACAACTGCCTACTGACTGCAGCTCCAATTACAGTGAATTTTTTCTGAAAGCCAAACTGTTTTGAAGTAAAATAACTTAGCAATAGAGATGTTTTATTTACGGCTTTGTTGCCAGTAGCTGAAAACTATAAGCTACTGAAAGGAACAGAACTAAAACACCCACCTAGTGAACAGTAGCTCCCTGCATTCTTGCAAATTAACCCTCTGGAGACTATGAAAGTAGGTTTTACACACACCCTGTTGCCCTGTTGTCATATATTTGTGGGCAAAGGCTGGCTAAACCACTGCTAAAATGGCCAACACAAGAGAATGAAGATGCCTTAACAGATTGCAACATTCAAATCTGAAAAAATAACTCCTTTAAAATTCATCCACATCTGATCGGTTGTGGCCAGTACCTCTTCTTGTTACATGGATATAGATCTAGAATAGCTTCATAAAATTACAGCTGTGGTCCTGAAACCTACTGTCCTCATGCTGCCCCTCTTTCCCCCCCTTCCCTGACGTGTAAGGGTGTGGAGAAGTGGGTGGGTAAGTGCTCCTTCTGAAGGGCTTCTGCTTCTGAAACAGGTTCATTCCTTTTGATTCCTGAAAGGACAGTAGTTTCAGTCTGGAGACTTCAGAGTGCCACAATATTTCCCTAGGTTAGGTGAAGCCTCACTTTACCACTACGTAGTATTATCAGGAAATACTAATTTACCACCTGCAATTGCCGTTTTCCATTTTCTTCCATTTCAGCTTAGTTTGGACAGCTATCCTTGAGACTTCTATAAGAAGTACTATGTGCATCAGCACTCTCTCTGTTCATCAACAATATCAATAAGGGACTACGGGACAGCTGTAAGTATCAGGCAGCAAACAGGTCTCTCCTTTAGGGTGCTGCTCCTTCCCATGCCTCCATCTGAGTTGTGCCTTCTTCCACTTTCACTTACAATTTCAGGAATGGTGTCTGTTCTGCAGCATTGCTATAGGTTCCTGATCATGGGAGCAGTCACCCTGATAGGGGACAAAGCTTTAAAGGGACTCTGTTTCACACAAGGAAGTGGTTTCTAACGAAGGGTTTCCTTATCAGCTTTCAGACTGCTTCTGTGCAGACTGACCACCCAAAAGAAAAAGGATGAAGTTACATTTCTCTTAACAGATTGACTTCAACAATTTACCATTCTGGTACAAATAACCTTTCCCTTGTTGGCTTGTATCAGTTACAGTGTTAAAAATCAAAGGCATTTCCCCAACACCTTGTTTTTAATGCAGGGTGTAACCCTGCTTTCAGCCTGCAGCAACCTCTAGGAAATAGACCAACATAAAAGACAAAACAGTAATAGATGACTACTTCACCTTTTTTCTTGCAAACAAATAGTGTTGTCCTCCTCCTTCATCCACCAAGGAAGCACTGTGGCGTGCCTAAACACATGAGCTCCACAGCACCCTGCTGACATCAGTGTTGCCCCCATTTTAAAGGTAGGAAAAGCTGAGGCACAGCAACTTACCCAAGTCTGCAGCAAAGTTTGGAGTTCAACCCAGGACTCCTCACCATGAATCCAGTGCTTGAACCCAGATCACCACCCTCAGGGTCACAGAAGAAAGGCTTACCTGTGGCTTGCTGTCTGAGGAAAGGTTCGGACGCACACTCCTATAACCCTTGGCAGCCAGAGAAGATGGTTGGGCATCCCCATTGGCATCAGTGTTAGATGACGACCTCCAATCATCTATGAGGGGAAGGAAAACTCAGATCACAGAGGATTCCCTCCAGCTACAGGACAAGCAAAAGGAGAGAACTCTTTTCTTCCTTTTTTGTTTTTTTCCCTGGCAACAAGAAATAGTTCCAAGAAAGCAACAGAAGCAACAACATAGCAGCCAATGTTTGTACCTGTTTCTGGGTTTTCTGGCTCCAGACCTAAGCGTTTCACAGAAAGGAAGGATGGAAGAGGTGGGGGTGGAGGATAGGCATAAAGGAAAAGAAAGGGGGAAAAAAATAAACTGTTAAATTTACAGAAAACATGTACCAATTGAAGTTAAGAGTTGAGCTACTTCATTTCACACATAAAATGCTTTCTGACAGGGCTGCCTAATTACCATAGAGACCAGCCCTAAACATGATGCCCTCCTTGTTTCTGACCTTTGTAAACACAAGGCAATTCATTCAGAGCAATGAAGAAACAATTGTTCATTGACATTCTTATTTCAGAGGCAAAAAGGCAGCCCAGCTAGCTACTTTCTAAAGCTGCAGCATGACATCCAGACACCACAAATTACTGGAAATGTAGGGACCTCGTATTCAGCCATGATACAGGCTGTGAAGACATATCTATCCTTTTCAACATCACTATGTATGATTAACTGAGATAAAGGACTGCCAACAAATAGATCAGGTTTTGCAGACTAAGTGCGTGTGCATGAAGGGAGTTATAAAATTTGATGTCACTTTACAACCCAGTCCCTGCAGCTAGATGCGTTGGTGTCATCACCCATTTACCCACCTCCCACTGGGCTCCCACCCACCCCTCTACCCGTTTTGCTGTTTAAGTTATATGCAAAAAGGTCTTCCAGCTCCAAAGTACATTTCATAAAGCAACTGAGAGAGTAAGCAAAGCAAGTATTAATGAGCTGATTTCCATAGTAATGGGCTCATTGCCATTCAGGCTGCTGGAAATTTATGAAGCCATCAACAGAAAGGAGAGAGGCAATGGTGGGGGGTAGGAGTGAAGAAACAGAAAATGGCAAGCATGAAAAGAGGGTAGGTCACGGGTGGAGCAGAATGGGAGGAGAAGACAGAGCAGAAAGCAGCACATTGGGGCTGGAATTAATGGAGTTGCCCTTCCTCCAACAATACAGTCAGAAACGATGTATGCTTTGCTTTCAAGAGCAAGTTTGACCCCTCCCCCCTTAACGGCATCTTGCCTTTGGGAGTTCATCCTCTCTGCCAGACCCACGACACTGGCCAGGTTTGTTATGCTTTGCCTGTCTCCTACAATTAAGTAATTACGCATCTGCTATTGAAAGATGGCAGAGCTCTGTGGCGACACTGTCTGTCTGGGACGCTGTCCCCGCTCCCTTGACAACCCAAGTGAATGCTGTGGTGGCAGTAGCACCACTTGGCCTCTTTCTGTTCCACCTCACGCCTGGGATAAAAGGAGGTGACATGGGCCTGCCGGGGTGGGGGGGAAGGGAAAAAAAAAAAAAAAAAAAAAAAAAAAAAAAAGATTGAGAGTTTTTGGTCCTCCTGACAGCAGAAGGGAGCTGTAAACAAACTTAAGCCAATGAGTGAGTGGTCATGAAACCTGCAAGAGGAGTCAGTCTCCCTCCACTGGTCTGGTTCTTGCAAAAGGTTTCCAACTATCCTATGGGATTTTGGGCTTTAAGTAGTAGCTAAAAAAAGTCACCCCAAGACCCTGGACTGACCTCATTTGAGCTTACTGCGAGTAACATATTCCAGTTAACCTTCTGCCCACTTACTTTCAGGTTGCTCAACAACCTGAGGACATGGCGAAGTGATATTCTGTTTCTCTTCATAGGCTGGAGATGCCCGGAGGGTCACAGCTCCTTTTCCGCTGCAGACTTTAGTGGGATCCGTTTCTACAGGAAATGCACATGCACAGAGGAGACACATCGAAACAGATAATACAAAGCTATCAGGAGCCATCAGAGCTCTATGGAGTAATTTTAGCATAGCTGCCTCTGGGTGAATCAATCTAGTAATGTTTATGCAGATGAAGATTAGCTCTGGATTTAAAGCATTGAGAAATCAAAGCAGTTTCATATTCATGTAACTGGTGAATGTAGAAGTAAGTTCTGAGTCAGTGTAACAGAGCTAAGAGAGAAGGAAAAAAGGATGAGCGTTTGAACCAAATTTCACAGGTCCATTTGCTTTATTTGGTCTGCTTTGTGTGGAGATATTGTACTGGCAAGGACATTCTACCATTACACCTGTGGCCCTTCTATAGGGATGTCACAGTGGTATAAAGCAATATGATTTGCGTGCTGAAGCCTTAAAAATGCTTTTTGTACAGGACTGAAAGAGGAAAAAAAAAAGTCTTATGACCACTGGAGGATAAAATGTTGTAACTACGCTGAATATGATCTAAAGGCAGGGCACTGCAAGCCACCTCCTTGCCCCCTCTCCCCATTTCATGGCGGTGTTTCACCTTCTGACATAGGAACCCAAATCCCCCAAACTAGAAGGAGATTTAACATATACCTGTTCAAATCACCCTGTGAGCCAGACACCAGTCAGTGTCCTTGCTGAGGCCCGATCCAGCACAGCTTCTGTGCAGGCGTACCTTTGTACACTTCAGTCCATGGATTTAGGTTTTTTCCTCCTGTCATCCTATTAAGTAATAACAAACCAGTACTTCAAGGCTATCTTCCTCTCCTTACTTAAAATCCTTCCGGAGAGTTGTTTCCTCTAAGATACCTATAGAAACAATAAGCCTAAAGAGTCTCTCACTTATCCAAGCTACTTCCACAGGAAAACACATCACCTCCCTTTCTCATGCACTACTACTGATGCTGCAGCTGCCATCAGATTTCACTTTGACCTACCTAAACAGAGGTGCTAGTCCTACCATGACACCGCACAGGGCGCCTGAAGAGGTACCGAGCATGTGCTGTGTTACACAAATGACAACACAATGATTTTTATTTTTATGCGATGAGGATCTTGCTATAGCATCCCTCCATCTGCACGGGGAGGGATGCAGCTCCTCTCTAGGAACTGTTACTATAATGAAAGTTATGCCTTCAGACTGGACAGAGGGGCAAAGGCTGCTGCTTATTGCCCAGAGAACAGCCCATGTTTGTGCAGATCAATATTCCCTGGCTGATTTCAGTAGGATAATGCCCCATTAAATCCACACCCGTACAGTGCCTGTAGACCACGACAAGGCCTTGGCTAAGGTTGTGAAACACACAAACCACAGCCAAGGTGGCAACAGTATAGGGAAACATCAATAGTGCCAGATGGACAACAGCGGTAAGGGGAAAGATTCAATGAATGGCAAACACCTGGCGGCTCACATCGAAAGCCCTCTACGCTGGAATCACTGCAGTTCAAGCTTTTATGTGGGCTTCCAATGCTCTAGGGATTTCACAAAAAGCACAGCTTTGGATCCACACTCAGGACTGGAGAAAGGATGGAATGAGTAAGGAATCAGAGGATACTTTCCTACAGTTCAGCCTTTAGTTCATTTAGGCAGCCTCCGTGAGGGGAAAGACCATCCACACAGACATATCAAATGCTGCTTAAGCCTTAAATATACCACATTTGCACTCACACCACACAACTGATGATGCCTTAAGGTCACCCACATGACTGGTGAAACAGAAGTTGACTTCTCCGATTTTCACATGATCTGGATAGGGTCAGAATTCCTTTTGCCCAGAGTCCAATTCTGGCTATCGTTCCCATCCACATCACACAACACACAGCCCGAGGACTCTCCGGATCCACTTTCAATCCAGAGGACAAAGGTTTAAGCTCTGGGACTCCAGTTTCAAGACTGCTGTAATTCTGAGGCATGGACACACTGTTGGGAGTCACCAGGCCTGATTTAGACATCCATGGAGAGTGCAGGGTAGCTGTTCTCCTACACTCCTACACCTAGATTCCATTCACAGGCACTGGAGAGAAATGGAAACACTTAAGAGTTTGCCATGCCATAAATATTGGAGGAGAATCAAATTTGGGAATCAAAGCACTTTTTTTATTTTCATACAAGATATTAGACCTGTATATTGAATCAAAACAATAAGAATCAGAAAAAAAAATGTTCTGAACTCAACAAAATTAAAATGTTTTGAAAACGTTTGAAAATAAAATATTGTCAGACTATTGCAATTTGGGAGAGGAAGACAAATACCTAAGATGTTGAATTCCTTCACAATTTAGGTGAAATGATGGAAAACACAAATCTGAATCTCTCAGTATAGAAATCCAGCAGATGATAATAAACATGACATTAGCACTGTACTAGTCCAACAGAGCACATGTGTGAGATTAGGAGAGACAAGCAGTACCAACCAGACTAGCCTGTCCAAATCCAGCCAAGTACAAAATAATCTTGTACTTCTAGTGGGAAAACATGTGCTTGGGAAGGGGGTGACAGACAGCCTAACATCCTTATTTATCCATATAAAGATTCTGTAACATCAGTGTACGTACAGAAAAACAAAACAATCCCCCCAATGTTGAACAATGCTTGAACCTGTAAAATACCATCTCTGATATCCATTTACTTTCATAAAGGCTAAAGATATGCAGGAAGCATTCTTTGGTTCATCAGGAGTTTGGTTCAAAATGAGGCTGTAATAACAATATTATTCATAACCAAGCATTAGTAGAAGAGCTTACAATGATCCCAGATTCAAGTAGACACAATTATGTCTGCAGAGGAGCAGCATAATTGAGAACAGCGTATTGTGCCATCAACAGCTAACTTTATTACCTACTGATGAAATCTGCAGCTCTGGAAACAGTGAGAAGAGGATGAAGCTGAAAACTAGCCAAAGCGCGTGGGTGAAGCAGAGAGACAGAGATGGGGGAGAGAGGGAGATGGGGAGGGAGAGAGATGGCCAACTAATGCATGGCAGGGGAGGAGGGAAGAAGATACCTGTAGGCAGCACTAGGTGAGGAGAAGTTTTCACTTTCTTCACGGGGATTATTTTAACAGCAGAAATAGAGCGTGTACATAAAGGGACGTCAACAGCTGCAAACACAAAAGTGTAAATGGCACATCCAAAAAGGGAAGAACAGAGTTTGGGAAGCATGCCACAAAATTTTCTAATGTACTTGGAGACACAATAGCAGGAAATTTCAAATACAAAAGCAGCCCAGAGAGCAGTGATGCAACCGTTAAAAATATCCCTTCATTCGCCCTAATTCAGGACGTGTCTGTTTTATGCAGCATATAGAACTGCTTACTGAATTGACTAACTGCTGACTGCCACTCTGCTGCTGGCGAAAAGAATCTGGAAGCGTTAGCTTTTAGAAGCCATCAAAAAATTTTGGTAGCTGAGGAACACTACATGCAAAAATAAAAATGTTAACATTAATACGGCTCAGTTAAAACAAAATAAAGTGAAAAACTAAGGATTGAAAGGTTGAGAGAGGAACATTAATCTAGCCACATTAACATGAATTCCAGATTTGATGGCACATATTTTACAAGTTCAGCAACAGAAGGAAGTGAAATGTGAAATAGTCTTGAAAATAGTCCCATGCCAAAGGGTAGCATCAAAATACCAATTTCAGAAAAAATCCATCCATTTAAACAGTAAATTGAAGAGATTTCTACTGGACTCCATCAGCTAGCGCACTAATTATACTAGATGTAGTAACATAAGGGAAAACGATATATCACACCATGCAAAATTATAGCAATTGTTACAAAACTGTCCAAAACAGCTGGTACTTTCTCTCTCCAACTGTGTATTGCAGCTAATGTGGAACTCTTTTTTTTTTTTTTTTTTTTTTTTTTTAAAAAAAAAAAAAAAAGAAGGGGGGAGTAGAAAAAGGGCAAAGGCAAAACTACTCAGAAGTGAAGCTCAACAGCATCTGCCAAGATAAATATCTTGTAAATCATGGCTCCACCAGAATAATTGGAGTTGTGCTCTTGATTTCTGCAGAGCCAGAATTCTCTCCTTTAAAATGTATTAGCTTTCTGCACGTATTAACCAGAAAATGCTGGATGTCTCCTCACATTCCATGCCATCTCTCTCAGGCCTGCAAAATCAGGAGTAAGAGGAACCACATTTCTACTACTTTACACACCAATAATGAGCATTGGGCCAGCTTGAGAGAGGCATTGACATCAGGATGGTGTGTACACCCCCTCTTGTGGAAGATCTTTCTGGTCCCTGGCAAAGGTGGAAAGCACATACTTCATCAACCTAGAAAAGGGCTCTCAAGAAAAAGGATGGGGGAAGAGCTTGATAGAATTTTTTCAAACCTCATAAAATCATTAGTTTTTAATTTGATGGAATTGTTTTAAATTTTTTTTTATAAAAGAGGAACCCAAATCAAACCCTGTTCTCCATGCTTCTCCCTGAGCACTGGAGACCCTGTGAATACAATAGATCCCAAATCCAAACAGCCTGTGCTTTAGGGAACAACCCTAATTCTGGTCTGCTCTATAACTGACTTGAATTCATCCATGCACAATGCAGTCAAAACACTAACCACTATAAAAAGGCATAAAAGGAAAAGAAAGGAAATGAAACCAGTAGAAAAGCAACTCATACAACCACATACTTTCACCCTGCCAAAACACACACCATCACTATACAATACATAATGCTATACAGCAAACTGCAAAGCCTGCTGGTGTTAACAAGACGACTGGTTTGTTTAGGGAAGTTTGGGTTTTAAATCATTCCTGCAAATGACAGATTTTTTTTTTTTTTTTTTTGGTTACTTAAATGGTTAGTTCCTGCCCTTTAATCCTGGGCTTAAACCTTCACCTCCCACTGAAGTTAACAGGATTCACACATAGGCACCCACAAACCCATGCTGTCTAAACACACTAAGATATTGATTCACAGGTGCTCACAAGTACCACAAGTAGTGCACAGCTTTCCGCAAAACAGCACTAAAAATATACAAAGAGGTAAATCCAGCCCGCCACCTTTAAGAGACAAAGAACACTTGTTCAGCTAAGAAATGCTGCTGCTGCTGGCATGGTGCAGCACAAGGCTTTTCTTGTATCAGTCGCCAAGCAAACTAAATTTGGAAACCCCTGCTGTAGTGAATGTCTGGGGAAATCAACATCATCACGCAGCTGACATGCAGGGGGAGCTGCAGAGATGTCTCTAAAGCTCTTAACCTACCTTTTTCTTGTCCATTGCTGCTCAGCCCATTGACAACAGTTTTTGCAACATCAATTTCTTCATGTTCTGTAAGATAAATGAAGCAGCAGATTACTTCTGGGTTAAAACCTCTGCAACTGAATTTAACCTCTGACCATGAGGGGATGCCATGGGTCAGCACTACTTGATTCAGCAACTAGGAAGTATTCCTACTATCTCAGGAGATGCCTGGAGACACAAATCTCCCTTGGATGACACCCCTGTTTCTCCTTTCCCTTTGACTACCTGGACCGCAGTCTCTTTTAAACAGGGACTGTCTCTGTATGTGCATATGGCATCCAGATGAGTGATGAGATTTTTAACAGAGATTTTTCAAGTCTGCAACGTCCTCAGCTGACATGAATAAAACTGGCTCTTGTGAATTCAGAGAAACACAAAAGACAGTGCTAGAAAGGACCTCCAAGGGTCATTTAAAGCCATATTCCTGACCCATAGCAGAAACAAATCTACCTCTGTCACTGCTGACAAATGTTTGCCTAACAAGTTCTTACAAACTTCCAGCATCACCCTAAAGCAACCTGTTCCAGTGCTTCACAGTCTGGAAGCTTTTGAATGCTTAAGCCAAATTCCCAGCTCATGTTTTTCAGACACAGATTAGTCTCCTAGCTTTCCTCTGGACACTCTCCAAATAGTTCACATTTTTCTCAAAATGTGGTGCTATAAACCGGACACGATACTTTAGCCGAGACTTGATAAGGTGCTAAAATCAAGTGAGAATGTTATTCTACAGGTCCTACATATGGTACTTCAGTATGGCGTCTGCTTTGTTCTTCTCTCTGATTTAGCCTGTTACCAGACAAATCCAGAAGCTTTCCTCTTCCCAACCAGCCCCCGTTTCCTGGTCCCTCATTTTTGAACAGCTGATTTTTCCTATCCAGATGTAAAACTTTGTCACCCCTACTAAAACATAAAATTCTTTCAGATAATCTTCTCAGGTAATCAATAATTTTGAATTCTTGTATTCCAAAGTGAAAGAAGCTGAAGTGACCTACTCCAGCTCAAGATGTTTCTAGTAATTTTTTTAGCATTATGGGCCAAATTGAAACAACAAACACGAAGCCAGGACAGTTTTTACTAGAAAGCCATTCCACTGTTGCCTTAGTCAGTCAGATTCCCTGAGCTTTCAAGGGCTTTGACTCTTTTCTGGGAGGTGGAAGAAGACTCAAAAAAAAAAAAAAAAAAAAGAAAGAGTAGTTGCATCAGAAACAGAGAGAAGTATTTCTAGTAATAAAAAGGAATGCCAAGGAGGGCAAATGGAAAACAACACAGACTTACCAGAGCTCATTGTGGTGGAGGAACTTGCCTTTTTCACGTCTGGATTTTGTTTATCTCTGTTTAAAGTGAAAGGCAGAATGGTTACATTATGTTTCATGTCTGCCCAGACAGCCCTGAACACGATGCTAAACATTCATCACAAAAGTCAAGGTAATAGTCACAGTTTCTTAAAAAAATTTAGTTTCAAAACCCAAATGGACTTATGCCAACCATCAGTTACATTTTTTGCTGATAATTATCAGAAATTAAAGAGTATTTCCACCTAATATAGGTACTACTTTCAGACTTTAAGACTAATGCTCAACATTAAATTGTGAGATATTGATTAAAGCCTAACAGTCTATATATGGCAAAGTGCAAATCTGGCTAGCTTCTAGTATATAAAACGTGCATCACCTTTAAGAAAAATAAATTTTAAAAAATCCTCATTGAGACTAAAAGGTTTAAGCTAAACCCCTCAATTTAGACCACTGCTAGATTTCAAGGTGATCTGTGGCTCAGATCAAAGTCAGTCTCTCCTTTGAAACATGTTTCAATACAGAAGAGATACACTTGTCAAAATGCGTATTAACTTCTGCACCCATCATTTCCAGTCCTGCAGTGCAACTGATCAGGATCGGAATCCACTAAGTGAAACTTTAAAATGAGAAGCTTTAATCCTCCTGGAACCAAAGGCAGTGAAATTACCAACTCAAGACAAAAACTACCAGATGGGACCACGAGGAGAAAAAGTCAATTTTCATGGTCGTGACAGTCTACGGAGGTGAACTGTGGGGCCTATTCATACCCAGTGCCCATTCCTGTGGGGACTTGATACCTGCGGCAAATGAATAGGTTTCAATGTCACACCATAGATGTTGGTTTGAAGAGTCAAAGAGTGGCATTTCTACAAAACGAGTCTGTGTTTGCCAAGATCTCTCAACTCTCTAAAGGTTCTAGGTTGAATTACAAACCCTTCAATTTTGTGTTCCCATCTTTTTTTCCCCCCTCAAAAGTTAGCACTAAAGAGAGTGAGATCAAGTGTAATTCCAGCCAATTAATGGCCTCCATGACGTGAACAGAAATAGGTATCTGAAGCTGTGAAATCATGCCTAAACCAAAGACCCTAATCTGTGAAGTATAGGGGAAAAAGTGCTCAGAGAAACAAGAAACTAAACAGGAGAGTTGGAGATACTTGTTTTCCTGCTACATGTTAAATTGCCTTCAGGGAGCTGAATTTGCTCTCTTGCCTCAAGCATCCCCATTCTTAACTAGCATTTGTTTCATACCAGCCAGAATATAATGAGCATGTTCAACAGATACTCTAAAGGAAAGAAAAGAAAATTCAACAAGCAAATATAGTAACAGATCAGTCTGCAAAACCAGCCAATATCTGGGCTCTCCAGCATGCCACCCCAGCAACAGCTGCCAACACTTAATTATTTAAATGTTTTCTTCATTAAAATATCCACATAAGATATACATTGTCAGTTGGTGAAGGCTCAGCAGGATGCAGCCTAACTCTAAGCTGATCCCAGTAAAACACAGCATGAAGTGGAGGGTGCCACCTAAAATCCATCAACAACAAAAAGTGAGCCCAACTTAAAGGTCTGCTTCCCGATTTTGCCTACCCATACAGTGTCTGCTTTTTGTTTCTACCATTTCATATTAGCAGCAAGTACCCTGAAATTGTAAGTTGACACAGCTTGAAAATTTAGACAAATATACTTAATAATAATAATGGTCTTTCTGATCTCTGTATGTTTCAGTGACAGAAAGATGCCTTAGTTCAAGCAAACCAGAAAAAAACAGGCTAAAATGATGGGCTATCCAGGCTAAGGAGGTTTGTAGCATGTATGGAAAATTGTTATGAGTTAAACTCACTGGATAAATACAAGTCCCTCCATAGGGCAGGGAGAAAACTACAAGAAGGGGCACTATTGCAGTAGGTTTCAACTCAGCTTTAGGATTAAAGCCATTCTGAAGCTGAGGAGGTTGCTGGTACCCAGAAGTTTTGACTCAGCACTGACCCTCCCCATGCGCTTCATGCAAGTCAACAGAAAGTTTCTTCCACTCCAAGCATTCTCAAATGGTTTCCTCTGGTATACAAGATAAAAAATGGGGTGGTGTGGGGGGGCAGAATCTAGTGTATTACCTTTTCAGGAAAGAGGAAATACAAGCTTGGGTGTCTGGGCAAAGGCAGGGTCCACTGCTGCTGCAATCCCAGAGCAACACAGGTCCCCTTCCACAATGGCAGTATCCAAGCAATTAAACTTGTGACCCCATGCTTTGTACTTTTTAAACTGTCTCACCTCTGTTTAGAAACAGTGACATCACAGCTGCCATAAAACTCTGATTTCAGTGATGTCTTTTTGACTCAAAGAGGTCTTGACTTTGCTTACAGTGTGAAGTACTGGCCTTCACTGCATTAAGAAAAGCATTAAGGAAAGAATTCACACCAAAAAAAGCATAATTATTTGGCCTTAAAAGAACAAATTACTTTTCACAAGAAGTGATTTGAGGTTAAAAATAAAGTGATAATTAAAGTAGTTTGCTAAAATTAAATAGAGGAGGTGTACAAACTCATTAGAACTAGATCTAGAAAAAGTACTTTTCCACATATCCCCACATTACTAGCAATTACGGAATTCAATTAAAGTAACAAGCATTCAGTGTTCACTTACTGAGAAAATAATCAGCATTATTCAAGCACTCAAATTGAACAAATACTTAATGCAGGTTCCCAAACACAGAATGGATTCAGTGTGCTCGGGGTGAGCGTAACCAGTCCTGAGTGCCTGGGTTGGTGTAACTCCAGAAACTCCATTTAAAAGTTGATTTTGATCAGTTGAAGATCTGTGTACAGATTTTCTGCATCCAGGTAGAAACAACTGCACCATAATTTCCTCAATCTAAACAGCATGTTTGGAGTTGAGAACATGCTTCAGTGCCTTTTTGCATCAGGGCTACAGAGTTACTCTACCTGTCTTATGCTTAACCCAAAGCACATACTGAAGTCCTGTTAGGACTCTCTGAGCCCTAAGGCTGCTCTTGGGACCAGATAGGTGGTCCAGCCAGATAGCACACCTGGCTCCACAGCCCCAGTGCAGCCAAGCGTTGCCCTTTGTAACAACTTGGGAAGGTACATGCTGTAAGTCAGTGTGCTGTGAGTGTTTGGATGGTACATCCTTAGACAGAGCAGTCCCTGCCAGGTTGGCCAGACAGGCTGTCCGTGGGCTGTGAGAGCAGGTGGATCTGGAAACATTTGCTGCTCCCAGTTCCCCTTGAGAACATCCTGTAGACATGCATGCAAGCATGCACAGCAGCGCTTCAGAAGGAAGACTTTCAAAGGGAACCAAAAATTAGATCCCTAGCATCAATATTAAAAACAGAGAAACTGGTACTGTGAGATCAAGCAAAACAAAACAAATTTAAAAAAAAAAAAAAAAACTCCACCCCCCACAGTGTCTCCCTCCAGCTCCCTGCTCTAACCCGTGTCTCCTTGCCAGACTGGAATTCATGCCTTTCCTGAAATGTGACAGACATAGCAACAAAGGCTTCAAAGCTGCAAACATTCAAAGCACAATGAAAGGTAATGAATTCCTCAACTCGGGGCATAAGCCAGCAGCTGTAACCCTGAACATGCCAATGTCCCTATGTAACATCCACCAACTCCTTGCCACTTTGGTCATACCTCTAGACAGACATTTAACGCTTCCTTCCTCCCTTTCACCCCCAGCACATTTCTTCCAAGGCTGCAGCTCCTTCCCTACTTGGTGTGGAAAAGAGAGCAGTGCATTTAGAAGCCTATTTAGGAGGAATGCAGATAAGTGGCAACTACTTCTTTCCACAGCAGTCTCTGGATTATCTCACATGCTCTAAACATTCGAGTACTCCCCCTACAATGGCAGGGAGTAACAAACAGCTCATTAATAGTTCCGAGTAAGGACACACGCTCTTAAGTCACTGGTATCTCAGTTAAGAGTCACAGATGGTGGTTATTTTTGGTGGTCTAATGTGCGTGTGGGGAAAAGTGATTTCCTTTTGTTTCTTCTCTTGTTATTATTGACAGCTCTGATGGCTCGCATAGGATTTTAAAACAATTGCTAAACATGAGATGAGCATTCAAAACTTATTGGGCAGGTCCCTTATATTCCTGAGATTTGGGCTCCTGCTTTATCTTCTCAGTTCTGAGTTTTTTACATTTTCAACATTTTCTACCCATATACAAAAGCTTTAAATGTTTTGTGGCTGCACTTAAATGAAAAACCAAAATCTTATTTATGTTAGTATAATCTAGGAGTTGAGGCTTTTAGAAAAATGGTAAACTTTCAGACTTAAGGGATGATCAGGAATCACAAAACTTACTTTTCACCTGGTCAGGTCTCACATATCACTAACAGCACTCATTTGTTAAACCCCTGGCTCAGACCCTTTCTCACATTGCCACCAGTGTCCCTGACCCAGATGCTCTGCTCAAGCAGCCATGCCAGCAATGCGGAGTCCCAAATCTGGAAAGTGGGCAAAGGGCTGCACTGCAGCCAGTGCCTCCTACCAGAGGGTTCCTCTGCTTAAAGAAACTTGCTGGAAAGCACAACTCCTCTGTACTTCTCACTTTGTATCACATAAAATGTGGCAGGAAAAAATAACCAGAATACAGGAGGCAGCTCTAGGTTAACCCAGGCAATCATCTCTCTCTCCAAGCATCATTATTCTCTTATCCTGAAACATGGAGAGAAATATGTTGCCTGTCATTTCTATTTTAAGGGTTAAAGAACATCCTGTCATTCCTTCAGAAGACATTATGCTCCTAAGAATAATGTCATGAAAAAACTATGAATAAGCAAGCAGTGCACATAGAAGAATCATACCAATTCTGTACAAGACAACAGCCTTCCCATGCTTTTCAGTGAGTGTTAAGACTGCAGAAAGGGAGCAGTGAAAGGTCACTAAATGAAACAAGTGGCAGCACAGAACACGAGCTTGGATAAGGTGTTCTTATAAATAATTGAACTTACAGCTGTTAGAATAACTGAACATAGCACATTTCATATGCAGTATTGCTGATTATTTTTTTTAAAATATGGTGCATGTTAGCTTAATTTTGCCCATTAGGAGGAAACATTCTGGGGCATATGTGCCAGTTTTTGTGCAATTTAAGAGGAAAGTGCCATTCTGAATAATAAAAGTCAAATAGGAAATGTAAACTAGGAGATGTGGCTTTAAGAACTCAGAGATGCTTTTGAACTAAGTCATCTTCCAGTCATTAACTTTAAACAAAGTTTAGCTGCAACCTGAGTTAACTCAGTTCAAGGTCACCACTTTTGGAGCAGGGGGAAGAAAAGAATCTCCTGGGTCATCAGGCCTACTCCCATCCTATTGCAGGCAACTGTGTCATACAATCCTGTGCAAGAACATTTCACGTTCCAGCTTAAAACTGGTAAGGTCTCCTGCCTCTATGGCTCCTCCTGGAAGTCTGCTCCAGAACTGATTCCTCTTATGGCTTGAATGCTGTTTCTGACTTGCAACCTAAATTTAATTCACGAACAGCTACAGCTAAATTGTTTTGCACCAACACAATTTTTCTGTTTAAGCAGCTCTTCCTCCTTGCGCTCACCTCCATCCATGCATTTTTAGAAAGCAATTGCACCTCTGGGTCTTCATTTTGCAAGCCTGTAAACAAGCATTTCCAAAGCAATTGGTCTGCATGTTGTCACCCATCTCATTAACATCTGGCAAATAGCGGAAGATTTAAAAATGTTGGCAGTCCAAAGTCTAAACTCTGCTTAATGTCACAGAACCAGAGAGCAAAGCCTACAGCTGACATGCCCAACAGCTGAAAAGCAAAGTTTAAAAGGTAAATCAGCTTTTTTGGTCCATTCTAATTCTGACCCGTCTACTAAAAACAATTCTATGGTCAGTGCTAGTTCAGACAGCGCTTTGATGTCTCCAGGGACCTCCCTGGAAAGAAATAGACTGGAATAATTTCACATCAGCCACTGAACCTTCATTAAGTGACGATGACTTATACCTGCAGGGTTGGGGGCATGAAAGGTGGCTCCTGCTTGAGCCATGAACCTCCTGCTCTACTACAGACACAGGGCTTGGAAAACAGCTGTCCAGAGGGTTATTTGGCCCAGAGCAGACAGAAGAGTAACTTGACATGCAGTGCATCACCACTTCCCTCTGGTAAGTTAACTGCTCTTATAGGTAGCCTTACAGTCAAAAACATTTCTTCTCATGACAATAGATTTTAAATACACTGTAACTGGGCTTTGACTTCCTCCCCCAGTCTGTCATGACTGCCTTCTGGTTTTTGTATTTGATGACTGAGATCATGGTGTCAGTAGCTGTGCCCCATGTATCATTCACGTCTGCTAAAGAAACAAATGCCTTTGTGCCATACCCATACGCCCAAGCAGCTCATATGTACATTTTAAAACTTCTGAAAGAAAAAAAAAAATTCTAGGATATTTTAAATAAAATCTTATATTCATCTTAGCAGGAGACACAAGGCACAGCATTTGAGAGCAGCAGAAAGCTGAGATTTCTGCTCAGATTTATCTGTGATATGTATGCTAACACCTCATAGGTGGAAGCACTCCTCAAACAAGCTGATGTACATTCTATACAAGGGAACTCACTGGGCACAGCTCTCAGGCCACCAACTCCAGAGGGAAAGCCGTAAATGATTTAGCAGCATACCGCAGCCTGGGACCGTTCAGGACACTTAGCTCAAATGAGACTCATACAGGAATTTGGGTAGGGAGCTTGTAACTGCTGAAATTGGGATTTATTTACAGTTAAGAGGTAATTAATTCAATGACATCAGATTTACCTTTTTGCAAAAGGGAAATCTTTCAGACAATCTGCAATGACTGCACCTAGCCAAGAGGATGCTGGTTTTGTACTTCAGCTGGAAGAAAAAGATTCATTGAGCTCAGGCTGTTGTGAGACTACTTGTAAGAGCTGTGCAGCTGGGGTGTTCTGCATACTGCACTTAACTCTCTGTACACCTCTGATACGGGGCCACTTGTGCCTCTGCAGAACAATTGCTGTAAATAAACAGACCCAAATTCCAGAAGCCCTAATTATGTATAACAATGGATCCATTCAGCTGACCTCCGGATTGAGGGACACAAACACTACACTGCATTTACTACAGTGAATGGCATTCTATAAATACGATCAATTAGATCATCTAAACAACATCCAGCAGCTTCTCTTGCATGATTTTGTATAACAAAGACTACAAAGGCTGTCTTCACCTCTGTCACACACTCTCAAACAGTGAAGTAGTAAATAAGAGGAAGTTGCATTAAGTAGAAATACTAATTAGAGATTGACTAGTGTCACAAAGTTCAAATCCAGATTACAGACATTTCACAAAAATGAGCGTAGATTCTGATGCACCTCTGACATATAAACCAGATATTTTAATGCTATAGACCACCTTATACCATCCCAGACACATCCCGAAATTCCTAGTTGTGTAAGGCAGAGGAATTGCACAGGCATTAACGAGTGAGTGCTCACTGTGGCAACCACACGAAACATTAATTTTTTAGTCAGGACCTCTGCTAGCACTAGCTGTTTTGAAGCTCTGCACAAACACTCACTAAGCAACAGCTAATGCTTTTCAAGGTATATAGGTGATATTCCTATTTTACGCAGAGATGGAAGATTCAGGCCTCTATTCTATGTAACATCTGAAATCAGCTGAGTTGGCACAGTGTAAGAAGGTGCGTGTATCAGTCTTACAGGTTGCTTTTTATATTTTCAGAATAAGAAAAAGCAGTTTGAGACTTGGTCTCATTTACACATAACTACCATGACCCCCCAGGGAACCACATAAAGCTAAGTCTAGCCAATGCATATGGGGAGCCAGGCATACAATACTTTCAACACACTACTTTCAACACACCTTTGACAAGCCTAGGGATGCCAGTTGAAGTTAGACAGGGTCTTTCTCCTTAGCCTTTGCCAACCTGGAGGCACTGCTACACTAGAAAAATTGCCAGGGAACTGATTCATCTACCTGAACATCAGGCAAAAAAAGGTCCCAGCAAAACTCAAAAGGCTGGTCACTGTCACACATCCGAGGCCAGACAGCAAACCTGTGCCTGCCAGGGAATAGGGAATTCAGGCTGGAGTGCTGGCTTGCTAGCCTTGCTGGACTGTGCTGCCCCTAAAGGCACCTACACACTGGAATGAAGAACACAGTGAGTGCTCCTCTACTCATTACTGAAGATGCTCTGAGAAAACCAAACTGCTGGGTTAAGCAACAGTCTGACATTCCAAGTGTCTCCAGAAATAGCAGAAAGTCATATTCCAGAAGGCAGTCCTCATTTCACTTCCCTCTGACTCCTCCAGCCTCAGGTGACCAAATTCACATATTGCTGAGAATTCCACATCCATTCTCATCACTTTCATTTTAGCAACAGCCTCAGAATCAGCATTCAGGAATTGCTTTCAGTCCCTCCTTCCCATAAAAATAGTCAGGAGAAAGATCCAGTCATTAGGGTAAGGAGGGAAGGGCCTGCCCGTTTTCCTTAATGAGAACACAAACCCATGTAATGACTACCTTGGTATCTCCTCTGGTTTCAAGCAGCAAGTGGAAATACCTATTCCAAATGAAAGAAGCAATCTGAAAATCAGTGTGTACTGCCCCAACAGACCTAGCCACTCAGTGCACATTAGCATACACCAGCGCCATGTAAAGTCCTGGGAGTTCAGCTCACAGCAGCTCTAGGAAGGCTAACTTTGACTAACTGTGACTAAAAAAACATACCAGTGTCCTTACCTTGATTCAGGCTTTTCCGTTAATGGTGCCATTTTCTTAGTGCCTTGATTTCACTCCATAAGAGGCATGAAAGAGTTAAGGAAACCTCTCACTGTGCTGCCCAAGTCACTTGGCTGCTGAGGTGTAACAAGAAATTTGTGGAAGCATCTCTCTCTCTCTCTGGCATCCTTAAATACTTTGCTCCTCCTACTGCTGTGCTTTAATTAGCCAGCTGGTTGTTAGTCACCCCATCCTGTCACTAGGCTTGCTCACCATCAGCCACCCCCACCCAGCCTGCCTGTCACTCCCCTGCCACTGTCATCACGGAAGACACTGACTCTTCCTGCAGCTCTGGAGCTGGGCAAAGGAAAAAGAGAAAGTTTGGAAGTGACACTCCACGGTAGCATGGGTATGGGATGCACTTCAGAAGGGAATTGACAGGCAGACCTTGAAGAAATGTTAAAGTACAGGGAAAATACTTGAAAAAGCGTGTTTTTTTTTTTTTTTTAAACCAGGCAGCATCTGCTTGTCAAGGAAGGAATATTTTCATTAGCGCTAGACATGACAGATCCTATTTCAACAGCTAGGAGCTGAAGGGGCAGCTGAAATTTCTACAATCAGCGGCTGAGATTTGTAGTGAAACTAAGTGCCTGCATGGCTATTACATATTAGATGCCCACTCTATGGGCATCGTAACAGGCATCGAGGGAGCTTTTAAGCCACAAGCTCTACTAGGGTGTCCCTACAGTGGAGTGTCCCCACTGCAGTGCAGCTTGGCTCCCCTTTAGACAGCCCAAAACTTGCTCTGGAGTGGAGGTGGTGCCAGCTTTTAGGAGGGTGAGGGTATACTGACACATCCCCAGGTCTGGGCAGCCTGTTGGTAAGGAAGGTGAGTAGCAGCACAGGATCACCCTTGCTTCCACGGTGAACGTCTACAGAACAAACGACTTGGACCAAGACTTCTTGAAATCAGACGTTAGAGGATGGTTCATGCAAGACCAAGTGGTAGCTTAATAGTGGAAATAATTTGAAGGAGACCCTTAAGTATCTTGGTACTGTCCTTTGTCACCAGACCACAGCAACCAGTACACCAAGCACTGCTGGCTTTCGTGACTGATGCTCCAGAGTGTCTCTCTGTGCAGCACGTCTCTGGATTTTGATTCCTCAAATATGCACGTACAGTGCATACAGTGCATAAATCTGCTGCCAAACTCACAAATTGAAAAAATGTACTGCAAATTATTGCAAGGCGAGCATCCCAGCATTCAGACAAGACCTAGAAAACAACACAGATGGCAGGAGTTGCTGATTACAGAAGGACATAGAGCAAAGGTTACTGTGTGGGTCAATGCTTACTCTAACTTTAGATTCTTTCAGTAAAATGTTAGTGAAGGACACAGAACAAAGGTCTCCAAATACCTACACATGTAAACCCATACTGATGCACTATGAAATGCTGACTGAGGTTCTGTCAGCAACACAGGCTCTCCTTTTTGCTCCCCAAAACACCTTTTAGCATTCCAATACTTACCTTCCACCAAATGAAGAATTTAATTGTAAGCCAATATAGGCACAATTCTGACTTGGTATATTGGCTAAGGAGCCAGAAGAGGTTGGAAAATGCTGCTCTATCTTACTTCATTTAAGACCAATCCCACACCTCAGTGTGAATGTGCCACTGGTAGTTCTAATTAAACAAAGGGCCCCCGAGCCCACATTTACTACCACATCCCAAAAGACTAATGCTGGGGAGCTTGTACCTAGGGTTTTGGTTTCATTTACCACAGCAGATATCAGAGACTATTTGCAAAGTTCAGGTCTGCATCTAGGTTTAGACTCCAGCCCCTTTAAAAGTCAGGTGTATTTGGTTTGGGTGGAGGAGGAAGAGGGTTATTTCAGACATATCAACAGTCAGAATAAAGGATGATGGAAAACAGTATGTTTTGAATGGTCAGACCCTACTGTCCTCTCTGTAAGAAAACCCCCAAACCCCATGTTGTTCTCAAAAGCAAACCAGGAAAACCAACAAAAAGGCCCACAACATTGTCCAAAGTAAGCCGTGCACTCATCACCAGCTCCAATTACTTGAAATATACTTGTTTATACAACAGTACACAACAGGAGACCTCCCTCACCACCCAAAGATACCCTCCTTGATCTCCTTCAAGTTTGTTGTGGAGCCTGGACCGCATGAGAGTGTGTCAGTTGGAAGACCTGCTTGCTGTGTAGCAGGGGTTTATAAACAAGCCTCTGATAGTTTCTCTTTAGGTAATAAAAATGACCGTGATTAAAATGTTGAGAGAGTAGAAACCATACTGTAAAAATAACAGCTAGTGAACAAAAGAATGGCACCTAGGGAGAGTCAAAGCAGGGAACGATCCAGGGCCTGGCTCAGGTCAAAACTTAGATAGGAAAATTGAGGTCACGGATTGGGTCCGAAACACTTTTGGTCTTTGCAGGAACCAGCTTAGACAACCCTCAAACAGCTTGGCAAGGAGGGGGGAGTTTCTGCTACAGACAACCACTTGGATGGAAAACTGAATTTTCGCAGAATTTGCTATTCCACTTGGGCAACGGGAGAACTTTGCATGGCTGCACGGCCACACAGCTTGGTCGTTTCCAAAGTCAACCTTGAATGCAGGATAAAAAGCTTTATGAAGCGTTGCTGGTTTACCATCAACCCGCAGTAACAGTGTACTATGCATTGCAATTTTCCTGGCACCTACTGCGGCACAATCACTGCTGTATTTTTCCCCCATAATAGCCATAGCTGTAAAAGACAACATCACCGTAACAACTGAAGGAAATAGCAAAAGGGGCAAACCAATTTGCACAACAAAGGAATTCTTTGGCATAACAGGGGCAGATGCCAGTTCTAGGATGTTCTGCACCACTGCTCTAGTAGCCACTGGACAAGCCTACCATCATCATGTCTGTTTTGCTACCAGTCATAAACAAATCCCTTCTCTGGAGGAAGTGGGTTGTTCCAGTTATAAGCTACACTGGAAAGGTTGCTGCACAATCGATACAGTTTTTGTGTTTTGATAAGTGTCACACAGCCATACTAGTTCTTTTATGCTACCCCCATATGCCACAGGGCTGGGCTTTCCAGCCACTAGAAGAGGTCAAAGAGTCAAAGGTCAAACTGTGACATGTAGTTTAGAAAAGGAGGTACTTTTGATAGATCTGGGAGATGCTAAGCAAAAGTGATTGAGCTTACTTGGTTCTGCAGATGGAGGAGGAAGGCAAGCAAACTTACTTCATGCTCGTGCTTTTAGTTCAGTTCCCTCTGAGTTCTGGGGTTTGAATTGCAAAACAAAACTCAGCCAAAATAACATGCTGCTGCTAGAGTTCCACCCAGTACCGTGAGTGAGCAAACTCATTCACCCAGCATGCTCACCCTGCTTCTGCTTTGTTACAAAACAGCCACCCAGGTTCTGGTTAGTATAGTTTTACAGCACCCTCCCTGCTGTCAGAGATGAGCCCTAGCTTGCCCCAAAGCTCCCAACACCCAGATCCCTTTGAATGCCTCAGACCTGAGCCTGAACTCTGCAGCTCAGTCCTCCCCAGCTGAAAGCTACGGGAACCAGAGTCACCACAGAATGAAATACTGCTGCCAGCAGCTCCTACAACCTGCCAGGCAGCTTAGTGCAACTGCACAAGGACTTACAGCTGAATCTGCATGGCATGAAGGGGTTCAGACTGTCACCAGAGACTGAGCAAAACTCCTTAAAAGGCTTGTATACATCTTTACAAGAGCTCTAGATAGGAACTTAATCTGCCAGTAGGAGCAAGTCTGCAGGGCAGAAGTTAAGGGTTAGCAAGAGGCCCTTGTAACAATAATGTGTCTATTAATCCATTGAAAGCACATAACCTGCTAAGCATACAGAGAGAACAGCATGGGCTACAAGACAAACTGCTAGAAAATTTTCTCAAACAGCTCAGAAAAGCAAATGCATAATTTGGCTTCCTTGCTGAAGAACTGTCCTAGTGTCCCTTCCGACTGTTGGAGATAACGGATATGCTGTAGGATGGTGATCCCTCATTTAAAACAGAAAAAAACTACCTGGTAGGATCACAGTTTACCAGGATTTGGGATCTACAGCATCTTAAGGGAGACTTCTGTGAGAGGCATGGCTCCCGCTGCTGTGTTCTACTGACTGAAGGACCCAGCAGGAGCTGGGAAGCACTGCCTCACACCAACACAAGCTGGGAGTGGTCAACTGCTCAGCAGTCACCTGAGTGGCAGTTTCTCCCAGCTCCCACTATCTGCTGACCTATTTAAACTCTCATGCATAAAAGACAGCATAACCTTGCCTATCCACCTTGAACAGTTGCTGACCCTGGTCCAAGCAACTTTGTGGAATTCAGGACCTGCTAAATACAACACTGCATGGGAAAAACTTAGGGCTCAGCTATGCTTACCCAAGTCCTAAGGAAATTAACGGCAGTTACAGCATGCAATCAACAAAACATGCATCCTCACCTGCACATAAGCATCTCCAGCCCTTTGTACCCTGTACTGCCACTTATGCTCAGACAAAATAGAAGTAAAACTTGCATGCTGTGATTTGTGGTACATGTACCAAACTGGGGCATGGGACACAACGATGAGGCTCAGTGATTACTGAATTGTGTGTGGCAGGAGAACCCAGGCTTTGTTCCTCTACTACAGAAGACCATCAATGGCACTTCATATAACAATGTTTGTTTAGGCCAGAGCCATCCTTCCTGATCCAACCAGCACCTCATTCAATGAAAGGCACCACTGGCTGTGAAGGTAAAAGAATACAGCCCAATCAATATTAAAAGCTTTTGTAATGGCACTAGCTGTTTACCAGCACTCTTAGCCTTTGTGCTGTACAACTTGTATTAACCTTAAGGTACAGTCAGGACAAAATCACCTCCTATATGACACACGGAAGCTGATTTTTGTAAAATCCTCTCCTTTTTCTCCAGATTCAAAATACTTGGATATTTAGCATAATCTCTGGGCCAGCATCCGAGGTTACCGCCTCTTCCAATGACAGTGATTTGGTAGGTTGTCGAAGGTAAAAAAGGAGAAGAAGGAGTGCAGTAAAGAAGGGAACTAGCAGAAACAGCAAAGAAAATTCAGACTGTGCTCTCTCTCCATCTCAGTATTTTCCTTCAATGCTTCTCCCTGCACCCTAATTGCTAAAGACAAGTGAGTATCAAATCAGGCTACCCACAGATGATCCTCTGTTCTCCATGAACAGAACTACGAAGCCAAAAGAAGCAACATGTCTTCCAGTAGACAAGCCTGGGCATTCATGGAAATTAAGCCCCAGCAGTTCTGCCCAATGTACTTGCTGTGTGTGTCATAAATAAGTAAGGGTCTATCCCAAAACACCAGGCTGAAGAGAAATTTGGATTTGCCTCAAACTTGGCCAGCTGGCTGGAATTATTAACCAGTTACATTTGAGACTATGAAAACTAATGAGAGAGTAATCATATCTCACAGTTCACAGCCAAACATCATTGCCTTTGGGAGTTAATGAGGGTTTAAGTTCCCCCTTCTCTCCCTTAAAACTGTATTTTGAAGAAAACAAACAGAGTTTTGAAGGCCTCACTGACTTTAAATCTGTCCTCTAAGGGCAACACTTGGGTATAGGTGTATTGAGAGGAAGTGTGCTTGAACCTCTTCAAGGAGACGAAGACAAAAGCTGATCTTTGCCCATCCCCTCCCACTACACCACCATTTCTTGTCAGAGCAAAGAAACAGCAACTAGATGACTAAATAATGATAATGACTGCTGCTCAGTGTACTGCTGGGCTCTGATTAGATTCTTCTTGGCTTCTAACCAGATTAAAAAAAAACCCAAAACCAAACACCACAACGTTGGCCATTTAGAGAGGCTGGACTGGCCTATTAGCGTCAGTACAGGGCTCAGTCAAGATGCTCCTGGGTCATTGTCTCTATCCAGAAAGTCCAGATCCTTCACTGCAGTGACTTGGAATGAAGTAAACAAAGACGTTGCCCATCAGGCCATGAGCTGCTCCCACGACCCTTTGTGTCAAAAGTTCCTTAGCCCAAAAACACAGCTCAGGAGGCCTTGGGGAACATCCACCTCTGGAGGCCCGGGGGTGTTGAAGTTTTCACATCCTATACTAACTGCCCTGCACTGAACAGGCAGGAGCTATGAATCCTATGGGCAGATTGGGAAGACATTAAGGAAAACATTTGAAACACACTGTCCCTTCCAGCATATCTGCCTCATCGACTCTCCATCTGTTCCCAAAAGTTCAACGGAAAAAATGAAAACTCCATCTTCCTGCTTTCTATAAACTCACTCTCACTGTTACTGTTCTGGTTTCTGGCACAGTGCTGCACTATTTAAACCTCTTCTACAGTCTAAGATGGGCAGAGCTGGTGTGGAGCTGGTGCAACCAGCTGGCTGGAGCAAAAAATGACATTCTGGGCAATGCCCTTCTCTAGAAGACGTCCTGATCTGTCCCTAGGGGAAGCAGTGAAAGGAGGACTCATTGCGCCTTACAGCAGCCTGTCTGAGTAACCTTCAGCATTCACCTGAAGCAATGGATTTGGGAACTGAATAAGGCAGCAGCTATGGTTCAGCGGGCCCTAGACAATCTGGCCACCAGTGAGAACAGCGACTCTTTAGCAACCTCTGCAACAGGGCACTAAGGCAGTTCTTCTCCTTTGTGGGAGAAAAAATTAGAGACCCTTGGACCTACATGGTAGCATTTTCCACACTTTGCCTCCCCCACCTATAACAGCAAAAGATATAGTCAAGATTCTCCCACTGTGTTTTCATAGACTTACTTTGTTTCCTGGTACACTGGCTAGGTATCTTCTTTCCCCCCTCTGTACCTTTAGTCCAGCTTGTCAGGCCTGGAACTGTTTTGTCTCCGCTAAGTGCCAGATGGCTGGACTAAAGGTCTGAAGTGAATAGTTGATCTGCAGCATGCATTGCAGTTCACATTAAAAACCAACACAACGCCTTACTTAGCTCCTAAAAACAACAAATGCAAAATAGCGTGGTATACAAGCAATTCCCTGCATTCTCATGAGTGTCCAACTAAAGGAACAGAGTCATCAGACTACAGAAAAGCAATTATTTTCTCTCATATAAAAAGGTAATGTAAAAAGAGCCATTCAGAGCTCCACCTAACCTGGAATGGGGGCTAAAGAGGAAGTCATTCTCCTCCAAACTCCTATATGGGCTATGCAGGCCCTGGTACTCAATGCTATACACTCCTTGAAGGATAGATGGGCCATGCCTTGATGTCACTTGAAAGCTAGTAGGATTGAGCAGGCATCAGGGATAAGGGAAGAAGAAAAGGAGATGTCATCACTGGGTTGATGACGTAGGTCAGCCACACTGCAAGCAAGAAGCACTACAACTCCCAGGCATGTCTCTGAGAATCAAGGCTTCTTGGAGATGCATTTTTTCCAGATCAATGCCTGACTGCGTCTTTCTGGCTGGAGGAGAACGAAGTACTACATTCCTTTCCCTCTAAAACAGCCAAACAGAGGGGAGGGAGCTTCCCTCCCTTTTGCAGCTAAAGCACAGGATCATGTTCAGGCCTGGTGTAAAATGGCCCATCTCTAGAAGAGACCAAGTAATTGTGCCAGTTCAACAGTGGAGTCTGTGTGATTTTGCTTATAAGGCAGCAGGAAGAGAATGACATAAAACTTGGCTTGATACATCCCAAAAGCTTCTCCAGCTTCCTCTCCAACAGCCGGGACTCATTCCTCAGAGAGGACTAGTTCAAAGAAAACAGCGCACTCAGACTGACAAGAGCCTCTATGCAAGAGACTGATGCAGCCTTACTGCAAGGGCTCTGTCTCACTGAAGGGAGATATAAGCAACCCTTGAGAATCACAGTGTCAGTATGGATGTGACTCTGGCATGGAGACAAATATCAGGTGCAGTGTTATATGGGAAGGGAGTTGAGATGATCATACAGAGCTGAAATTTGAGACCATTAGAGCACCCGTGCAGAGGAGAGGGAAGGGGAGAGACAGGAGAGACTGCTCCCCTGATGATTTCAGCATTTTTAGAAACAAAAAGAAGTAGCCCAAAAGAGTTGTATTTGCCATTTCTGGGATGCCAGAGATTCAGTATTCTGTAACTGCTGCTTGGACCTTTGCCTTCCTGATCACAAACAGGCTCCATATCAGAGTCATCCCAAGGCGAAAAAATGGTCTCAACAGCTTGACATGTGAGCCTCAGCCTTGATCATGTCTATGACTTCTGCTTCAATGCAGAGTTCTCAAAGGCTGAAGCATTTTTGCCTCAGGCAAGTAAGAATATCAAACCTTATCTCAGAACTGTCAAGTCTCTTTCAAGGAGTTACTCTTAGACCAAATGGTACCAAAGCCCCCACACCATCTCCTCTAAAGAAAAAAAATCAGCTATTTGTAGCTGTCCTGTCTGCAGCGACCCTAAAGCTAGCCCAGTAGCCCCCTGGGGATCTGACCTTATCTTATATCATCAACTCCGTAACTCCCCCCAAACCCTGATCCCAGTCCAACAGCTGCTCTCTGCTCTAAACCTACGCCAAGCCAAGTGACACACCCCAACACTCACTCAAACCTAACCCAATGGCCTCTTGCAGATGAGGCAATGAATCCAGCTCACTACTGCCATGCAGGCAAGCACCAGTGCTACACCTGGATTTGTAGCTTATTCAAGGCCAACTGCTAAACTTTGGTCTTCATCCTAAAACCTAACCCTCACTCCAATTCCAAAATCCCACTACCTCCATATGTTTCCAACCTAGACTGAGGCACAAAATATTTACTGGCACCAGCATCAAAATAAATAGAAAAGGGTGTCACAAATGCAGATAATAAACAGGGAACACATCTGATGGTGGCAAAGGTGAATTTAATCCTTGCTGGGACTGCTATGTTTTATCTAATGCATCCATGATTCACCACAAAAATAGCACTTGGAGCTTGATCCTCTTTCAAGAACTAGAGCTTCTGACTGGCTCACCTACTGAAAAACCCCATATAATACAGTGGTGCTCTCACCAACATGTAGCTTTCTGCTGCACAACCCAGGTAGGCTGCTCCTAGCAAGAAAAACTCCTTCACTGCAAGTGATAGAGATGGATGCAATTTTGGCGCCCCAAGTCAGGATGAGGTCTCCCAGTGATGTGCTCCTTCCTCTCCCTCAGGGTACTCACGCCAGTCAGCTGGCTGAACCCTTCAGACACAGCTTAGAAGGACAGGATCCTTTGGCAGCGACTTCCACCCCGTCTTCTCTTCACATGCAACTGCTACATAACAGCACATACCTACAAAAGTCAACGAGGAAGAAAATGCAATTAGTGCCACTAGTCCTGCTGTCCAACACAATTACTGAGAGGGCTGTACCAAAGCAATCAGCCATTCACAGAAATAATGTTACTTTTAGATGAAGCAACTCCCTCTGCTTACCATGTAGGAAGCATAGTTAAACAGCAGGCTGACCACATCAGCATCCTAGTATCCCCTATGTGAGAACCGATATTTACTGTTGTCTCCAGGGAGGGCTGAAACCACATCTGCTTTCCTGCCTTTCTGCTAGAGATCCCCCCCCAAGCAGCAAGGACAGCTGAATAGCACAAATACTCACGCCTCCCTACAACCTACAGTCTCTTTACTAATGTAAATCACTGCTGATTTCAGCTTAATTTAGTATACTGGTTTGCAAAATGAAGAAAGAGAGAAGAGAATATGCATCTTATGTGGTTATCCCTGATGCATAAATAGGCTTGTTGGACACAGAGCCTGGGCTGGGAGCTAGGAGTAACAACAGCCACAAAATGTAACTCCCCACTGCCAGGAACAAAAACCCTCAGAAGGAAGGGGAGGTAGTAGACACATACTAAGAAACATACATCAGGTTGTCTTCGGACAAATTCCTTGATTAGGGTACACAGCTGGACGGACAGCCACAGAGGCAGAATTCACAGAGGACAATTTATTTTTTTGCATGCATTGATGGTTATGAAATGTGACTATTTAACTCTAGTCCAATATTAAGTCTAAATGGTTAGATTTGACATTGATTTGATAGACGGCTGTGCAGCTTTATTGTTTCACTCAATAACATTAACAGCAGCCTGGTACTAGTGAGATGTCTTTGCAGTTTGATTTATAAAGTAAGTATTGACACCACTCAACTTTAATCATGTCATTTATCAGGCTGAACTAGTCAGCCAGTCACCCTAAGCTTCTTCCATACTGAGTGGAGAGAGGTGTTCTTCCAGAGGGCAGCCCAGCCCCTCTCTACACTACCTTCTTCATATTTCTCTGTATTCAACAACTTTCAAAAGAACTTGAGGAGACCAACTAGCAAAGTTACATGCCTATGCTGGTTGACCAAACAATGCGTGTTTTATTCAAGCTCTGAGGGGAACGGAGTCACGTTTCTTTCAAAAAACAATGCAAGACCAGAACATCCAAGGGCCTGGTACAACCAGCCTGTCAGCCACTAAGCCTCACCAGTAAGATGTCCTCATGACAGTGCAGGTGGGGCATAAATGACATGGAAAAAACAGAGGTAGAAACTCTCAGAGTATCAGGGACCTTGCCTGGGAGCCATCTTAGAACATTCTCACAGACCTCCAATAATATGATGTTTTCACAAGCCTCAAGACTTCTTTCACGACCCACCAATATCCCAAACAACGAGCCTAGAAGAACCAGGCTAGTTTTTCAATAAAACTAGAATAGTCCTAGGAAAGCACAAGTTGAAACAAATTAGAGTTTTCTGTCCAGGACAGTCTAGTAGTTTCTCCATCTCCAACAAAGTACGTAGGGATCAATGAAAGGACACGTTTGAAAGGCTTATTGCTAGCACTGGGAAGAAAATTTCCTGTAATGTTGTCCAGAGTATGCACCAAGAGAGTTAATATTCCAGTGGCAAGGTCAAGCCTTGGTTTTGCTGCAACACAAGAAGCTGCCCTGCTGCCATTAACCACAGTTTGTTTGCTTTCCCAGCCTGCCCTGTCCCTGTGAGTTGGCAAAAGGCTGAAGCTGGCTGGAGTCCCAGCTACCAAAAGCTGCCCAAACCAGAGAACTCATTACTCATCACAAGGACTAAGAGCTAGGTTGAGAGGGGAAGGAGAGAGTAAGTGGCATGAAAAGCAACTGATAGAAACTCCTCTGGTGCTGAGAGTTATTACAACCAAGGCTCTGACCTGGCACATAGCCAGGAAGCGCAGCAAGACATGGGAAGACAGATGCAGGTTATGGCTGGTCTGTGCCCCAATCTAGAAGAGATAGCTAAACATTCGAACTTTCCCTTTGGAAATATGGCCCGCATTAGCCCCTGGAGGACAATAAGAAGCTATTTTTGGTGAAAAATCAATGCAGGATTCACAGAAGGATTTAGTTTAGACAAACTTTATGCCCACTGCTGTAGTAACAAAAGTTCCCTTCCTGTTAGTGGCATCAAAATTAGAGCAGCTGACAGCATCAGAGACAAAGGACACTGCCAAAAAGTTTTGCACATTTAATTTTAATTTTGTTAGACTTCAGCTGTGTTCTGGCTTTATCTGCTGTTAGAACTTGATTTCCACTGTAACAGAAAAGTCTGCTGAAAGAGTTTCCACTGAATAATGCAACAG
Source organism: Pelecanus crispus (assembly GCF_030463565.1). Lineage (NCBI taxonomy): Eukaryota > Metazoa > Chordata > Aves > Pelecaniformes > Pelecanidae > Pelecanus > Pelecanus crispus. Next base: position 23,836,906 of record NC_134652.1, read on the forward strand.
GTACTTGGACTCTTCCTGCACAAGCAGCCAGCACACCAGGCCCCCGATGGTGACTGAACTGCTCAGCAACCTACAAAAAGCAGCATACAACTGGATCAGTGCTCCCACACGGAAACTTTGAATGAATGCAGCAATGTAACAGGTGAGTGCTGAAATCAAGCAAACTGAGGAGAAAACAAAAAACCACCACAAAACAAAGAAACCTTACCACACTGCTGGTAAAGAGGTTTCCTGTGGGGTTGTGGTTTTGGGTTTTTTTTTTGGTTGTTCTTTGGTTTTGGGGGATTTTTTTAAAGTAAGGGTTTCCCTAACTGTAGATACAACTTGAGTTTAGAGTGTTCAGATCCACAGTCAAATAAATCACTGCAGCTCAGGGAAAACTGCAGTTTGTGCAGTTCTGATGCAGCAAGCTACAGCCTCAGTCTGTCCTGGTACCCAAACCTGCCATAAGGGGCTCTTCAGAGTGATGTGGGAAGGGAATAGCAGGAACAAGATGGGGATGAGCCTAAAGTACAAAAGTACCAAGGTACACATTTTTATGGGTGTTTCTGGAGGCTGCTCTATTCATGCTGAGGGCTGACACTGGCTGACAATACTATGGTAGCGCAGAATCAAGCTATCCAGCTCCTCCCTTTCTCAGATCAACAGCCGGTAACCTGGCACTTCTTAAAAGGGCTGGACACAGGCCACACTCAAACCACATCCCTATGGAGAAAGGAACACTGCCAAAAGCAAAAAGGAGAGGTGAGAAACAAATGCCTTGTCACAGACAGTGGCCAGGCATGATCCAGCAAGGCAAGTCTATGCGTATGCTTGTGAGCCCTAGTAATGGCACCTAGTCACAACTAACCCACTGTAGACATGGACATCAGCTCAGCACATTGCTATTCTTGCATTAATTTTCCACACTTCATAGCTCAATCTCACACGCAACCAAGCAGACAGCACAGCTTCCAGTACCTCCACAGGCAGCAATGGAAAACGCTGTCCAAGTGATCTCACACCTGAACACAACAGGAGGGCAGCAGACCCACACACAGACTCGAGCTCAAGAGCTGGAGGTGCCAAGCAAAAGAAACATAGGAGTTTCACATTGTTTTCAAGGTAAAAAGAAAAAGGGGCTGACCCTGCTTGACTTCATCATGTTGTTTGTACAGCGCCTTGTGCTTTGGGCACTGAGCTGCAAAATCAAAGCAAGTACAATGGCAAGGAAAACATAATCAAACACATTAGTGTTGGGGCCAGCTTTGCAATGGAAAAGCAAAGGGTTGGAAAGAAAAAAAACCACCCCACAACAAGCAGTACTCAGACCTAAAGGCCATTTAGAAAAAAACAACTTTAAGCAGCTCTGTAAGACCAGCAGAATAAAAATATTATCATTTTGCCATTGTCCACATAAGAACAGGCAGGCCCTTTTCCAAGGAGTTTAAATGGACAAGACAGATGAAGGGGAAACAGATGCATGATGAGAAGTGATTTGACCTGATCACATAACACCAGGATCAGTGCCAGGAACAAACTGTAGCTCCTGCTCTCCTAGCACAATGCTCTTTTCACTGGTCTATACTGCCTCTAAGGCTGGAAAACGACACCCATCTTCTGAAGGTGTTTCCATTGAAAACTGCTTGTCACCATCCCACTTGCTGGAGGTTACCACTCCCCGCAGTGCTGGTAGCGTAAGTGTCCACGTGAGCACTCCATCATCCACAGAAGGCAGAATCCAAGTTAAACTGAACAACCAGTGAAGATAAATTAAGCTCATCTATTTTCTCAATGCTGGTCAGACAGTGCTCACATGCACTCTTCAGCTGGCAAAGCTACAAGTGAAGTCAACCATCAGTATCAGTACAGCAGCAAGGAGCAGTGTGGAAGGGAGGACAAGGGTCCCTGTCTTTAACTTGAGCAACTGTTTGCTAAGTTGATGCTTGTCCTTGGTCTCAGATATAATTATGTTCTTCCACTCTGGAAGTCATAAGACTTGTGGTTCAGATCAGAAGAGCTATCAATGGATCTTTTTTAAAAATTTCTTATCTGAGCCACTCTATCTTGTGAGTTCTAGCTTGCTAAGTATCAAACACAACAAAAATGCCATCCTCAGCTAGTGCAGCAAAGATCAGATTCTGATAACATTTTTGCTAATTACAATTAATACTGAGAATCAGCCTGTTATTGATAAACCATCTCTAATGTTATTGGCTTTTGGATAGTTTATTAGATTTTACCAAACAGTTTGTATGTGATCTATATAGACTTGTTAGGGAGAGATGGCCAGAGTTCAGCCCGTGTCTATGGACTGGAATGACTCACAAAATACTGCTTTGGGCCAACAGGAAGAATGAAGACAACAGTGATGCTGTAACTAATCTACATGCCAGGCCAAATCCTGCAAAAGCATGTGATTCCCACTAAAGTCAACAGAAGAGGCACAAGTACATTCCAGGATAGATCTTGATCTCTAAAAACTGTTTTAGATTTTCTGCAATATAAAAAAGAACTCTTCTAACTGAAAGTCTTTTCATCTTAGTGAGCTTATGTAAACCAGTGGCTTTCCTCACCCACTGCTCAACAAACATTACCCATATAGTATGTGATCTCCAAATGCAAATTCCTCACACAGACTACTTCGGTTCAACTCTGTTGAGAAAACATTGTCAGCACATAACAGATTAGCTCAAGCTCCCTTCTCAGAAGAAGCAACTCTTGGCTGCTGCTGCAATTCCTCTTTCAGGTTTGCTCAGCCCATGCCCAAAAGTCTGCTTTTACCTGCCCAAAAGAGTCATCAAAATCCATTTCACCACTTCTCCAACACTGTGCAGGCAACCTACTGCTTCACAGCACAGGCAGTGCACCCAGCCTGGCAGCAGTGCCAGCCTGGTGCAAAGCTCGCCTCTGTGCTCGGGTGTAGCTGTCTTTCTGGTTGGGCAGGCAGCATACCAGCAGCATTTTGCAGAGAGAAACTGCTCAGCAGCAGCTAATATATACCAGTAAGGAATACAATAATGCAGCCTCCCCCCAAAAAAAAACATGTAGGCTGGAAGAGAAATTTCCAGCAGGAAGCTGGAGCGAATGGTTGGTTGCAGCTCTCGGTCTAACACAGAGTTTAAGAACTGCAGCACATAAAGGGAGAACAGAAGGGGATTTCTACGGAGGAGGTATCCCGGTTTCTCAGTTCTTCTGCATCTCCAGCTCAAAGCTGAGGACGGGAATAAACAGAAAACAAACATACACTGCCAAATAAAGGAACAAAGTCATGGTACATCTTCACATCAATCACAGAGAACCAAGCTTGCAGATCAACACTGATCCACTCTCAGATTTGGTCCTTAAGATGTAATTTCAGCAATGTACAGTTGTGTACTCCTACAATCCATTGGTTACCTCTTGAAGGGGGGTGGGGTGGGGGGGAAGGTGTCACCAACATGTAGAGGGGGAACAGAAAGAACAACACTGCAGCGACACCAGAGCTTAGGGCACATTCTCACTTTGTCGCCATTTTCCATTAGCTAATATTGTCAGCTCCGCAGAGGTGAGATATGACTAACCCCAGAGTAATACCATCCAGATACAGAGGTTACTCTCAACTCACCCCAACCTAAGTGAGATTAGAGTCAACCCCTCCCCTTTCCACCTCTTTCATCACCTCTATATTTAACTGCAGATTAACTCATTTCCTCTTTCCACATGTGAGATTAAAGCGCACTGAGTGCTGTCAGCTCAAGCAGAACCTCAATGCATCCTCATGTAAATCACCACTCAGTACATGTATTAAAGCATGTCAAGGAGGAGAATGAGTCACACGCTTCATACTCACAAAACTACATACTTGCTACTCAAGAAGTAAAACTGGCAGGCAGCCCAGGCCCCAAAATAGTAAGAGATACCTCCAATTCTAATCTTCTCCCGCCTGTTACATAAAATCTTAAAGACATAAGAAGTGCCACTATTTACCAACATGTTTGAATGAAATGTGGGTCAGTGACCAAGGCAAAGGGTCAAACATGTAGTGACTTGGTCTCCAGGCACTGTGTTGATTACACTTCTCTAGGAGGAAACAATAGCCCCTCATTCCAGGGAGAGGGGGAAAATAATGCAACAAAATCTCATGCTCACCACGTTTGGTTCAGAAACACTGAGAACTACGTAACTGCCTAGAAAAAAGAAACCACAGCAGGGAAGGGGGAGAGAAAGAGAAGGCAGTGAATGATTTCCCCACCCTGTGCAGTATCACTCACGAAGGGCTTTGTACCAAGGATGAAAATGCTGCAGTCAGAGAGGGGGGTACTCCACGCGGGGAGGGGGGCGGCAGCCACAGCTCTGGGGGGTGCAGGGATTCCTCCCTTGCTGGGTCCCAGCACCGCTGCGCTCTGACCCTGGCCATAGCCAGCACCCAGTACTCCCACAGAAGACAGATGCCTTTTCCTCTCACATCCTTCCTTTGTGTCTCAAGAACACTGTGCATGAAGGACAGTATTTTACTTCTACCTGACTCTCTGCAAATCAGTTGGAGCCCTAAGGTATAAGATCTCTATCACAGCTCAAGGCAAACATTAAGTGGCTGTAAATAAAGCTGGGACTTTAAATCCAGCCACATGATTTAATTCCACAGTGAATATAATTTTTCACAGCTAACAACTATGGTAATGAATTTTACCTCAATGAACACAGAAAGGGTGAAGCATGCAAAATTCAGAACAGGAGTAAGGTTTTTGCCATAGATTTTATATCAATAATCCCTTAAAGTACAAGCACTTATTTTCCTCATCTCCCTAACGCTAAAATCTCTCTTATTCTAACACTTCAAGGGACGAGGCCCCCTTAATTTTCAGTAGCTGCAATAATGGGCCTTGGTATATCTGCCAAGAATAATAGAAAATCAATGCGGACAGCGAGCGGGGAAACACGCAGAAGAGCCACTGGCATTTGCTTCAGCAGAACAGCTGGAATAAGTTGTCAATTCCCCTTACTGTATCCACCAACTGCACTGCCTGGCAAAGGGGGCTATTAAAGGAAAGAAAATGCTTACGACAAGCTTATAACACATCTCAAAAGCAATCACTGTGTCTCCATTATTCCAGAAACTCTGGAACGACAAACAGATGGAAATGAGAAAAGGAACAGTAGAATGACATAAAGAGGGTTCAGCTGTAGATTGCCAGAGCAATGGGGCATGTCAGGCGGATGTGTCGCTGCCAGAGCAGAATCTGTCTGGCCTAATGCAGAGACTGCATTGCCTCCAAATGAAATCACAACATGCTGGACAAAGACAGACACAACTGTTACGATTTGGTGCCGCCATGCATATACCGAAAGAGAGACGATCACACACCAAAATACAGAGAACAAAGGGTAAAGTGGCTGAATTCTCCCATGAAAAGAAAGATCTACTCTGCAGAGATCAATAACTACTAAGATGGCGGTGATTCTCTTTCAGCTCAGGCATTCCCAAAGGGTTATAAATAGGTTGCAATGATTTGCAAACATGTTCCATTTATTTAAGGGTAGATGTTGGACTGAAGGTGTCCTGAAATCTTTTTTTCTGGCAGTATGAGGTCACTGTACAAAATTTACAGCAAACCTAGGACACATCTAAAAATCAATAGCAGGCTTCCTATGATTTGAGAAACTGAAATGCTGAACAGATGGAAATGAGAAAAGGAACAGTGCACTGCATGGGGTCACTACCAGCTCAGAGAAAAGCTGACACAGGCATATTGTCCATGAGCTGTGTAACTGATGTGAAATGCCCCTCTGCTTTCTCTGTACATTAGCTCCATGTTGTGATGAAACTGCCAGCGTGTCTCACGGAAGCAAGTCGCATGGCTTGCTTCTAGCCCCGTCTGTGCACGTGCTTACACCGCGCCCCCCCCCCCCCCCCACGTTTGCATATGTGCCTATTTTATTTTTCCACTGAGACTTTGTAAATGGAGTTCTTTTTCTCTTTGCTCTTCTAATTCAGAAATTAGACTCAGACCCTGAAAAACATGATCTGTTCTTGGCAAAACAAAGGGCAAATGCCAAGGCTCTCGATCAGGACTACAGGAAAAGAAAAATGCTTCCTGTCCTAAAGAACAAATTCGTGTTTCATATTTGTTTAAACCTCATGTTGTTTTGATGTCTTTATACATAACAGAAGAAAAGAAAATTGATTGTAAACACTATGAGAAAAAGTCTCATGAGATTCCTGCCAACTCTGTATCTTGTGCTTGAACACTGCAAGTCACAAAGTAGCCGGCAAAGTTACATCAGGTATGATTGAAACCTTAAAACAGGTGAAAGCATCTCACTAAGAAACATCTCCTGCTCAGCCAGCCTTTCTAGAAGTCTAAAGCTGATTAAACTGCAGCTCTGAGAGGATCAAAGTTTGGGCCGGAGCACTCTTTGAGTTACGGATACTACACACTGCAGGGTACTGCTCTGGGTTGCTGTAGGGGGAACACGGAAGGCAGTCTCAAGGCTGCTATGGTTGCTGCTGGACCATGCAGTACACTGCCAACGGTGGTAGGGCCCCACAAACATGTTTTAAGATAATTCCTGCTTGTCTCAAGCACAGGAAGGGAGTAATGGAAGAAGCAGCCCTGGACCAGACACAGGGAAGCTGTTAAAGTCCTGGGGACCACATTGTTACCTGGGCTGGGGTTCATAATGCTCCAGGCAACAGCCACAGAAGAATCAGGCAGAACCTTGGAGCAGCTGCCCAGAAAATCTGACTTGCTAATCAATGTATCATTAATTAATACCGAGGAACCTTGAAAGATTAGACAACTGAATCAAATCAATGTTTAACAGACTGAAAATGACAAACATACATTGAGGTTACACAGAAAGATTAGACGAATATTTAGCTGGAAAAGATAGAAGGAAAGAAAAGCTGATTGATTTCAGGCTGCAAGTGAAGTAAAGAATGAATAATTGTGAAGCAAGATTGGGATGTGCCGATTTATCTTGATCCATGCTATAAAAAGGCAGTAAATGTAATAGATATTCTTTTATAAAAATAATTTTAAAAAGGTGGCATAAAATCAGCCTGAGGAATTTATTAGCACAGGGCAAGGAGGGAATACTGTAGGGAAATAGCTTTACTGGCTTTCAAAAAGGATTAGACAATTATATTAACATAAGTAATATCTACAGCTGGGAGAGCTACATGAAGAGTTAGAAGAATAATCAGCCCAAAGGCGTCGCTCTCTTCCATTTGCAGCCCCATACTTGTGCCTTCAGGCAGGGTCTGCCCTTTCTGAGTCATTGTTGGAATTAAAAAGGCTGTAAAATTCCTATTTGGCCCTTACATGGTCTTGTGTGTGACGGGTGCCCAAACCACAGGGGAGCACTGGTTCAAGTTCTCCTCAGAAGTTTTGGGTTGCGCCAATGCCAGTGAGCAAGCCTACAGTTTTGTCTGGTACAATGACTGGTATTTCTGTTCCTCTAGCAAGCTGGAACGCTGATGAGCACAACGGCAAGTTGCTTAGTTTAGCTCAAGAGTTCTTCTCCCCCTAAAGTCTGCCCCAGCTGTGACTCAGTCTGCTCCTATGAATGAAGATAAGCACCAAAAATCTCCATTTTTGGTCTTCATACTCAGACCACCACAAAATGCACAAACTTTGACAGAGATTCATTTCTTGTAAAGTGGCTTTAAAAGCCACCCTGTCTTCAACAAAGCCTTGGTGCTAAAATACCAGCCCCGATTTTTAACATCCACTGTTCCAGTAACTGAAATAGTTCCAAAGTGTTGCTGCAAAAATACTGCAGTCTTTTCATAGCTCTAGTCAAGTAATAACATTCAGTCTTTAACCAAAAATCTCCTGGGGGATTCTCGAAGCTTGAACCCATCCGGAATTGCCCACAATCACTTATGGAGCTGCTCTAAACCATATAATATCTCCCAGTCAGTTAAGAATGGGCACAGCACAAAGTGCCACCTCCCTGTTTGATGCGCCCTTGGGCGCTGCACATCTGGTATATTGTTGTCAGCTCTTACAATGTGTGATGTTTTCATAAAGCCTCACCTGATGGAAACAGAAGACTGCATGAGAATCTCAGCTTTCATCTAAAATAAATAATAAAAAAAAACAACTCCCAAAATAAAATCAGGGAGTCACTGACACTCACAGTGAAGAGAAAAACTTGAAGAACCAGAAAGGATCAGAACCAGAAGGCAAATAAAAGTCATTCTAACATATATTCTTACATGACAAACAAAACCCCCTCATGATTCTTTACGTGAAATCACTTACTTTGGGGTAGGGGGGAATCACATGCTGATTCAAGAACATTTGAAGTGGCAATACCATGAACATACAACACATGACTTCACTCCATCCTCCAGGCATTCTCTCTTGGGAAACACAGATCCTGTTTTAATGCAAAGGCCTACATTATCAAAGGGCAAGGGAGGGGAGAGTCATAAAATAAGAAGCTGAAATGCTGCCAAGCAGAATGATTTTCTAAATGCTTGGTGACATTTCTCAGGAGCCACTGCCTCCCTTTGATCATCACATGAGTGCTCTGGGGTGCTGGGGGCAGGATGATGCTGTGCTCAGTTGAGGATCCCTCAGCAGAGCTCAGTTACTTCCACCTGTGCACAGAGACCCAGAGCAGCAAACCCCTCAGACTGCCGCTACATCGTGTCAGGTGTAGCTAGAAAGAGCCGAACCTGAATAAAATCAGAGGTTTTCTTCCGTCTCCTAGCACTGAAGCACTTATGTGTCCAGTAATCCCAAGAGGGGAGAGTTGAATCTCAAAGAGGACACTGCTTTCCCATATGTCTTCCTTGAACATACTTGATGGGAAGTTCTGTCCTCCTCCCCTGATGCAGAAGGATGCGCCTCAGCCAGGACTTGAGAAACACGAGAACGGGGTGTCAAGCTCAGCGCAAAGAAGGCGTAAGAGTCAAAGCAGTAGCTCTCCTAGGATCCAACTCCTTTCACAGTTTACTCTGCAGCAGGCATGAAACAGAATTTGATCCCACCTCCCAGGAGGGTTGCTCTCCCTGTGAAGTCAGGGGACACTAACCAGTTGCAAGTCAAATGCAGACTGAATGCAGAAGGCCCCGCCGTGCCAACTCTTGTGCTTTGACTGCGATTCCCATGATAGCTGGGTTTTTCTGTGAAGTCTGAGCAGCTGTAGCTCACACAGCATCCAGGAATCCTAGGTTTCAACTGAAAAAAATAATAACATTCTGGGAATGCCTACTTTGCACAATGCAGGGCAATAGAAAGATACGTGAGCAAGCCCTGAGCTAGCTGCTACCTAGCTATGCTAGCACAACGCAGGGCTATAGAGAGATACACGAGCAAGCCCTGAGCTAGCTGCTACCTAGCTATGCTAGCACTGTGCTCCTGGGCACAAGACAGGCTGCTCCAGGTCCCCAGGTGAGATCAATTAAGTGTTCATGTGGGTATTTCTACTGTAAATATACAGGAGGCCTAGGCAGTGTTTACTTCTCACATTCCTAAAGGCTGACTTCCCTTTAGAGGCCCTATTTATTGCCTCTGAAGGCCCAGGCTGTCAGCATCATCCTCCAGAGCCAATAACTACATGCACTTTCTGCAAAAGTGAGCACTGCACTTCCACTGCAGAAGAGCTGTAATGGCTCCATCACCTTGCAGAGTAGGTATAGCCATCTTTAACGGGCTATTTCCTTTTTCTTTTGTTTGCTCTTTCCCCTCCTCCCTCCCCCCAAATTAAAGAACCATATGAATACTTAAGAACCTCAGCCTTCTTTGTGGCTACAGAAAATAAGTTTGAAAAACATTATCAAAGGCTCAGAAGAAAACAAAAAACAAAATTACATAGAAAGATCCTGGTACTATTTAAAAATCCAAGTACCTCATAACAGATTAGCCACAACCACTTTCTTACTGCATTGAAAAGTCTTTCTATGCATTGGGATTCTATCAAAATGCAGAGGCAGATACATTTAATAGCTAAATAGCCCATGGGATGTGAGATATAATCAGGTTGTGCAGAACATCTCTCAGAATTTCTACAGGAAGAGGTCTATCATCATCATCAATGCTTCCTCATCCTGCACTGGTATGTTGGACCCTCACATTTTAGAAGCATCACTCAGGATGGTGAAGGGGTAGTACAACAGCATGACCTATGTATCTTTGTACCTACTCCAAGAGGTCACTCGCCAGAATAGATGCTATCCGTGAACCTGAATCACCAGCCTTTTCTTGTATTTCCTGTGAGATACTATTAATGTATTCATATCTCTGAACCAGCCAAGCTTCAATTACTCTCCTCTTGGTTCACAGCTTTGCATAAAATGCAAGCCATCAAGTCAAGTTGTTTTTCAAATCCTGTAAGCATACTAAACTTTCAGAACGAATCCTATAAACTAGATTCTCTGGGCTTTCGGAGCTTCCCTAATATGGTCATTAAATATCTGAGAGATGAGGCCATCTCACAAATACTCAAGTGAACTATAAACTCTTCAGACTTATCATTTAAAAAAAAGTCAGAGACAAAAGATATGGCAGATTACAAATTGGTGCCAAGAGACAACTAAGCCATGTGCTTGACGAGAGCAGCAAAGATGTCTAGGATAGCGCAGACAGAACAGTCAAATATGGTTGCAGAATTCCAAAAGGGAGGAAGGATACTCTCATAAGGCTAAGACAAAATTATCCAGTACTCTTACGATTTGTAAAATGGTTCTGAGGTGACGTTGCTCCATTTTTCCATTTTTAAAAACAAGAAAAAGTATTAAAACCTGAGAGAAGCACATGAGTAACTTACCTGGCATTAGACATCCAGACCAAACTCACCTTGTTTCTTATTCAGTGCTGCATAAAATTCTAGCTACTCTTACTGATGTCTTTTCAAATGTTTATACATTCAATCCAAGTCAAAACTTTCAACCTGAGACAGTGCTGCCATTTGGGAGACCACATCTTGGTTAGATGAATTCTCTATTAACCCTGTGCCAGATCTTGTGCAGAGCTTCTTCCCCTTCAGACCTAAGGACTGAAATTTATGCCTAAAGACTCCTTTGGCTTCATGGAACTTCACAGGCTAGACCAAATCAGTGCTGTAGAGAAACAAGCATACTAATAGAAAAAGGATAAACTCTCTTCTCATTCCTTTGACCCATCCATCATCTACCACACCTGCACCTTTTAACAAAGGTGCAGAATTTAGCAGACATTCCCCATGTAAACAGCTCACTTGTCCTAGCCAATGGGCTGCTAAGCAGAGCCTGACCATACATTCAGAAGTGAAGAATGCTTGTGCTTGTCAAGCAGACAATTTTCTCTGGATGGCAAGGGCTAGAAAGACCTTTTGAACATGACCTCATAGTAAGTGACCCATGTTTCAGAAGACCAGTAACTCCGCTGCTTTGTATTTGGCTGTAATATAAGACATATTTTTTCCCATCCATCCATTCAGATAATAAAGGGCTTGGCTTTATTATAACACAGCTGGACTAGCTATAACAATGCTGGGCCAAAACATTTTCAACAAGTTGTTCAAACATTATTAGTTTTGTCCTGAAAAGAGCAAGGTACTCACTTGTCTTGGGGTTTACTAACTAAACAGATGTTCAAACACTAATAAAGACATGCAATGTCCATTAGCTAAGCCGCCAGGATCTTGGGAACTTCCATTGCATTGTACTCCTGTTCTCAGCAAGCGTAAGCCAGCATTGTTCCACCACATTTCCTTGTAATCTGAGCACAGAGCTGCTCCTGGCATGACAGGACTGGAATGAGTTAGGAAGATATCCCCATTCCAAAGATCAATATCAAAGGCACGCAGCATTATAGACTCAGTTCTTTGTTTCTTGACTGCTAAAATCTGTGAGGCCTGTATGCAGTGAAGGTGACTGTGCTTAACTGTTATACAGTCATTTGTAATGTGTGCTCATGGCCAACATATTTTACTTCTGAAACATGTTCAAACCTTAGAAGGAAACGTATTTCATTCTAAACTCTCCATAGCTCACATATGGTATAGAAGCTCCCAGCTGTGTTAAGAAGCTGAATAAACTTCCACAATAATTATTAAAATTCTTTGCTCTCATTTCCCACATTTTATTGAGCCAGACACTTGTGTTTTTTAAAGTAGGGCTCAAAAGAATAGTCTAAGGAGGCTCTCGAACATTTAGAAGTATGCGCTACTTAGGCCATCAAGGCACATCCATGCCACGCAGGTAACTACATGAACAGCCTGTGTCTGTTGAGCCTGAGCTTCACCCTGAAGTCACTTCCACACTGGAAGGATTTCTTAGCCAGGCCCACAGCTTTCCACAGCCCCTTGAGCCAGCAATTATCACACCTCTTTGCCTTGTTGATGATGTAGTGATGATAAACCTTTCACATTCAGGAGATGAACCTGGCATACTCTATGGCAAAACACCCACTGATTTCAAGGCATTTTTATGTAAGTGAATTCTTGAGCCCCATGTCAAAAGCAATAAAGAAACAGCTCTTTGTTTAACAGTAATAAGACCAGGACCCTTGAAAAAGGAGGGAGCTAATGAAGGGAAAGCAGATCTGCTGAGGTACTGATACGAAGTATGATCCATGACTAACTTTACCAAGGTTGTGTTGGTGCAGTTATATCCATGCACTGGGATCCTGCTATTTCTTTTTAGAGAATGACGGAGGTGGAGTGATCTCTGTCCAGAAGGTGCAGTTTTTTCATAATTTATGTTCACAGTATGCACACATTTCTGCCACAGTGTATCAGTGATATGTTCTTCACATGGACCTGACCTGACTTCTTGTACAAATTAATCCTCTCTTGCTTTGCTATCAGAAAATTGTCATGTAATAACAAGGAAAGAGGAATGCTGCATGTGTTCTGTGAAGAGGTGGGTGACTAAACATATTTTAATGCAGTTTAGATTATGTATCTGAGAGTGAGTTATCTCATTTGTACAGAATGAGATCTTCCATAGCAGACTGACTGATTTGCTGAGGTCCCCGGTACATGTGTTTCCTGGAAGGAGACAGAATTCTGCAATGCAAAGAAATTTTACTCTAGTAACCTCTTTGAACCAAATTTGGATGTATACTGGCCCGTTTTATTCTCCTGGTCATTTGCATAATTCACAGGGAAGTATTCAGGAAGCCTAACCCCAGGTAAGTAAAAGGACAAGATCTAACAGCTTTCAGAAGTCCAAAGTCCATATACAGAAAATGATACAATAGATTTGATACTGGTAACTAAATAGTATCTGCAGTTAATTAGCTTGCAGTGTTTGAGATGTTTCCTATGTATCTTCATGCATAACTAAGTTGTATCACAAATCAGAGACATCCCTATCAGAAGAAAAGCAGCACTGGCCCTAACTGCATCAGGAAGTTCCAATAGCACTCCGTGTTCAACAAAACACTGCAGGAGCTCTTCTGAAACAGGAGCCTAAACTCACTTTCATCTTCTGTCAAATCTCATCGCTCCACTGTATACACAGAGAACTGTCCTAGGGGTTCAATCCAGACGTGGGTTTATCACCACCACAGGCTGGTCTCAAGCAGGTGGGAGACAAGGCACCTCCTTGGGGGTTCACAGCTTTTCCAATCTCCATTTGCCATTCAAAGCTCCGCACTTTCCTAGCCCCAGGGTTCCTCCTTAGCCCAGACTGAGTAGGATATATTTCACATCTTTGCTGAAGTAAATCACACGAATGCTTTGCATATTTGGCAAGCAATATCCTTCCCCAACCTCTTCTATAACTAGATGCCAAGCCATGCTGTTTTACTGACTCAACTGCTAAAAATCAGAACAGCACTTTCCATAAAGGCCACATTGCTCTAAGACCTCAGTTTGAGGGGTTAGAGATTGTGTCTTTTATTCTGAGAGGATGACAAAGTCAAACTGCCTCACTATGAGGCCCTTTTGGGGCTATCAGTGCCCGTAAAGCAGTATTTTGTCACACACCCCACTCCAAATGTAAGCCATCCCTCATTTTTGGCTCCTGCACACAGAAAAGAAAGGATGTCTTCTGTGGGCCAGAGGTAGCCATGTCTTGCAGCATGTTGGCTTCTACCAGCACTCTTCAGGAAGCAGAAGGCAAAAGTCAGTACAATGCTGTTGTTTACTGATCACGGTACATTATAACACATCTTGTTATACACATGGTAATTGCCCAGAGTTGCAGAGATGCAGTATTTGATTATGAATTGTTTGTGACAGGTGACAATGCTGGTGACAATTAGTCCGAATTGCCATGCAAATTGCCAATGGCAGCCTATTACCAGATATAGACCTGTGAGGAGAATGACTGTGAAAACAGACTGAGTGCACTGTTACCTTCAGGGCTGACTGCCAGTTCCAAATGTCAGGGCCGTGCTACTGCAGGTCTCGGAATCCTGTCCACCATATGAGCCACTTGACATCTTAATAGGCTTGCCAAAACAAGGAGGGTTAGCTATTCAAACCCCTGTCTCTCTCTTGCATCAACAAGTCACTTGTATTTTAAACACTTCTAACAGCACTTACTGACTATGCAGAAGGGTGATCAACACTCAGGAAAGCAGCCTTACTTCTGTCAATGCCAGCATGATAAGTAAGGTGAAGAGGAAACAGAATGAAAATATTTAAGCCTTATTTAGTCTCAGCAAAACCTTGGGTAGTTCAACCTGATCTACTGCCAACCTGCTACATCTGGACTTGGTTTCTGATGAAAGCATCTACAGAAACAAATAAAGTGATATAATCCAGTCCTAAATAATGAGCAAAGCTTAGAAATAGTCTGTCAAGACAAATGGAAACTATGCTGTTACAAATAGCAATAAGTTGCCCAGTGATGCAGTAAGAGAACTGCTATCAGTGCTGAAGTCCTGACACTCTCTTCTTAAAGAGAATTATGAAAGGAACAGTGATGCTGCATTTCAGTCAGAACAAAATGATACATTTCTATAACATATGTCCTCTCGACAACTTCATAGCAACTCTAAGCCGAGCAGTCCCTATTGCTATGACTATGTAAAAGCTGTCCTTCCTCTGTCGATAGAGAAATTGAAGTACAGGCAGGATGTTTTGTCTGAAGTCCCAAAGGAAACCACAACTGGCCTGATGAACTGAGTCTACAGTGCAGTCAATTGCCAGTAGACTCCTGAAATGACAAAAAGCATCCTTAGTAATACAGCAAGCCCTCTCCAGGTTCTGCTCCTCTAAATAATCAAAGTGATTTGGGGCTTCATGTCTACAATCAAGATATTAAGAGTTAATTAATACGCTTATACAGTGAAGTGTTGACACCCTTCAAACAGACACACTCCACAAGCATGCCTAGAGAAGCGTGTAAACAACATAACGAAGAAATTGGATGACTTGGAAGAGAACCACTCTCTACATAATAACCACTCCACGACAAAAGGATCTTGAAACCAGTCCAGGAGTGAACAGAAGTCACCTCTATATCATAACTTTGTTGGACTGCGTGAAACGAGTTTGCTGCCCAGTGCCTTGCAAACAGGAACTCGTCACAAACACATGGAAACACCTTCCATCCAAACTGGCCCTACCAGGAAATGGCTCAGGTCACATCAGTGAAGTGGCTCAGCAGATGGCAGAGTAGAATCTGACACTGCTACTACCCATGGTACACCAAGCCCCTGACTCAAGGAATTCAATATGCCTGGCAATCAAACCAGGTTTTCTTACCCCACCAATGCAAAATGGGAAGACAAGGACAGACAGTATCTTACTACAACTCCTTTCTCCCACCCCCGACAAAAAGAATACAAACAAAATGCCGGCCCTCCTGCTGGAATGATAAACCAGGTCTCCCCACATACCGTTTGTTAAGGAACCCCCAGTACAGCTTGGATACCAGCAGGTCCGGGTTTCAAAACTAGAATTTATTCCTGCAACTATTTAATTCTTTGCACATGATCACTTTCGCTAAACAGAATTAGGTTTTACCATAACTTTAAGGATGTAAACAGCTGCAACTGCCAATGGCTTCTGAGGCAGCACATCACTTATGCAAGTGCCATTGGACTTCACTAAATGGATTTAACCCCATACTTAACTTCCTCTGGATACTCACATTCTTTGCTAGAACAGAGCTACATTCACATCATGTGCCTTCAGTTCTCATTTTCACACAGATCTGCAGTTTATCCTTTCAAACAAGAATATATTGACTGAAGACAAAGAGCAGGAGGCAAATCTAAAGAGTTTTCCCCTACTCAGTGTTAACATACACAGGTAAAAAACTAATAGGTATAGCAACTTTCAGTTTAGTATTTTCATTAAGCAAAGGTGTTGTTTGCACAGCATCTTACAAAATAGGCTCAGCACTAGATCTTTCAACTGCTCTTGTAATACCAATATTAAATAATTATATTAACATCATAGGAAGGCCCTGTCTATTATAAGAATATTTACAGGATAGTTTGAGAGCCACATAGACTAGAGTAATACAGTGAAAGAGTACTACAGACCTCAGAGACACAAATTCATAACGGTAAATTTTCAGAACAATTATGTGACGTATTCAGAGATGAACTGTCCATCCCTAATTAGCAACTTTACACATGCAAAAAGGTGAAATGCCATTTGGCTCCAAGTAACCACCAAGTGTACCATGCATCCAAAGCATTTGTAGCATGAAACTGTTATATTTTCAATTTTTCAGAAATCGTAGATCTTGCCAAGAGCTGCAGTTTCAATTATGTCTTTACCACTCTTTACTTTCTATTTCCCATCAAGACCAGCTACCCAGTGCTTTTCAGCAGCAAGAATCTCTGGAAGAAATGTTATCAAAGTGTGGCTTGCACACCAGCATATGCATACATGAACTTTGTAAAACATAATCCGCACTCAAGCTAAAATCAGCAATGCCACGGATTCTAAACGTGGACTTTTTTGACATGTACAAACATGAAGGATAAATAGTAATGACAGGATCCACTTCACCTAGCTAGAGTTAACCAAATGTCAGGCATCTAGACAGTTACCTCTGCGGTCAATGGTGAGCAACAAGCACTTCAAGAGGACAAGTCATCCTGCACTAGGGCAGGCACATAAGCTGGAACGAATCCCCACATGGCAAAGCCTGGAAACCTAGGGTGTTGGGCTATTTTTTTTTTGTTTGGGTTTTTGTTTTGGTTTGGGTTTTTGTGTGTGTGTGGGAGGGGTGGTTTTGTTTTTACACAGAGAAGTGAGATTTACCTCCCCCTAGCAAACACAGCAGTAAACCCGCTGTCACAGCCTCAGGTGTTAATAGCTAAGATCATGGCAACTAGCCAGATCTAGATGTCAGCACACAGGCCGTAGCCCCTAGTTGCAGGGCTGCTCTCATTCCCTGCTATATGGAGAATGCTTATTCCTTTACAAAAGGAAAGGGAACAGCCGGCACCGAACAGCCATGCAGATTTCTCTTCCCACCAGAACAGCATATATGTAGTTAGGTAGTGTCAGCTTGTAATAGACTTAAAGTTGTGGGTTTTAAAGTTGTGGCTTGCGTTTTGGCAGAGACATTGTTTGGACCCAACCACATTTGGTACAAATACCACAGTTGAAGGTGTCAATTCCAGTCTGGAAATGTGGTTTTACTTAAAATATAGACCAGACTATGTTGGAATATTTGGGATCCTGTGGCATTAAGATAACTAATCAAATGCCAGATGGCACAGTTCCTTGGTGAAAGCGGTAGGTCTGGAACACTAAAACAGCAATTTCATAACATAGTCACCCTTTCACCTTCCCAAAGGTCCCAAAGAGGCTGTGTGGCTGAGGGTTCAAATGTGACTAAAGTCCTGGCACCCCTCTCCACTCTGACACAGACGAGGCCAGGGCCCTTTTCTTAAGAGCTGGGTTTGGATGTAGATTCCTCAGAGGAAATCTGCAGCCTGGCTGCAGCCATAGTCCTAGGGAAGGTTATTTACTGCTGGTGGTCTCTGGATACAACCTCTTTGGAGTACTGGGGGAGCTGGACAACTGTATCAACTATAAAATGCTGTAGCCAATGAAGTGTAATGCATTTAAACACAACATGCTTAACATATGCTGCACCAGACATCAGAGATAGTAAGGAGTCCTCCCACCCAGCTACACAGTTATTGGAACAGCGCTGATTTCCAACCTACTTCACTGCTCCTGTGTTAACAAACCCCAGTTAGCTTTTGTAATTGTAAATCAGGTTGCATTCCAGAAACAGTCAATACTACTAGCTGTATTTAATAATCTGTTCTGGCAGATCCTGTTTATTCCAATGTTGACAGAGACAAAAATGCACCACTGAGAGAAGAATATATAGATTAAGTCCATGAAAGATTTATGTGCATTATTGATTGTGTAAATCCAGAGACAGCACTAAGGAATGGAAATGGAATGAGATGTTTCCCGAATAACGTTTTAGACCATGACCATTTTTGCACCATATTCATTTATTTAAGGAAACAGCAAAAGCCCTATGCCTCAAGATAACCCCCCACTTCCATACAATAAGCATGTTGCATTCTTTATTTAGGATCTGATTTTGGAATTTCATACACAAACAGCCTTTTAATGAGCAAGTCCACTGATAGCAAGGCAGTTGTTCACATAGGCAGGGATTTCTCTTGCAAGCAAGGGTTCGCAGGCATCTGTTAGTATGTGTTTGTATGGCAATCTGTGTTCCTATTACATTGACACTTACTATTGTGGTCTCTTAATTTATCTAACAACCATCTCAGCTCATGCAACAGGAACACCCTTAAAATATATTTTTACTTCTGTTAGCACTTTCATACAAATTAAGCGATGTTATTCTGAGCTACAGGGTGCGGTATTAATTTGAGCTCTAGAGTGTCAACAGAAGAAAAGGCATTTCATTGCAGTAACAAAACACTCCATTATCAGTCTGCAAAATATACATGGCATTTAGAAGACACGGATCCTCATATCCTTGTGAACTTTTGCAAGGATCTGTTACAAAATGCCATGAGCAACTGATAGATTGTTGTAGTGTTGGGACAGAAAGAAATGGGCTCCCATCAACAGTCTTGTGACCTACAGAACAGTTAACATGGGACCAAACACCCTCGCACAACGGTGTACGTCAAAAGTCCATACCACACTTGGGGCTCTTAAATTCATGATCAATACATTGTTTTTCTTAATAAAACTAAATTACTTGGATTTGGGGATGTTCCTCAGAGAGATATAAACCACCATACAAATTTTTCACTGATCAGCAAATTAGTTCAAGTTAATAATGATGCAAGTTGGCACTTACATTGTGCTGGACATCTTCAAATGGCTGTGCAAACATTGTATTAGCTTTGCTGCATTTGTATGAGGTAGGTATGTGTTATTAGGTTTATTTTAGCAATGGGGAAATGAAGAAGCACAAAATGAGATTTTTGAAAAGCTGCTGCGTTTGTTTAATTTTGCTTCCACTGAAGTTCAAGGAAAAATTGCCAGGGCCAGATTTGCATTTGCATGGGGTCCCTTTATATTCCTCTGGCAGGGCAAAAAACCTAGTTTTAAAGATCCTGACCTTGCCAGGCAGTGTAATGAAGCCTTAGAGGAAACAAGAATTAGGCCTCCGTCAGCTTGAATGGGAATGGGTTTACATAAGCTCTGTGTGCTTTTGAAAATCCTACCCACAATAGCTAGATGATTTGACCAATATGACACAAGAGGCTTGTGACAGAGACAGTATGACAACTCAGTTTGTCTGACATTAGTGAGCACTAGAACAAATCAGCCTCTCTGAATATGTTTCTTGCTTGGAAGAGGGCTCAGTCACACTGAAAACTTTAAATTATTTTAGACGATATTTTTTAAATAGAAATGGGTGCAAAACATTTGATCTGATAGTTCTGCTGACCATCCATTACTAACCTGCTCAAAAGTAAGTGCTGTCTGTGCTAAGCTACTTTAAAGGGAGAACGAGATAGACCTGCAATGGGTGTCCACTGTTAAAAGAAGGTGATATTAACCAAGTTATTTCATTAACACATGCGTAAAAGATGGACAAAGGCAGAAAGGCTGAAGGAATCTTGCAGAAATAAGACCCCAGAAAAGGATCCTGGCTAAGAAGATGGGCCTGGATGAAGGACTGAGGCTAGCTACCCTTGCTGGATGCAAACGCGCTGCATTCACTGTATATGGATACTTATTTCTACTAGCTTCCAGCATGATGAAGGCTGAGAGATACCCTGTGTTTGAATATGTACGTACGACTTAGGACTGAAATGCTGTTTCAAGAAAACCACCCAGGTTTGTTTAAAACTCTCAGTTCAGTAAGTTGTTCCCTCCATCCTCCCCCTCCACCCCCAACCGGTGGTTTACACTTTAACCATGTATGGAAGAGATTTCAGAGGTCTGAGTCATTAAAACCTACAGAGAATAAAAGAACTTGGCAAATATGAAAGCCAAGCATTTTAAATGGCTCCGAAACAGCCTGCTCTCCCTTGCTACTGAAGATGTGATAGATGAGTTGCCATTTATGTGTAGGAGCTAATGATTTGAGGTTTTGGACAAGTCTATAAACTTAATGACACACAATGTACCCCAAAAATGGTTCAAATACAAATTATCATGTCAAAAACTGTGGGAAACCTTTTGATCTTTAAAAAAAAAAAAAAGAGAGAGACAAGAAACCAACATTTAAAGCATTTAAAGTAGTAGCCTTGTGTGTTATCTGCAGGCAAACTTCCTGCCAAATATTCTTGTCCCTGCCAAAAACTACAGTATTTTTGGATAGTTTCTTATTTACAACCCTTCAGTGTGCATGAAACAGTGATGTTTTGCCATTTTTAGGAGTGGCTGATCACATGAAAAGCTGTAACACAAAGTAAAGTTACAATCTCCTCTTACAGCACATGACTTACTGGGGAGAACATTACAGCAGTCTTCTTTGTCCCTATAAGAAACAGACATTTCAGGAAGGAAAAAAAAAAAAAAAAACACAAATGCACACCAAAACCCATGACTGAGGAAAGATCCAGGATACAGGAAATATTGTGTGGAAGCTTACACAATGATAAGACATTACCCGTAAGCATGTGGGATTTACCAGGGACAATATCCTGCTCCTGGTAATACTGTAAGATGCAGACAGAACTAATGGATATGGTTTTTTTTCCCCCCCTCTGTATTTTTAGAAGATGTTTATCCATACATCTACCAGATTTGCCTTTATGAAAAACTGATTTTCTGATAACACTCAACTTTCAAACCTTTTAGGATGTTCCCATTCAGAGTGTTGCTAAGTAATCACAATTTAGTGTTAAGTTTCCTCTCTGAAGATAATTCAGCAGGACTCAGATTCTCAAAGAGCTCATTGAGGAACTGGGATTCAGGAAATCTGAGCTTTATTCCCAGCCTTCTGCAATCACTGCACTACAGAGCAGTGTCTCATTTTCCCAATTCAACAACAGAACTAAAACCACCAGTCTCATTTTCAATCACTTAAAAAAATTGATCAATACTCTATAAGAGTTCTGCACTTTTATCACCATGTTAAGTACTCAGTCTGTCCACTCCAAAACAACCAGATTTTGACATTTATTTGCTGTACGCTCCTGGAATATTCCAGCTAACATTTACACCAGTTCAACCACAGCAGCATTTCTCAAGAACAGAGACTTCACTTACTCTTGTGTCAACCCAGAATAACTAATTTCAAACACAGTTACTCCCGGTCTCAGTTTTATTGCTGTAAATCCAGATTCTGGTCCCCATCATGGAATCTGATGCATGCCAGCACTCACAGCCACAGAGATCCCCACCAGAAGGAGTGCCTTCATCTGCCCAATCACAAAAAAGTTTGGGATGAATAATGCAAAGAACAAGAGGTCCAAAGTGATTCCTAGTGCCATTTGATTTCTGATGGCATCATTAATGATTACTTTACTTCTATGAATCCCACCTTCCCTCCTACCCCAGCCATTCCCTGATTCACAACATGAATAAATTGGGAAGAATGAGAATACTGAGTACATTGAAAGAAAAATCCACCTATACCTTTTTACTTCATGGATAACAGTCTTTCTATGCATACTATCCACAAGAAAATATAAAATTACAGATAATTGGTACTCTATTCTCAAAAAAAATCTTCATTTCTTATAGTCTTCGAAGAATCACTCACACATCATGCAGAAAATCACATATTTAAACAATACTCCCTATAAATCTTTTCACATTTTACCTACTCTCCCTTACTCACTAATGAGGACCCATAATGTTTACCCATTTTTGTTCAACTTTTTACTCCAACATCAGAATCAGCAGCATTGAAAATTATTGTGTCACACAGAAGATATCAAGACACTGAGTGAGGATGAAGACTCTGAAGAGGTATCTGAGAGCAAGCTGCAAAACAGGTTAGCACAGATTTGAGTGCCAAAAGCTTCTCATAACCTGGCAAAATGATGAGAGGTAGACAAAAAAGAAATAGGCTTTCTCTGTGAAAATTAAGTGGGTCTTAAGAGTTTTGGGAGCTCAGAACATACAACTGTGGGAATTCAGAAACTAATCAAGTCAGGGGCTGGATAGGGTTTCTTGCACAATAGGACACCCCCGAGTTATGCACTCTCGGCCCTGGAGAATCTACCACATACAGAGCCAGCAGATTTTAATGGAATCTAAAAATAATTTAGAAAGTTACATTAAAACATATTCATGTGCTAAACATTACTGCAGCTTGCCTAGTAGGGGACATCAACACATAAATCTCCGCTTCCCTCCATTCAGATATTGCCAGAACTTACAGTCAAAAATAAGAGACAAATATCTCACTTCTGTGGGTTAATTGGAATAAAGTAAAACAGATACGCTCATGTGATAGATGTGACTCTCCTAATAAAGCTTTCAGCAGATCTTTAATTCAGCATATGCCTTCTGTATGGATACATACAGATGATGCAGTTACCTGAAATAATCCGTTTTCGTATTTCAGTATTTTTTACAGCATTATCTAAAGGCCCAGTCAAATGCTATCCCTAACGTGCTGGGTGTGTGTAAGACTACAGTCCTTATCAGACTAGTTCACAGCCAATACAGACAAACGAAGCATTATTACATTCCCAGGTGGGGAAACTTAATGCAGACAGATCAAGTAACATGCTAGAGATCCCACAGAGTGTGTGCCACAGAGTTAAACGTTAAACTTATTCCTCCCAGTGAGCCCCAGTTCACTGCCAAAGCTCATTTGCATCTGCCACAGGGCAGGCTTGACAAGGCTGCTGTGCCCGCTTATGCCTGTATCTAGTTATTTCTCTCTCTCATTGGCCAATAGTCGCATAGAGAGGATATTTTGTATAAGGGGAGACCATTCAGTCACCTCAAAGGAGTCTTACAAGAAAAGCCTCTCCTGTACAACAGGCAGGAAACTCTCTACGAGGTGCTTTAAAGGCTATCAACCACACTCTGGGTTCTGGCTGTTCCTCTAAATGACTGCCTCTATTGAACCATTTACCTCAGGAAGTTGTGGAATAACAAACTTTGTCATTTAAACCTCAAGGACATCATCTGGAAAAAGCTTAAGAGGAAACTGAGGCATGGTGTTCAGTACTGTTCAGACGCCTGAGCTCAGACCATTAACAGCCATCTCCAGTCACTGATGGGAGATCTGGGAAGGCACTGGTGTGCTTGAGAAGGCCCTGCAGAGCAGGACTCCTCTTCACTTGGGAGCAGCAGCAGGTAGCCCTTTACTTGCAACAATATATAATACAGCTCCAGCCTTTCAGAACAACCATAAGTTACTAAGCAAGACGGTGAATACCTAAAGGAAACATTAAAGTTGAAGTCCATCATGAGAAAGAGACAGGGTTACTATCTTCAGCTATCACCCAAATCTACTTAAATCAAAAAGTGTTTTTTAAATGATCCTGGAGTTACTGTAACTTCTATCTGCTTAATTTAAGCCTTGTTTTCCCAACCAGAAATACCCAACCCAGCAATACCCCATTCTGGGGAAGCACAGGCTATTTGCTGTCATGCAAATCTCAGGTGAGGTGAATATTGCAAGGACAGATGCAGGCGATCACTGGAGTAGAATAACATTGGAAAACAAGAATGAAGATCCAGTCCCGATATCAACCACAACGCTTGCCTTAAAGTCCAAGTGTCTGCATGCTCACAGAGACTGGACCTTTTAAAGTGAAAGGAATTCTCCCATATTTATGCCAGCATAACCAAGAAAGACCTAACCCTAGGTCTCATTTTAAATGTTTTAAGTGTAGTACTAATTATTGAGTCAAATCATCAAGTTTGAGTCTGGCCCTAAATGGTTCCAGCTGCAGCAGAGAAATCTAGAACCAAACCCAAACTTTAAGTTTCTAAGGCTTAATGTCAGCCTTGATTTTCTGTTAAATTAAGACCCAAAGTTCCATTAAATTTCAGCCCCAAATTAATTAAGTTATTAAAAAGGCTTGAATTTGAGCCTGTCTTACTCCCAGTTTTAGTAAAAAATTTCTGAACTTGAATTTGCAGTTAGACATATGGCATCTCTTTTACATTTGTTTCAGGATATTCATTTGGCGAAATTTAATGGGCAAGAGATGCCTATCTGAGAATGGAATCAATCAGGAATGCAGTTACAACAGAAAGAATTTCAGCAGACCACAAAAGAGAAAGAGAGGAAAATAGAAAACCCTGCTACAAGAATAGTCCAGCAAAATGCAACTGTAGTGAGTTTGGGCTGCTTCCCAGCACTCCAGAGGGAATTCTGCTATTTGCTGAGCTTTGTGAATGTAATCTAGTGCCGAAGGAAAACCAGCAAAAAAAAAAGTGCCGCTGCTTTCACCATTTTCTCAGTTCTGCTTCGTATGAGAAAGCATACAAAAGACAGAGAAATTATTGTATTACTGTGAAAGCAGACAGAAACTTGCAAAGCAGATGTTCTCAGCACACATAAGGACTGATTAAACATTGAATAAAACTATACAACCAGGATAAAAAAAAGTCACTCAGCAGGCAGAGTTGAATCAAGAAATAGGGGACTCAAAAAGTAGTTTGGAAACAACATATGTAGTGACAAGGAAGTCTCGTTTTGTTATAGAGTAAAAGGGAATCAATACTTTCTGCTACACATCATACACAACACCATTTGAGTTACTTTCCTCCAAGAATCTCAGTATGCAACTTTAGGGAATTTATAAATCATTCAGAAGAGAGATAAACAGTTAACAGGAAATGTAAATGAAGTAATTCAAACAGAATCTACCTCCAAAACCAACAGATACTCCACAAGTTAGTTATAGCGGAAAATTTAGAAGAGATTGGAAAGGTCTTAAATCTTCCGAAGTTTTAAATACTTACTTCTTGCAGCCAAAATCACATCAGATGAATATCCAGGAAAATTTTAAAAAGCTTGCTTTAAGGAGCTTAACCAGCTGAGAACATGATGTAGCCTTTCCTTTTGACTGTCCAGCTATAGGCATTTACTCATTCAACAGAAGCACAGAGCATGATACTGTAGTGCAGCCTTTTACGCAGGGATGCCAAGGAGGGGGGAGGGAGGGGAAAGCCCTTCCCCAAAGGTATTATATTAGTTCAGCCCACTCATTAAAATACAGAGTGAAAACAGCTGCCGCACAAAGGAAGAGGATGTCCATGCAGTTTTTTTACTAAGTTTCTTAGGTGTAAAATGGTTTCGTTCTGGAATCTTGGTAAGAAAAACAATTTTTCTTCTGAATTTCATTCTTCTTCTGCATTGCTCTTAAAGAGACTGGCTCTAACTCAGCTCAGAAATAAGTATAATGTAGCGGATAGTCAGCTCTCCGTTTTCAAAATCATTACGTCTCACTAGGGGAAAACAGATCCGTAAAAGATCCTCCCTCTCCTCCCTGCAAGGACTAGTATGAGTATGTGTGTGCTTTATAATGCTTAAATCTACATGTAATGTAATATTCAATTCATCTTGAATGATTGCCCACCAAGAAGTCCCAAGCAAACAACAAATACTAGCTCATGAATAGCAACTTTTAGAATTGATAGTATGCCTCTTATAGATTATCACCTCAAAGTTAAAACTAGATAAGGAACAGAAGAGGGTGTCCTCAACTGTTTCTTGACATGGAGACACTGAATAAACCAGGATTCTTCAGTCTGAGAAAGTGTTGGCAGAGGGGAGATGAGAAAGCTCTTTACATCTTGAAAGACACCAAAAATGCTAATCTGGGAATGACAGCTCATTCCTTCTGGGAACACAAGAACTAAGGGGTGCTGAAAGAAATCTTTAGGCAGAATTTTTATAACAAACAAAAGGAAGTGCTTTTTCACATCATACATAATTGGATTGCACAGCTCGTTGCTCCAGGATCTTGCGGAGGTCCACTGTGTAAGCAAGCTCAAAAAATGAAATTAGGAAAAATGAAAGAATGATCTTACGCTAAAACTCTTAGCTTGGGAAGTTATTAACCACAAGTTACTAGAAGGTGCGGATATCTCAGGTGAAGTAGCAATTTGCATTTGCCCTCTACATTAACCCTTCCCCTAGACCTGTGACACTAGCCACTGCCAGAGCAGACTGCATTAGAAGGATCTTTGAGCCACAACTGTGCCCGTTCTTATACTCCCATTTACCTAATTTTCACAACAGTCCTTAATGAGAAATTGTCTGTATTATTAGGTCAATTTCACAGATGGGGAATTAACTCTATACATTAAGGCCCAAAGCATCACAGCTCTTTGGAAATTTTGACTAGTAACCACAATTCAACAGTTAGGTACTACCCTTAAAAGTCATCCTCCAGTGACTTTGTACTTCTCAAAGGCAGCACCTGAGGTGGCCTACCTTTCAAATCCCTGCACTTGTGACTCTTCCCTGTTCACTCCAGTATAACTACTCCAGTATAACTGCTTTCATGAGCAAAGTTACCAACAGGAGTTCTTCTGTAACAGATTTCAGCAGCTATTACTCCTGTTTTCTGCTCTCTGTCCCTTTGCCTACAGTTACAAAAATTTATGCATTCTGATAGTGAAATCCTATTGTAGCAAAGCTATTTTAAATAGATACATGCCTTTTATATAGTGTCAAATAGCATTCTTCAATGTAAGGCAAACAGACTGCTGCCTATAGCAGCAACTAGCAAATAGTTTGTGCAATCAAGGTTGTGGATTTTTTTTTCAGTAACAGACATACTTTAAAAATACCCTTGTAGTGGCCAAGCATTCACCGCATGGCAAAAGGTGTAATTGCCCGCTGGCTCTGCTGGTTCAACAGCTGGTCTTAATTAATATTGAGAAAAAAGATACTTTTATGCAAAATAAGCAAATTGACTTGAGATCCTTTTCAGATTGGGTCTGAGAAAAGCAGCCACAAACTCTGCTTCCCTTCTCCGCTCCTAATTTTAAACAGGGGCTTCACAGCTGTTTGTCTGTCTTTGTGTGTTTAATGTTTCCCGGAGGCCAGCAAAGGCATGCAAAATATTTTAGTTCAGGGCCTCTATATGGTTGTAATAGGAAATAGATCTCTCCCTTAAAGAGATGGGTTAGTATAGAAACAGAGATTATCTGAATGACAGCAGAGTCTTGTGTTTATTTCAAAGGGAAGGAAGACAGACAAATATTTACTGCTTTCCATCCACATTGTAGAATACAGATACTGCCTATTTTTGGTTACTTCTTGTCTAAGTAATCCAGGTTAAGGTCTGGTACTGTTTTCTTTGTCAGAATTTTTCTTCATATTAAAAAGAAAGTTCTGATGCCATCTTTGCCAGATAGTTCCTTTAAGCTGCAGAAGAGCCTCACTAAGAGAAACTTGGTTTCTAAATCCTGGGCTGGTCAATATTTCATGCTTGTACAAGAAGTGTGGTCACAGAAACTAGCAAATCACAGACTTTTTGGTCTACCTGAGAAAATGCATGTTTCCTGTGCAAGGCTTCACACCTACACTGAAACAGCCTTTTGGAAAATTCTGAGTGTTTCAGCGCCAACAGGCTCAGAAATGTTGAAGACACAGATGTGAACAAGGCTTCACTTCTTACTCCTGTCCCCTCTCTCACGTCACCCAACCTAAAGAATACATACCAGCAAGGCAGGGGGTGATAGAACAAGAACAGATGTTCTCTTTCCTCCTGCACAGGCCCTAATCAATAATCTTCAGGTCCTGATCTTTGACCCATTCATTGCAGCAAACTGTGATCCCGAGACTCCTTCACCACTGCTTCCTGATAGGTCCATCCTTTCACTCCTTCACTTCATCACGTACCTACTGCTAAAGAACCAGCAGAATTAAAAATAACTTTGGGACAATTTGCCTTTCCTAGATGCAGTCTTACCTTTCTTCAAGGCTTGACTAGAACTGATGAGATCTCTCTTCCTCGCCCCTTCTTTCCCTCTTCTAATTAAAAGTTGCATGGTAAATCAAGAGGAACCAAAGGGAGCTTAGAGGAAATCTCATTATCTTTACTTAGTTGCAACTACACCTCTTATGTCAGAAGACTTTAAGGAAATTATTGATGGAGTAACTCATGTAGGTGGAACACAGTGGAATGCTGGTTATCAAAACAACAGCCAAGGTACAATCAGATACTCTGTTCATTAGATGAATGAGAGATGAATACACGGATGGGACATGTTCTGGGATGCTTCTGTGTCCACAGGCATTCCTCTTTGTACAGCAACTCCATCAAAATCTCCTAAAATAAGCAGACTTGTGACAATTCAATAGCTGGATAGGAAGTCCCTTAGGTGTTATGGAGGGAGATAGTGTTTCAATAAATGATGTTTTCCTCTGAACAAGTGCCTTAGCACAAAGCTTTCAAACACAAGTGTTGTTACAGATGAGGAAAGTCACTATAGTGGTCTGAAGGTGCAACCAGATAGCCTTCAGCACACCCAGTTGATAAGAGTTACACCTGTATTATGAGCTGAAACAGCGTTAACAATTTTTTGCAGCAACTGCAATCCAACAAGATTTTCTGTTCAGTTCCTCAGAGTTTTCATCTTGTCTCATTTGAAAAAAAAAGAAAAATTTAAGTAATAAATCAGGTTTGGGATATCAGTGAGTTTCTCCCAATTCTGTTTCCTCCTTACCCTCTTTCCCATTGGATGAAGCAAAGAGATGAAAAGGAAAGGAGAGCAAAGATACTTAGGTTAGGGAAGGAGAAACAGAAAGGATGGGGGAACAATTTTTCAGGGAAAAGAAAGGATTTCAAAGCTAAAAAGTGAAAAACTTTTTGTCCTATTCTGAAAACATAATGCAGTTAATCCTGCCATTAAAACTTAAGATCTTCTTTTGTCACATTTTTTTTTTTTTTACAGTTTTCATCAGCAATTGTTTCTTTCTGGAAACATTCCTAATAATTTCAAATTAAATATTGAGTTGCAACATAAATGCACTGGATGGCTAAAGGTATCAAAACAATGACCTTTCAGCTTTTGTTTCTGGAATGGCATGTGCTGTATTACTAGTGGTGCTATTATCTTTGGAAAATTCCCAGTGATTGTATTAATACCCAGATTATTAAATTTCACTTTAGACCATTGTTTCTATGACAGAAGCGGGGGTTCATGGGATATTTTAATATCCATCCTGAGCACAGAAGGCTCAAATTTGTCAGTATCCATTCAAAGAATGCATAAGCTTTATAGAACCAAAGTGAGATTGACCTAACTCAGAAATCTGGCAGGGTGAGGCAACGTAATCAAGCATCAGAGATGCTGAGCAGAACCTCAACAGTCTCAATCTGCTCTTTGGATTGTGAAGCCTCTCCCTTCCAGCTAACTTCCCCACCCATCCTGAAAGCACTCTGCTTTGGGAATGGCTTTTCTCAACAGGGAAGCAAAACTTTCTTTTAATGTGGTTCATGGAAAGTTTTGTTGGTTTTCTTTCTCCAGCCCATCTAGGCTGGAAAGAAATGTTAGTCCCAACCAAAACCCAGTATACTAACTCTGCCCATCTGAGGACAGTTCTTTTCAACTTGCAAGGAAGCAATCCCACAGTTGCAATTTCCTGTGGCTCGTTATGGGAATGGTGGTGTAGCGCAACCACAGAAAGAGTTGTACTGGAATGGTTTGAACACAGATATTGTAGAGCACTTTGAGATGCTTTCATCCAAAAAAAGGGTTTATGAAAACATGGATTAGATCAATTCTAGGGCAATTGTGGTCTCTAAGTATAGGAAGGGCTTCTCATAAATTCAAAGGGTAATAGACACAACTGGATACATGGGATGAATTTCATTCCAATTTGTTTTTAGTGGTGCATCATGGGATATAGAAACTGAGCTGTGGAGTATAAACAGTACAACCCCCAGGCATAATAACTGAATTTATTTCTGATCCAAAGTCTGCTATCAGTAACATGAATCCTACTATTGCTTTCAATGGGCTTTGGATGAGTTTCCCATGAGCAACATGAAAAAGATAGGAACTCGGACAACTAGAGGAACAAGGACAGTGTAATTTCAGCAATATAGGGGAAAAAAATTTACTTTCCAGAAAAAAGGACCTGAGAGATGCCACAGTTGATCAGATCACTGATTTACTTAATCCAAAAGCCTTCATCAGTACCAGAAGCCTCAAGGTCACATACAAGAAATCAACCAGCAATTCTGGGAAAGCTGCAGCTGGGCATCCCTCCTATTTGAGAAGACACAAGGCAGCTTCTCCAGGTCAGTGAGGCACCATTTTGTCTTTGCTGGGTAAGTTTTTAGCTGGATGAGTTCCCAGTTTAGCTGACCATGTCCCATCAACAGTAGATCTAACACAAGGTAGGGGTGAAGTTGGGGTAGGGGTAGAGTGGGGCATATTCTTTCAATGGCAGCCAGGACTTGGATCAGTTTATATCAGTCAATGAAACCACAGCTCCACAGAACTCAAAGTGAAATCTTTTACAGTTCAGTGCAAAAAAGTAAAAGCCGAGAAACAAGTCAGGTTCAGGTAAATCAGATTATTTGGGAACAAGTATGATTGTACTTCTGGAGCAATGCATCTGGCACCTCTGAAGACCCAGAACCAAACATCTGAATGTACTCTTAAGTGCTCTGCTCCAGGTCACATACAGAACCTGTGGCACAGTAAGAAGCAGAGTCTGGAAGCCCTAGCCTAGCACATTCCCTCTTTGGCTGGCTTAATGTTCTCCAGACAGCTCATTTCCCTCCTGATTACAGGGTGATACATCCCCTCCATGAAGGGCGCACCATTTCTGATAAATCATTCTGTATGTTTACCACCTACCCTGCTTTCAGCACAAGTCCAAAGCACCCTGTTCCTTTCCCTGAGATGGGTCTTGATTAAAGGCAGTGTACTATTCACAGACACTCCAAATTTTCACTTTCAGTCTAGACTAGAGAGGTATCTCAGCCACAGCGTTGCAGTCTGGGTCTTCATTCTGCCTCTTTCTTGGATTTAGCTGAAGCCTTATCACTAGCTCTGCCTCCCCTTTGCATTTGGCCAAAGCCTTACCCCAGCTCTGCCTCCACTTCTCTCCTGTTTCCCACTGCAGCCCTGGTGGTCTCCTGCATGCAGCACAGCTGCTTCTCCTTTCCTCTTGCTGAAGCTTATTTCTAAAATGCCTCCTTGGAGCAGATGTTTCCCATGTGTTTCACCCTTTATTTTCTTCCCCGCCCCCACTTGTTCCAATGCAAGTAACAATTTATCTCCTTGATCTTTCAGATCCACTCCTAAAATAGTGCAAGCATCCCTTAATCAACCTGCCCAGCTTGGTTCTGGGGCAGGCAAAAAACAGCAGTCTCTGCCTTTTCCTCTGTCATAATACATGGGGAGGAAAAAAAAAAAAAAGAAGGTTTAACCTTGGCACAGCCTTTGGTTCCCATTTTGCCTTCAGACTATCAGCTTTGGCATTTTTGTTTTTCTTCCAGGGATGAAATTTTATTTCTTGGAAATATTTTGCTAAGCAGGATTAATGTCTGCATCATTTGCCACTTTCCCTTTTCATCCCCCTGTTTTCTAGCTGCCACTAAAATCTTATTTACAGATACAAATCGTAAGTTTATAGATACTTCACAAGTCCCATCCCCCTCCTCTGTGACATTTTCCTCTCTCCAGCTGTCTTTCCTTGGCACCAGTGCCTGCAGTGGCACTAGACTTTTATACAAATTACCTTTGCTCTCCTTCATGTTTCCAAAACGGGTTTCAATATCAGGCCAATTCAAGCCAGTTTCACAAGCCTATGTTAACTGCAGATCAAACCTAAAAGAAACACACTCCAGCTGGACTGGTACCGTAACTCCAATTTTAGGGCACTAAAACTTCTGCTCACTTGTATGTAGAGATAGGTTTTGTGGGGAGAGGGATGGGTGCAGTGCTTCCATCCCCTCCCATGCAATATTATGTTTCCCTGAGCAGGACTACTCACTTTAGGTCAAGTCCTGAACACTGTCACTGTCATCAGTCTACAAAAGGAGCACGTAACCGCGCTCCATAGGCTGGTCAGCCAGCTCTGCCCCAAGGAACGGTTGAGCATCAGACTATGAAGTGCTAGCAGCTGCCAATAGATCAGATCAGCAGAAGAACCCAAGCACCAAGAAACCTGAAACTAGAAGCTAAGGTCATGCGGATTTTGCCCAAACCAGTGTCAAAGCCCTCTGGATGGAGGCTTACACAGAGGCAGTCCACAAAGTACTTGTCAACAGGGACTTCATTCTTTAAAGTCCTCACTGATCTCAGTCCTGAGCAGGGGACAGTGGCTGTGCTGTTTCTCTGTGTCCCACAGCCATGGCACTTGTCACGCTGCAGAACTGCTCACAAATGGACTTGAGCTGGCAGAGTCAGCAGGCAGGACGGAGGGCATGACTGGCCCCCTCGCCTCGCTGGCAACTGTGTTGGAGAACAAAAGCTGGTGACAGGACATCCCTTTCCTGACAGCGTTACTCCTGAATTTGCTGTCTCTGTGCAAGTAGCACTCCAGCATGTGATTTCCCACATTCCGTGAGTGCTCCGATAAAAATTGCTGCATTCAGCCAAATGTTTAGTAACTCCTCTGATATCGGTATATTAAAAATGAGCACGGGAGTAAGGGAAAGCAAAGAGAAGTGTAACAGTCTGAGAACATTAAGTGCAGTGCTAGGCAAAGAAAAATTTTCCTTTCCAAATGCCACATGCAGATTCATTGCAGGGACAAAATGGGTGCGTAGGCACTGAAAAGCCCTGGGCAAAGACTTTCGTTTCATTTCCAGCCTTACCCAGAGTCTCTCTCCAGGACCTGAGCTGAGTCACTTCATCTTCTGGTGTTTCAAAAACATATATCAAGGTTCTATACCCAGAGCAGCAATTGTCTTTCACTATACTTGCACTGTGCCCACATCTCAGATGAAATCTCAAGGCACCACAAATGAAATTGGCAGAAACCAACATAATTTTATAGCATTGCCATGAAATTATTTTTACAAACTACTAAGAACTTGCACTCACTAGTTTTAACAGGCTAAAAGCTTCCCAGCAATATGGACAAGACTGAATGCGCCTGAATGATGGATCTGACTGTGTCAAAACTGCTGTGGAGCCCTGCTGTTCCTAGTACTGCCAACAGACAGCAAGCAGGAAAAGTGGAAGTGTGCTGGAAGGTGCCACTCGTTTCTCAACACCAACTCTCTCTCTGTTTCACATACTCTTTCTTTCAGACACTTTTGGTTTTCCAGACCAGAAAGGACCTGGCCTTTTTTTTTTTTTAAAGAGCAATCTAGTGCCCTAGACAACTTTGCTTAGAGCCAGCCCCAGATAATAATATCATTATTTCTCTCTTCCCATACAGTCCACTAGACTTATAGATTTACTGAGATTTCATTTGGCTGGAAGCTCATAATGCAGTGTTTCCAGCAGCTCCCATATTAGACATATTCCAAGCAAAATATAAAAACGTCTGTACCACCCTTTGTTTTTCAATACCTCGATATTTCTGTAAAAAAAGAAAAGGGAAAACTGCAAGAAGCCTCAAGAATTCAGTATTAAGCTAGAGAAAAGAAATCCAGTTCTGGAAGCACCAAATCAATAAAAGAAGCTGCCCAGGTGGAACACATGGTGAGGGGTAGGGGAAAGTGCAGAGCTCCAAACCAACAGGTAATGAGGGAACACTTGCATTTTGGTCGGGGCAGACCAAAGAAACAATACTTACTGCTTTTCAAGACAGATACTTTCACAGACTTTATTCCATTCTGCTGGTATGCAGAGAATGTTGGTAAAAAACCACCCAAAGCATCCCATCCTCGAAATCTGCAAGATGCTTTCAATCACATCTGGACACTGAAGCCATCTCTGCTTGAATGTTAGAAAGTGGCAAGAGAGAATTCTCCTATCCATTCCTGCCCATTTCATGTTCAAGCTTATCTCATAGCTAACAACTTCTTTTCCATTCTTTACTACCTCCTAAACTTGTTATATTGCTTCAATTCCTATTTTTGCTCTTTTTACACCTTCTGATTTGTTAGTTCCTAGACCTGCAAATCCCCTTCTCCAGTCACTGTCTTCTCAGAAATCACTTTTCCTTCAAACATTTCTCACCCTTCCTCCTACAAGCAGCTGTGCTGTATGTCATCATCTAGACATGATTTAGAGTGGAGGCTCTGCAGTGCAAAGAACAGGTCTTATTTGTGTTTGTGAATCCTTGTCTAACTTTATGCTACTGTATAAATGTTTAATAGGTAATAATGCATTTGCTGGAACAAGCTGTGAGCTAATACCCAGTGAGACTGTCAGAAGCTTCTGGAATTAAAAAAAATGCAGCTGTTTGGTGACACTGCAGTTTCAAAGCTAAAGGATGCAACAGTTGAAGTGGTCTAACAAAACATTGTAGCACTGGAAATGGCCCAATCTACTCTTCCCATGTTTGAATCAGGATAGAGTTTGGGAGCTCAGCACTATGGATGTGAGGCTACACTCAGCTACAACCACTGTGCCTTATCTCCTTTATGTTATCTCCCTCCAGACCCCCGTAATTTTAAGCAAATAATGAATGTAATTTTAAGCAAATATCTCAAATCTCTGCTTTCTCTTTAATGTTGGATGAAGAGACAAGAATGGTCCTGTCTATTTTTCACACCACTCTTGGCATGATTCTTCTCTGGGTTTGACTGTATCATGTCCTGTGTTAGAATTAATTGTGAAAGAGAAACCCCAGTGGCAGACTGGATGCATAGTTTTTATTTCAGTGGCCAAATAGGAGCTGGGTGATTCATCACTGACACCACACAGGCAGCGAATGCTCAAACAAACAGTGAACATATGATGTCTTGGCCTCAGGGCCAATGAATAAAATATGGTGATGGTAATGGAGCAAACCCAACGGGGCAGCAGGAGTGTAAGGCCTTCATGTCATCTAGCCTCAGGTTAGCGCTTATGGAGACAAACAAACCACAGCAGAAATTTCCATAACCTGTACAAATAGGGGTTTGTTCTCTCTACATCAGGTTACTCCTAACGGTGAAGCTGGTGATGACAGGTCTTATCCCATAATCTCAACAATCTGTGCACTGTTGACATGAAATCCAGGGATATAAAGGATCACTGTTGTGGCATGTTCATTAGGGCTCTGAAACAAGGAGTGCTGTATAGTGCCCATCCAGCCATCTACCTCCAGCACTGCATCCTAGGGTCAGAATCTCCTTCCTATTCATTTTAATACAGTTTCATTAACTTGATAATGCTCTTGATAACACTCTTGATATTTTAGCTTTGAAAGATATTTGACTAAGTGATGAATTGGGAAGGTTTTCACAACTGTCAGTATGCATTAGGAAAGAAAAGGAGCTATATCTGATGGAAGCAAGTCTAAAATTAAGCAAAAGACAACTCCATTAGGAAAAAAAATCTTGTAACAGTGAAATCTATTGGACTTTATACAGTTTCTTCAGTGGCATAAAAAGTACTCCACCACTTCAGTCATTTAAAAGTAGATTGGACCAAGCAGTACAAAGATATATTGCAGGGAACACAGCTATATCAGCACGCAGTAAAACAGATCAGCTAGTAATTCTTTTCTCTCCTTTTCAGGATCGTGCGTGACAAGATTTGGGTACTAGTCAAAATGTATTTACCTGCAACCAACACAATTTTCAGAGTTTGGATTTGGTGTAAATGAGTATCTCCCTGGAAGGAAAGGTGTGCACCATTTATCAAGTGAGAAGTATTACAGTTCTGAAGGGGGGGGCAGGGAGGGGCAAGGCTACTTAGTGAAACGAGTTAGGGACAAAGACTTTCAGAAAGATCAGAACAGAAACGCTTTAGAAAATCTGCCCCCATATGACTGGAAGCTGAACCCTTTACAGAAATTTGCACTCGCCTGCAAGTGTTCAGCTCTTGAGAAAAAAATCCTACCAAAACCTGGCCACAGCTCTCCACCTATTGTAACTGGTGTCAAGAACACTTCCCTGAAGATATAAACATTTTCATGAACTTTCCAGCTTATCGAATATCAGAGCTCACGTGAGAGGATTTTCACATGAAAGCTGTGTTCCACAAAGCCAAAGTACGTAGCAGTATCAAACTAAAATGGGGAGGAAACGTTTAAACAGGTTAAGTCAAAACCACACTCTTATTCTACCTGATAAGAGACCAGCAAAAAAAACCCCACCACTTTTAAGCAGAAGAATGTAAACCTCTTGAAGTCGTCCTCATTGTTTGAGAAACATTATTTTAAAATTAAAACAACTGCTGTATTACCAGCTGGACAAGTGGTATGATGCCTTCATGCTTAACTGTGATGGTTTTGTCTGGGATAGAGTTAATTTTCTTCATAGTAGCTAGTATGGGGCTATGTTTTGGATTTGTGCTGGAAACAGTACTGATAACACCGGGAAGTTTTTGTTATTGCTGAGCAGTGCTTACACAGAGCCAAGGCCTTTTCTGCCTCTCACCCCACCCCACCAGCGAGCAGGCTGGGGGGCACAAGAAGCTGGGGGAGAGGACACAGCTGGGACAGCTGACCCCAGCTGACCAAAGGGATATCCCACACCATATGATGTCACGCTCAGCACAGAAAGCTGGGGGAAGAAGAAGGAAGGGGGAGACGTTCGGAGCAATGGCATTTGTCTTCCCAAGTAACCGTTATGCGTGATGGAGCCCTGCTTTCCCGGAGATGGCTGAACACCTGTCTGCCGATGGGAAGTAGCAAATGAATTCCTTGCTTTGCTTTGCTTGTGTGCATGGTTTTTGCTTTACCTATTAAGCTGTCTTTATCTCAACCCATGAGTTTTCTCAGTTTTACTCTTCCAGTTCTCTCCCCCATCCCACCCGGGGCGAGTGAGTGAGCAGCTGTGTGGTGCTTAGTTGTCTGCCAGGGTTAAATCACGACATTAACGCAAACTAATTTGAAGCAGAGGAGAAGATGGAGATCCATTCATTGTCTTATTTTGCTTCTAAAGAACATGGTTTCAAGTACCCAAACATCAAAAGAATAGTTAACTGAACAACTAATCTTACACAACCAATTCAGAACTCACAGCTTGTAGGAATCGCAAACCTGTTGCTGAGAGTATGCCCCCCCCGCCCCACACTGGTTTTGTCAAGGAATCCAGACCTAATTCAAAAAAATTTATTTCTGTAGAAACCATAAAACTTCTTTCACAGCCATTTTGCTTTGTCTCTAGTTCCTTTAAAATGCAACAAGCTCTGACTCAGATATAACTAGAATAATTTGCATTCATTCTAGTACTGAACAGATTTATGATACCTTGTATATTCACAGAAGAGTCACATCTTCAAAAGGTTTCAAGGATGAACTGCTAATCCTCGGGGACTAAAAAGCCCTTTAAGATTGGGGTCAAGCTAGGCATTTAGGTTCAAAAATAATAAATAAATCCATCTGGAGACAAAGGCCTATTGTATACCACTCTTCCAGAAAAACCATGGGTGGCTGAGAATTACTTGGGAAAACTTTGTGCAAACTAATTCTGAATCACTCTCAGTTCTTTCTTCCACACTGAAAAGAGGGGTCTACGGAGGGAGAAAAGCATGGGTGAGTTCACACAGGGTCAGTGAATATCTGGCTTTCCAAATGCAGAACTAGAAAATGCTCATGGCTCTTGGGACACTGAAAGAGAGAACCAGCACCTTCCCTGTCCATGGCTCATTGCGAACCTGGGGCACCATCAGCTCCAAATAAAAGGGGGGGGGGGGTGCATGTTTAGAAGGTACGGTGGGGACTACAAATTGCAGTAGTCAAAGCTGAAGTGGTGTGATGGTTCAAAGGAACCACTTTCCACCCTCTGCTCAAAGGAAGAAAAAACAACAAACAAACAAACAAACAAAAAAATCAGTCTCACTGTTCCTCATCATACATTGCTGTCTCTGCTACCAGGCAGACACTGTCAAGCTGACATGTACAGTTCACTAGAAAACACAGAATTTTACTCAGGAATTTTGCAATGTCCTATAGAATTATACAGAAATTAATCACTAGGCTACATAGGACAAGGGGTAATGGTTTTAAACTAAAAGAGGGTAGATTTAGACTAGATATAAGAAAGAAATTTTTTACCATGAGGGTGGTGAAACACTGGAGCAGGTTTCCCAGAGAGGTGGTAGATGCCCCATCCCTGGAAACATTCAAGGTCAGGTTGGATGGGGCTGTGAGCAACCTGATCCAGTTAAAGATGTCCCTGCTCATTGTGTGTGGGGGTGGACTAGATGACCTTTAAAGGTCCCTTCCAACCCAAACTATTCTATGATTCTATAGTTCTTTGCACTAGTTCAGAAAAAACATAGAAATATCATGCTATATTATGGGCTTTTACAGCAATGTTTATAGAAAAACACTATTCTTTATTCTTAACTCTGGAATCATATGTTAACAATTATTGCCACAAAAGCTATTTCAGTTCTTCCAAGTTATACAACAACCTAGACAGCAGGGACAGCTTTGAACCTTTGAACATCAGGTTCTTATTTACTATGTTATCCTATTTTTAGGTCAATATTTTACACATCTGCTGAAAGCACTTTCTCTACACCTCAGGCAATTGTCCTCGTAAAACTGCTTCAGGTACCAAGCTGCTGAGGAGGAGCAGTACAACCTTGATTCAGTGCTTAATTAGAAAACAAGACCTTCTTCCAGAGAGCTAGGAAGATTCACAGACTCGGAAAGGGAAGGATGTAGTGCTTCCATTATGCCATGTTATTTGCCTAGGAGTGATAACTGAGTTACGGTATAACCCTGGGGAATGATATTAATTAACAGACACTGGCCATGATTTTGAAGTCGGTGTAGACCTGCTCTTAAATAGCTCTGTTCTTGCGCTGGGGCCTCTGAAACCAAGTGTTTATCCCCATTACCAGGCAGCCCAACCTTGAACATCACTTGTAACAGCACAAGCAGGATAGCCACTCTTGTACACATTAACCTGGATTCTCAGGCTTAGTTCTGATTCAATGCAACTTGCTGGAGAAGACCTTTATATTGTGTTTAAAATATTGCATTCAAATAACAAGGAAGTATCGTCTTCTGCCAATAGCTTTGAAACTCACTTTTCTGAAAATTCCCATACTGCATTTGAGATGAATACTAGGGAGAGTAACAGTGCGTAAAGTACATACCTTTGGCAGGGCTCGGAGAAAGAGAAGCCACAGCTCTGAAGGTATGTTCTGGACTCCTCCTGGAAAAGAAAAAAACCAGTAAGTGTTATAGAATACAATAATCTAATGCGATTGTTAGAAAAATTAACTATAAAATGTTCTCTCAGTCTAAAATAAAAGAAACCACTGCCCTGGGGTCTGCTAGAAATAATTTGACAACTATTTCTAGCCTATCTACTTCAATTAGTATCGTTATTTTTTAAAGCTAAGAGTCACCATTTGTCCATGAATCAGCTTTTATGAGGCAAGAGCCTCCCTGTCGATATGAAACCCAAGGCAACATCATCTGTGTTTATTATTCTGTAAAGAGAAACAGTGCCAAACTTCCTGCAACACCCACTTTAGCCACTGAAATCCAGAGAACTGAATGTGCTGCTGTTAGCATTTGGAGACAGGAATATGTTTTGATCTAATACATCAGACACAGGCTCGCTTGGTGACAAGAAGGTACTGGATTCCATAACAGGTTAAAATAGAGCCAAATATGAAAACATCGTGTGCAACTCATACAGAATGACTTCTACTCATCATCTTTGAAATTTTTCAAGAGTGTTCTAAACATTCTAAAAATACCATGGAAGTTGGTAAATAGTTAAATTCTCCTAGCTTGTCACATAAATTGCAGCTTGATTGATGTATACAAATGTTCTAACACTACTCTTACTATGTTGTCTTTAATACAAAGTTACGTATGAGTCAGGACTAGGACAAAAGTTCTCATGTACAGAGAAGTCTGTCTGCTTTACAATTGTGGCCATCACTATTTAGTCAGGTGTCTTCCTACTGGCCAAGACCTAAATGTAGGGATACAGTGGGTGTGCCACAGAGCCAGTTCCGTCCTGTGGACATTATGCTGCTGCTTCTCCATCTCGCAGTCTCTCAGGGAAGCCTCCTCTGTCCGAAGAGGTTGGCCTTTGCCTGTCTCTTCCTGCAGGTCTCCCTAAGAATCAACTGAGAGCAGAGCTGCCCAGAAAGACAGATCTGCAAAAGCTATTTAGAGAATTTCAATGAGATCTAAGCCCTGTAGAAGATCTGGTTTCAGGATCTCTGCTCAAGGTTAAATCTAGTTTTTTCTCACCTCATTAAGGCCATATAGTGGGAACTCACCTGCCAATCTCCCCACCTGCAACAGGCACTTCTCTGCATGTTTTCAAGAGCAGGCGATAGCAGCTGGGAAATTCATTCTCTGCTGCTGCCATCAAGGACAAATGATCAGAAACACCAGCAAGTGGCAGAATTCAACTCGTACTCTCTGAGTCCAGTGAGAATAACACAAGCAGGGCCCATGCTCCAAGCTGGCTTTCACCCCATGCTACAGAGCCTCAGGACAGGTAGAGCTCACAGTTTTGCATCATCATTGTATTTGGATCCTGGTAAGGGAACATTTATGCCTTCTGTATACTCTCAGTGAAAAGCTGCCTCTTCTCAATACAGAATAAGGTGCTTTTTGAAACCGAGAAGCTCCTCCCTGCTTCCTTCTTTGCTTCTCAAATGGTAGTACCTCTGGATGGGGGAAAGACACCAGCTTTTCCCCAGTGAGAAGGGCACTATAGGATTAAAAGTATTCATTCAGCTGGATGTATCACGTCCAAACTTCCCTGTCTCACCCTGGAAGTTTTATGTGTGAGTTGGGACAGCTGTAGTCCTGAAGCAGGAGCGAAAAAAACATCTCTCCAACACACCTTCTGTCACTGGGAAGGGCTCCTGCCTACACTGGCAGATAAATCCTCACATCAAATATGAGTCCATTGTCCTGCACAGGCTTTCCGGGGAGCTGCTCTACACTAGATGCACAGCGCACCACTGCTTTTCTATCGTACTGTTCCTTTTTCAGTCACAAGATTTATGCACATGTTGATATGTACTTGTGGGTACTCCAGTCAGTGAGGAATTTTTCCCTCCCCACGATGTTGCTCTGGGGAGTAAGTAAAATTCCCATCAACTTTCCTACCTCTTCCTCCCTGTCAGAAAGCAACCTGCCTCACCAACTATTTGAGCCCAGAAGTAAGGACTAGAGCTCTAGGAACACCTCCATCCCTTTTCTCCCCATCTTCCCAGGTTCTGAGCCTCGTTTTCCTCAGGAGTCAATAGATCACATCCACCATGCTGGACAGTGCAGCCCAAAACCATGCCATAACACTGTTGGGTATACCAATCAGATATCATGTGGTACCATCGATACCCTAAAGCTCCTTCCACCAGCAGAGACATTTTGCCTGCATGCCTAACCCCGCTGTCTGTCTTCCTGTGTCATAGAGCTCTTAATTTCTCACTTACTGTCTGTAAAGCAGGAAGAGCAACACTATTCTACCCAATTTGGGCACTACAATGTGCCGACATCCCTATAAAGGAACTCCAATAAAGAAAAAAAGAGAGGCACACTAGCAGTGGCACAGCTGTATCTTCCCTTTCTATCCTATGCTTACTGTGGATCAAATCCCCTGTCCAACACCTATCTTTTAGCCACAGGACCAATCATAGCCACTCAAGTCATAACCTGACTTTCTCATGGTCTAATGCCAGTGCTGTTATGGAAAACACAGAGGTTATTATTTCTCTCCTCCTCTATTAATTTATAAGGGGCAAATGCTGACTACAGGTTGCCTGTAACGTGTCCAACTTGGATTGTACACCTGTACAAAAGCTTTTTGATTCAAATCATGCCCTACCCTCAGCCGCACTTCACAAATAAATGCCTCTGAAAATAGAAACAAAACAAAACTAAAAAGTCAGACCTTTTTATTAAAAAAAAAGGCCTGGACGTTTTTGGCTAGAGTGTAGAGTCAAAGGCTGAGAAGAGTGAGATACATATACCCTGATTCCAGCAACACTGCTCGAAGAAAATCATGGATTTTCCATACACCACAAGACAGCAAAATGCCTATGTATACTGGAGCAAACATTATTATGAATAGCAGTAATAGTAAGTGTTGCCATTAGATAAGTAACTCAGACATAAATCATTCTTATCTAATGTTAATTCTGAGCGCCAAAGGACTGTTGTTTCCATTGGTTTGCAATGAAGGAGAAATTCTTTGAGAGTCCAGTTAAGTTCAATCATTAACACATGCTTCCTACTGATATCCCTGAGGATCAGACACACATTGCAACTACATTCCTAACAGCCAGAAAGGCAGCAACAGCAAAATGAAATTCTGCTTTTAAACTGCTGATTTACTGCTTGAAGAAAGTATCCAGGATCCCATTGGCTCCCTGCAAAATGGTCTGGTGAGGGCAAAATATGCACAAATTTCCTTTCTGGCAAGCGCAGTGGTCTAACTTTTGCTCAGGTGGCGGCCATGCAGCTTCCAAACAGCTTGAGCAAGATGAGAGTACAGTATCTGAATTTTTAACTTTTAAATTAAGTAGTATGGAAAATGTACAGAACATATGTTCTGAACTGAGGCCCTATTTTAGGGCTTAAGTAAATTTTCTGAATGACTTAAAAGTGTGAAATGTTTGGATATCCAGGTAGGAGCAGCAGAAGTACATCTCTTAGATACTATCAATAAAGATGCTGGAAAACTGGAAGGTGCTGGAGGTAGAAGGAGATATTCTGGGCAACCTTCCCTGCATCTTGTGCAGAAATCTCATTCATAACTATTCCACTTCATTGCCTCCTCCCAATCCACCCTTTGCAGTACTTCTTAATTACTGTTCACCATGAGCTCTTTGCTTTTCACTCGCACTGTGTTCAACGTCCCAGCTGATACTTCTACCACACCTGCTAAACATTTAAGCAGAAACAAGTTAGAAGACCTGGCAGAGGTCTGCCTGGTATCCAACAAATCTGGATAGTCTCCTGTATGCAAAACCCAGGAGGAAGCCCAAACAGAGATGTTTTGTACCCTAATATGAGCTGTTCTGTGACAGAAAGGGTAAGAACATTTCTTCTTTGATTTTGATGGAGTGAATATTGTCCTGAATTTACTGCATTGAGTGTCAACTGCTGAATGTCTGCCCCTCTCTAACCACATCGTATCTTCACGTGGATGACGTGTCTTCCTGCCCCTTGTCCTTTCCTTCCCCAGAGCACATGGCTCAGCGATACAGAGGCAGGACTTCAGCAGTGCCCACTCTCACAGGGTGCCAAAGGCAGTGTGGGGATCAGCCAGGCTGGTGGGATGCAGAGATCGGTGCCAGGTTGTTCAAA
Source organism: Pelecanus crispus (assembly GCF_030463565.1). Taxonomy (NCBI): domain Eukaryota; kingdom Metazoa; phylum Chordata; class Aves; order Pelecaniformes; family Pelecanidae; genus Pelecanus; species Pelecanus crispus. The sequence goes on from NC_134652.1 coordinate 23,880,491, forward strand.
ACTTCACTCTTCATTGTAGCTGCATGCTGGGCCTTTTGATTAAGAGGGATCATTCAACTGTAGCATTATTATTAAACAGCTCACTCCTGAATATCTCAGGCAAAGTTTTAAGACCCATGGGAACACAGGTTCTTCCAAAATGAGCTCCTGCCTTGTCCACAGGTCCAGTGGGGTCCAGAGAACTTGGTACTATCCTGTACTATTTTGAGACTCTGAAGGGGTTTCAAACTTAAGGTTTAACACAGATTCTGGAATGACTACACTTTTTAACCCAGAAAAGGCTACAGTGAGATCCTTGGAATAAGCACGAAAACTTCCTGGACCTGAGCTCTGAAGATCAAGCATGCTGAGAATCAGGATCCACATTTAAAAAAATAAAAAAAAAAAAAAAATAAACAAATATCAGTGCTCACACTATACAGAAGTGCATAGAATCACAGAATGAATGCTTTGGGTTGGAAGGGACCTTTAGAGATCATAGAGCCCAACCCCCCTGCAGCGAGCAGGGAAAATTCAAGGACTGCAAGCTTGACCAAATCCACACATCAAATCAATATTGCAAAACAACATGTTTATTAGAAAACAAAGAGCATGTATATCCATCCTTCTACCCACAACAGTCTAACTCAGTGTCAATTCTTGCCTGCAAAAATCAGTCTGGCACATCAAAGGATGGCTGCTGTGCCACTTGAAATAATGTGAAGGCTGTCATTTTCCACACGCCTCCTGTGAAGGAGAAACATGTCCAGTTCTGCAGTGTATGTGATGCATCAGAGTCAGCATCTGCGTGTGTAAAACCTGAGTGCAGGGGAGAAGGGAGGAAGGAGAGGGAACAGAACAGAATGTCAATGTCTCTGCCATTTTGGAGCACTTGTCTCTTTTCATCACAAATTAAAGTAGTCCCTGTGCGAGGTGCTGAAGGTTTAAGTCACAGCATACAATGAAGTTGCATCATTTTCCGCAACTTAGTCACTGACTTTCCATGCCTTTTTAAACAAAAGGCCAGGAAGAGCATCAAGGAGCACAGCAGCAGCGCTGCTGTTGAAAGGTCTCACAGCAAACATGCCTTTGGAAAAAATTACTTAAGTAATGCAAAGAAGAACAGAGATTGCAAAAGGAAGCTGATGATGAAGGGACGCTTTTTTCCCCCTGAAGCCTTATGAGGACTGTAATCCTAGCAACCAGAGTTGTTCAAAAGCATGTGTAGGAGGGTAAGGGAAAGAAAGGATAGCATTGTTTATAGTACATCGACATAGAGACTGCAGCAGAAGCCAAATGAGGAGAATAACTTCTGTGCAAGAACGGAAGAGTGAAAGGAAATGGGTAGGTAAGGACAATTGTAGGCTTTGTACAGTACAGAAGAGAATCCCTTCCACGTAGGATGCAATTCCTTCCATGGAAAAGATGTTTCATCCATGGAGCTGGATGACGTAACGCCTCTGCAACAGTAACCTTTCAATGTTTGTTATCTGGTTCTGTTACTAGATGGGCTGCAGTTCTTATAATTAGCACTTTATCAGCTAAAAAGTCAAAACATTCCTTGCATCAATCTATTTAGTCTTATTTCACCTTTATGAGATGGGTATCAGCCAAGACTGAAAGGAATGTCTGGTGTGAATCATACATACTTTAAAGGGTTCTCAAAGGATGAATACTCAACACTTTCTGAAAATAAACTTCCTGGAATAAGCTTCTGGGTCACTTCATATCAGCAAGCCTTTCTGATATCCTGGCCATTTCCCCTCTTCTATAGCTAACAAAATGGAGGTGCACAGAGGCACCACACAGCTTCTTTAAAGAAATCTTATTTACAAACCTAAAAGGAGGCAGTTGTTTTTTCACCAGTTGTCAAGCACTTCAGATCTCACTAGGAAAATTACATCCCACCTGCAGAATGCTATAGAACAGTTTGAAAACCTATTAAAAGGCATCTAATAAAACCCACAGAATTTCAAACAAACGTCTACAAAAAACTCACTGCATTCATCTAGAGCCCACACAAGCTTCTCTATGGACAGCTTAAGGAAAGTGGTCTGCTTGTTGACCTGCTTAAGTATGACATTAATTACTCAGTCCACAAGTGTGAAAATACTTTCCTAACTGGTTTGCATCAGGACCAGAAATACATGCAGAGCCCACATTTTTTGACTAATGGCATTCTTTTACCACAATTACTTCTATGGGGACTCCTTCTCTATGGCTCCAGGTGAGTTGAACCAGACTGCCACTCACCCATGGTTTTCTGTGGACTGCTTCAAGGACACCCATGAAGAAAATCAAGTCTGCTTTCAATAGGCTTAAGTCAGGTAGGCAGGGATCTGGGGCTAACAAAAAGCCCTAAAGGGTCCACAAACAGAAAAGTGTTGAAAAACAATTATTTACACTGACAGTATAGTATATTAATTATTGCCCTGAAAGTAATTCCATTAGCCTCTTTATGCAATCTAAATATTCACACCGTTATTTGGTGCTATCGGAACAACACCTAAACCATCCAGAAATGCAAGTTGCAGCAAGGCAAAAATACACCAAAATAAAGTGAAAAAGGATCCCCAGGATTTGATGGAGTTGCAATAAGCATCCAAAAGAAACACATTTCACCACTAAACTTTTTCATGTTACTTCCAACTGATTTTTGACACTGGAACTGGCTTTTAATAGATGCAAAGGAGCTAAATGTCTCATTACCAAAAATAAATCTGTCTGTTAAGGATGACAGAGAGAGGCAGAAGCACTGCACTGCCTATTATGGTATTGAGCAACAGATTTCACTCCCTCTGCTATATGCCCATTAATTAAAAAACTGACAAGCTCTTCCAAAGAATTTCTGAGCCTCTTTGGTCCTCTCTTTAATTCCTCCATAATTCTTTGTATATATAAACATGTCGGGCCTGGAAAGAAGTGGGGCATGCACATAATTTACCACAGAGCTCTTTTTCTGTTCAAATACAAATACTGGTAAGGAAACAATAACAGACAAAAGGGGAATAATGCAAGAAATTAATGCAATGAAACAAACATGCCTGCAATTCCCCGTCCAGTCAGCAGATGAAGCTGCTTAAAACACCAACATGTTTGTCTGCCTTTTTGATGACAGAGGCCTCGTATGTCTGGGCCAGAACTAGATGCATCAGCTCCCAGTGAGCTAAATCACTTTGCATTACAGCCTCTGTTTCACGAACGTGCGAGACACTACTTTAATAGGAAATGGTAGCTAGCTTTAGCATTAACAGCGTGTCGCACACAGCCATAACGCAGCGAGGCCTTTGTTCTCTTTGCAATGTGTTGCCTTTGTAAAATTCCCTCCTATGGTCAGGCAGAGTAGCCATTTTATTCTCACAATTGATATAATATGGACAGACCTCTCGTGCTGTCAAACACACACACTTGCGCTCTCATAGATAGCCATACTCACAGACTTTTGCTTTTTCTTCTTGTTCTGCTTTGATGAGATAAAAATCACCCCACAAAGCAAAACTGCACATCTGTGCAATCAGAGCAGTTTCTGTTCAGACCGTTGTTACACTTTAAATCAAACAGCCTGGAAAAAATTTCTCTGGGATATCGCTGCTTATGAGGTTCAAAGCTAGATGCAAATGTAAAAACTGAAGCATAGAAGGCCTTCCACCGTATCATACAGAAAATATGATCCTGTGTTTTACTCAGCTATTCATCTGTCCTTTAGAGCAAATCCAGTTGAAGCAATTCTTCACTGGCATGCGGGAGGGCTAGATAGCCTAATAGGTCTCTTCCACCTCTAAGCAATTCATGCCTTGCATGGTTTGTTTTTATTGACTTATCTTACTGGCTGTTTGTAGGCAGAAGCACGTGCCTCATGCAAATGCCAAGACCTCTCTTGCTTTGGGATGCTATTGCACAAATGCAAGTGATCGGAATTAAAACAAAACCCATCATTTTATTTCTGAAGGATCAACTCTGCATCATCATGCATATTTTTTACATATACAGAGAGAAGCTTCAGCAATATCAGCCCACAAACATTATATTAACCAATCTAGCTCTTCCAGTTCAGGGTCATAGGCTTTACAGCTCCTGCTTCACCACAGCTGATATCTGAGCTGCTCTGCAAAGATTAGAGCTTTAACACCTTGAGCAGGGATTCCCGGTCCACTGAGGCAGAAGTCTCGACACCTGAGACAACCAGCAAGACAGAATAAATATGTGTTCTGAATACATCAAACTGTTAAGAGTGAAGACTCATCAAAACCGTTTCCTTTGTGCACCTCTTTATCTCAGCAAAGACTGGTCGTGACATTTCAAGACAATAGAATACAATGCCGCATTTGTGGCCTTAGCTAATTAGGTCCTCAGCTAATACAAATGGGGGCAGCTATGCATCTTCATAACCCAAGAGGAAACCCAATTCTGAGTATGCCTTAAGGAGTTACTGTAGCATCAATATCAAATCACAACATTTACTAGCATTGCCCTTCTGACTAAGAAAGCAAGCAACAAAACTTCCATTTCCAAGCCAAAGTACAGAGGGAAGGAAAAAAAAAAAAATCAACTTCTTACCTTGAAAAAAATTATTATACATTTCAGGACTAACCCACCACATGAGATTCTTCCCCTAGGTCCATCACCTGGTAAGGAGAAGCAGCCTGGGTGAGCGCACTTAAGACATAGAGGACTCCCAATTTCTAACTATTAACCATGTTAAAATGACCAGGCACGCTGTAGTTTTAAAAGTTAAGCAGCAAAACTTAACTACAGGAAAGGAAAGTCTGCTTTCACTGCTTGGAAATGTTCCTGATTTTTTCAGTGGGAACATTCAGTAGTACATGTTAATATTTAACTCCCTGTTTTTCCAGTATTACACCAGTTTTCCTCCAGGGATGCAGAGGACGGCAGTGGCATAGCCGAACTGTTACTCCCCTTTAAAAGCAAGAGAAGTGACCACCACAGAGAGGAGAAAACACCAACAGAAAATACATGAAAAAGGAGAAAAGTTTCTGAAAAGAAATTTTCTGTATCACACATCACATCTTAATGAATCAGCAATTCACATAGACAATAAGGGATGAAAAAGACATTAATAAAAACCACCAACTGTCCTTACAGCTGTTTGGAGAGCAACAGTACTACTTTACTTGGTCACCTAGTATTTCTAAAAGTGCAACAGGTCAATCTCAAGAAAACCTTCAAACGCTGGCCAGTGAACACCTGCTCCTATCTATAGCATTGCTGCTCCAGCTGCCACGGCAAACATAACAAGCTCAGACGGGGATGTCCCAGCCACCCTACTGCAAGGCATTCTTATCATCTAGTTTTCTCTAATCTTGTTATGAGACGCACCTTCCTTCTGCCTGCCCATTTTTTGCTTTCTTCCTGAATGTTTTCCAAGTCCATTTCCTTGCTTTTTGAGTCAGCTAGAAACAAGACTTTCAAATTAAATGCTGGAAGGTATCTGCCCACACTCACAGTGAGACATGAGGAGGAAACAACTGGATGTTCAGAGATGGTAGCACCTGTTGTCCTCTGGTGAACATGCACCCCACATCCTCCCTTGTGCCAGAGCACAGGGGCATAGGATAGCTGCAGCCCTATTCTTCAAACACACTGGGCAAAAGGACACAGTCCTGACCTTTCTGATGGAATTCAGTGGTACCTAGGAGTGACCATCACCTTTGAAAGGAGAGACATGCTGGTTTGGTGCTTCGAAGACTCTGGACAGAAAAAGCCTTTAATGTTAGAAAACACAATGAGCGAATAAAAGTTGGCATGTATTTCCAGATGCCAGCCTCATTGTAAGGAGATGCAGAAGGAAAGTCAATACTCCTACAGACAGTAAAAACCTCATCATATCAGTGCCTTCTATCCCCCACCATTCTATTCAGCATCTTTAAGCAGGAGGTATTCTGCAGCCTTCCACACCTGACCTCTTAATTAAAGCATGGTAAAATTAACATCTCGGACACGATAGATCCTTTACCCACCTACATCAGTAATTAAACTAATTCTCAAGAGAGCAAGAGCATTTGTTATGTGTAATGTAACTTTAGCTGGGATATTCCAAAGAAGGCAAAAGAGCTCATGTAATAAATGCAGTCATTTATATTTTAAGGGAGCTATTGTAAATGAAAGGAGAACACCTGTGACAGCTTTGAGCCGCCCCAGCCAAATGAAATCTTTTGTGTCAGCCAGGGACAGTACATTGTATACGGCCTCCCCATCTCCAGCTGCAATATTGAATAACTAAGTGGCAAAGCAGACACAGTTTATCCCTTCTCTGACTCTCAGATGCTAGCACTATAATCCACTTTCAAAACCGATGGACCTGTACCTTATAGTAATTTCATATTAGTTCTACATGAAAAGCAGAATAGGTCAAAGTAGGTCTAAGGTCTTTCTTATGGGCAACACAGTCTCTTTGTTTTGCATTTGTGGAAATTCTAGGAGATCTTGACTTATGACTGAGACAAGTTTAGACTCTATCACAATACAAATAATTGAATAATCATATAGAAAGAGTTTATGCAATTAAAGATGACAATGATACCCATCAGAGTGGCAGAATATAATATTCTCTTCATGCTGATGTATAAAGGACCAAGCAATATGAAAAACGTCCAAGAAAGTAACTAAAAATGTATATGGAACCAAGGAGGTATAGAGGATACTTGAAGAGTTATAACAGCACAGAACACAAACCCATTCATTGACAAAGTAAGAATGATTGCTGCCATCTTCTGAGATGCAAGTTTGAGGGCTTGAGTTTGTGCTTGAGCCTGAAGCATGAAAAGCACTATTTCGGTTGCCAAATCTGGTACTTGCTCAAAGGGCCTATTTACTCAGCCAAGGCATAACTGTTGAGAAACAAGGCCCAGCAAAGGTCTGTTCCCCTACACAGTGACTAAGTAACCTTTTCTAAGGATTTGTCTTAAGCTGAATATGAGCAATCCAGGCCTCAATGAGCTTCAGAAAGTCCTCCCAGATGTCTTCTCCACTCAGGGTTTAAATGCATAGTGTTCACATTATAAGCAGCCAGCATGCACGGGACATGCTGTCTCTCCCCAAAATACAGTGAAATCCACACCAGGTAAGGTCAAAATTCCCCAGTCCTTCCTTGCTTTATTACTAAGTAATTAAACAAACTGTATAAACTACAGTCTAAACCCTCATCCTCAAGGTTAGTTGATCCCATGATTCATCCACTCAGAGCTACTCAGTTAAGACTGACTGATTGCCTGTCAGAAATAAAAAAAACCAAAACCCAAAACCAAACTGAACCACAACAATCTATTATTTCAGAGAGAAAGAGAGCAGAAACCATGCCCAACTCTCACGCCTACGGTAGAATTAGTAAATCACCTGCAAGAGTGAATCATGACTCATTAAGAGGCATCCCACAGCAGTGTCTATACCTGCTTCTCTGAAGGAAGGAAAGAGAGATCATATAATGTCCTTTTGATATATGCAATAAGGTTGGCAGGGGAGGTTGTTTTGGGTGGGGGTGTTTGTGTTTTGGTGAGGTGGTTTTTATTGTTGTTTTTTGGTTTGGGTTGGGTTTTTTGCACAGGCAATAATGTGTTGGTATTGAGGCCGCTCCTTAATTTTTAACACAAAAATCAGGCTACAAAATTATTCTCATAAAATTGGTAATATGACAATCAAAACAGTTAAAAACCAAACTCCAGTGGCAACGATTTTGAAGAATACATTTGTACTTAAGAGTACTTGAAAACAAAACACTACCCCTAGATGTTTTAAAGCCTTCCCTCTCTCCCCTATGCTGCTAAACTGAACAAACAGGAGATCCTTCTAATACGCCGACCCCAACAGCAATCTCCCCAACAGGAAGGAGGCTGTTGCTTTACCCACTTAGAAGTCAATACGACAGTGACTCGATGGCCTCTGTCTGGGGTTTAGCAAATGAGTGGCCACCCCTCCAATCCCCAAGGGAAACATACCCACTTCTGTCACGGGTCTTAAGCATTTGACTGCTTACTGCAGTCTCATCAAAGACCAAGAAATGGGCTCAGCAAATTTAGCCTTGCATATTTGAGAATTGCTCTATCACTGCTCATCCAAATTTCAGGCACACAAACAAGTCATTGTGGTGGTTGTGAATTCTGCACCAAGTTATCAAAATATTGAGTCCAAGCAAAACACCAAAATACTTAATTTCTGATCTATTTCAACCACCTTTTTCTTGGTTTATACCACTCTCTATGATTAATCTTTAAAATGTTGCTAAGGAAATGAGATAGCTAAATGGTCATTGTCTTAAGTATACACTGAACATCTAGCACAGCCAGTTTATTGCAGTTCTACTATGCAAAGCATCAAATAGTGAGCACACGACAGCTAATATAATCAGAGGCATTCAGTTGTGAATAAACAAGGCCAAAGCAGAACATGAAGATAGCAAGAGAGGATGTTAAACCTTTTATAAACAGATTGTTATCAGCCCATGGAAGGCAAAATTGACTGGGCAAGTTCCCATCGTATCCAGGGTACCATCTGGAAAATGAAGAGAACATTTTTAGAAGTAATTAAGATAACTTATTATATTAACAGCATTAATTGGAGTATATACAGGCTCAAAAGACCAGATCCTCAAAAAGTACAGTGAGAGTACTTTCTAAAGTCAATGGCATTACACTAGTTTATAATGTAATACCATAATACCAGTACTAACACACAATTTTATTTCTCCTCTTTCTGCTTTTATTTGCCAACACCAGAATTTCAAATCCTCAAATACCTGAGTTTCTCTTAGCTATAGATTCTACACAAGCTTCTGATCTATATTGCATTGGATCCAACACCTTCCCTCTAAATAGTATTATTCTAAACTTACAGTAGTGTAATTAAAAATGAGATGCAATATCATTAATACCTGAGGCATTGCAACTAGTCTAATTCCTTAAATTGTTTGAGGTAAAACAATCTTCAATACAAATGTACCACAGGAGTATTGTAGAGCCCACATGATCCAGATCTTAAATTTGCAGATTTGAGTCTTCACCCCACACAATGGAAATACACTGATGCCAAGAATTGACACCTTTCTTTGTCCACCTCACTTCAGAGTCAATTATTTGTCACTTCAACAAATCTTATGAATTATATGCCAGGATAATGCAGCCCTTATATTCACAATACTGTGATATTCAACTGAGAAAGCTTATATTTGTATGAGGAAGAGATTTGGGAAGAACAGACTACAATAATGGAAGGAAATTAAGCCAAGTATTTTTTTCACTATAGAATTTTTGAAAGTTTCAGATGTGAAATGACACAGTGAAACTTGCTCCTAAACCTTCTGACATAGAACAGTAGCCACAGACTATGAGACAGTTTAATGAATAAAAGAACTTCAGAGGTCTGATTAAGAGAATACAGATAAAGGTTCACAATTAGGCAGAAGATGACCTGCTTTCCATTTATGTACACACAGGAAACTGCTTCAACTTCATGGGGAGTACCATGGCATGAAGAGCAAAATTAATCTCTCCACTGTGTCTGGAGGGACTAGTTTCCAGATGCTTCTAAGGTCACCATTTCTGCTAGAAGCATCCCCAAAAATGTTGAGAATGAAAGGGAGACTAATGCTCCAAAACTACACTGCCAAAAATGTCGCTGTCTCCATCCAGAGACACTGGAGTGCATTAGCTTTGAGGTCACCAAAATATTTGTGCTCCTCTGGAGAAGGAACAGCGCAAGAGACAGTAAATCAGACTTGAGAAACTGTCCCAGAAATTCTCTTGGGACCAAAAGGACCTAGGCTGTCCATTGTCACCATATGGCATGTGACCCACCCTAAAAATTTGGTCTGAGGGAAAAACATCCTGGACAGAACTGCACAGAGCATTTGAAAAATGTACGAGATCACTGTGTATAAGGCATAATGTAAGACCTGTAAAGATTCCCTGGACAAGTCTGTTTAGGACTTTATACCATCACCAACTGAAACAAACCTCCACAATTTATGTTCTAACTGACAGCAACTCTCCTAAGCTGGCTGCTTTGGCTTTATCAGCCTGTGGTCTGCACAGCCCATGTCCAGAGAGCCCTCCTCGTTCACCCACAACTAGCTCTTCCCCTCATCTTCCCTTACTGTCTTCTGTAATGAAACCAAATGCCAGGGCTCTCCTAAGAGACAACTGCAAACTGTTATCTACTATCAAGTAGACTGTTACAGCTTGTGTTAGCTTCCCCATACATAAACCCCACTGTCATGAGAACAGCACAGTAGGAAGACACACTGTGTTCAGATCCCAGGAGAGGGCTGGGGGTCCCGCACCAGAGACAAGCTACAGAATGAAGATGATTTTGCTAGTCTTTGGGCATCACAGAAACGTATACTTCTGGTGAGGCTGGGTTTGGAAGACAGATGGACCTTTGTTCGGTTGTTTTACAATAGTGCTAAACTAAGTCAGGTCAAGGGCACTACGTTCAGCTCAACCCTATTAAGGAAAGGACAAATCACGTTCCACACAAAGGGACAGGGCATTCAGGAGGGACTGCAACTCCATCAGTATAGAGGAACAATGTTCCTGCAGATTACAACTCTGAAGATCAAAGAAGAAGGGCTTGTAGGTACATACACTCTTCAGTCATTACTGCAACCATCAAGTGTAGGACACTGTTTGCTTTGCTAGCTCAGGTATGGATAGCAGTGTAGCCACAACCACAGACAGCTCAGAGAAAGCTGGCAGTCCAGGCTGAAAAGCAGAGTGAAAGCTCAAGAAGTTAGTCCATTAGGAGAGCCTAGTACCTGACCTGGTATCTGACCTAACTCCACATGAGAGGGGGTGTAATGGGAAGTCAGAGGCAACACACATACTTTGTTTCACCTCTTGCTGCTTGTTTTCTCAATCTCCTCCATCACTTCTCAAATAAAAACTTCAGGGGAAAAAAAAATGTAAGTTTCTTACTACACCTTATCCTTGGAATGACACGTTGATAACATTTCACTGAATGCTTGTGATTATACGCTAATATCACAATTAGATTCCACCTAATCATCAATTCAAGACAGAAAAATTGTCCACCTTTCCTGTCAGACACAATAGCCTAGGGACTCTGTGCAATTTACAGTTTCCTTGTTACTCTGAGGCTGCCAGAAAATTAAAATTATGGTTGCAAAATAGCAGTATGTTTCATTAAAATCCCAAGGAGTTAATTACATAAATACTGTTATACACGGTACTTCACAGACTCTCCCCAGGAAACTTGTTAGGCCCTTTTAATAATGCACAAGCATCATCTTATTCCCCTGAAACGGAGGAAATGATGTTCAGCACAGCCACAGATGTCACTGTGAGGTGTTCCTGCACAAAGGTAACGGGGATCAACTTCTGCACATATCCAGTGGCAGAAACTGGCCTTTATTACAGTTGCATGTCCAATGATATCAGACAGGATAAAATATTTCATGAGGACAAGGGCAACAGTGCTCCATTCAAGGGCTTGTCATCACTTCCGATTAGAAGCTCGTGAATGCAAAGCCTGTTTTCACTCTAGAGATGCAGGCAAAATAGCACCAGCCTCAGCAATGCAAGTGAGAAATAAAACAAGAATGAAAGAGAAAAGGAGGAAAAAAACCATCCAGATTTTAAAAAGCAAGGCTGCCGTGCAATCCCACTTCCACACCAAGAAAGAAAACACTTCTATAGCCTCCTTTAGGGCCTAAGTGTACAGGGTCCAAAGAATGGAGAATGTTTTCTCATTTTTTCCCAGCTTTGTTTTTCATCCAGGTTACATTCCATTAAGACAGAAGAAGGAGCTAGTACATTTTCTCCTCTGCAGCCTAGTAACTCCTGCCTGGTTTCAGTCTTCTGTAACTACTGGGTATTATTACATACTCCCTCAGGAAGTTAGGACAGCCCTAATTAGTCTATAATAATGAAAGATACCTTTTAACTGCTATATCCTTTCTACCACATACTGGAGGCCATCGGAAATTTTCACAAACTAAAGCATGCAGGGATTTGACCCAGACCAGCTGTGCCTGCATTCCTATTAACCCTAGTGGCCCATGGCCACCAGCTGGGACTACCAAATAATCCAGGCACACTGACAGTGAGAAGACACTAGGCACCAATTAAAATACCAGTAGCTATCATCACTGTGAGCACTAGTGCAGCTGAGGGAAGGGAAATGCTACTGTAGATAAGGCTGACAACTTCTATGGATGTTTCCTGTTTTTGCCACGCTGTGTTAAAGCTAATAAGAAATACAATAATAAAGAAAAAGGTGATTTAAGCTTACTGGTTTTTAGTTTAAAAGCTAAGAAAACAGAAGTCTTCCCCAACTACACCCCCATGCTCCTCTCAAGCATTTTGTGCCTGAACCAAGGCATATAACAAGATCCCTATTTTTATAGCTGAAGAACACAGGAACAGAGCTTCTAATTTAGTTACAGTTCATACCATCACCCAAAACCATATTATCACACCCACACGGGCACCTGGAGCCAGCCTTCAAGTGTAAAGAAGGTGGTTCCATTTTGCAACATGACTGATTCCACTACAGCTGAAGGGACCATCAAATACACGGAGACTACTGGCAGCAAGACAGTGGAAGGTTGCAGTGCCAAAGATCACGCTGGTTTTGTTTCACAAAGGAAAGCATGGTGACCCTCTGGTGAAGGCTAAAGAGCTGAGTTCAGCTTCCTTGGAAGGAGGCTTTCTGAATAATTTGGACAAGTCATTTAATCTCCTAGTACCACCCCCATCTAAAATTTAAGGCTATAGAAAATTTAAGGCATAATCTTCTACCTTGCAGCAATATAATACCTGATTCTGCAAAGTGACGACGACTTAAAGCTAAATCAACAGAACAACTTAAGTTGTCCATCTACTTGCCAACATGATGCATGCTCTAGAACAGTGCACAAAAAGGCAATTCTTAAGTGTGGGGAATTTTTCCATCTTGAATTATTTTTTCCTCTTCCTTAGAAGGAAGGAGTATCAAATCATTGTCCATTCTTTGCAAAAGGGTGCAGAGCACTTGGCCTGGGAGCCTGGAACCTGCAACCCAGAGGCAGTTCGCTCAGCATCTCCCCAAGGTAGTGACGCCGGGACAAAGTATCCCAGAAAATGGACAACCAAGGAACCAGAGAGACACCCAGACAGGAAATGTGTTTGGCAGTTAGGATCCTGTCAGCATTTTGTCAAAGTTGAGCTATCTCTGAAGCACATTTCAATTTCAGAGAATTTGTGACTTGCTGAAAATATTGCACTGGAATTATTCCAACACCTCATAGTCATTGGAACCAAACTGTAATGTACTTTAATGTGCATCAACATTATCTAAGTTTCAGACAGTATTTACAGGTTTAACATGAAGAGCTCTGATGATCAGACTATTTCTTGGTTTCATGCATGGGCTGAGAATGTTCACTCTGATGAGTGATATTTGGGGTTTACCCAAACTGGGGTAAAATTTGGGTAATTTGCATTTTTTACATTTTTTAAGCTGCTATTTTATGTCTTGTTTGGCAGGAGTCCATCAGAACTAGAATCTTCCTACGTTTTGCTTTGGGATGATCTGAATAAAAGATGCATTTACTGTTCAGTATTTCAAATAAAAAGGCTTCAGCCCTTTCACAGGATGTAAACCACAACTGACTCAGCTATGCCATTAAAAAAAAAACCACCACAAAAAACCCAAACAAGCTTCCTCGATGTTAGAAGGACAACATATTCCCTACAGAAACATGTTTAGCATTTTGCTAGATAGATATAACCAAATTTTAATGACGATGAAGCAACTACTGTAACAGTACAACAAAACACAACTTTAAACAGCATTTATATGCTTTTCCTGACCCCTTAGGACATTACAATTCTGCCATTCTGACAAAATATTTTTCCTCTTTGTTTAAATCATAACAGAGGCTTGGTGATTTGCCAAGAAACCCCTGAAGTCAATGTGGTTTGCTGCGTGAATTTAATATATAAAAAATACCTTCCCTGTGTATCTCCTTACAATACTTGTTTCCGTGTATACTGTTGCACCAAGTATCTGGAATGTTACACTTGCCCAGAAAGTTCTCAGAGCCCTGATGCCTGAAGTAATTTTGGTTTACTTATGTATATTTCGTGGTATGTGTAAGTCAAACAGATCTGATGCATGACTGGAATTAAATGTTCTTCCCACAATGAGACACTGAAAAATGACGTGCAAAATTGATTCTAATAACACAACCATATTTCAACCCTTAATTTTATCTGTCCTGTGGCCCTCCACACACTGTAACATGTATGCTCAAAATATATTGCAAATTGAACCAAGATAACAAGACAAGGAAAGACTTCCAAATTAAGTTGTTGTTTGAAGGGTTTGGGGGTTGGGTTGGTTTTTTTTTTTCCTTTTCAAACCCACAATATATCCAGCTTCCATTGCTGAGTTAGTACTGCTGAACTGATAAAATGTTTTACTTTAAAAACAACTTTGTTGTTGATGGTTGACAGGTAGAGAGACTTGACAGGTAGATTTGTGATGCAGATGTCAAATAAAATGAGAATAAACGAACTGGAAGAGGTCTGAGCCAAAATCGGATAAACTGAGGTTCAGTAGCAGCCATTACTACAGTTTAAGAGTGTGAGAAACTGCTCAATAATGTCATAAAGAAGAATTACACAGTATTGTTTTAGGCGAAGTGAAAATTGCTTTCCACTTCTTCTCAAGCTTATACTTTATGACATGATTCTTCAGCTAGGCAGATAAACAAAGGTACTTTCATTTGACCACAGATAAAATGTGTTTCCACTACAACATCTGGTTGAACCGCAAGCTTTTTGGGGCAAGAACTAAATTTACTTTTGTTTAGAGCCTGAGAAATGGAGGGTGTGGTCCTAACTGTGTCCTCCCAGCACTACTGTAATACAAATAATAAAATAGTGTCTCCTGTTCAATTGCAATTGAGTCACAGCCCCCTACATACTAAAGGGGGGCTTAGGCTACGTACTAAAAGGTGTTCACTGCCTGAAAGTCATAGCATAACATACTACTCATTGACAGTTACTGATCAAAACTTGAATGAGTGGTTCCAGAGAAACTGGAAGAACAATGCATAAAAGATGACCAACTAAAGTACAAACCAGCTTGATGAATCTATACCTACATCAAAGAAGGAGAAACCCATATTTTCATAGGAACTTCCTCACAGACAGCACTAGGTAGATTTATTCTACCCGAGATGCCAGCCCAGTGTCTTTATTAGCACTCATTTAGCTTATTTACACTTTATTTGTAGAAATAATCCCTTATAGACATATTCAGCCCAGCGTACAATGGAAGCCACCTTGCTACAGATTGCTGAGATGCCATACGATGGAGTGCTAAGGGCAGAAATATACCAATATACTGATGCTCTGACTAGTTCATTAGATACAGTTCCTGACATCCCACAGAGAAGAAATTTTGGCTATGTTAACTTTGGCTGAGACTCAAATTAACAATGGGAACCTGAAATGCATCTAGGTAGTGCTCTTTACAAGGAGACATGATGACAGAACACTTTGCCTAATTAAACTTGCCTGCCTCTTCAGATCCATGGAATCAGATCCAAGAACTTGGAGGTCACTCACAGGAACTGCTCTACCAGGAGTAGAGCTCTACCAGTAGTAGGAGGAATTTGACCTTATAATCTTTTGTCATGACATGTAAAATCCATATAAATTACGCAGACCTAGCAAAAAGGCTGACAGACAGACCAACCAGTGATGCAAACGGGTCTCCATCTTTCTTTGGTACAGTAGTTAAAACATAGCTTCTGCTTTTCTTCCTAACTATGAGGTGCTACATCCATCAAATATAGGTGTATGGAAATAGGAGATACAACATCCTTTCATCCTTACCACCCTTTGTAGACATCCAGGCTGCAGTAAAAGACAGTTTATCATTTTGCTTTTAGTAGTCAAAGAACAGTTAAATTAAATGACCTGGGAAAAACAGGTCTTGGAGAAGTCTGTAAGCTACTGAGAAAATCAGCCTCATTTCCTTTGACTCTGTCTCTACAGAGAAGAGATCATGGACTTTAAACTCCGAGATAACAAATAAAGTTAAATACCACTTCCTGAGTCTGGATCTTGTTCTTGGCACTACATGACAAATAATATCCACATATCTTCACAACAATAGGGCTTATTTTGTTGATGGTGGGTTTTTTTAAAAGCTGTTTTTTCCATGATATATGTATTTCCCACAGCTCACACTGAGGTATCTGATCAGGCTTTAGACTCTTACCTTACAGTCCCTGTCTCTTCTAGTGAGTTCATCTCTCTGGGAACAGTGCTACAAAAAGCACTGAAAAGCGAAAGACGTTGCAAAGGAACTTGTGTGAAAAGCAATTTTGCTTCATGTGTTTTAAATCTAAATGGCTTTTCATTCTGATTCCCCAACAAATCATTTTAGTTCATGTTTAATGAAAAAAAAACTGTCCAAGGTAGATCATTGTAGATTAATTGCTACTGTCAATGAAACATTCGAGCTATCAATAGGAAAGCATAATGCCTGCCAAACAAATAAACATAATATCTAGGACACTTGAAGCATGCTATCAAATGGACAGATTGTTACACTGCACAGATCACCTCACCCAGCCGACACACACAAGAGTTACTCTGTTCTCAAGCTGCAATGTCATTTACCAAAATACTTTGTTTGTCTGAGCATTGAATATCCTATTTGTGAGGACTTTGGACTAATTCAAGATCCCTACCCACAGGCAACCCGATGCCTGTTAAGCTGTGAACCAGACTAGTTCGACCACAGCATGACCACTTGTTGCATACAGAAGAGAAAGACTACCTTGAAGGACACATTCGTTTGAGGATTTAGGTATTAAAGACGCACATCCATATTTCTAATGGCTTGCGTTTGTTTACCCTTCATCCACCTGTACTTGCTCCAGATACTGCACAGTCTTGATTTCTGCTCATGTTTATTTCTAAGCCTTTAACACTTGGCTCCTCTCCTGCTTCCACATGTCTCTAGACAGTAATGAAAGCTGGAATGAGTTATGCATTGTTTGTATTATCATAGCACCTAAAAACACCGTGCAAATACATAACATGTACTGCCTCAAAGGCTTACAGCCTAGGAATCAGGCATCACAACCCTTTTCATTATATTTGATCCTTCCCTATTTAGCACACTCAATAATCTAGCACCACTTTGTCCCATAACAGTCACAATAAAAACCCAGTAAACATGGGGCTTCCACACCAAGCCATTTCAAAGATAACTTAAACTAGAATCAACTAGCAAACTTTCCAAAAGTGGACTTACAATAAATACTCAGACTTCCATTTCTAGTGTGAGGATGGATCTGAGGCTTTTCTTGTACCACATATTTTCCTATGTAACAAGAGTCTCTGCATTAATGGCAATTAAATATTCATTAACTAACTGTACTTGGTATGCAAGCCAGCGCAAAGCAAACTGCCTATTGTAGCAAAAAAGGAGGCAGGCGCATTCAAGAACCTGCAGTGGAAAACTTTAAAGGCTATATTAATGGACTTCCATTTAACAGCTTACTACAGAGTTTCAGCATTTTCAGATGACAGCAGTATGCCATTATAACTATGAATACAGCAATATTTTCCCAGCTGTATTTACAGCCTTTTGCAAACCACTGCTCAAAACCAGGTGTTTTGTCCTCTCCATATGGTACGTTCCCAGAAGAGTGTTACTGACTTTTTCTACTCAGGATATTCAGAGAGGCCCAAGGTATTTGGGAACCCAACTGTTGTTAAGAATCTCATGCCTTTCAGCACCTGTGAAATTCCCAGTCAAAGAAACAAGGGAATTTATCTTGACTTTTCAAATTCAGTTTTTGAGACAAAATAGTTCTTTGGAATTTGGGGTTTAAATTTTATGTCACGGTATGCTTATTTCATCACTGTGCCTAACCAACAACTTTTTGTTGGTATTTTGCTACCGATTATCCTCCTTTGTCCCAATACAAGAATGTGCTAGGAACATCATCCACATAGAAACCAAAGCTGGAACACTTTAACTGAACACTTTAACTTAGAAGTATGAACCTCTGCTCCTTCAGATTAAAAGACTTTGTCCATCAGCTCAGAGGAAGCAGCAAGTACACAAAGCTCTACAATGTGGTCCAGCTCTGGGGTATATAGAGCCACCCTTTATTACTGAGAGCTACTCTAGCATGACATTGTTGTATGTTAAGAACAGTTTCACTGGCTTCTCCACCTTTACCCCTTTTAATAACAGTGTTCTTCAGTATCCAGTAAATTCCAGGTGTATTTGACAATGAAATAATTTCCAAGGGTTAGAGAGGAAAACCAAATATTTGACATTTAAAAGCAAATAAAGAAAAATACCTCTCAACAGTGTTCCTGAGGAATAGTTTTGCATTCATCTTCGAAGAAGCCTTAACAGAGAATGAAAAAACATGGCCACAGTGTGATCCTATAAGATATACGACCTAGACAGACCACTCAAAATTTTCCCCTCGGAATTCACTTCTCACCTTAAACAACCTTGTTGAATGGTCACAGGCAAATGTGCGATCAGTCTCTCCCAGCAGCCTTGAGACAAATGGCATTATTCAGACTGCCCATTACATATGCCCAACTTTGGTGTTGTGACTTCTATGCCGTTTTAGTTCAAGGCCGCAATAAGCACTTTAGACTACCTAAAATTCAAGAAAAGCCTGACTCCTTACACCATCAATGGATAAGAGTAAACATAATGTCTACGTTGTATACCTATCACTGGCATTTGAATATAGCCCAAAGTGATATCCCAGGTAGGTCATAAGATTCTCAACCCGCGTAATTGGTATGAGTTTTAACTCTAGTATAAATGGGCATAACACCAAAGTCAAGGACAGATGAGCTGGATCAACTTACAGTTTAGCTGAATTTAGCCACATGCTTGAAAAGAAACTTCTGTCTTGTGCTAGAACCTTCTCAATTGACTGTTAAGAACTTAGTAACAATTCTCCGAGACATACAAAATCGATAACGATGATATTAGCTCCAAATATCTAAAAATCAGACTGCTGCACCAACTGAATTTTTGAAGACCTATTCAGGATTTACAGGGCCCAGTCCTGCAACTTCTGAAGTTTTTGAATGTTTTCACATTTCTCTGCTAGGAGAAAGATCAAGGTAAGGACTAAGTTTAAAGGATAAGTTTGAAACATTTTCAAGAAATTTCTTTGGAAACAAACAGAAGTTCCTAAAAGACTGCCTACTGAACATGTGCCTGAAAGACAAACTTACTTTTGCAAGAACTCAAAGCTGAATGAAAGCAATCCAAGGAATGGCAATATTCTGAGGAGACACTAAGGTTCAAGCCAATGAGATATTGTATAGGATTTGCATGGCAAGGTTTTGGTAGCAGGGGGGCTACATGGGTGGCTTCTGTGGGAAGCTGCTAGATGCTTCCCCAATGTCCGATACAGCCAATGCCAGCCGGCTCCAAGATGGACCCACCGCTGGCCAAGGCCCAGCCAATCAGCGATGATAGAATCATAGAATCATCTAGGTTGGAAAAGACCTTTAAGATCATCCAGTCCAACCATTAACCTACACTACCAAGCCCACTCTAGACTAATCAAGGGTAGACCAGACTAAACCATATCCCGAAGTGCCACATCTACCCGTTTTTTAAACGCCTCCAGGGATGGTGACTCCACCACCTCTCTGGGCAGCCTGTTCCAATGCCTGACCACCCTTTCCGTAAAGAAATTTTTCCTAATTTCCAGTCTAAACCTCCCCTGGCGCAGCTTAAGCCCATTTCCTCTTGTCCTATCGCTAGCTACTTGGGAGAAGAGACCAACACCCACCTCACTACAACCTCCTTTCAGGTAGTTGTAGAGAGCGATAAGGTCTCCCCTCAGCCTCCTCTTTTCCAGGCTAAACAACCCCAGTTCCCTCAGCCGCTCCTCATAAGACTTGTTCTCCAGACCCTTCACCAGCTTCGTTGCCCGCCTCTGAACACGCTCCAGCACCTCAATGTCTTTCTTGTAGTGAGGGGCCCACAACTGGACACAGTATTCCAGGTGCGGCCTCACCAGCGCCGAGTACAGGGGGACAATCACCTCCCTGCTCCTGCTGGCCACAGCATTCCTGATACAAGCCAGGATGCTGTTGGCCTTCTTGGCCACCTGGGCACACTGCTGGCTCATGTTCAGCCGGCTATCTACTAACACCCCCAGGTCCTTTTCGGCCAGGCAGCTTTCCAGCCACTCCTCCCCAAGCCTGTAGCGTTGCATGGGGTTGTTGTGACCGAAGTGCAGGACCCGGCACTTGGCCTTGTTGAACCTCATACAGTTGGCCACGGCCCATCGATCCAGTCTGTCCAGGTCTCTCTGCAGGGCCATCCTACCCTCGAGCAGATCGACACTCCCACCCAATTTGGTGTTGTCTGCAAACTTACTGAGGGTGCACTCGATCCCCTCATCCAGATCATTGATAAAGATATTGAACAAGACTGGCCCTAAAACAGAGCCCTGGGGAACACCGCTCGTGACCGGCCGCCAACTGGACTTAACACCATTTATCACTACTCTCTGGGCTCGGCCACCCAACCAGTTCTTTACCCAGCGAAGAGTATGCCTGTCTAAGCCGTGAGCTGCCAGCTTCCCGAGGAGGATATTATGCGAGACGGTGTCAAAAGCTTTGCTAAAGTCCAGGTAGATGACATCCACAGCCTTTCCATCATCTACCAGGCGGGTCACCAGGTCATAGAAGGAGATCAGGTTGGTCAAGCAGGACCTGCCTTTTGTGAACCCATGCTGGCTGGGCCTGATCCCCTGGTTGACCTGTACTTGCCTGTGGAGTTTGCTCAAGATGAACCTCTCCATAATCTTCCCCGGCACCGAGGTCAGGCTGACAGGCCTGTAGTTCCCCGGGTCCTCCTTCCGGCCCTTCTTGTAGATGGGCGTCACATTGGCAAGCCTCCAGTCATCAGGGACCTCCCCTGTTAACCAGGACTGTTGATAGATGATGGAAAGTGGCTTGGCAAGCTCCTCTGCCAGCTCCCTCAGTACTCTTGGGTGGATCCCATCCGGCCCCATAGACTTGTGAGTGTCCAGGTGGCATAGCAGGTCATTAACTGCTTCCTCCTGGACTATGAGGGCTCCATTCTGGTCCCTATCCCTATCCTCTTGCTCAAGGGCCTGAGTACCCTGGGGATGACCGGTCTGGCTGTTGAACACAGAGGCAAAGAAGGCGTTAAGTACTTCAGCCTTTTCCTTGTCCTCGGTGACAATGTTCCCCCCCACATCCAGCAAAGAATGGAGATCCTCCTTGGCTCTCCTTTTATTGCTAATGTACTTATAAAAGCATTTTTTATTGTCTTTTACAGCACTGGCCAGATTGAGTTCTAGCTGGGCTTTTGCCTTTCTAATTTCCTCCCTGCAGGACCTAACAAGATCCCTGTACTCCTCCTGAGCTGCCCGCCCCTTCTGCCAAAGGCGGTAGACTCTCCTTTTTTCCCTGAGTCCCCGCAAAAGCTCCCTATTCAGCCAGGCCGGTCGATTTCCCCTCCGGTTGGTCTTACGACACACGGGGACAGCCCGCTCCTGCGCCCTTAAGACTTCCTTCTTGAAGAGGGCCCAGCCTTCCTGGACCCCTTTGCCCTTCAGGACCGCCTCCCAAGGGACTTTCCCAACCAGGGTCCTGAAGAGGGCAAAGTCTGCCCTCCGGAAGTCCATGGTAATAGTTTTGGTGCCCCTCCGCTTAGCATCACCCAAAATTGAGAACTTTATCATGTCGTGGTCGCTAAGCCCGAGACGGCCTCCGACCTCGACATTTCCCACAAGCCCTTCTCTGTTGGTAAACAGCAGGTCAAGCGGGGCACCTCCCCTGGTAGGCTCGCTTACCAGCTGCATTAGAAAGTTATCCCCCACATGCTCTAGGAACTTCCAAGACTGCTGCCTCTCTGCTGTGTGGTATTTCCAGCAGATGTCTGGCAAGTTGAAGTCCCCCATGAGAACAAGGGCTAGTGATTGCGACACTTCTGCCAGCCGCTTATAGAATGCCTCATCTACCTCTACCTCCTGGTTGGGTGGTCTATAGCAGACTCCCAACAGGACATCCGCCTTTCCAGCCTTCCCCCTCATCCTTACCCATAAGCATTCCACCTTGTCATCACCACTGTCAAGCTCTATGCAGTCGAAACACTCCCTAACATACAGAGCCACCCCACCGCCTTTCCTACCCTGCCTATCCCTTCTGAAGAGCTTATAGCCCTCCAGTGCAGCACTCCAGTCATGAGAGTCGTCCCACCACGTTTCCGTGATGGCGACTATGTCATAGATGGTAGTGCCTCTGTGATAACACATTTAAGAAGGGGCAAAAAAACCAACCAGGGACACAAACTGCAGCTGGAGTGAGGAGTGAGAATATGTGAGAGGAACGACTTTGCAGGCACCAAGATCAGTGAAGAAGGAGAGGGAGGAGGTGCTCCAGGCACCGGAGCAGATATCCACCTGCAACCCGTGGAGGACCCCACGCTGGAGCAGGTGGATGTGCCCGAAGGAGGCTGTGACCCTGTGGGAAGCCTGCGCTGGAGCAGGCTCCTGGCAGGACCTGTGGACCCACGGAGAGTCGTCCCCTGAGGAGGAAGGAGTGGCAAAGACAATGTGTGATGAACTGACCGCAACCCCCATTCCCCGTCCCCCTGCGCTGCTTGGGGGGAGGAGGTAGAGAAATTGGGAGTGAAGTTGAGCCCAGGAAGAAGGGAGGGGTGGGGGGAAGGTGTTTTAAGATTTGGTTTGATATCTTATTACCCTACTCAGTTTTGATTGGTAATAAATTAAACTTATTTTCCCCAAGTCGAGTCTGTTTTGCCCGTGACGGTAATTGCTGAGTGATCTCCCTGTCCTCATCTCGATCCACAAGCTTTTTTGTTGTATTTCCTCTCCCCTGTCCAGTTGAGAAGGGGAGTGACAGAGCGGCTTCAGTGGGCACTTGGCATCCAGCCAGGGTCAAACCACCACAGATATCTACCACAGATCTCTCTGACAGTTGCTAATGTCTCTTGTAAGTCTTTATTCATATCAATAGAAGAAGCATGAAATGGCTCCAGACTGCAGCCCAGCTGGTGCTGGAAGTGGCACAGACTACATATACATCCTATCAGCCCTACATCTACTCCAGCCCAGCCCTACAATATGGGCTTACTCAAGCTGGTGACTCATACCACTTTGGAAGACAAAGATCAATAACAAATTCAGAGCTTTTCACCTCTTCTTCAGTAATCTGAATACTGCTAATTTCAAAAATCTATCAAAACTACTGTGTGCTGATGATTGTTTTGTGGCCTTCAGGTATGCTTTCAGGTTAGTTCCTACTATCCACCAGGCAGCTATACAAAGGTATTTAGGCACCTAGAGATACCTGAAGCCTCTTAATCAGATCTACAGTGTGAATTAGGAGTCTAATTTACTTAGGCAATTCTGAAATCCCATTTAGAGTCTAATGGCCCTTAAGCAACTAAATACCTTTGAAAATCTGCCTCCAGGTCACTTAAAGTATAAAGATTACAACAACGGATGACAGCAGTCAGTAGTCTCAAGGCAAAGGCTGCATGCCTTGTCAGAGGTGCAATTTGCCCTTTAATTCCAGAGATAAATCCCCTGGAAGAGGAATAAAGGACTTTCTAGAATATATATGGAGGAATCTGGGCAGCCATATTAGAATGACTGTTTGCTACTTACAGCAGGAAAAGATACTAGTTCTGCACTTTCAAAGGAGTATTCAATGGCATAAAAGCCTACTATTTCTAATTATAGCTAGTATTTTATATATATATATACACACACACCTCTTTTATAACATTTCCTCCAAGTTAAAAGATCACATCATATCAATTATTACCAGGGAGTATTCTGAACAAGCACCAAATGGTGTCTCAAACATAAAAAGACTCAAAATTATTTCTTTAGCATGGCATAATGCCAAATTAAAAATACAGTCAAACAAATATACTTTCCTTATCACCCTTTGGGGATCCATCCTAAGGGAAGCTGTCCTGCAAACAAATGCCCAGCTGCCATTCCCAGAGCAGCAAAGTTCTATACCATATCCTTACACCGGGCTTCTGGGGAACTGCCACAACATAGTCCCAAGGATAGAAGCTTAAACAAAGACTTTTGATTCTACTGCTGAACCAGCAGATCTTCTTCACCCAGCTATCACTGTGTTCTAACAAGAGAAATTAATGAGTTTCTGTAGGCTGAGATGTGAAAGCTGGAACCAGTGCCTACAATGGTTTAAAACGGCTTGGTTCTGTTAAAGGCAATGTTGATTAACACCAACAGGGGATGTAATTTTTTTAACGGAGCCTCTTCTAGGTGCAGAAGGGTTTCATTCCTCAGTAGCTAAACTGAGAACACAGTGATTTCAATATGTGGTTTTAAATAAAGTGTTTAAAAAAAGCAAAACCCCAGCCTGCACCTGAAAATTCCTGTCTTTTCCCTGAAATAATGCAGAGCAGAACTGCAGAACAGCATAGCTCCCTCATTAAATTGGCCAATGCAGATAAACACAAATGAAATTATGGCTCACTAAAAAATATCTTCTAGCTACTCACTAAAATAGCTTTGGGAGACTAGGTCCATACATGGAATAAAATGGCTTTCACTGCAGTCCTAAGCCAAACTCTGCTCTGGAATGACATTTTAGGTAATATAAACAGTTTAAAGGCAAGTGTTGAGCAGAGCAGCCTAGTTTTACACAATCGGTGCAACAAAACTGAGATTTATTCTGCGCTGAATCAAGGTCTTTATATTGTTTCTACTTAAAAAGGAAAAGTATCGAATGCAACAATTCCTACAAATTTATCTTTCACTACAAATACTTTCATAATCTATTTTCTATTTTACTAAACAACAGCAGGCCCAAGCAAAGTGGACAGAATTTTGGCCCTACTCATTTGAAAACAGGGCAAGCTTTGCGCTTTCTACTGTTCAAGCAACTTAACTGGTGGCAGAAGTCCTCTCACTGATTTTCCAATAAACTTTGTAACAATAGTTACATAAAGCCCTTGGAGTGCATGACTTGGATCAAACATGTTTTTCAAAACACCTGCTTGCATCCTTCAGCTTCAGAAATGCAGAATCTGTATTTAGAGATAAAAACCCTTTCAAGAACTCTGTAACGTTCAGAGCACCATGGGATGAGTCATTAACCCTCACGACTTCCTGGTGCACTACATACAGCAATTCTCATTTTATCTGGGAGCACAGGGGAGAAGCAAGAGAAAAAGTTTGATCAGCAGCACACAGCATAATGACAGACTGTAAATAATGCTTCCATCTTTAAGTTCTACTTCACAAGCTTTTCTGAATGTCTGAAAATAAAGTCTAATGAAACTGCTAGAAGAACTGTGTAGATTTACATAGAAACAGAAGGACCAAAATTAACTAATGGGAAGTGTTGTAAAGCCACCTGAAACACAGCCCTCAGTGGTGCCTGTTCCCTACACCCAACTCCCTTCTCCAGGACCCAGACATATCTTTCTCCTCACGGTGTCCTGGCGCAGCATCTTGTAGCTGAACACTCTACACCACAACATTTATCAAAGCATGTTTCAACTCATGTTACACGTGCAGGGGTGGATTTGGTGGGACAAATAGCATTCCTCCCCATTTCACACGTGAATTAATGAAGGTGTAACACGATGGCAGACATCAACAGGAATACGGGTTAGCGAGGAGTTCAAGGCAGCCCTGGCAAGCTGGGGAGATGCTATTCAGGCAGACCAACAGCGTGCAAATGAGATGCCTCACTGTGACTAACCATCGCTGCCTGCATTGCCTGCCGCTGCCTGTTCATGATCCATGAGGCAGAGGAATGAAGGAATTTGCCCAACATGGCAGTCAGACTCTGACAGAGCTGGTATCAGAACCAGACAGTGATTCAGAGCTCCTTTCCCTAAATGTTAGCTCAGTTGGTTAGAACATGGTGCTAATAACGCCAAGTTCACAGGTTCAATCCCTGCTCACTGCAGGGGGGTTGGGCTCGATGATCTCTCAAGGTCCCTTCCAACCCAAAGCATTCTATGATTCTATGTTAAACTACATGCTTTCTCTGTTACCACCTCTGAAATACACAGGACAGTACACCGTACAACACGTCATAGCGCACCAGAAGACGTCTGATAGGAAGTGTGGGGACACTTTATGCCAAAGCCCAGTACTTGCATGCATGTAAATGGTTAGCAGGATCTGTTCATCAATAACCTGCATCCCAGATGCATCAGAATAATGGCTAAGAGACTGAAAAGCCTGTCTGAAAAAGAAATCAGAACAAGAGTGACAAAAGAGAAAAATAAGCAGATGGTTATATGCTAAAACAGGATAGACAAGCATTTAGGAGAAATGGAATGCCTAAGTTTAGCCAGGACAATAGCAAAAAACAGCAAGAAATCGTTGCTAAATATTACTTTAGGCAAAATTTCAGAATAGCAGCAAACACACACAAGAACGTTCACAACAGCGAAGAATCACAGAGATGGGAATTTTGACTTTAAGTCTGTGGATGAGAAAACACAACTGTAATAGTTCAGAGGACAAATTTCATGCGGCACATTTGGAGAAAGAAATTGCAATCACAGGTCCTGGCCAGCCTGGGTCTGACACACATTTTATCATTATTGGAGAACTTTAATGGATTATTTTTGCTCCTCATAACAGCCATTCAGAGCACTACTTGCTGTTAGGACTTGCACTATAGCTCATTAGAGTTACAACAATGAGCTCTGATTCAAGATTTTTGTGGCATAAACGATTCTGGGCTTCAAATTGCAGAATTTGGCTATCTTAGAAGATGACCACCTTGAAACCAGGGCTACAGCTAAACATTCAGAAATCAGGAGATCTGGCTCTCTAACTCCACAATTTTGTTTTAATCATAAGGTTTTTCTTTGTCTTTCAGATAACCTCATAAATGATACATTTTGAATCTTTATTATATTTCATTTTTTCTTCTTTGGTTCAGAGATTTTAGAAATCACATTTTGATGCTTTCTGCTGAAAATTTCTTCTGTTGCTTTCCAGATAAATAATAATCCTGCACTAGGACACCTCAGTACTGTCATGCCAATAATTCTTCATTTTTCCTTTTCCAAGCAGGTTAAGAGGGAGGTTGGAAAGGAGAAAAAGACTATATTTTAATCATCTGAAGTACCTAATAAATCATTTTAAATGCCTGAAAACATCAGTAACTAATAAACTAATTTAAATCTGACCATCTGAGCCTGAGCCACTCAATTTTTATCTCAGTTTTAAAATAGCACATATATACAATCTTAAAGGATGCACAGAGAAGAGATTCTGGTTCAGACCTTACTAGTGAAAGAAGAGGAAGACAAAAAGGAATTCTGAGAGCATCCACATTGCTTAGATACTCTTTGGGGGGATGAATCAGCTGTAGATATACCCACATATGAAAGTCACAGAATTTTTTTGATGCCTTCCTCAATCATTCAACAATCTCTTACCACCACTGAGCTCTTTACTGCTGATCATGCTGCTGCTCTGGAGGGGAAATAAAAAGACCAGTGTCTAATGCTCTAGACAGAGACCATGACAATATATAAACAAAACGCTGAATTTAAATTCTAGTACAGTTAGACTGAAATGATGTCAAGTTCAGTGAACCAAGTGTAAAGGTCTTTATGATTACATTGGCATTTTTGTCTCAGTTGCAGGCATCAGCAGCTATATTGGATTATGTCACCTGAGAATTTCAATACAATCATACATTTCTAATGAAAAAACTGCACATGTGAGTAATACAGCTCCATATTACCTTAATTACATATTGCAATTACAATTACAGCAGTACTGCTACTGGGATGAAGTTATTGCAACTGAGCCTCTCCATACTGCATACTTTCATGGGAGCCTCACACAGTCTCACCTGAACTTGCACTAGAAAATCAGTGACAAAGACCAGAATGTGAACTCTGTCCTGATAGAAGGACAGTGCTTTCCTTGCCCTGAGTTGGCTCACCCAAAAGAAAGAACAAAATTTAATTTCTATGTAGAATACTGAGGTTCCTTGAAGCAGGAGCTAAAAATATGTGAAGGCATTCTCCCTCAGAGAAAATGGACAGCCACTGTACTCTATGGAAAATACACATTAGTGATCATTCCAGACTCACGATGATGTCCCTTAAGGCCAAGAAGGGCCAACTGAACTAAACCCACAGTGCTCTTCTGCTGTTCCTATGCTTCTTGACAAGAGGGAGCTGGAATTCCTGCCTATCTTGGAGTACCTAGAAAGAGAGCATGGCATAAGCAAGGACATTCTTTCTATTTACCAGCTTTGACAGCATCCCAGCAACACGGTACACGCCACAGGGCTTGCTTCAGAACACTGCTTTCCTTTTCAAATATTTTCCTTTCCTCTTAGCAGTAGAGATTTTACAGATAGGCATGCTGGTATGATGAATTTCACACAGAGAAGGCATTGCTGTCCTTTTCCATTAACTTTGCAAGGTTGTCTTATTCAATTTACTGTCAGCACACATCAGAACCATACACCTGAAAGGTTGCACTGGAGTAATCAAACGCAGCTCACAAACCACAAGCTCCATTTCCTAAAAGAAAGCAGCACCAATGTGGGGAAGAGCTGAGGCTGTAAAGATGGAGGATTCTCCTCTTGCATTTTGCATTCTCCTCAATGTTTTCTCATGGTTGCTCTCTCACTCATAGAGAAGCACCAAGAGACACGTTCTCCATGGTATTCATAAGCCACCTTACTGGACTAAAGCTGCGCAACCTTCTCAACTATGGAAACAACATGTGAGTTACCGGTGGCTGCACTGATGACACGGTACTTGTGTCATTTGCAGTTCCTCAGCGAGGACAGCAAGTACTTCTGCTCCAAAAGTACAAATCCCTAAGCAGGGAGATAATGCTTTCCAATACTCTCCAATAGCTACTCCAAAGGCAGCAAAGGACTTAGAATACACAGTTAAAACAGTTACCATTTATCCTGCAGAGCAATGAGTACATAGAGACAGAAATCATGCACAAACCAGCCCATTGCAAAGCACTAGTAGAATTCTTCATAATCCCAAACAACATCTAATGGGAAATGCTTTCAGATATATGAATTAGTTTAAGAAAAAAGATCTAAATTTTTATACCTCTCTTAAGCTTCTCAGGGAACCAAATCAATTAAATTGGCTAGCTACGTTCAGGCAATTGAAAAACATTTCCCAGAAGACATACATACATAGTCTTAACAAGATACGCAGAGTTACGTAAGAGAGAAGCAGGAATCTAGAGTTTGTTTTCTGTCTGGAACTGAAGGACAGGGTGTGACTTCATGACTTATCTTGTTTCCTCGGAGGGGAGAACAGCTCTGGTCTGTATTGCCAGACAAATTCTGCCTAGCAGCCTTCCCAGCCCTTCCCTCCACCTCAGCCCTGTGCATCTCCCTCACCCCCAGTCACACACTCACGTAAATGCTGTCCCTTTATCAAAGTCAGCTTTTATAAAGCAAGCCACAGTGGCACGATTAGGACCTGATAAAATGAGAAACAAAACACTCCTGCACAAAGAAATGGAATGATTCCCTGAAGCCAGAGTAATTACTAATCATCAACAGCGGCAAAAAAAAGGGTGTTTTCTGAACTCCTCCATGTTCAGTGGCACAGAAATTGCGAAGCTATCTACTGAGGGGAAAAAAGTTGCAACTTGCATTTTTCACTTACAGCAGACAGTGGCAGCCTGCCTAATTTCATACAAGAAGACTTGTTCAACATATTTAGTTAATATTTACTACCATAAATAATATCTTGCTTATCAGTCTAATTTACATAACATTGACTTCCATGGTAAAATACATAAAAGGGATCTTTCCAGTTCTGTGCCCTCTTTTTTTTAATTCCTAAAGGCCTGGAAACTGTTTAAAATAAGGAAGAGAAGTGTTTGGAACTTTTCTGCCACTTGTTCTTTTAATTTAAAATATCACTTTGTCATTTTCTGTGGTTTCCTTAGATGACTTAGATGCAGACTTGAAGCTCCTTCCGCCATCTATCTGAGCAAGCTGCTACATTCAGGGAAACAGCAACTTTTCTCCCAAATATTTATTCAGGTGTTCAAAAGCTTGGGGGTTTTTGTTTGTTTGTTTTAAACTGTTAAGCTATCTAAATAAAAATACCTCTTCCCTGGACAGTTAGTCAGCTTTCATTTTCATAATATCCTGGAGATAATTCTACCAGATCATCAATTATGCATACACTCTGGAAGAAATTTAAAAAAAAAAAAAGAAAAAAGAAAAAAAAAGAAAAAAAAGGAAACGAGACATGGTTTTCTCATATAGAAGAAAACCAGAGGTAGAAAACAGAGGAACTCTTTGGGCCTTTTTTATGTAGAACAGGAAGAAAAAAAAAATCCACAATAGATCACAAGTGTACTTTTTATCTTTTATAGATTACTTAATGATAGCTTGCATAAGTCCCCAGAAGGACATTAAATATTTCATTCATTTAGTTCATCCACTAAATATGGGGGAGGGTTACAGAAATTAAAAACCCACTGCTTGAGGACAACCATCTAGCAGGCAGTTAGCTGCTCTGCAATCATATCATATACATAATTTTTAGAATCAAAATTACATTTTCTTATGAAATATTAAAGTGGCAGGAAGGATATTTCATAAGATTGGCATAACAAACTAAATTTCTTTGGATTAAAAAACATTTTAAAATCTAGAAAGGTTTTTTAAGAGTAAGGAAGGAAATCAGTTGCTGCGTAAGTGTCCAGCTAACAGGAGTATGTGTGCTGAAATCTCTTGTTCCTTTGGCTAACTGTATTTGTTTTCTGTTTCCTTGTGCTCCTTTGCTTTTGTGCTTCCAGCTTTCCTAATTTGGGCATCCAAAAGTCAACTGAGGACTAGTCATGTAGATTCCTTCTATAGTAAATGGAGTTGGGATAACTCATTTTTTGGAGTAACCAGAGAAGGCTACAGCGAAATAAGAAACCCACACATTGTATCAATCTGCTGCTCCTTGTCCATGGCCTGTTCTTAAGATTGTCCTCTTATTCTGCTTGGAACAGCACAGAGCACAAGAGTCTCCTGGTCCAGACCTGGGGTTCCCAGACACGAGAGCCCAACTCCCAGCAGGACTATATTTTAATAGTCACAGTGAACTCTGTCTACAGCCCTTCTCTCAAAATAAGCCCACATCTGTGATACACGCTATGCTAGCAGCTGGCACAGCAAAAAAATAGTTAATTCTGCCATATCCACATCCCTGTTTGATTCTGAGTTGGCCCTTAAAAAAGAAAGCCAGATGCAAACCGATAGACCCAAATACCCTTTAAGTGACAGGCTGCTCATGCTTAATAATGCTAATAAAAATGGAGTGAACCTACATGAGTACTTTAGAAGGGTTGAAGCATGTAATTCACACCCAAGGATGTGAACGCTGTGTGCATACTGAGTGAACCAGCATCACCTGGTCTGAAATTCAGGAAACAGTAGCTCTTCTGTAGGAACCATTAGGGACCTTGGGAAGAGCTATGGGACTTGTTAACTTTATGTGATCTGTATGGTGAGTGTCTGGGGTATAAAATGACTTGGGGAAAGTGACAGTTCTTTTAATGGCCAGGGTATCCAGTGAATTATGTGTGGTTACTGAATTATTAGTGATTGAATAGCTGCTCCTCTATTACACCGTGTATCTGCCTCGGAGTCCCCCTGTGCTATCATTTTTCTGGGAGCATAAACAACAGTCTTCTGCCCTTGACCATGCCAGGACGCTTTTTGCATGTGTTCTCTGTTGCATACAACTACAGAAGAAATTTTTCTCACTTAGACTCAGATCCAGCCTCAGGTTAGGCTCCAAATACTTCAGCTATGCTTTTGGGTTCAGGTCTCAGCATCAGGCATCAGCACCATACCCAGCTGGGGTTACAATGCAGCTCTTCAAGCCAGTGGGTATTATAGCATGTAGCACATATCCAGAATGGCTTAATGGAAACAGAAGCCCTCAGTGGGAAATTATAGCTTTTACAGGAACATATGCTCCACAACCACTCAGTGGCTATAAAAGTGTTTATCTCAACATTTCACGGAGGGGAAAGCAAAATAGAATTGAAAGATAACATACACTGCTCCTGAAAATCTTGTGACTAGCAGACTTGCACAAAACACTGACCAAACAAAAGAAGATGTAGAAAGCTCCAGTATTTAGCATGGAAGCTTATGGTAATTAAGATGATAAAGTCAACTCCAGCAGTGATTTTTTTTCCCCCCACAAAGACAGTGTCTCACACATCTATTGTACTTTCCACTCATAATGACTGAAGGTCACTCCCATAAACCACATGCAGTGAAAGTTCCTGTACTCACTGCAGGGAACACAGACACTTCTGGGGTAGGTTACAACAGATGCCTGGAAATGTGCTTCTACAGCATATCCAGAATGAGGGGATTATCACCAGAGTCAATGTCTCTGTAAGCCTGCAAAGTGCCAGGCAGAGATGGTCAGACCTCTTGCTCACATTTTCTCTTATGAGTCCGCTTGCCGTGGATGGTATCACAATCAGCATATACCTAGCAGGACTGCGCTGCACTGAGCCATCGACATTGCTTCCTGCATCATTTATGTTTTCATGTAAATGCAAATATTAGATGTGGACAGAACATCCCTCTCCTGCCCAAAAATCACCTTGAGCACTAGCACAGATAAATCAAGTCCTTACTGTACAGTAGAAGGCAACCCTGACCGGCCAGCAAAAATCGTCCAGCCACATCACAGATGGGAGAGTGGAAGCATAAAAGAACGTTGTGTAATTTACCCGTCACCCTGCTCTATATCAGTAACGCAGAGCTGGAAATAGAAACCTCGCCTATTAGACACCACGTCAAGAGGCATGGCAGGTGCTTCTCAGAGCCCTGTTCCAAAGCATGTGTAAACTAGAACGTGGGCATACCATCACAGGGAGGCAAGGACGGGTGCTGAGACAGGCTCGGTTAAGCTTGCTGGTGAATGCTTTCCCCTGCATCTACCCTGTACGCAGTCAGCAGCTTGCAGGAGAAGAATTTTTATCATTCTGTGTGCACCTACGTGATGACAAGAGGAGGTAACGTAACAGTGACTCGCTTCTAACAGAGCCTTAATAATGAAAGGCAGTGATCCCAAGGCTCCTTGTTCAAGCAAAACAGTCTTCATTTCAGTGGAAACCTTCCCAAATACAAAATGAATTGCATTCTCAGACTTGGCTTTGGTCTACTAAGCCATTAGAAACAGAATTAATTAATTAATTCTTAATTAATACAAGGCCAGACCACAGTTTGGCAAGATGCCAAGTAAAGCAGACTTTTCACAGGATTAAGCTTTGTCTAAGAAGCTAACTGTCAACCAGAGACTAGTTCGGCACCAAGGAGTCACCTAAGATAAGGAGGTCTGTGACATCCAGCAGCTCAAGCAGCGAGGATTTCTTGTCACTCATTGCTATGAGGTAGAGGCTCTGGGGTGTCCTTGTACTCGGGAATCACGAAGGACTTCTGTTGCCAGGTGACTGAATTCTTGTCTTAGCGGATGTGCCAGAGAAGCAGCATGATATTTCTGAAGGTCATGAGTCTGTATAAAATTATTATGGTTGATTTTTTTTTTTTAAATTCAACAGCTAGATTTCACTTGAAAAAAATTCACTGAATTGATTTATATGAGTGTATAAGCTGGATGGGTTCCAGTTGCTGAGCAGTGAGCCGCTATCCACTAACAGTGATTCTGCTTTAGTTCATGTAGCAGGGAATATACTAGAGCACATGGGTCTTAATTAAAGCCTGTAATCAGCCTAAAATTCCTACAGACTTCTCCCATCTTCATCACAAAGGTGGGAGATCTGGTGGCCTAGTACCGCTACAGTACTGCAAAATACTAGTAGAGGGATAAAACCTATGACAGACAGGCATGAAATCCTTTACCATAAAATTTTAGTCTTCCTGTAAAAGAAAAGAAACTATCTATGTAGAAACATCCATCATATCTCTTGGCCAAGGGCTTATAAGCTTTTATAAGAGAACAAGGGCATATCATGAATTAGTCACAGGATTTCACAGGGCTGAACTACAAGCCTTTATGAATACCAGGCTCTGTAAATTAGATTATATTAAAAAAACAAACAAACAAAAAAAAAAACCCACCACCAAAACACAACACAGTAGTTCACCTAAGAAGGGAGCAGGACAATGTTTGACAAAAAAGAGGAGAAATTCACATGTAATAAAAAAAGAAAACCCACCCAGTTCCAGTGACAATCAAAAAGTAAATTAAAATGTTCATGTAAACACGTTAAGACTGGGGAAATTGCCAACAGTTCTGTTTTGTGAGGGAGAGGTGGAGATGCCCACATTGTCTTCCCTTACTGGACTGTGAACTGGTAATATCCTAGGCCCTCTCCAGAGCTCCTCTATCAACTCTCTTTGAGGAGTCTGTACAAGCCTTAGACCACCAGGAAACACCGAACTGCTTGCCACTGGACCTTCCCTGCGGGCTGGCCTCTGAAAGTTGCCAACGTCATCTCTTCACAGCAGGGAATCTGCAGCAGTGGGGAGAATCACAGGGCAAACTGCATGGTGTTCAACAGGATCTTCTGGCATGCTGTGAATCATGCCAACTGCGGTACAGCAGTAAGGGGCTATTCCATCCATTCAGCCTAAAGCGTTGCTCAAAAGTAACAACAAACTACAATGCCATTGCAGTATTTCCACATTCTCACTAACTCTCTATTAATTCCAGGCCAACTCATTTAAATTTAAAAACCAAAAGGGAGAAATTATTTAACATCCTGTCCTGACAACTCAGCCCAAAACCCTTCTGGATGAATCTAGTTCACTGAAGCCAACAAGATTGTTTCCATCATCTCCAATAAGGTTGGATCAGAACTTGGGTCCCTTGCAGGGCTGGAACACAGCTAATAGTTGCAGTCTGATGAAGCGTGAGTCACAAAATACCACAGCTCACACTGTGTCTGAGCTCTAGCGAGTGCAGTGTCAGCAGCAGAACATTTGTTTGGGTCAACACAATGAGCGCAAGTCTGACACTGTGGTGTCAGTAGGCACAAATACGCACATCTGAGTGCGCTCACTGCTTGTTTGTTCTAGTAAAAAACAAAGCAAGACAGCAAGAAAGAACAAAAGTGAAGGCTGTGAGATGGCAAAGGGTTGTTGTCCTCTCTCTAATGAGGCCTCACAACATAGCAGATGATTCTCCAGAGTCCATCTCCCAACCTTACAAACGCACACATTAGGACATTAATACTATAACCTCCCCTCCAAGGGAGGAGATGGAGGAGACGAGGGGACGTTGAGGTGCTTCTACTGCTGCCAGCAATCTGATTGCAAAACAAGAGACTTGGGTTCTTTTTTCTCAAAATTCCACCCAAAGAGAAACAGCCATACAAAATGTGTAGCTTGAGGAAAAAGACTGACTGGCAGGAGTGCCATAAGTTAAAGCCAGCTGCAGGGAGAAGGAACGCCTCTGCCTCATTCATTTCCTGCACTGAACAGAGTGATTTTATGTGGAACATCTGACTACTAAGTCCATCCCACTTTCCACTCTTCAGAGCTAAATAACAGGATTCCCTTCTGTCCCTCCATGGCTTCCAACCCAAGAATCTCCAGCTAATTTACTTGCTTGATAAACCCTTTCTCTTAGAGTTCTTACTGTTTGGTTTCAGCACCAAGATACAGAGCAGCATTTTTATAGAAGATCACAATCATCATGTAAAGAGACGTGCATCACATTTTTCTGCTAATTAGAAATAAAACATGAGCAACATGATTTAAGTCTAATAATCACTCATTCGGTATCATAAGCACAAAGATCGATGGCCAGTCATTTGCCCCATTCATATCCATTTGTAATACAATAGGGCGCAGTGACCCAGGAATTGTAATAGGAAACAATCTTTGCGGGCTTTGTTTCATTTGTCTAATTATAAATAATTTTTAAGGAAAAAAGCAGAGCCTTGTGATTAAAATATTGATACTGTTTTCAGAACAGTGTTCCAGAGACCACCTAGCAACCTGAAGCGATAAATTATACATATTTTAAGACCACTTTTATTAAAAACTTACTGTTAATAAGTATACGCAGGCTTGAGAATCTGTTCTATCATGAGTATCAGTCTTAGAGTCAGTAAGATAGGCATCTCTCTGTGAAGATGTTAAGTTTCTTTTCTTTTTAAGTACTCTCAGGCATTTTTATCTATGGATAATATATCTCATGACTGAATGAGCAGTGTATTATTTATGGAAGTCTTTACAGAGGAAGTATCACAAAACTATGTGGACTGCTATGAAAGAGAGGTTAGAAAGTCTGTGGGTTTTCTACTGCTAGCTTTGTCTCATACCGATCTGAGACAGGAGAGGACTCACTACCAAATATGCAAACTGTCCAGTGATGCCAGATCACAGGCCAAAGCTGAGCTACAAAGCCAAGGAAAGGAAAAGGTGGCAGCCCAGCAGGCCCCAACTCATTCCTCACGCAAGAGCCTATGACAACAGCACTACACCCCATTGCCTCTCCATCCTCATCCTAGCCTTCCCACTCCCAGTGTTCTCACTTACGGAGCCCAACAGCGTGCTGGGTCAATGCTGTCTCTGGCATATTTGCACAAGACCTATTGTTATGAGGACTTCGATCTTAGCTGGTGTCAGTGCTGTTTGAATCCAAGCAATAATATAGAGCCTGTTGCAAAAAAGGTCAAGAACACCTAACAATTATGATAATGTTTGTATTATAGCACTGCCATATGTGTAACTAAGCACCACTTTTAGGAGAACCACAACACAACCTGTACAGGTACTCGAAACATCTAGATGTTAGAACTGCAAGCAAAGACCGTACAAGTATTTTGTTGATGTGCTCAAAGTGCTAAATTCATAACCAAGTATCTTCAGTGTCTGAGGAAACATGATTTCCAGGTTTGGAATCTGATTCTATGGTTGCTCATACATTTGTATAGTTGGGTGTAAAGACTCCTAGCTCACAGATATGCTAAGGATGGTGCCTAGTAATATGGCCAGGTAAGACACAAAGTATGAATTCTTCATGAATGTGTGTCTACCCTAGTCTTACAGTACCATGCTACCCTTGCTTGGTACTTTCTCACCTTCTAGAAAGTAAACTTTCTGCCATACAGATTTGCACTTATTGTACATTCATACATCTTGCACAAGGGCAGCACAAATTTGCTGGACATATAAATGTACAACATATCTCAAAAAAAAAAAAAAAATTCTTTGGTACTTACCCAACAAAACAGATTCAGAGAGCTACTGTAGAGAAAGCAAGAAAAAACTGGAGCAAAGATACAGTGAGGAAACAAATATTTACACAATCTTTGTTCTTTTTTAATCTTTTTTAGGAAGCCATATAAGTTCTTAGTATATATTGTCATTAGTTCTTCCTCTGCTGTTGTAAACTCTTAGAAGAAGAAAAGTATCAATAGGTAAGATAAAAAGATAAAAAATAAAAAGGTGTAAAATATTTAGTGGGTTCTTTTAATAATTAATCAGCCTAAGAGCTTTCAGTCTAGCTGTACTGACAGCACAGCCAAACCTTTCAAGAGAAGAAACAAAACTAAATATCTAGTCACCTATTAAAATGTGTTATCAGAGTGCTATTTCTAGCCCTTCGAATGTCACACTGCATCAGGAGAAACTGCGATACCTAGTAATTTTTTTCCTGAAGTTGTAACTCTGGGGCATATATAGCTTTTAACTGGCATCCAACATGTTTGTTATGTGATATATTCTTTCCCAATTTTGCAGACTTGTGCCCTACAGGTTTCTCAGAAGATTTCTTCGCAAGACACATGTTATACTGTTACAGGGTGCTAAGCAGTAATTCATTGCAATTTTCTTTGCAACACAAGACTTGACTGGTAACTCTAAGATGATATACAGAATACTATGTGCAGTATCTCTCACACTACATGATGAAGGGGACTCCACTGTAATTAACACAAAGATCTTCTCTAAGACTTCTGGAGACAGAGGCTGTATCCTCATAGTTGTCTAGAGCAGTGAATCCACTTACTTCCTGGAAGGAACCTCAGGACGGGCGTTCGGTGACCTTCTTGGTATTCCCAGAGAAAAGCTTAGACATAGCCAGCCCTGGTGAGGAGATCTTACACAGTACAGCTTTTAGTCATGCCATCTACCCTTGCAGCAATTCGGGGGCGGGGGGGGGCAAGATGAAGTGGGCATCATTTGAAAATACCCCACAGTCTCACATTACCTGGTGCAAGGACTTGTAGCATTTTTATGCAGCCTGAACTCATGCTCAATTCAGACTCTTTGCAAGGGACAGCATGATGTCAAACCCCAGGTGCTGGTGCATTACCCAGCATCTAGGACCTGGGTCATCCTCCAAGGCATAGTGTAGACACTGACAGATCACATTTGTCTTCCTGGCTCTTTTTCCCCATACCAAGCACTGGCTCAGCTGCCTCCTATCATGACCATACAAATCTCAGCTCTGAGTTAAGCAAAAGACTGCCAACCACACTTCAATATCCACCAAGTGTTTGTGGAGCTCAGTGCTGCATGACTGGCTACTCTCTCACTACAGCTTACGTTTAGTGACTGGCTTATCCCCAAAACACAACAATGGCTTTCCATGAGGATGAGAGGTACTCCATGTGCAAATAAATTTCACCCAAGTTTTCGGAGAAGTAACCATTTGTAAAAGCAACACGTTATCCCATAAAGTTCTACCAAATTAGCCAATCAAAGGGAGTTACAAGTACCACCACTGCAAAGGCATGTCTTATTTGAACAACCACTTGCAAATAGTTTTTCACAGTAGTTAGAGAGCTCAGACAGAGCACACCACAACAAAGAACATGGAGAATAGGAAACAGACCTAGTACAATCTAGTATTATCCCTTGCTTAAATAACACCAATGATAAATTGATAAATACCTATAAATTCACCTAGGCTGGGAGAGTTTTGTAAATACATCATTATCTACCATAAATGCTGTATAAACTCTCAGATTAATTGATCTGAACATTTTTAAGATAATGACAGCTATAACTCCACATTATATCCAGTAAGAGTCTGTTCCAAAGCTGGGCTCGTTGCTTTTTTTTAGCTCTTCTAAACTGGGCTTGAGCTAAGTGAGGGCTAACAACACTACCTTACATGTCATTACTGCTATTGACGTAGCTGGGCAAACTTCCAAGTGCACAGTCCCTAAATCTGGCCTTTCTCTCTTAGGGTCTCACATGACTAACTGGGCCTGTTTGACTCAGAAGAACCATGCCTATGATTACAAAAGGCATTTGACTCTGAGGACCATTAAGCTTGGCCTTCCTGCAAGGGCACCACTGATGTCTCTTCTAACAGCAATGCTGCAGGCCCTGGAAAGTGGGCTGAAACTCAGAAAATTCATAATAATAACTGAACAACTGCTACTTTTGACCTTTACATGCTAGGATCAATGCAGACATAGAAACAAAGAAAAATGGACTTATATTCTGTTACCAGCCGTCCTTTCCACACAGTTGTCTTCATCCTAGTTGTGTTCATTCTGCTCTAGGAAAAATATAACTTCTGCTTCTTATGTGAATGAGTATTGCAGTGTTTATTCAAAACCAGAATAGCCTTATGGTCTTGGGGTGGATTTCATTCATATTATGTAAATAATGGATTCTTTGAAAGACCAGAATAGTTATAAATCAAACCTGTAGGCAAACTTCGTTTTCATGCATGCTGCTGTTTCCTGTTTTCCCATTTTGATGGAGGCACTGAAAACCCCCAGCCGTTACAGCACTGAATAATTTTCTCTTGGTTCTCAGGATAAGAGGAAGTGGAATTATTTCAGAAATCTTCTTAACAAAGAATAATTTTAGCAACAGTTTGCTTTCTAAGATAAGGCCACTCACTTCAAAGTTTTTATTGTTTATGAAGACGGCAAACATCAATAAACTGTTACAAGATTGGCTACGGATATAAAACATAATTTCTTGTAGAAATTGCTTCACCTCTCCACATCTCATTTCCTTCAGCTGTAAAATGATGGCAGAGTTGCCTGCCTATGCTGGCATCTGTAGATAAGAAACAGATTTAGTGCTACGCTCTAATTCTGCTGCTAGAAGGACTTCACACAAGATATGGAACAAACTTCCCTAAAAATCAATCCAGATCATCTGGTCTTACTGTGAACGGGTAGGAACCCCAAACACCCAGGTTTGCATTGTACACATTAGACAGGTGTAAAAGTAAAGGAAGAGAGAGAGAGAGAGAGAGAGAGAGAGAATAAAATGCTGACTGACATACAGGCATCCACACACCCAAATTCAGATATGAAGTGCCTGATCTGAGCAGCACATCACAAACCAGTTTTTCTGCCTAATTATTCTCATCTAATACTATTTGTTTTTCTAAACACATTCCAACGAACAGCATCTATGATGCAGGGATGCAAAATTACTTAATCATGCTTCATGACATCTCAGTGAGACCATGAGAAGGCATATATAAAAGTATCATACCTTCTCGTATTTAAATAGCATTTCTCTCTGGGATGGCATGTAGTGTCTGTTTTAGCAACACTCAGCAACCACACACAACAAGGAGAATAACGCATAACTATATCTAGTTAGCAGAGTTATTACAGAGTGGCCGACCGTCACTATCCGAGCTGCAGGTTGGCATGGATCAATTTTCATGCAAAAAGAACTGTGGAGCGCTGAAGAACCCAAGCATGCATGGCATCAGCACGACATCTTCTTTGAAAGACACCTCCAGTAGCACGTTTGCCTTTACTGCCATGCTTGGATAAGCACTGTCTTAGCTGAGTGTGAAGACACGACATCATCACTTCCCAAACCCTCTCCTCTGATCCAAATACCAAGTCAGTCCAAAACCTGCTTATATTGTGGCTTTTAGAAGGGTCGCGGTATAGTCTGCACAGGAAGAGAGGCCGAAATCATACTGAAGTCAAAGGTCAGGTTCATAAATCCCTATTTAGATATACAGACTAAGTGCCAATCACCCAAGGAAAAGGAAAAAGTGAAGGGAAGCATCTGGGTATCCAGCATTGTTGAAAACCCAGGCTTTTGTTAGGCTCCTACTTCAGAAATCTTGAGCAGCAAGTAAAAGCCCTAGCATATTCTTTTACACAGTAAGAGCAAAGAATAAAACAACCTACCCGTGACTGAGAACTTCAAATGCCTGAATTAAAAACAATTTTCAAAGAACACTGAATATTATTCTTGCTGCCACTGCATTTCCCAATGCTGAATAAATCCAAAGCAAATATCTCACAAAAAAAAAAAAAAAGCTTCTCTGCTGAAAACTTCTTGTCCACTTTTAAAGGCACAAGCAGTTTCCATAATCCTATAGGTAGCCTCTGCTCCAACATAAATTACGCTAAGCAATGAAAGTGCTGACCCTGTCTTAACACTTGCACCACAAACAACACACACTGTACAACCTAATTCCATAATGCTCATTCACATATATAGCTCCACAGAAGTTAATGGGATTATGGAAGGGATTGAAGACTTCAGGATCAGACCAACAGAACCTCTCTGGCTCATTGCAAAGGTCTCATCAAAGGGAGAAAACATGATGACTGTTCATCCGTCTTAGGAGATGTAAGTCTTCGCTCAAAACAAAACAAACAAAAACATCAACAGCACTGCTTTGGTACCCCCATCTGCCCTGTTCTATAACAGACCAAAGTGGCATTTAGTGAAGTTAAGGACCAGAAAACTGAAAAAAACACCAAAGAAACACAGAGGAACAGATAATTAACCAGTGTAGCTCTCTGCTGCAGGATACCATTGAGACAAAGCATTCTGTAGTAGTTTCATCAATTAATTAGCACATTGTATACAGTAATACATCAGAATAAATATAAAGTGTGTGACCAACATCTGCTGCCATCTCTTAACAGTGACCCAACTGTCTCTGCACACATGCATGCGCCCCAGTACACATATGCAGAGCACATTCTTAAATATAGGACATGTAATTTGCACGAAGGTTTAACATTCCTGGTTCTTTCCCCCAGATTCAGCCTTTGCAAAAACAGTAAACTCGTAATTCAACATTTGCAGAGTGCTTCAAAGTTTCTGTGAGCTCTTCTTCCCCCCCACTCCAAGTATTCTCCCTCCCCTACAAACAGAAAACACAAGAAGAGACCTGTTTATCACATGACCTTCCTTTGGAAGAATCCCTACATTTGTACTCTCTGAATCTCTTATGTGTTGAAGAAAAAGGAAGCTGCAAATAATATTCACATAGAGCACACAATTCTTACCTTCCTGACTTCTAGGTTAGCCTTCTGGGCATGTGAAATTTAGTAGGCACTGTTTCTTTCTTCTTGTAGACAGCTTAGGCGGGAGCTTGTGTGTATGTTTATGTTTACAAAAAATCTGATGTATTCCAAATTAGGCACGCTTGCTGTGTTTTGACTGCCTAAATATCACTACTTCTATCTTTTTATGGCATTATCAATGACTATTTGCTTTACAGAACAGGATTCTCTTTAAAAATAACTACTCCTATTTAAAGATAGTAAGTATACTTACTGAACAACACAAGGGGA
This sequence comes from Pelecanus crispus, assembly GCF_030463565.1. Lineage (NCBI taxonomy): Eukaryota > Metazoa > Chordata > Aves > Pelecaniformes > Pelecanidae > Pelecanus > Pelecanus crispus. The sequence goes on from NC_134652.1 coordinate 23,923,053, forward strand.
GCGTAAAAGAAATGGGAGTCATTAGGGACGCTAATGGACACGTACGTATTTTCTGTATGTGTATATGTGCAGCAGAACCAACGTGGTCCAGCCTTTAGAAGTCAAGAGATACTAACTCTGCTAGTAACCTTGAGCAAGCTAAACCTCCCTTGCCTTCCCGTACCTTCTAGGTAGAGAAGCTGTCTGAGACAGATACTGTTTCTTTTTATGACATGGTAGCAACAAATACAAGAGAGAACAATCTTTCAGTAACATAATCCATAAAAATGAAATACTAATATACCAAATATTGCCCCAGAACAGCAGCAGTAACAGCAGTACCAGGCAGAATAAAGAAGCAGCAACTACAGGTAAGCAAACACGGATCTTTGGGTAGAAGAGTGAAGAACACATTCTGCTTAGAATAAATGCCACTAACTATCATGTGGGCTCCATTCTGACCCCCTTGATTTGACAGCCACGATGAATACCTATATGTGGCGGCGTAGCAACCATGGCACTGACACGAGCACAGGGCACTTACTGGTTAAAAAAAAAATCAAACATGGGTAACAGCAGGAGCACAGGCAGTTTCGCTGAAATGAAATCTGCACAGAAGGGCAGGCATGGCTTTTCTTCATTACCCTAATAGCCTAATAAATAAATAAGGGATAGTTGTGTCCATGGTAATCACGCTGGTGATTTTTTTTTTTTCCTTCCTTTCCAAGACACCTTAGGAGAGAAGTAGCCATACCAGGGCTGCAGAATCTGTTCTGTAAATAAAAAAACGCAACCTAAATGAAGCCCTTTCTGCGACAGGATTTAATTAAAACTACTATGAATTCTCAGGCATCTAAACCATCTACCTACCATTCATCAGGCACTGGTGATGCCGGAAGCTGCTGCCAATTATTTTTCCCTCCTGAATTTCTTATGAACATACTGTAAAAGGTATTTACACCTCTGCATGGAAGCACACAAAATACAAGTCCTCAGAAGGGACAGAGTGATCAGGACTAACCAGTAGCCTCTTCTCCACTTAAAGGCACAACGGTTTCATACCCTGCCATTCCCAGCTTCCGTTTTATCCAAACTACGGCAAGTGTGGGCTCCCTAAAGTCCAGTATTCTCAGCATGTCACACGCAGGGCAGCATCCATGCGCCGCTGACTCGGTAATTGCATTATGTGCAGCCGCTGATGAATGAACAACCGTAATGCATACATCCTGGGCTTAGCTCTCTCGGGACAAGGAGATGCAGGCTCCCCATACCAGATGCACTCAGTTCGCCGGGTCCGAAGGCACACAGAAAATGCCCGTGTGCATTCCCTCTCATTTTAAAAGCAACGTCGTATTCTGCTCCCCCTTCCCACTGACAGAAAAACAGCATTGCCATTTACAAGCACGAGGAACTCGTTCCCAAATCTACTTCTCTGCATCCGCAATCTGTTTTACCTGCCAATAACGAGGCTTGAATAAAGGCTTGCAAAAATCGTGGCGGAACACCGATCCCACCTCCAGCTATCAGGGGAGAGAGAGGCGCTAATAGCCCACAGCATAATGGCCCTTTAAAGAACACCTAGTCCTTATGGGTATAAATAAGCTCAAGAATAAAATGGAGCCAAGCGATTTTCACTGCGGGGGGGAGGCCCTGACCAGCTGCCGAAGCCCCGGCCGCTCCGGAAAGTTCAACGCGCAGACGAGCTTACCTTGGAGAGGCAGCGGCAGCGGCAGCTCCGCGCCCGCCGAGCCGGGAGCCGGGAGCCGGGACCCCGCCGCCCGCGCCGTGCAGCCGCCGCTCCCCCGCCAGGGGGCGGCCCCGCCCCGCCCCGCCCGCCGCGCGCAGCCACCCCCTCGGCGCCGGCGGGCAGCGAGCCCCGGCCGCGGCGCGGCGGAGAGCGGGGGAGGGCGAGGGCCCGCGCTTCCAAATCGCTGCGGGGGGGGACGGGGGACACCCCCAAAGCCAACCCTGAGGAAGGCGAGCGCGGAGCGGCGGCCGCCCGGCAGCCCCTCGCCCGACCTGTTGCGCGTGTCGGTCGCTGCGGGCTCCCGGGGGGGGCAGATGTGCTGAGGGCTGAGGGCTGGGAAAGGCGTTCGTCGGTGCCGACGGGGGCAAGGCTTAGCAAGCGGTAAACGAAGGGCTCTGCGGTGCAGCCATCGTGGTACTGAGCGCATGTAATGCAAATCACGGAAAAATACGGAGGAAGAGAGGAAGGAAGGGGGAAGAGGCGCCTCTGACTGGGAAACCACTGAAGGCTTCATCCGGCAAAAAAGACCAAGTAGAGGAGAGGGGAAATCCCTAACAAATCCTCATCTCATTCGCCCTGCGTTGCCTGCGATTAATACTACCGTTCAGGTTTCATTAATCCTTAGGGCACTGCTCCTGGATCAGCTTAGGCGCCCCGCAAAAGTGCGGGAAAGCCCGTCCATACTGGAGAGCACGTGCGCCAGACACGTAAAGGTACCAAGCCACGCTAGGCCTGACTCAGCCGCCTTTGTGTAAGGAGCAAACGCAGTGGACGTAGAGGGAATTTCATCCTTCTCGGGCTGTCATGACATCTCGTGGGTTTTTTCCTTCTTCAGAGGTTATAATTCTATTGTCTTTCTTTTTCACCTTCAAAGTTCTTATTGTCTTTCATATACTGACAGCCATAGGTATCTAATTTATTTGTCTTTACTTGAATACTACCCACGAATCAAAAATATCCCCAAATAATTCAAACCAATTGCCAAAATAAATGAATTACACCTCAATCTGTCGATTAGTTCGAGAAAAGATCAAACATATTTTGGCTCCAATTGCCAGAAGACGCAAAGGAAGTTTAGCACCAAACTTTGCTCCCTCTAAAAGCACACTAACCTCTCAAGGGCAGCTGGGAAAACCTCCTTCATTTCAGGGACGAATACATACAAAAGGCAGGCTAGCTGCCTTCCAGATGGGGACCGGAAGTTTGCGGCAATGATCCGGAGCAGCCCTCCGCTTCTTGCGGTCCCCAGGAGAGAGGAACGTGATTGTCATCTCAGAGCAGAATGGACAGCTGGGAAATCTCCAATCTGAAATCCAGCTTGGGCAGAAAATAAATGGTGTGGCAAGTCCTCTTGCCACACCTGTCTGTTTCTCTCTCATCTGATGGAGAGAAGGGGGATAAAATTTGCGGCATCCTGCCAAAACCATTGAACCCACTTAAGGCACAAAACCTCATAGTACCCAGACTGAATATCATCAAGAAGACAAAAAAAAGGTTGAGATTTTAATCACTGATATTCCCACCCCTCAAAAAAAAAACCTCCCTGCACTATAAGAATAGCAGTCTGTGAGAATAATTCAAAGCAAGGCCTGGGGATGACCTAGTAGCTGAAATGCTCCGTTTCAATTTAGAGACTTACTGAAGTACAAAATGTGTGCAAGTTTGTATATACACCTCCATGCAAAAGAGGCAGAGCCCCGGTAGGTAGACAGCCAGTTAATCATGGTAGCCTTGATTTCTCCTGACCTGTTCAGGGTCTGCAAGGGTAGTTTGCCTGTCTCTGCTCTTGAATCAGTGCTTCTAAGGACCAGCTCGAGTACCTTTAAGTAGACTGGGGACTTGCTAGTTTGTCCCTGGACCCAGGAATGTCAATCTGCCAACCTAGAATAGCTGTGCTGTTCCAGGCTCTCACGTGGGGAAGGCAGACAGGTGCTTAGCAGGACAGGTTCATCTATCAGGCAGATCCACCAGCAGCACAAAGCAAAGCTGGCTGTACCTTCTACTGCATTAGCACCTCTCAGTGCAAGAAGTCCTGGACCATAGTTTTATCTGCATTGTTAAAGTACCACTCCTGCTATCCTTAGAAAAATTATACAGTTCCTTATGGACTCTGTGCAGCACTACAAATGAGTTGAAGGGATCACAGGGAACGCACAAATGAAGGTCTTTTCTGCTTGCAACAGAGGAGTCAGGTCTGTTATGATATAAGCTTAGCATTGACATGGCCACTAAACTAGTCCTACCCACAGCAGCAGGCAACTCCAAAGTGTGAAGAAACTGGTTTTAAGTGAAAGCATACTTACACATATGACCCAATTTTCAAAACCTGTTGAGCTTTTCTGAACATCCACCTAAGTAAGAGCAGATATCTTTCAAAAAATGCTCAAAAACCAAGCCTGCACCATTTAGCTCATACAGATAAAAAGCCCTATCAAACCATACTCTGCCTATCTGCGAGAAGCCAGCATTTCCTCTGTAACAGGAGAGGGCTTTGTACCTTACTGGTGTCAGCAGGTGACTTTACAGATGCCCATCTGCTAAACATTTTGTAAATAGCAAACATTTGTCTCCTGAAATGCCCCATCTTCCTGCTCTGCTCAAAAGCAGGAAGCCTGCCTTCCTGCTTGTGCCCCTGCTGTATCAAAAAAAGGCACGTAATTGACTGTTACGTTACTAGCACCAAGCTAGTAACGTAACGTAACAGCCAGTCTAAGATGACACATGAACATGAGAGCATGAACACAAGTATGTAGCAATCATTTTGTTAGGAAGCGAACTCAGCCCTTCCTGCGAGGAGCTATGTTACCAGAGGGAGCAAATCTTTCATCACAAAGTTACTGGTTTGAATCCGATGCAGAAGCAGCTCAGGCTGAATGTATTCCCCACTGCGACTGCATCCTCAGCAAACTGCCCCAGAGAGCAAGGACTGAACTCTGTTTTTCCCTTGAATGGTGTCTCTCGAGGACAAGTACAAGGAGGAAGCTAACACTGCTGATACCTCAGGTGGAGGCCTGTGAACAACTGTCTAATAGCCTTCACAGTAATATCAATTGACAGGCATCCCTCTCTTTAAAGGGTTTGTCCTGTGTGCAAATACAAAGACTGCACCACACTTACAACCCTGAGATATTACCCAGGTGCTTTGGAATTTTAATGCTAATCTAAATACCCTTCCTGAAACAAGATAAATGTAATGGCTAAACAACTGGTATGAGAAAACAGAGATAAACAGATTACAGGGCAACACAGACAAAAAGCACTCAAAAATATATCAGAATCCTTCTTACTAGGAAGACTTTGGCTACACCACACATTTGCTCCCCCCCCTGCTTTCCACTGAAATTTTGAACTGTGAGTTTTAAAAAAAAAGTGAACCTTCACTAGACAGCTAGCATTTGAGTCCACATGCTGGTTCCGGGAGTTGTGATACTTCCCTTGAACTTTTTCTGTGCTCCCACAAACCATGTAACTTGGTAGATTCTTAATGACAAATGTTCATATGTAATAAATATATAGGCACAAATACTCCTAACTTACTGAAGTTTGTGGGACTTCACGTCCCCCTGTGTGAGCTGGCACGGGAACTGGATGGGACAGAGCTTGCTAGCAGCATTCTGGCAGTGATGTGAGAGGAAGAGAAATCCCTGCCTGACTCAAACCCACATAAACTTTCCACAGCACTAAAGCAACACCATCTTTTTATTTGTAAAATAAAGACATTTTTAAAATAAAATCTGTGACACCACTGGTCCCAAACACTGCCATTTCCATAGCCATAGTCTAAGCAAAAGTGCACTTCAGGGGTGAACTACCCCACTTCATAAGACAGCAGCTTAGACAAGCAAATCAAGTGATGTAACTCAGGTCAGCCTCTCAGGGTCACAGCCTCAGTGCAGGTATACTGATTCCAGGCCCCTCTTCTGGGCTCCCACCATTCACCATCACACTATTTAAACCAGACACAAAGTCATGCTGATTCTGTGAAGGCATCCAGACAGAGCAACTGCAACATTTTCCAAAGGCAAAATCATAGACTGTAGTGAAAGGGAAATTGTATTGACTTTTTGCGTTGCTAACAAGGGATTTGCAAGCACACAGGCTATGTTTGTTCAACCAGAGTTGAAAAGAAAACCAGAATCATATGAAACATCCCCTTAATCCGTGAACCCAGTGAACAGGATGGCCCCGGCTATTGTGTCAGTACATACAGCTTGGGGTCCTTAATCCTTCAAATTATTGGCATGGTGCACTTGTTCTGTGACAGCTCTTTCAGATCTTTTCCCATCTCTATTGTTTTGTTTTCTGCTTGAGTAAATAGTAGGGCAAAAGTGAGACACATTTGTTTCTGCTGTCAGGATGAATGGCCTGGATCTTCACCGCCCTGCTTTTTCTGTCGACATTGTATCTTGGCTAATGCACATGGGATACCATCAAGGAAAGAGTCGTCTCCCATTTAGTCTTGTATGAAAAGTGCAGAGTGGAAATGATGGCATGAAGTACAAAGCTGTCAAGGATGAGGGCCAAAAATACAGGAAAAAAATTAAAAGCCAGAATCCACCTTATTTACGTCACAGACCACCATTCATATCCATGGTGAGTAAATGCAAAGTGAACAAATCGCCTCCATTTTACCAATGGAGAAACTGAGGCAGAGAGTGGCAATATGACTGTGGTCACCCCACAAACCAGTGTCAGAGCAGAGAAGAAATCCCAAGCTTTTTTAGTCCTAATTTCATCATGTATCCACTAGGCAGCATTGCCTTGTTTTTGCATCAGAATCATTACAAATTACTAAACCAGGATTATGGATTTATACCACCTTTGCACAGACAAACAAGGGAAGCAGAGAAACTACACTGTGGAAGGCTAGTTTGAACAGCTCAGGGATTTTGTGTCAGTCAACCTTGCCTGTGGTAAATGCTGCTGCCTCCCAGCTGATATGGGAGGGGTCAAGACAGCATTGTCTTCTGGAAGTCCTCTAGAAAAAAAGATTTGCACTCCTTCAATGAGCAGCCTTTATTTGTCCTCAAAAGACTCTGAGTTACTTGTAAATCGTTTTTGCCTCTTAATTAGGGCAAAGAGAGTCCCACTACCTTTATTCTTCATAACGTAAATGGAATCGCTGTAAAGAACTATGATTCTTGTTGGTATTGATAGTAAAAAGGGAAGAAAGCAGCATTTGTGCTTGCTCCAGAGCCTCGCTGGAGAGATAAGACAAAGATAACCTTGGCATCTGTTATTATATTCCGAATCCCAGGAGGAATGAGGGCTCTGAATGATGGTTTAACACTTCTCTTGCTGGGAACTATGTAAAGGCAACAAGCAGGCTCTGCAAACCAAGACAGTTTTCTTCTGAGCAGAGATAAAGTTTGACTTTTCTTTCTCTGTCTTCCACCATCACAGCCTATTCCTTCTCTCTGTCTGGTAGACAGGGTGCTATGGAGGAGGATGTATAGACGTAATCATTCAGAGACCTGGCTCTGTTTCCAGCTTTGCCACTACTGCATGCAGCCCTGTACAAAACACTGTTCCACTCTATCACAGTGCCCATATTTCCAGCCCCTTCAAGTCAAGAAGTGTCATATCAGTGTCCACAGACATGTTCGCTGTCCCTAATGCAGACAGTCAAGAAAGTTTTTATTTGTCTGAGTCTATTGCAGACCATATATGCAAGAAACCCATGTTTCCTCAAAGGGAGCGTCTTGCTGCGCGGTTGTGACATGGTGTGTGGGCATATGTTTCTGCCTGGACTAATTAATCATTAAACCATTTCAGCAACCAATTGTTCTTTGGCAGGCTATGCAGGGTCATTCCTATCTGTTAATATATACACACCCATATACATAGGTACACACAGAGAACATAAAGCCATCTTTGTTATTTAAACACAGCTCATCATTTTAACAAGTAATGTTGCATTCCCTGATAAGATACAGATAATGCCTAGAGTAAGGTTTTTCATACAAATAGTAATAATTTATGAACCTGAAATGCTTTCCATAACTGCATTATAATGGCTACTTCAACTTTTTATTGTGAAGAATAGTTCTGACAGCAGACTAGAATGTTTATGAGCAAATAATAATAATAACAACAACAACATTAAAGGGGTATGAACAGAGTCCAAGTGTATTTCAGGTTTTGGTTTGAGCAATTCCAAACATATTTTTACTTTCACTGATACGTTGTCATCTCTAATCAGAATTCATAGTGACATCCCATTCTAAAGAGGGATCAGATCTGACCTAGGGAACAACAAGCTTTATCAGCAGGGAGACTTTTCTCATCTCTCTCTACAGGTAGCAAAATACCTAGCTGGAAACTTAAGCCGGCACAATGCATAAAGTGTGCCAGATCTCAAAAGTGAGGAAAATGCTAAGCAATCGATAAAACTATGCAATGTCCATGACTATCTGTAAAAATATCTTCCTCGGATTGGCTGCCTTTCCTGTGATCCCCCTTTCCAAGATTTGGTATTACTCCTACCTTAAAAGAGCAGAAATAGTCTGTGGCTCAGGACAATTCCTTCCCTTCCATTCCTGGAAGAATTGAGAGGGTTCTTCTGCCCATTCTTGCCCCATCCACCCTGGGAAAGGAGAGTGAAGAAATGAAAAAACTTTAAAAACCTGTAGGAGAAGGTGAGCTGTGTTGTTGGGGGCAGATTTTAAAAGTGAAATTGCTGAAAGAATTTAGGTTTAGAGACAGATTTAACTGTTTACATGGCCAAATGTAAGAGCAGAAGTACAGGTGATGATAGATTTTTTTCCCTTCATTCAGAACTATTTAAGGCTCATTGCTCTGGATGCTTCTGTAGCCTAATTTTTAATTTTAAATGAAAATTGAACTAAACAGATCTGGAAAAGTTTTGATATTTCTTTTAGGATTTCTGCCGCCTTTGCATTTCTTTATACCTGTTTCTAACCAAAAGATAGGTAAAGAAACAACCCGAGAGATGTGCTGAATCTAAACATCTTTGGAAATTAATAAAGCAAAAGAATCTAAGCTTGTAACACTTTAGACCAAGGCCCATCACCAAATCTCTGGCCTGTGGATTCTTACTCAGCACCACTAGCAGACAGATTTATTTCTCAGTATTTTCACTTGTAAAACTGAAGGCTTGAAAGCAATTTGGGAGAGTAACAAAGCACTTACTCTCTGCTGGGATTTAATTTTCTTTCTGTCTGTATTTCTGTCAACCACGAAGGAATCTTTATCTATCCCCAGCAAGCCTAAAACCTTTGCAGTGTGAAGGAACTGAGCACAGCAACATTAAACAAACAGACAAAAACAACACCAGAAACAAAGCTAAGGCTGAGGAAAAAAATAGCGTTAGAAAAATCCGATTCTTTCATCTCTACTTCATCATGGGGATTTAAGCTTATACAGAACGTTATATCTACGTTCAGCTCTATCTTTCATAAAGAATCATAATAAATAGTGGTAAATTTAACACTCAAATTTTGAAATAAAATTTCAATTTCTTCATCATCATCTCACTTTCCATTAAAGGCTCTAAAGGCATTTTGGGAGCATCACTGAACTAATTTTCACAGTCCAGCTATTGCACAAACAGATTTTTTTTCAAATTTCTTTTTCATCAAAGCATAAAGTAATATGGTGTGAGTACTCCCCCTCTCCACCTTAAAATTTAAGCTAAACTAACCTGGAAAGGTTCACTCAAAAACCCAACTGAAAACATCCTCTAGGGGACTCGTTTAGAGCTGCAGAGTCCTCCATTCCCAAGCTCCCCAAATACTCCATTTCCCACTAGGGCAGACTCTTATCCTAATGGCTGGACATTTAACGTGAAACCTGTGTAATGCCAGAGACAGAGTAAAGTAGTAACTCCAGGTATTTGTCCTTTGACTAATCTACTTGAGCTGGGAATGTTAACTCCTCATGAGTCCCAGCCTGTCATGGGTAGCCTGCTTTCAGTACCCAATTTAGTTCCAGGCCTTTGTATTCTTCATGTCAGATTTAAGTGTAATGCCTTGTTGACTCATCCCCTTTTCATTTCCATTTCCAAAACTATCAATGTAATCCACACTCTGAAAATCAGGATTTTCTAGTCTTCTAAGTAGCCACCATCCCACTGAGGTAACTTAAGTGCTGTTCACAAACCTGAGACATGGACTTGCTTCCCACCAGCTGATCTACCAAGTGGCTTAAGCAAAGACACCAGTATTAAAGTCCTAGGACAGAGCACACATCTTGCTCTGCCACCCCTTTGACAGGTTGTTTAATTCCAATTAAGGGGCAAAAAGGAAAACTGGGGGCAGTACTGTTTTAAAAGTTATCACAACTAGTCGACCAAAACTCTTGAGTCCTCACATTTGTTCTGCTACACAGTTTGTCTGTCTCAGTCTGAGGCTTAAAACAGATGAGTGAGAAGTAAGCTGTGTATATGGAATCCCTAATGTTCTGAAGTGTTTAGATAATATCAAGTCATTGTGCCAGCATTTGTTTGAATTAAACATATACAAATTACAGAGAATTACTGAAAGACATACCCTGAGTCACTGGGCTTTCACTGTTACTTGTTTACTGAATAAACTGTTCCACTCTGGGAGTGTCAGTGCTTTATATTGTAAACACAAAGGATCAAAGAGACACATCTTTATGACATATACCTTATAAGCTTATAAAAATACTTCTGCTATTTAATTTGGGATACCCTTAATGACCAAGCTGGGAGTCGACCTTCCTCTGTAGCTTTCAAAGCCGTTTCAGATGGAAAGCAAAGCTCATTATTTCTGAGATTCAGAAAATTAAATGACTGGCACACAGCTAGCACCAAGCCATGGATCTGGGACAGAAATCCCGCTGTTCTGATTCCCAGTCTGAGGTCCTGTGCACCAAACACTCCATCACGGGACACAGACTGCAAGGTGTAATCCTTTCTCTTAGCACAAATGAAGACATTTTTTGTATTCCAGAATAGAAATCTGTCCTTTCATACCTATGAAATACCCTGAAAACTCCCTTCATTATCTCCAAGCCATTCAAATAATCACAGTTTTATTTTGCAATCCCAGCACTTCCATTAGTTGCTAAACTAGTGCTTTCCTTTGGGATTGCACAGTATTTTAGGAAACCTATCTGTTTATCAATAGAAACCATATCTATGACAAATGAATCAATAAATGTTTAAAACAGGTAATATGGTGCAGCTGAAGGAGGGAGATACAGAGCTTCCACCTAAGGATTACGAATATGAAACCCCACTGGGTTAAATAGTGACATAGATTGCTACTACTGGGGTATTTCAGTGGTGTGTTTGGAATATTGTCTTTGTGCTCAGACTGTTTCAAGACCATTCCTAACAAATAAGCAGCTTCTTTATTTAGCTGGCGCCTTGCTTGACTGACCCTGATGGGATGGACAAAGGAAAAGAGACCGAGTATCGTTTAGCACACACACTCCAGAAGTGATGAGAGCATAACAACATTGGGGACTACTGGGCAAAGCCTGGGGGTACTGATTTAGAAGCTGGACTACAATGATGAATCTCCTGTGCCAAGTCAGTCTGATTGCCATTTTTACCCAGAAGCTTGGGGACAGATTTTTGTCCTCTGCATATTAACTAAGGGAATATATGCAAATGTAACAAGCATTAAAACCATTAATCATACAGCTTGACTTAATAAATATATTCAGATATGCCATCAGGACCACTCTTGCTTTACTGGCTGTAGCAACCATTTTAAGAATGTTGCCACGTGCCATTTTATCGCACTGTGTACAAGGAGTGTACTCTATTTTTTTCTTCCACAAGAAATTTACTGTGATTGATATAAGGACACATTCACTAGCAATTTTGATAGTCAGACACAGTCATAGCCCAAGGTATGGACAAATATAAGCCTGCCAGGTACATTCTTGTTTGAAAACTCATGTACGTACGTATGTATGTACATATGTATATTCTTGTTCCCATGCCACACAACACATCATGTGAAAATCGTTATACTTTGTGAACATCATCTTCTGGTGACGCTTGAAGCTACACAGATTAAAGAAATTGCTCTGCCTTCTGCCAAGCATTTAATTTGCCTGAACATTAGCCGTTATGATAAACAGATTGTAATGAATGTGGTCTTGGAAAATTTAATTCATTTCTCCGTTATTTCATTGCAGCTTGAGTCTGTAAAAGGTGCTCGGTGGCTATGGAAAATTAACTGCATATCATAAAGAAAGACTATCACTAGCTTCCTAGTGCTTCAGAAAAATAAAAAGACACACATCCCTTCATGAGTTGGGTACATCAAGAGAGTCATCCCATACCTTCACTGACTAGGCAAATATAGTCTTTGGCAGGAGGACAACAGTGCAATAGAGACTACTGCAGTAGAATCAGAAAGAGGTCATATGGTATACGGTTTGCAGAAAATGTCAGATGTTAACTTAATTTGAATGCACTTTTGATGTTAATAGAAATTACTAGACTAGATGGTAATGGTCTAGAGAAAGACGTTTTAAAAGGACTATTGTCAATGACACAAACCCTGCTACGCTGGGTTTTATGAGATTAACCTTCAAAGGTTCATAGAAGAAAATGCGATGCAAAAGGATCACCTTGGCAAAAGGAATGGTGATCCGATGGCCTCTCTGGAGAGTAACTTTCAACCTCAAGGTACAACTCCTGCCACTGATGCCAGCATTTTTGATGGAGCAATATTTGTGAACTGGTTGAAACCTGATGCTAGCAACACACTTAATGATTATGCTCTGAAATGTTTTGTCATACCTTTGAGTCACAGCAGCAAGATTGTAGGCTGAGCTGTCTGTGCTGCCAAAAGTCTCAAGGCTCAGACTAGAAGCAGGAAAGGAGAGGGAGTCAAATGGTTTTCCAAACCTCTAGCACCAAGCAAGCAACAGGCCTGGCCCGACACATTATGCGAGCTACGTGCTGAACAGGGCCTGATGGGTTTATACACATGATATTGGCACCTGAGTTTCCTTCACCCACAGAACATGGATGGATTGAGAGCACACTGAGAAAGGCCTCTCCAAAAGTAAGTGTTTGGCAACACTGAATTGCACTTCCCGGGGGCCCCAATGGGGCACGTAAAGCATGCACTGAAGATTGGGAAAGACTTTGTTGCTTCCTTATTCATTTTCTGTTGCACACTTCTGTAAATTTATTTTTACAGCATTTCTAAATGTTTATAAATCTGTGTATATTCCTGAAACACAACAATGTCTTCTTACGCATACACCAATCTGGGTTACTACTATTAGGAAAGAGAAAGAAAAGTCAACTTATCATTATATAGCAAAATTGTATTGGTGACATGCACACAACATGTTAATTCTAGTCTTTTTACACAAACTTAATCCACTACAATTCATTGCTTTAGCTTTTAGAAACCCTTAGACAGGAATATAAGCATACGAAAGTAAAAAGTAACAGGATGTGTTAACAGGATAAATAGTCAATACCAGGAAAACACCAGGACTCAAATTTTAGGCAAGCTACCACTGGCACCATGGAAACTTCAGATTTTAATGTCTTTACTAGCTGACATCCTAAAACTGTCACAAACTTCAGGCTTCATCATGAAACCCAGAACTTTTCGCAAGTTCTAGGCTTTTTCTTCATTGTGCTTAGACAGAATAATTATAGGAGGGGCCTATAAAAATCCAGTGTCACTTTGAATCTTGCTAAACTCTTGGCCTCAATGACATTCATCAACAGTAAGTTTCACTCCTTAATTACATGCTGTGTGAAAAAAATATTTCCTTTATTACTACATCATCACATTTATTTGTGTTATGTTGTTTTTCTATCTTTGCTGCAGCAGCCAGACACATTACAAACCTAGAAGAACCATGCAATTAAGCAACTTGGATGTTGGAACCGACTGAACAGCTCAAAGCAGCACATTATTTATACACACCCTGGAACGTGCAAATAGATTTATATCACCTATGTGAAGCATATTTTATTTAAAGAACAATAGACCAAATCCCTGTCTTGTGAAACTCCAATTAAACTGATGAGGTTAACCTCAAGCTGGATACTTATTAAAATACATTCCTAGGGATGTATTGTCAACAGAGATCTGACCTGATCTCCCTTTAAAATAAATCACACTGTAATCAGTTTCTGTGCAAAAACAAAAGTCAGTGTTCCCCCCCCCCCCCCCCGACTGAAAAAAGCTGCTCCGTATTAAATTAATGGGCCCCTTTGACTTCTCAGCCATCAGAGGTTGTGTCTGTGTGGGTGGTCTGTTCACTCTGTGAAGTACGACCAGCAACTCATGTGTGTCTGCCACATTTGCTCAACAGCCATGAGTGGCTCAGAGTATCGGCTGCAAAGTGAGGCACACATGGCAGTGATTAATGGGGGCTGGGGCTTGAGAAGTAAATGAACTGCCCAAGTCGTGGGGGGAGCTTTGCAAGGGCCACAGAATGGAGGAGAACAAAGCATCCCTCGAGTTTGATAATACATTCACAACTAACTGTGAGAGTAAATTAAGAGATAGTGCCTACTCTTAGAAGCAAGAGAAAACAAATTAGACAAGCACATTATGACCAGGATTTATAATGCAATAAAAATGAAGAATGTAATATCTGGAAAGATCATAATAAAAGCATCAGCTTCCTGGCAGTTCTCAAACTGGCAGCAGGGCTACTAGAGAGAGCTTCAAACAGCAGTTGATAAAGAAATAAGGGAAGAGTAAGAAAAATAGTATCCCTTATGTTAACCTATAGAGTTCCGTGATGTTATTTTGCAGATTGCATCTTTCACCTACAAGTATCTACGCATTGTATGCAAGGTATACGTACAAGAACACAGAGCTGTGCACAGAAATATGTGCTGTGATATGAAGTAGGATTGAGGCTTATCTTTGTGTTAATACTTCAGAACTGGCCCTTTCTCCAGGGTTAGACTGGCGAGCTCTGAAGTTGCTCAAGATGCCAGCAGCCTTATGAGGAAAATATAGGACAAAAGAATATATTAGCCTAGGCCAAAAGGCTGGGGAGCAGCAGTCTTCAAGTTGTCTTGACCATGGCCTTTTTCCTCCTGTCATGCCCCTTTTCCATTTATTGGCAAGTGTTATGTTTATCTGTGTGTATGGGTGGGGGAAAAGATGAGTTTTCACATCTGCTGAGTTTGCTTGCCACACCACTAGCAGTGCAGTGCAGCCCAGCCCTATGGCTCTGCCATCCCACCCAGCCACCTCAGTCTGCAGAAAAAAGATGGGAACTGGAAAGCAGCAATCAGTCCTATGGCCTTTACTCCAGGGACCATTAAGTGCTGCTGACCAGTCTCTGGGCTCCCTCAAAACAGAAGGAAATGTTCTTGAAATATCTCTCCTTTCTTGTGTCTGATTAGACTAAGTACAAAACACAGGGTAATTTCCTGTTGATTTAACGATTTTCTCTGGGATGGGGACACAAGGCACCATTCAGTCACTCATCTTGTCCAATGCACAGATGGGTCTCAGGAGAGATGGAATCATAAACCTTTCTGAAGCAGGCTGCCTTGTTAAGGAGCAAAACTACAACTAACCTGAAACAAGCAAGCAAGCAAGCTTTCACACAACTTGGGTTTCCACTTTTTTTTCTGCCTGAAAATCTCTATAGATCACAGCAACATGTATGAGTAATATATATTACAGGTAAGCTTCTCAATACATCACAGCCTACACCTCTTCACTGTCTCTGCTAGTGGCTGTGACAAGAAGGATGAGGCTATCCAGTCCCAGAGTTTGAGGCATTCAGTTCTGGAGTCTGAGTGCATTTCATCCACCTTGTGCAGCTTTCCTAATGCTTAGCTGAGAAGGAGGCTTTGATTCATGTGGCCATGTGCCTCGGTCAATTCAGATAGGGAAGATGATAGGATATTATAAAAAAAAAAAGTCAAAGAAAATGGCAGAAGTAATACCCGCTTTCTAATTTTTTTTTCTACTAACATTTGCAATTACCTGTATGTTTTTAGCTCTTTGGCTTCTTCAACATATTCAAACAGTTATGGTAGTCAATGGTATTTCATTCATTTACCAGTTTTTGAGGTAAAAAGCAAAAGCTGTTCCTTTTCCAATTAGAGATTAGAGGATTACAAGGATGTCGTGAGGCTATACAGGGAGAAAATTAGTAGGGCCAAAGCCCAGCTAGAACTTAATCTGGCTACTGCCATAAAAGACAATAAAAAATATTTCTATAAATACATTGGCAACAGAAGGAGGGCTAAGGAGAATCTCCATCCTTTATTGGTTGTGGGGGGAAACATAGGGACAAAGGATGAGGGAAAGGCTGAGGTACTTAACGCCTTCTTTGCCTCTGCCTTTAATAGTAAGAGCAGTTGTTCTCTGGGTACCCAGCCCCCTGAGCTGGAAGACAGGGATAGGGAGCAGAATGAAGCCCCCATAATCCAAGGGGAAATGGTTAGCGACCTGCTACACCACTTAGACACACACAAGTCTCTGAGGCTGGATGGGATCCCCCCAAGGGTACTGAGGGAGCTGGCAGAAGTGCTCACCAAGCCACTTTCAAACATTTATCAGCAGTCCTGGTTAACCAGGGAGGTCCCAGTTGACTGGAGGTTGGCAAATGTGACGTCCGTCTACAGGAAGGGCTGGAAGGAGGATCCAGGGAACTACAGGCCTCTTCTCCCAAGTAACAAGTGATAGGACAAGAGGAAACAGCCTCAAGTTACCCCAGGGGGGGTTCAGATTGGAAATTAGGAGAAATTTCTTCATCGAAAGGGTTGTCAAGCATTAGAATAGGCTGCCCAGGGAAGTGTTGAGTGACCATCCCTGGAGGTATTTAAAAGGCGTGTAGATGTGTTGCTTAGGGACATGGTTTAGTGGTGGACTTGGCAGTGTTAGGTTAACAGTTGGACTCGATGATCTTAAGGGTCTTTTCCAACCTAAACAGTTCTATGATTCTGTGATTATTCATTGCTTCTCAGTCAGAATAGGACTGCAGTCATGCTAGTGAAATACAGTCTAGTGAAGGACCACTCTGAAATTGTAACTAATAGAGAACAGTGCCGCACGGGGGTCCTATTTTCATTAGTTTGAGTACTGCCTCCTTCTCTGTGTAACAACATTGCTTTCATACTGACTGAAATGGCTCAGGGGGGCAGTGCCCAGATATAAACGTGGGACAGGGTATTCTTAGAGAAGAGATTCCCCAGGCTGAGACACATCAGTCTCCCTAGTTATCAGCAGAACAGATGCACATTGGCTTCTGGGGCACAGTGCAGGTTTGGTCTAATTTGACAAGTGAGTGGTCTGAGTGACAGAGAAAAGAAGTGGGAAGCTCTGGGTGACAGGGCAAAAAGCACTGTCAGAAGCTGAAGCCCAGTGGAAATAGTTGTATTTACTTACTGACTTGTCCATTGTACAGAGCTCTGGAGGGGTAATTTTAAAAACTCACACACATTATTTCTGAAAGAATTATCCCATTAAAGCATGAATTAGTACTACCAGATATCTCTCATCCAAGTACCACCTGCATTGCATTTATTAGTTAAATCTGAGTATGATGCTACAGAAATAATGTCTTAATGCATAGGACAATAGATAGAACAGCAGTATATACTACATACTTGTTTATATACTCTCAGGTCACTGCTAGGGTGATAAAACACTCATACGCTGCTCTGTGGTTCTGTGACAAGAGCAGAGCTCCTTTAGTGAATTATGTTATTGTATTAATTCATTCCAGGTCCAGCAGTTAGCCAGCACAGCTACAGTTCCATTTTGATGTTCTGAGGTTTGCACATGTAATAAATCACGCTGGCAGCACGGGGATGTATGAGCAATTCCTCATACACTTATACAAATTCATATACCTATCAAAGGCTGTCTTGTTTCGCAGTTCACTTCAGACACCACCTGCAAAAGCTTGCTAAGTTTCACAATCCGACATGTTCATTGGGTCAATTTATGCAACAAGAAAGATTCAGCAAGACCAAAGATTCACAGGACCTTTTGGAGAAATGCTTAACATGGAGACTCTTATTGTTACCTCTTTGTTTGCCCTTTACAGCCCCAACCACAGTCAGTACACTCATGTACTGAAATCAGTTACAGTAATCTATGCATCTTGACTGTCCCCACATTTTAAGGCATTCACCATGTCCCAATTACACCGGCATGGCAGTTTCAAGCAAGCAGAAGAACCAAACACATATTCAGCAAACTGGTACATAGAAGAAAGAAATTCCTCCTGGGCCAGAGTTATGCTGAACAAAAGGGACAGGACAGGATTTTCAGAGAAGCTCAAGGCACTGGATACCCAAATCCCAGTAAAAATTGGCTAAGTGACTTAGTCTTCTTTAAAAATACTAGCTGTAATTATTCAAAGAACACATCAGTTAATACATTTGGATGTCATTACTCTGATTTATAAAAATAGGAGCCTAAATCAGGCTCCTGAACCCATACTGAGGCATTGAAGTAAGCGTCCTGGTTTGCAAAAGTGCTGAATACCAGCCACTCCTACTGACTCACCAAATGTGCTCAGCACCTTGCTAGCAAATCAGGCTCAAAACAAAGGTATTAATCAGCCAAGTCTCAAACCAAAAACAGTTCATCAGGGGAAGCAAGGAATGGAGAAAAATTAAGACTACAGGGAAGAGCAAAGAGATTGTTCTGCAAAGGCAGCTTTAGATTGTTCCAGGAGATTTTCCTTCAGAAGTTTGACATTATTAATGCATGTAACATAAAACAGTTCCACAAACAGAAGCTCTTTGCTTGAGTCTGCTCTGAAAACAATAACACCAGTTTCATAATATGCACACGGCATCCCCAGAGATTTGCACTAAATCATGTTGACAAGAAAATCAAGACAGAAACCATGCAGAAGAGCTCTAGAAAATAAATCAAAAAGGCTAGGCTGATTCTGCAGCACAACTCTGTGCATAAATAAGCCGGCTTTCTCCAAAGTCATCTCAGATTGCTGCTATGGCATATGAAAATGTAGAAAGGCAGGATAGGGGCAATGTAGAGATTATGTGTCATCTATGGCTATGAAAAAGAAATAATCTTTACTTAACAGCTTGGGAATTCTGTCCTAACTATGTCAGCACTACTATTGCTTCAGTGATGGCAGGATCGGGCCCCTGTTGTTGAATACAGCATGTTCCTCTAAAATGTTTGAACTACCACTAAATTAATTTTATGCTTAATAGACACAGGTTTTCCCAAACAATGTATTTCTGATTTATATAACAAATTTTCTTTACACAGATTTAATGTGCTTCCCACTTACTTATTTTCCTATCTTGCCCTAATATAGTTTTATAAAAGGGTAAATGTTTGGCCCCTTTCCAGAGACACATGGCAGCCATAAAGCTTTCCTAATGTGTCCCTTGAGAAGTCTCTGGGACAGAGGAGTCCCACATGGGACAGATTTACCAGAAAAATCTCTGTCACACCATGCCCTGTTCTCAGCCACCAGTGCTGGGGGTTTAGCCATATGAAAGAGGATATGTCCCAAAAATGTCAAAGCTCTGGTGCACCATGAGAGCTGTGAAAGACAAGAAAATTCAGAAAAGCTTCAAGGTTATCCTGAGTTAGTTGGAGGCTTGTCTAGCTTTGAAGTTTTTGAGTGATTTAAGTCACCAAAGTCCTTCCAGTCTTTGGCTGGATCAGTGATTCTGGCCTACATATTTTGGTAGATATATCCTCCTCTGTAATTATATTTGATACAATCTTGTTTTGACAAATATGCACTCCAAACATACAATTATTTCTCAACATATTTTTCACAAAACTCTACATCTACTTTGCACCTTATATTCGTTATTTTAGGCAGTTCCCACCCCGGACTCTTTGCACTCCATGTTCCCAAGACAAGAAATCGAGTGACTAAGGGAAAAATATGTGAAAGAAGGTGGCATGAATAACAATGAAGATGGGTGTGCTCACATAAATCAGCAGTCACCATGGTCACAGATGGCCTCCAGCTTCAAGACTGCCAGGTGACAGTGATTTGTAGGCAGTGCAGCAAAGACAGGCCTTCAAGAGGCTTTTGGAGGACAGTTAGGGGGTAGTTGAAGTTTGGCAGAGGAGTTCCTCCCATTTACAAGAGGAGGTACCTGAGTGGAAAAATACAGGCAAATAAGAAGATAAATATTGGTGGAATAAAGCAGAGGCACAAGTAATCAGGTATTGTATTAAATAGTGGATGAAGTATTAGCAATGACAAAGAAACTGCTCCTTTCACTTTGCTGTTAAGTACCAAAGCTGGTATTTTTTCTAATGAAACATGATTTTTGGTTTGGTTTTAAGTGTCCAGCTTATATTACCTTAACAAGCTTGGGGTTTTTTTTTCCTCTTGGAGAAATAATGAACACCCACGTTCTGAAAATAGTAAGAACTTTCACTGGAAGAGTGGTGAAAGAACGAGTATATTTGTATATTGTTAAGAAACAAGATACATGGGAAATCAATCTTATACAACAGAATTTAATACTTTGTATCCCTGCTTAAACTCATAGTGTCTTTCACTAATACCATATTTGGGTAGTTCTTACTGAATCCTAGCTATCAGTTATGCTACTAGTAAAATCCTTTGGGGCAAATTTTGTAGGCAAAGGTAATATCTCTTCCTAAATTAACTGATACAGTTGAGAAAAAACAGATGAGCTTCTGGTGATGTCTGCTTCCCAAGTCTTTGACAGAAACACTCCATCATTCCCAGTGGATTTGCCTTCTCTGACCCTCTGACACAAACCTTTGAATATGCCATTTAACTGACTAGTAATATAACTATAGAGAATAATACAGTCTTGGGTGAGACATGGACATGTTCAGACTAACTTTACTACTGTATCAAATTTGTTCTTGCCGGGAGCTGTTCACTGAACAAGTCTGTTCCTAAGGTCCTACTGCCTGAGGAGCCTAAATCTGATCTTCCCAATAAGCATCATTCTAGGGCAAATTTGCAAGCCTGGCTCCCAGCCTATTTAGGTCCTGACAGAGATCATGCATTGCATTTGCATCTGGAAGTGAGCAAGAGAAGGGAGCACTTCCAAAGACCATTCAAGTATTATTGAAGATCTAGCAAACCATTACTCAATTTCTCTGTATATCAGCAGAGAAGGCGGGGAGTGGGGGGGAAACTATTCATTTATTTCCTTAGATTTCTAGGAAGGCAAAGAGAAATTTCACACTTCCTTAGTGCCATGTATTGAGGGCAAGTATCCAAGCAAAAAACATTAGTTTTAGGAGCTACTCGCTGGCTCGTTGACTTGTCTTAGTATTACACTAATCTACAGAACTAGTTCTGTCTTTGCAAGGCAAAGATTCTGCTTCTGGGCATATAGCTGACTTCAGAAAGTGACTGTTTAGAGACTTGAGTGGATTGTTACAGTTCAAAGAGAAACTTCAAACAAGCTCACCAAGCTTGAAATATATACACTGTACACCATTACCTAGGAAAAAAAAAAATCCAACACAAACAACAAACTCAATCAAAGAAGAGAAAGATTAGTGACCATTAGTGACTTGGTAAGAAGGACTCTTTCACCAGCAGGTATCTGGTGGTGTTACTTAATGACTAACCCTAACCTCAGCACTTTTAATGTGTCAGGTGAGCTATAGATTGTTGTATTGGTCTGTTGCAAGTGGGAGGAGGCAGGAGCTCCGCAGAAGGGTGCCAAACCACAGGCTGCTCTCGCATATTCAGTGGACAGAGCAGGAAGGTGGGGGAATGCAGTAGGTCCCTGTTCCACTTGGTGTGTCCAAACTGATGCTGAGCACTTCACATATGCTGTGCAAGGTTCAAACACAAGCTGGAACAAGGCCAAAACTTCTCATGCAATCCATGTATCCATGGAGTAAATCTAAACATTAGCTACTATTTTGAGTTTGTGTCAGACAGGAGTTTGGACTTGGTTAATACTTTTTCCAGTTGTAGACAAAATCCAGGAATCATTTGGGATCAAGTTTCTCTTACTGGGACCAAAAAGCAGCTAAAGTCACAGTTCATAAGGTCTACAAAATCCTGATCCAAATCTTGCCAAAAGCTTACAAAATTCAGATGCCACTTTCTTGGTCTATCCCTGACAGAGGAGAAGAAACTAAAGCCATCTAAAACAACATGAAGTCTTGGCAAACCAGTTTGGTTACTTCATTAAAAGGTCAGGACATAGCTGTGGAGTGTGTGTTTATCCAAAGCTGCTAGGCCATGAAAAGGTAGGGCTGTCACTAGCAGAACTACATTTAGTGGGAGGTGTTATGCAGCATAATGACAGTATCATTTATGTCCTATTTAATGTTTCTAACAACAGATCAGACTACACTAATAATTCATATTTCTGCTCTCTCCTATTCTGTTAATGCTTATTAGTAAATCAGAAAATTATGATTCATTTTTAAAGTATTTCTGCTTTATTTCCTAAAATGCATATTTTTAAACCAAATTAACTGTACATTACCATATTTATACACTACAATTATTATCCAATGGAAATTTAAATTAAATGGAATTGTCCACTAACAAAATAATTATATATGAAGATAACTTTTAACTCTTTTGAATTTGAATGCTAAGTGTACTCTACCTTCTGGCTCAGTAAGTTTGTCTTTCCCTGCATCCAAATTAGTATCCCAAATTATGTATCAGTAGCCCAAAAGCAAATCAAAATTATTCAGTCTCCTCTTTTCCATGAATGATGCTGTTTCTGTAAAGACATGAAAATTATCTTGGCTGGAGCGTGCAAAGGTGCTGGGACAGTTAATGTGGTTTTGGTCAACTTCGATAACACTAGCTGGAGTGCTGGTGTATATTCTTCTTTTTGTCAACTTGTTAAGTTTAACGTACCCAAAAGTGCTGTGAGCTGAATGCTATGCTATTTAACAGTGTTTGTGAACATGCTACAGTAGAACTGAAGTCTCCCAGCTTCAGCATTTTCTTATCAAAGTCTGAAACATGTGCCTTGGCCTCATCTTCTATACCAAACAGTGTGAACCAATGGCCTAGAACAGAAATAACCATGTCTAGTGGAGCACTGGAACACTGTTAAGGAAACTGGGTGGAATGGATGTTTTCCTTCAAAGCCCTGCAAGCCACAGTCTTGGTTTACTTGTTTAAGAGAAGCTGCTGCCATTTCCGTTTGACAGAATGTCTTGTTTTCCTGTGTCATATTACCCTTTTTCCCTTATTACTTGAACTGCTGCTACATGGGAAACACTGATTAAAGGACTTTATTGGGGTGGAAATAAGGGAATACTGGGGTTCTATTGGGACCCTGTGTAGTCAGTACTTGTGCAGTGATCAGAATAACCACAAGATTTTTGGAGCCTGGGGGTACATACACTATTTGCTCTCATCTGCTCCAGTGAGGAACGATCCTGCGGGTCCTCAGGGTCTGAAAGTGTAAGTCCATCTATCTTCCCTGCCCCCGTTTCTCAGTAGTCATAGTTTTCATGAACCTAAGTAATAATGTCCTCAAGAATCCCAAGAGAAAAGTTCAAGCAGTGAATGCTCGCTTTTTGTTCCCTATAGTAGAAACAGCCATACAATTGCTAAATAATGGATAGCGTCTTAATTGCTTTTATATAAATGACATGTTCTGACTCTTTTCTTTCATCTTTCTTTTTTCCTGTTTCCTTCTATACCAAAAGGTATGCTTGCTTTCCTCCACTGCCTGGTCTCCTTAGATTGGCTTTTTCACAGTGCTTCTCTACATAACAGCACTTCCTTTACTCTGACAGAAACAATTTTCTATCTACCTGCAGACTCACCTAAATTAAATAGTCTTGCTCTCTGCTCTGTGTGATTATTATTTCTGTAGAAATGAGATCTATGCAATATAGTTGCATTCGCATTTCTGGCAAACATTTCTACGTACTCTTGCAATTGCATCAAGGCATCTGTGAAGCACTCAGCACAGAGGGATGGCTTTGCCACTTGCCAAGAGGTTTTTCTTTTTTACATCAATAGGTCTTTTTGCTTTAGAGGGAGAAGGTAATAAGTTTCACACAGTGCAGGGTCAAGTGCACAAGAAGCGAGCAATCTATCACATGTAGGCTTCTTTTTATGTTCTGTTATCAGAGCTATCTCTTTCAGAAGTTGCCAATGCTGTAGATCCCTGTTACCAAAATATAAATGCAGGGCTACTTAGTTCTGCACCTCAAAACTTAGAGCCTCTACAGCATTTCAACTTTCAGATGTTTTCTTGTAATCACAGATAAGGTAAGATTCTGTTAATTATTCTTATTGACAAATGAGGAAGCCTTTGAAGAGACAGGTGAAACTTGTTCAAAGCCAGGCAGTAAGTAGCAGAGCTGCAACAAGTACCTCCTGACCTCTGATCATGAACCTCAAAACATGCAGGCTTTGGTTAGTCAGAGCTGCAGATCAGCATATGCAGACAGAGTGTAAACTGTAACCAAATGTGATTATAGTTTTATTTTGCAAAAAGCATTACGCATAGTGGGGTCTCTTTTTCAACAACTGCATATCAGGATAATTCAATGGCTGTAGTTTCCAAAAATCAGTGTTGGTGAGTAAGATCTTTTATAACGCTCACAGTTTTCTACAAAGTATTCAAATGAGAGATGTTTATTTAAAGCTGACAGTCTGAATGCACAAATCAAGTATCTCAGTGACATAAATGTCAAATAAATTAAATGTGGTGAGGTAGAAACATGTCTTGTAGCATTTTTTTTACATGACATTAGGAATGCAGTAATATGGAAGTTAAGAACAGAGCTGTACTATGTAAGGAAAAGCAGTAAGGCTAGAGAGCATAGCAGCAAATAGAGTAAAAATTGTTTTAAGTGATTGCTGATTGCAGGTGCCCAATTTGAATTTTCTTGGGCCTGTACTTTTATCCTCACAAGTGATGAATGTCTGCAGTATACAGCATTTTTTAAAACAGCTTTTAAGTTACATGGATTTCAATTTGAATACAGATGTTGGCTTTTCTTTTTCCCAACTCTAAGATCAGTGGAGCCATCTTCAGCAACCTCTGTCATATATGTATTTAGTTTCTCTGACAAAGAGGAATTACTTAGTTGGAGCTCAACCATATTTTGATTTAACTAAACAGACTTAAAACAAACCAAGGATGGGTTCAGCACAGCTAACATGGAATGGGGAAATGAAGCTGATCTGCCACTGCCTTTTGGGTGACAACACAGAAGGGCCCTTCCCTGACTCAACTTCTGCCTCTGCGTAGCGCTGGTTGAGATTTATTCCTCCTTTGTAATGTTTGGGTGGACACTTCTTTTTAATTCCCCTCACCCCTCTATGGAAGAGCTCAATCTCACACAGTACTCTCTTCAGAGTCTTCTGTTTCCAGGAAGCTGCTGAAACATACTTCAGGAAATAATTTCTGTTAGGATTTTTGCTGAAGGCAGCATCAAGAGCCCTGGCTGGTGGTACCAGAGTGCAGGGTCTCCTCGTCACAGCCTTCATGTCACATCACACAAAGCTATAGCATAAGGAGAGTATTGGTTTCCCCAGAAATGCCATTTGATCACAAAGCAGAGTGTATGTCTCACAAAACCATCTCCCAATTTATGGTGAGTGCTGAGAAAAAGCTAGAAAGCTCCAGTGCTAACCTATTTTCATCTACTCATGTTTAAAATGATGTTAAAGTTATATATCAAAGGCAAAGTCATCCAGTAACCTATTACCACACACCCCTATCTCCCAGATGCACACCTTGTTTTCACTCAGATAATTGCTACATAAAGACTGTAAGCCTCTCAAATACAATGCGAGTGGGAAAGATAAATATCTAAAATAAAGTCTTGTTTCAGGGGAAGGGGGTTGTTACGGACATGTGTTTATATTCCAAACACCACCTAAAGACTGGACTGTACATATGAAAGAGTAATTGTTTTTAGCTGTCTATCTTACACACAGCTTCTCACAATAAGCACAAACTTCCTTTAAAAGTAATTGCAATGAAGAGCAGATCAAGCACCAGTCTGTTTGCTTTGTGCTGATCCACACTTAGTTAGCACCTAACAAGAAAACTTGTTCTCCAACTGCTGGTTATGGAGCTAAAAAATGCACTTTGCAAACTTGGATTTATTATTTTCTCTGAATTTCACAATCTGAATGAGAGCAGTAGTACTTGAATGAACTCTAGCAATCTGTTTCAGAACCAGCAGAGGAAAGAAACTTGTCTCCCAAGTCAGTGTATCACTTGTATGAAGCTGATGCTGCAGCCTCAGTTCTGGAGGGGAGGCTGCACAGTGAAGGCCAGAGTACATCTAAGTGGACGGTACTGGTCTGGCAAATTTAGGGTTTTCCTCTTAGTGAATGCTTCTTGTAGCTACTCAAGGGCCTATTAGGTGACTGCTTACCTTCTAGTCCTCCAACCAACACAGCTGCCACAGAGACCTCCTCTCCGACAGACATGTTGTGGCCCAGTGTCTTCCAGACAAAAAGAACCAAATCCTTAGGGAGTGTAAAGCGGCTCTATCCCATTGAAAGCTGTGCTGTTTATAGATCCTCTAGGAATCTGCCTATACATATGCAACTTCAGCAGTAATGAAATACACAGCATAGATGGCATGAACTTTGCCACTACATTTTATATACTTTTGCAAATGAGCATATCCAATCTCAACTTAAAATCATCTGAGGCTTTCAAAGCAGTAAATCACTGCAGCATGAGACTGGTAGCATTGACAAAGAGGTGTCAGCCACGTCTCTTTTATGGGAATTCCAGAGACCAAATCTCTTCCTATTGCAGCGTGTCCCAGGAGGCTGCAGAGAATGGCTTTCCCCAGCAAATATGACCCTGCGCCTGCTCAACAATGATAAGAGTTCAAACCACGGGCAATCTTTCCTGTGTTGCCTTTAGCAACACTGATATCAAAATAACATTAGATACTATAGTGATAAGAACACCTGGAGTCCTGGCTGGGCTATTTTAAAAGAGAAACATGGATTTCTATTTTGCTAGCACAGATACAGCCCAAATAAAGCCTCCAGCAACAGTACCTGCCTTTCTTTCAAATGGGTGTGCTGTGAAACATGCCTATGCTTCTGCAGCAGCATTAGCCAAACAGTTGCCTCATTCTGTTTAAGCTGTCTGGCTTGGGTAATGGGGCAGTCAGTGTTTTTGTAGCAATCCCATCTGCTCCCTCCCAGTCATGAAGGATTTTACAGATAAGCTAGCAGTACAGGTGATTCACTGCAGTCCTCCCACCATCATGTATTTTATTTCCCTGTTGTCACTGGCCTGCAGTCTGGTTTTAGGCAAGTCCCTTTGCCCCATGCTCATTTCTCTTCCACAGTTCACAGGACAAAAGATGGGATGAAAATTACTGTCCTAAAGACCTTCAGGTTGGACCAGGCTTGGCACAGCATCTCTCAAATGAAGCCACCAGAAACATTGTGTAAGGCCAGCACAGTTTCAAGTAACTACTAGTGCTGCCATCAGGACTCCATCCACTGTGCACTTTCTGCAGCCGCATGTGCTGTCACAGCAAAAGTCTCTGATCTAGCATGTGTTGATCTGCATTACAAAGTGTTTCATAACAAAAGCTTATAGGAATTAAATACCAGAAAATATGTGGGCATCATATTGCAGTTTACTACCACAATAGTTATGTGGCTTGCACTGAGATTTTACTACTGCTTTCCAAGCAAACTATCAGGAAACATGAAGGAATTTTCTATGCTTAAGTAAATACTCTTCAAGGAACAAGACAACCTCCAGCAGGAAAAGGAACTACTGCAGTATTGATTGGAACAGATACTACAGTATTTTATTTTATTAAAAGGAATGGAAATTTGGTGATACGTTTTATCCACATGATCTGTATTCAAACACTAATTAAAACGTTGGTAGCTCAAAACACACAATAAAATTGCAATGCTTAGCACAACCCATTTCAGTTGCTCTGACCAGTCTTCTAGAATCTGTGGACTTGTTAAAACGTTTTCCCATATGCATAAATATTCTATTTTCATTACAGTTGTTGTTAACCTAGTATCAAGCCTCTGCTAAACATTTCTAAGCCCAAAGATGTGTACCCAAAGAGCAAGGATGTGGGGGTACTGCTAGAGGCTTCTCACTTCTAACAAGCCCAACTGACCTCTTGAAGAAATAGCAACTGCTTCTTTAGTTTCTGCCACTAATCTCTCTAATTCTTTGTGAAACAGACCCAGTCAATAATAAAGAGGAGATCACTAGGGCTGATGGAAGGAGAGACTAAGGTGAAATACCAATGTAGTTGCACGTGGATAGCTACTTATGTCACTGTTAGGAGTGAGAGGGTCACACAGGATCTAGAGAAGGCAAAGGCAATACATTAAGTTATTGAAAGAGACCGTTTACAGTTAGATGAACAGTTTCAGGAAGTGGTTATAGTTTCATACAGTACTCCGTACTCAGGAGGATAAATCCTTTCTCGGGGACAATACAGCATTACTGTCAGAGACGGTACTACTTACAAGGCTCAGAAACCTCACCGTTATGGATTAACTGTGCTAACTAGAGAGAACTGCAAGCCACATACATAGTGCCTAACAGGACGCACAAGAACTATGCACTGAAATCCATGAGAGGGGAACATCAGAAATGGTATCCTAACCCCTCTTCTCAGAAATCAGCTGTTCTATGTCTAGTGTTATCTTTGAAAGACTCAGTTCTGTAGCTGTTACAGCTGCCCTATGCCTGACACTCTGCACTAAACAGGCTTAAAACCTAGTGAATCCACTCAGCAGGGGATTTCTTCTGTGAGAGGGAATCCTTTAGTAGCACAAGACAATTGCCGCTGTTCCTTCCTCAGCTCCTGCTATAGGAAATGCAGCTGGGAAAGTTAGTAAGGCCTGGACAGCAACAATTCCTCTGTTCCCAGCTTCTGGAATAATGGGTCAGCAACCATTCATGTAACTTTTAGAGCAAGGTACAAACTGATAAATTTTGCTGGGACAAGCTCAGCACAGTTTGCCACAAAACTGGGAAACTACCGTGCTCTCTGCACCCCTAACCTTGTCCCCAACGCTATGTCCATCTGCATTCAGCACTTAATTACATTTGAGAAAACAGTCCTGTAGGATGCAAGTCTTTCAGGGAGCTGGTGTTTCCAATTAATTCAGAACCTCGCTAGATAACATCTGTTCTCTGTTACAGGGGCTGGCACAGAGCTCTATGCTCCACTACCATTTCAAATGCATATGCCAAGATCTTCTGCAGAAGGGAAGAAGAATATGATTAAAATTCTCATTATTTTTTTCCAGAATTGGAAGACCCATTTCAAACCCTGTAGACAAGCATTTGTAGATATGCCTGTACAAAGAGGAGCCCTGTTACCTTAGGCTAGATGACACTCAAAACAAAAAAGTTTGCACTATTTCTATTAATTAATCAAAGTGATAGGCAGAGGATTTTGATAATGTTTTTAAAGATGCATTTACAGCAATAGGGAACACACTACAGTCTTCTGTACTCCTTAGCTCCTGCCCATCACTCCAATATGAATATTCAACACCTGCCCTTTACTGAGACAGGTTGTGGGGTTTTGCTCAAATTCAGTTTTCTTAGTTCTCTTGACTTGGATGCAACTGCTTAGGAAGTACTGGAGTAGTCAGACACCAATTCAAGAAAGGCACTTGAGAAGAAGGGGCTTAAGTCTCATTAAGGTCAACAGATCAAAGCACCTGGGCTGTTGCAGCTTTGCTTATCAGCATTCATTCAAGAATCTACACAAGTGATGCATAGTCACACCAGAGTTCCTAGTGCAGCATTCTAGTCATGCTCCTGGAGCACACAACTGGAAGTCTAGCAAAATTATACTTCTCTGACAACTAAATTAGATTATTCAGAACTCCAAGACTCTGCAAATTAAGGTTGCTGGTATCCATCCATCTAGCTTAGACAGCTTTCTTAAGTAGTAGTTTTCCCTCTACTTTCTTCTCTTACATTGCCTGCAATGCAGAAAAAGCCGTGTGCAGGATTCTGCCA
Organism: Pelecanus crispus; assembly: GCF_030463565.1. Lineage (NCBI taxonomy): Eukaryota > Metazoa > Chordata > Aves > Pelecaniformes > Pelecanidae > Pelecanus > Pelecanus crispus. Next base: position 23,952,680 of record NC_134652.1, read on the forward strand.
AGAGCACAAGCAAAACACTAGACAGGACAAGATACATAAGGCAAGAGAATTCAAGAATTTGACTTTTTAAAAACTGTTTTCAGCTAAGGTGTGGATTAGCCCTTCTTTGCCTTAATCAGCTGTTCCATGGTGCCTATGGCAGTCACACTCCAGCAGAATGGGAAAAAGAGAACAAATTCACTTGTAAAGGATCTCCACTAGTGTCTAATTATTATTCTAGGTGTGAATTAGCCTAAGTAGTTTATCCCCAAGCAATTTCCATTTTCAAACTCCTGTGCCAACTAATACTTTGCCAAAAGCAGAAAACTGACTGCCAAATCTTATCTTGTAGTTAAGCACAGTGCTGCATCTTGAAAACCCATTTTGGGAGAAGGGCTGGGCTTGGAGGTGATAAACAGGATAGGAGAGTTCAATGCTATGTGGCCGCTCCTCTGTTCCTTCCAAAAATAAACTACTACACCCTTTAAAACAAAACCTTGACCATGCAAGATATTAAAGCCCTTAGCTCAAGCACTCTTTGTACACAGCAGGAGGAGATGTTATCAGGCCCGCCAACAGAAACAACTGCTAAAGCAAAATCCTTTTGTGACTGGTCCATTGTTTCGGAACACCCAGCAAGGACCAAGGGGTCTCCCTCACTGGAATGGAACAACCCTGTGTAACAGCAATAAGTTTTGCAAATATCATTAGCTACTATTCAAACCAGCAAGACAGTGAGACAACACAATGCGAGGGCTTACATATGCTTTATCACTTCTCTGCCATTCCCCCTCCCTAGGCACAACTGCTGTCCCAAACAATAAAAGGGAAGGAGGTTGCTGTCCAGTGAATGGAACAGGATATTGTAAGGCAGGACCTCCTGGAGCCAGGCTCAGAGTAAGTGCAAGCTGCTGTAAAATGCACAGGAGGAACCTGCAGTTAGACTGAAGTTCTGGCTACGCTGCTGTACCATGGAGCAAGGACAGACAATGACATTTATCACACCTTGCACAGTTGGTTGGCTTTTGGAATAACACTGCCTCTTCATGCATCTGGGCACAGACAGCCTTTCGCCCATGCAGGTGCATTAATACAGTGTCAAAAGCCATCCATGCCATTTGGAGATGACTAACTGTTTCCTTACCAGGATTCCAGAGACCCACAAGTGTCAGATCTGGTGACTGTGCTTTAGCACATCATCCACAGAACAACCCTCATTCAAAGCATACAAAAAAAAGTCACACAGAAGACAAACAAGAATTATGTTGTTATAGCTGATACGGCCAGAGCAAGAAGATGTATAAAACAGGAAAAGTAGCTAGTAGGAGAATGCAAGAAGATACAAGATAGAGCAGTCCCACCCGATGATATGCTGCCAATATTTTAAAATAACAGCTCCCAGAATCATCTCCCTGTCATGTGATGGATCCCACACAGCAGGAGTGGCTGTGCTGCAGAGAGAAGTGCTGGGTGGGTCGAGGAATCTGTTTGCTCTTCTCTTGTTTTCCCATTTAAAGAACATTTTCATAAACACAACCAAGGAGGGAGGTGGGTCCACTTGGCAGACAGGCTCCTCTTGAGTAGATTTGCTGGAAGTGTTTATTCTCTGCTCCTGAAAGCTGTACTGAGCATACTCAATAGCTGTGCACAGAGCTCAGCAGGTACAACCCAAAGCAGTGCTGAAGGCTTTGTGCAGAGAATGGGATTGGTCATTCCCTCAATATTCCTCCCTCCCCCTTCCAAAATGCCTGCTTTTCCAGGATAAGAAGATGCATATTAAAAGTAATGTAGTTTTACTCCCCAAAATTGCTGGCATGAACCTCAAACATAGATGAATGAGTAATAACCACAAAATGCAATCTGGCATAAGAAATCACTTTCCTCTTCAACAAGGGCTGGTTCCTGAAATTCCAGTGACCATCCTCCCAACACACAGTTGTCCCAAACCTTGCAGGCTGACACAGATTTACCAAGTGGGATAAGTACGCCTTAGATTCTTTTCCTGTAATCCCTCTCCTTCCTTTTAGGCACTCGCTTGTTTCCTGACCACTTTTTGGGTCCTCGGAAACAGAAGAGATGTAAAAACCACTGCAGTGCAGCAAGGCTCACCCCTGTTCTCACTAGGTGATGCAGTGTGGGAGGAACTGGCTCTTAAATCACCCATTTCAGTCCTCTTCCCCCCTACACTTATAGATGACATTTAATTATAACTGACACATATTTCTGCTGCACAGATTGCTTTATGTATTTCAGTCACCTAATGCTGAAAATGTCCAATCTTATTTTAGTCCCAGACCAGGTTCCCAAAAATCGGATCTAGCCAGCTCATTTTATGGTCGGTAAGGAGACAAATGTATCTACCTTATATACTTCTGTCTTTTCATACTTAATAACCAGGTGTTGAATTGTCCTCTAGGGAAGGGTCCTATCAGGGCTGAGAGACTGAGGTATTACAAAGCTGCTTACATTGAGGCCACTCATGATTTATGCACTATATGATTAGCCAGAATCAGTCTCTAGGGTTAAGCTTGCAGATACTATTTTGTCATTGACAGAAATAGTAAGTGATCTAATCAAGTGTTTTGCTATTTAACATGTAGCCTAATTAAGATATTATAATATACTCAGGAAGTAACATAAGGTCCATGCCCTGTAAGAGATACCTTGTAATACGAGAAAATCACTTTTGTATAGGTTTAGAGTGATTAATAAGAGGAAACTAGCATTAGAAAAATAAATAAATAAGAACCAGAAACATGCAGAAGTGTTGGCAAAGAAATACAGAGGCCCATCAGCAAATAAAAGAAGCACTGTGATCTGGGCTGAAAACACTTCCCCAAGTAAATTTATCATCTTTGGTACATTAATAAATCCATGTGCATGGCATTTGGAAAGTGGCACACAGTGCTAAAGATGCTGAAAGTACTGGTGAGGGAAACAGCCCGTGTTACCACCAGGTATTTAAAAGGGCCAGGTTCTTCACTCTAGGGTGAAACAAAGGTAATCTTGTTTCAGAGAAGGCAAGACAAAAATGTATTTGTGCTTTGTGCAGGATTGCTATTCATCAAAGTCCTTCCTTCCAGTAGCTTAAATGTAATCTCCTGTTCTAACAGGGTGAATTTGTCCAAGGGTCTGAGTGAGGGTGAGAGTTAGAATCCATTGCCTGAGAGGGCTAGAAGTCAGCTCAGCATCCTTGTCAGAGTTCAGCCTGCTCCCACTGGAACCGGAAAAAAGAAACCTATCACTATAACATACCGCATCCTCTCCATAATGTGTGTATAAACCCAACTACAGCACAGTCTGAGGTAGGCCCTGAGTTTGCTTTGCCTAGACAGCTTCCCCCAGCCCCATGCAAGGACTCACATCAGGCCATGACACTCCTCATTTTAGGACTCTGACCCCTCTGGTCTGTGTTTTGGTTACAGACCACTATTGAGAGATGGCAGCCAAGACTCCGAGTGTGCATGTAAGTCACACAAAACCACTAAGCAGTCTCCAAAAAGTGTGCTAAGTTCCTATACTTCAAACTGCAGAACATCTGTATCTGCAGGAGGCCAGGGGCTAGGTAGCTAGGGACAAACCAGCAAGCTGACCGAGAAGACTAATGCAGTTTCCCATGGCTAGCATCAACTTACACAAACAAAAATTACCAGAGCCAAGCCACAACACTGCTTTGGTATACCATGATCCGATATTCAGTCTTTCAGGGATTCACCTTCCCCCACCCGCTTAATGCTGACAGTGACACTGTTTTCCAGGGGGTCGGTGCTCCATGACGGCAACGCAAGAATACCATGCACTCCCTGTTATGGAGGAGGAAGACAATAACTCAACTATTTGAAAACTTTAGAGTGAGAGCCAGTCTTGATATAAGGATGTCAATATATGTAAGCTCCACTGCATTCTAGGCGCATTTTGCAATTGTTTGTTTATCCACAGTATTAACAGTTTACCTATGATTTTTAGCTTAAATTTGGTGACTTCCACTTACCATGACTATCTATCTGTGCTTTAGTCTGAGCTACAGAGATTGCTTTTCCTTTCTGAGATATTTCACTCTGCCAACTTCAGCTAAAACCATGAAGCCCAAGCATATTTCATTATTCAAATTGCATCAGATTTGTACCTAATGTAGAAAATTTCAGAGCCTTACTGAGAAAGCCGTATGCAGTTCATTATATTTTTTAATAGCAGTTACTAGGAACCCTGACAGATAGCTGAAGAGCAACTGTGGTTTTTTATCAGAAGGTAAATTCATCTGCTTGAGCAAGATAGAAACTAAGTTCTGGCATATTTCAGAGACTCCACCTCCATAATTCCCCTTGCAGGATATGGAATGGCTACAATAAGGACAAATTCAGTGCCTGATAACAGCATTAGATTAGAAAAAAGTTACTGACTGCATATCCCTGTGCAGAGTAGTGTTACAGGTGTGCTTTTTTTTTTTTTTTAAATACAATGACCTTGTCTAGTCATCACTTGCCTTCCAAACTTCCTCCTTAAGCTTTTGAATCCTCAGTTGTGTCTTCATCAGTCCAGTGAGAGGTTTTTAGTTGGTTTGCACTTTTTTTTTTTTAAATTAAACTAGTCACCATGGTCAGAATAGAAGCTTTACCCAAAGTGTAGTTTAACACAATTACACATGACTTGCCAGGTCTTAATAACTCAGTGAAGGCAAAATGCTTAAGACAATTTTCTTCTTGAGAGATAATCATGGGGTACATGGTGGTTATCATGGTTTACTAGACAAGAGAAACACCTGATGATCTAAGGTGTTTTGTGCTTAGGATTTTACTCTTGAATATTTTTTCAATGTTTCAAATGCTCAGAAACACATTTAACAGGCAAAGGAATTGCTGCTTGAAACATTACAAGAAACAAGAAAAAAGTTTTAATCTATTGCATTGTGCAAATTCTACAAGACAGCAGTGGAACATTCATGTCAATAGAGCTGACTGAACATCTTTTGCAAACAAAAGGTAAAATTAAAAATGGCCATCATTTTACCCTTATCACAGATAACGATATAGTGATTATTAGCACTGAGCCAGTGTGAGTGGTATATTGTACATAATGAGGCCAATCTCAATGTTATCAGCATCTCTGTGTTACCTCACATTAGGATTTAAGGAATGAGTAAGCATATTAATGTAGTCACGTATCTTTAAAATATGCATTTTAAGTGTTCCATGAGTCTAGTAAGCCTTAAGCAAGTAATCCCTGTAGAGAATATTCTGATAGTTATTTCGTGCATCAATGTTACTAGGCAACATTCATATCATCTTATGCAGTTGGCCACACTTGTGCAAGATCATGCAAAGAAGGACGCATTGCAAAACCGTAGGCAGAGCTGGATCCACACACTTTGAAGACGCTGGAGCAATGCAGCAACATGACTGTGAAAGTGTTATGTGACTGATAGTTTGTGTGCATTAGGTAGTACTATAGGAAGCCTGTGGACTTTTTAGTTTCCCACATCCTTTATTCTGGTAAATTTAAACCTACTTGTACAAAAAAGAATGATTTTTCACAGACTGTCTCTTGTGAAATCATTTTTGCCTCTGTAGTTGAGAACAACATGACCCTCTTTTTAGGCTTCTTATTTATAGCTGCAAAAAGGTGCTAGCAAATGAGATTCAGGGAATCTCAATGAAGCAGGTAAGAAAGATTTTTCCCAGAACTTTTGCATCACTCTTGGGCACAGCTATTTTACAACCACGTGAAGACAGCCATCTGTGCTCCTTAAGATTCAGCTTTAGGAAATGTAAAGTCAATTCTTAAAGTTGGGAAGCAACATCCTATGACAAAGTTGCAGCAAGTATGCAGTTTTACTGTTACAAGGTGCTTTATGTGAAAAGCGTGGACAGGACCAAAAGAGTTTTAGATTGTAGTAAGTACAGAGGATGCAATGATCACAGCAGATCCACACCCCCTTATGTCTGCAACACTTGTCTCAACTTGATGTTGCACACCTGTGTTTAGCTATAGCACTTGAAACATTTTCTTACTGGAGCCTCGGCATTAGACTGTAGTTTCATTATTGCATAAATGATCCTGTTGAATTTAGTGGAATGATTCCTGAAAAGTGGTCAACTGCATTGGGAAAGATAATAGAGTATAAATCTATTTGGAGAAGTTTTTTTGATTCAGATTTTTAAGTGTGCTCTTCTATGAAGTCATGGTTCTAACAAATTTTGCAAAACATGCATGAAAACTGACGTAAATAATTGCTCATGACAACAGAAATCTTCAAACATTTACTATTTTTTTTTTGTAGAAAAGTATTTGACCAGACTTTGAATTTAGAAGTGTGCTCCTTATTCATTGTTTGAATTCATAATAGCATGAATAAATTGACAGTTTTATGCCAGCCAACTCAAGGCTGTTTTACATCAATCGCCCACCATTCATGTTCATTCCCGTCCTATATGGTATTGATTTGTGGCTCACTGCATGACTCAAATCACAGTGATGACACAACATCTCACATAAGCACTTTTTGCAAAGATTTTAGTCTTCTCTTTCTAGGAATGTTCTTGTAAGAAAAACTTTGCATGGATAAATACTAATAGAAAACCAGTAAAGTAAGATTCAATGGTTGTTGGGTGTGTGTGGCGGGGTGGTGTTTGTTTGTTGGGGTGGGGGGCAGGTTTGCAGGTGTTTGCCAGCCTTTATTCTTGTAGAAAAAAAAAGTGGCATTTTCCTAATTCTGCCACGCGTGTGTTTATATCCTACACCAACAAAAGTATTATCAGATGCAGAAGTGCAAGGTGGAAGTCAGCTGGGCTGTGTCAGCCCCTAAGCTGGTAATCATTGCAGCTCTTTTGAGTCAGCTGAGGAATAACTAACACCAACTGAGGATCCGGTCCTTTACATGTTGTCAAAAGGGGAGGGCTGTGGAAAGTGATTCCAACAGAATCAGGTTTTCTGTACATTACCTGCCATTCTTTATCTGTAGTTTTACATTGGTCTAGTTCATAATTTTATGAAATGTCACTCCAATTATATTTGGTTTTACAGTTATATAATTCCCCACCCCACCCCTGACTCCCACTACTAAAGATTCAAGTATAAATAAACTCTAGAAACAATTCTCTAGCTTTTAGGCACTAAGGAATTATATTCCCTTTTACTGCATGGTAACTAGCTGGGCTGTCAATTGAACAGTTTAAAAAAAAAAAAAAAGATAAACCCAACTGCAGACACATAAAGGTTTTTTAATCTTCTGTTGTTGATACAGCAGCATTATGTCACAACCGAAACTAGTCCAGACTTGCTAACCCCAGTAGCATAACTACTCACTGTTATTGCTATGCAGATTATCAGATCCATGAAAATAGTAAGATGCGATATACTTAAAAGGATATTTACCACAACAGTTTCATACACTGAGAAGTCAACGTCCCACTCCTGCAAACTGCACGTCTTCTGCAAGGCTCTATATGGAATCAAAGACTCAACTGCATCAATTGTTTATATAGCAGAGCCCGTTTTTTCTGGATTCATGTCCTAGGTGGAACTATGGGTTCAAAAGAGGCCAATATTTCTGTCCACCATATCCATTAATGACAGCTTTAATGATTTTTTTAAAAAATTATTATTTTACAAAGTCTTTATTAAAGGCTCTTGCTATGACTGCATTCACTTTAGGAGTCTTTAGGATTTCAGGCCCTTTAAATACACAAATAATTTTCCAAATCTTCTGACCTAGCCAGCCAATCTTTTTAATCCACGAACTTTAGAGAAATAAAGGAAACAAGACTCACGGGGTCAAGATTAGTATTCCACATGATATTCAGAAGGGCTACAGAACTAAATTCTAGATTGGAGAGAACTGGCAAGTGCTTTATGCCAAATTCATCACTAGCATAAACAGATGCAATTTCCAAACACACCAAGTTGCAGCCATATATTCTGAGAACATGACCTTTTTCATTCCAGTTATGCCTACCTCCCCCTGCCCACCAGTCCCTTCTTTATTTTGGCACACAGCCCAAGACTGCATGCACCAGTTATGTTTTTATAATACTCCAGTCTCAGTTTCCAGCAAGAACAGCTAAAATGCATATCACAGGGCCCTTATAAATAGTTAAAATCTAAACAACAGTCCTAAAAGAAGAACAGACTCAATATAGCAGCAAGAGGCTAGATCTTACAACTTGTAAAAATGCTGAAAATGGAGGAATCAAACTTAGTTTGACTGAGGAATCAGGGTGCATAAGACAGTACAGCTTCAGATATGATTCTGCATTGATTAACAGCAATGAGTTCAGCTATGCATTCTATTTTGGTCAAGCACAAAGCACTGAGCACTTGTAAATACGTGTTAAACCGCAGGCTAAAGGTTAAAGAGGGATTCAGTTAGCTATTACTACACAGAGACCTCATTAATCCATGGATGCCTCATCCAGATGTCTGGGTATCCAAAGGCTTAAAGTGTAAGCAAACCAATAGGTCAACAATGTAGGCTTTTCTATTAATCTAATAGGGGCTTTAAAAGCTATCTGGATTAGCCAGGCCTTGCTATCTAGTCATCATTTAAAGATTTTGCTGTCTCTTTCATGCCAAGTCTCAGATTTCTCCAGGACAAAAGTGCTGAAAATAGCAACTTTGTTCAAAGTTATGGCTAAGGATGTTTGTTGCTTGACTTCAAGCCCACTTAAATGCTGGATAAAAACTCCTGCCTTATATTCATTTCACTTTCAGTTGAACAAGGATTTGACATTCTCTCTTGCAGTAAGTCACTTCAAAGTTATTTTAGTTTTATATCCTAGCAGCTCAATGAGATCTCTATTTCAAGTGACTAGCACAAGAAGTATTGGACTAACAGCTCTGAAGACGAAAGACCTGGCTACAGACAGCACACGCCACAGGAGAGTAGCAGAGCAGCCTTTCATCCCCCTAACCATGATCTAGCTGGTGGATATAAATGTGGACTTGATATAAATGCAGACTTCACTCTCAGCAACATGTCTCTCTGCATACTATAATGGTAGTCTCTCAAAAGCTATATATGTCTCATTTGCAGATACACTGAGCTGAACAAACCCAGGGGTGAGAGCAATGAGTAGACACCAAGATTTAAAATACTCTCCTAGAAATGGAAGGTCCACATGCTGCCATCCACCATTTGAATCAGCTAATTGTTATTGCATAGAGGGTCACTACAGATCCAGCGTAGAAGCTGAGTCGTAGAAGCTGGTGAATTCAGCTATACATAGCTTTTAAAGAGTGAACAGTATATATAGGAGTATAACTGCTAGGTACATGCACATTCTTCAAGTTGGCCTGTGACTGCCAAAGCCAGTTGGATGCAAGTACTAAATACATAACTGCAGCCTATTATTCCCTACGTAATACCTGCAACGTCAGGACTTGGAGTGATCACTTGTATGGAGTGATCCCTAGCAGCTAGAACAACCAGAGCAGCTGCAGAGTTAACCATAAACAACCCACTTCCAGTGTTAATGGAAGTTAGGAGGAAAAAAAAAAAAAAAAAAAAGAAATCACAGCACATAGCTATTATTACAGCTAATATTACATATAAAGGCTTAGAGCTAACAAAATGTCACAGGCTGCGTTCTTCAAGTTTCAGTTCCAATTTCAGAAGAAGTTTCTATGGCAACTGAATTGTCAATCCACATGGTTTATATTCCAATTCATGCTACAGATTATGTTTGACAAGCCTCATAAGCTATCAATTTACATCTAATTGATTCCTTGTTTGGGGATATAAAGTGCCATTTGCTGGGTTGCAGGGATTCCATGGTTTTTGTATTCTCACACACTGTTTCTTCTAATTACAAAGATGAAAACCCAAATACTTTAAACAGAACTTCAGTAATGCATTAAAGTACAATTTAAAAGAAGCAAACAGGTTCAGTATTTGTGATATTGAGTGCCTAGAGTGTCCCTGTTGTTACTTTCCCCACTCATTTCTTCTTGCATAGGCACTAGTGGGCAGGACTTCTCTGCACCTCACAACAACCTGCTGAAGCTCCAGCTAACTGCTCCAGTGCCACAGGCTATAGTAGCATGGGACAGAGAATGGAACAGCAAAGGATGCACAGAGCTCACCAAGGCCTGGCTCCATATCAAGGTCACTCACTAGCAGTTGTTCTAGTATGAGCATGTTTCTTTAAAAATAAAAGGTGCCACAACTCTTTTAAGAGATATTTTATAGCAAGTGCACTCCCTTTAAGGAATTATGGTTATTTCTCCCCGTTCAAATGTCTTTACCGGCTTCCAGCTATGAATTATTTTAAAATATTAAAGCTCACCAGTTATAACATTCAAAAATATTGTAATCAATTTCATTAGACTGCTTAAATTAAAAGTGAAGTTAATTTGAAGCTCAGTCTTGAAAAAACAATATTTAGCAGTTTTGAATATTTAGCAGTCTTAAAATTAGAACTTGTCACATTTTTCCAATAATTAGTATTTGTAGCATAATTACAGTTTGCCTATCATTTTAGTAATCCTTAAAGAGCTTAGCTGCAAATAGAGAGTCCTTATCCAACGTACAAGAATGTTTCTAACCAGTGGAAAACACTCAAAATCCCTTCAGCTACAGACTTAAAGAGATCCCCATGGGTGGGAGGGAAACAGGGGGATGAAGACAACACACACGCATCGTTTCCAGATATTCAAAGCCTGAAAAATGAAGTATAATTTGAAATCACAGTCAAGTGCCTTCAGAGAGGCTCCATCATTCAGAAGTTATTTGCGATATTAAGCATTTGGTACTTCCATCTTTTCAAAACTTCTGTATAGCCTGCTTCTCTGAATATCCTCCAAGTCTGACTCTCAGCTCAGCGCAATTTTGGAGGCAGCAATTTCATTTTCCAGTTCTATCATTTAACCCTGAATCTTTTTCTCAGGCCATTTAATATCAGCATCATACCAATAAGTCCCCCAGAGGTAAAGTTTTCTTCAGTCATAGCTTCTGGACCCAGACAAGGATTTTCAGAAGACCTCTGCCTAGAAACTTTGGCCCAGTCAGATGAGTTATTGCAAAACCATGCCTCCAACAAGCCCTATCCTGGACATACTATCAGCTGAAAGATTCAAGACATATCAGTGTCTACCTACTGTTTACATACTCATTAAAGAGCCTTTTCAGAAGTTTGTACATGGTATGCCATTTCTTTGTCTGGGTCACAAGTACAAAACATATTACCCTGACCTGTAATTTCAATGGCAAAGACTCAAATAAATCCATGATTTATTACCCCCACACAGTTTCTACCATTTTAAGTGTAGTCTTCAGACAACATAACAGGAATAATTGAACCTAGTATAGTTAAAGATCAAACATAAGGCTTTTTCAGGCAGAAATCCACAGAAGAGAGTCAGAAATCTAAGACGACAGTGTGTTCAGTAACCATATTTCTTAGTGTTTTTCTGCAGCATTCAAGCTACTGAACAGCTAAGTCATTAATTTAGCATATGAATAAGAGATATCCCTTAAAATACAAGGCTTTTCATGTAGGCCAGGCTAAAGCTGTGGGGATCCATTGTGAAGTCTGTTCAGAACAGTAGTTACGTTTCTGGGACAGCTCTATTTTCATGGAGTGGAAACTACATTAACAAATCCAAGGTTCAGTACTTTTGTTCCTTCCTAGTCTGCCATAGCTCTTTTAGTTCAGCACCTCTCAAATTTCAACTACAACATCCTTCCAAAAGCAACATTTCTGTGCTCAGATTTTTGCACGCAGCATCAGTCCTTTAAATACCAAAACCTAAGAACTTAAGTCACACTGCAGAAATGGAAAAAATGTTCTGCAGAACTGGGCGGCCGGCGGGGGGAGGCGGGGGTGGGGGAGGATTCCTCATATAGCTTTTCAATAGAACTATACAATTTGCAAATCAATTTTGTTGTGCCAACCACTAATTTGTGCTTTTATATTGTGATATTATTCTGCAGTTGCCAGCAAACTTAGCAAGACAATGCTTCACCACCTGATCAACTGCCTTAGAAAAATAATGGCATTTATCATTTAAAATGGACAGTAGGTTACTTAGTCTTGGTATAATTTTTGACATTTAATTCACAGCAAATACTTTCAGCTGATATACCCCTGCCTCTCCCCTTCAATTTCCTTCTCCGCATTCAACTATACATTGAGGACAAGCGTTTGAACCTTGAATGAAAAAGAAAACTGGGAGTTTAGGGCTCTGTAAAGTCTCTCCTCAAACTGTGAAAAATAGCTGAGAGCCTAGTAACAGTAGAAATCACTAAACAGACGGTCTTCTCTGTTACAGGGGAACCAGGCAATTTTATGCTCACCAGCAAGTTGGAATGCTGCATGATGAGTTTGGAAGTATAATTTCTGAGAATGGGAGGAGATTTTGAATATCAGTAACTACCTGTAGTAAGTGTTCTCAATAGTCCCAGCTACTTTTTCCCTCTGAAAAGGGAAGGGGGGGGGCAGATTAAAAGAAATCCACAAGTGGTATGAGTTTTTCTAATAGAATTCAACAGATTTCTGGGAAGTGTTAAATAGGAAAAAACCAAACTTGTAGGATCCCTGTAGTTCATAAGTAGAGTCATCACTCTACTGGAGTTTCCTTAAACTGCAGTACATGTTTAATGTTATGTATTATGAACAATGTTACATAAGGTGTGACAAAAAAAACCCCCAACCCTACAAAGAACACAGCACCCTCCCAAATTTCAGACTACGCTAAGCAAGCATAGATATCAGTAAGGCAATGCTATTCATCATTCAATGTTTAGCCTTTATTTCTGCATTTCCTTCTCATTCCCTTCCAGCTGCCCTCTTGGGATAAGGTTCATAAGGGGAAGCTTAAAGGTAAAAGAAATCAGAAGGAAAAACAAGAACAAATTACCAGTTAAGCTACTTCTGAAGTATGTCTTTCACTCATACTTTGAATAGGGCAACTCAAGATCTTTCTTAACTCATGCCACTACCAGCTACCCTAGATAACCTTCTCCTTCACACTGGGCCTGCAGGAGGGCAGTGCAGATAGGTACTGCTGCCAGATTCGTTTCCAGCTCCTTTTGGGCAGTACATGCGGATCATTGAAACAGTCTTCCAAGGAAGACCTTAAAAAAATATCTGGTGATGACTTACTCCAGGCCTTTTTTTTATAACAACTGCTCTTAATATGCCCTTAGGACTGCTCTGCAGTCCCAAGAATGCCCATCTGAGCAGCCTGGCATGAGCCAGCATTCCTGGTACACTAGCCAAAACCACGATACTTACAGGTTATCCTCTCAGTTGCCTGGAAGAATGTATCTTCTTCTGGCAGAATGCAAATGGACTAATGGTTTAGAAAAGCCCGTGTAGAAAAGAAGGAATCAAACACTAGAAAGTTAATAGTATAGGCTATTAGGTTTCCAGGAAGCAGCAAAGAACTTTGGGGTTTGTGCCCTGTAACACACTGTGCTACCAGAACAAACCAGTTAGCGACAAAGAGAAGCAAATAGCAGAGACGGGGCCACCTGAGGAACCCAAGTCTTCAGGTTCTGCTGATCCTGAGCTGTTTTCTACACTGTCCATTTGTCATGGTTTAACCCCAGTCAGCAACTAAGCACCACAGAGCTGCTCACTCACCCTCCCCCACACTGGGATGGGGTAGAGAATCAGAAAAAAAACAGTAAAACCTGTGGGTTGAGATAAAGGCAGTTTAATAGGACAGCAGAGGAAGAGAAAGTAATAATAATCACGATAAAAGAATAAACAAAACAAGTGATGCACAATGCAATTGCTCACCACCCACCGACCGATGTCCAGCCAGTCCCCAAGCAGCGATCGCTGCCTCCCGGCCAAGCCCCCCCAGTTTCTATACTGAGCATGACGCCATATGGTATGGAATAGCCCTTTGGGCAGTTTGGATCAGCTGGCCTGGCTGTGCCCCCTCCCAGCTTCTTGTGCACATGGCAGAGCATGGGAAGCTAAAAAGTCCTAGACTAGTATAAACACTACTTAGCAACAACTAAACCATCAGGGTGTTACCACCATTATTCTCATCCTAAATCCAAAACACAGCACTACACCAGCTACTAGGAAGAAAATTAACTCTATCACAGCTGAAACCAGGACAGCATTGCATAATGTGAATGATAGAGTGATACCAATACAAACACAAGCTCACAGACCATGTTGCCTACTGAGGTTTTGCTTGTTATGGCCAGTTTACTCACATAATTCCTGACACAAGCAACAAAATTTGATACCACTGCACAAGCTTCCTTCTGCTACTAAGACATATTTGCTGTAAATGGTAAAGTGGTCCTGTAACTTCAAACTTGCTCATTTTTATTTGCTCATTAAGTGCCTTTTGGGGAGAAAACTGTTGTTTAATTAACAAAGCCTGTTTGAGGGTAATTGCTACACCCATCACTTCTCTAACAATAAGCAGTCTTCAGAGTTTATACAGCAAATATGGATCATATGAACCAAGCTACACATTCTCCATTTACATCTGGTAGAGTCCACAGCATGGATTAATTTTTTTTGACAGGTAAGTGAGTACCCTTGCCATCATTTAATACTACCAGCCACCAAGAGAAAGGATTTTTTTTTTTTTTAAATCAGTCACAGTCTCCAGCCCTCGATCAAAACTCCCATTATGCAGTGGTTAATGGACACCAGATTTACAAGAACATTAGGCTATGAACTATGTATTCAGATTGGCATTTATGTCATGCTTTCCCCTGCAACCGTGGGGCAAAAAAGACAGGGACAAGGACTACACATGCAGGGAATAGCCAGAAATAGACTGAACTTGGCTACGAGGGGAGAGTTCTCTTATCTGTTGTCCTCTGATTTCTTCTACTGACAAAGCTTTCCTTGTTCTCTGAAAGTCATCACGTACAACTCCCTTGAGCTAAAAGGTAGCGGACGCTTTTACAAGGTGAATTAAAAATGAAAACCATCTTCCTTCTGCTTGTATGTTATCTCATGGAAGTAGTCTGTGCACAGGTCTTCCATGTGGTAGAAGCATCAAACTATTGCCTATCTGGCTAGGCACATCATTACCTTTTCTGCAAATGCAGCACGCAAAACCTTATAACCTTCATCAGAAACAGAAAGATTGCCACCAAGTGGATCTCTGGCCCCACTGGTTGTCAGTTATTCCAACAAAGTTAACTCCTGGTCCTACTGTAAGCTAGTGTACCAAAATGCCATTCTGTAATTCTCAGACATGCAAGATGTTCCCCATTGCCTCTTGCATGTTTTAATCTTAACTGGGACAGGAGAAAGAATTATTACAGACTTTGACAGTGTAAAGTAATCAGTTATATTTAGTATTTCCAGGGTCATAGCTAGATAGGTTTTAGGCAAATAGTGATTAAAATAAAACCTTGGGGGGGGGGGGGGGGGGAATGAAAAAGACAATTTATCAACTTTAGAATTTTAAAAAATAAAAATATTTTTAAAAGCATTCTTTCCAGGTCATTTTAATTCACTACAGGAGAATAACACCACTCCTTATGTGGAAAGAATAAGGAGTTGCATCTCAAGACAACTTAAAGCTGGATGCTTTAAATCTGAGCCCTTGCTAGGAATGGATTCACAGCTCAGAGAGCTCTCAAGTTGGAACTTACTGGCTTGTGCCTATTTTGGAAAATATTCTGCAATGCCAAAAGGTCAGCCTCAAATACCATGACTTTCATTACAGTATTACACAATATGATCTCTCACTTGCCCATCACAAACCATCTTCTCTGGCTTCCAGGTGACCTATATTTACTGATCAAATATTCAGGTAGTTTTGACAAATTTAGGACTCATGACTGAAACTGAACGTTACTGGTACTCACCCTAAGAGAAGAGTAAATGAGGAAAGAAGGGAAGGACTAGATACTAAGTTTATACCCTTGTGTCTTCTACAGTGCACTTATTTAGTAGTTTTCCATTCTATGGCTGTTGCTTTTATTTTCAGAAGAATTTTGTGCTCAGCAGTACACACCTAACTGTGCAGTTCCTGTCAGCATGCCCAACCAGCTTTGCAGTGAATACTGGTATTTACACTGAAGATATTCCACATCCCACCAAAACTGAGTCAGACCTCCTTCAGACAGGTATCATGACAGAAAACAGCCAATTTCCTCTCCAGGCAGTTACTTCAGCACACAGACAATTGCCCAGAACTCATCTCTGGGGACACACAGGGGGTCTAGTACAGAATCACCCATGTATATTCTCATTGTATAATACTTTATTACCACCAGATTATTTTCCAAAAATTATACTGAACTGATTCTTAGAAGAACTCCTACCAATAAATTCTGAACCAGTAGACACAGGGAACCTACATGCCAAATTTGCCCTTTTGATCATATGTTAAACTCAACAAAGAGGATCCAAAATTCCAAAGCGGTCTCCAACTTTGAAAAGTAATTTGATCCAAAAGACACAAATCCAAGCTTCCCAAGGGCTATGCTGTATAAAAGCTGTGTTTTTTCAGCTGGAGATGGTATTCAGCTATTTTCATTTAATCAGTTATCTTTTAGACAAATACATAATGCTAGATATATGCAATGTCAAAACAGAACTGTATATTCCATGTAATACTCAGTTATTTTTTGGAAGCCTGTTAATTTATGCCAGTAGTGCATTTCCAGAACAGTATACTTGAGCTAGATCAGACAGGCTCTCTGTTTTTTTTTTTCCTCACTAATGCAACAGAGTACTCAATGAAGAAACCCACAACAGAGAAAACATCCTTCTTCCCACCCTTCAAAATAAGATTGGCTGGAAAAAAAAACCCAAACCACAAACTGAAACACCACAACAGTATTTAGCTGATGTCAAGAATAGCATGAAATAGTGCTTTGCTTTACGCTAAGAGCTCATTTGATACAGTCCCTGCAAGTGTCAACTCTGACTATACTGCTTGGCTTGGACAAAGAACCAGTGGCCAAAGACTTAAGATCATTTTATTGGTGACAGCATTGGTGTGCTTAAGGGTCACAAGGGGTCCTCTGAGCCTTATGAACTGAAAAGTCACTATCCTAAAGAGCTTATAATTTTATATATGATGGGAAGAAGAAAGTATTTGTCACATTTTATACACAGGAAATAAAAACACACAGTTACAACACAATCACAAGAAGTTGGTGGTTAGATCTAAATACTTAAACCAACACAATTGTTCAAATTATTTTGCCGGACCCTTCCCTTCTCCAGTTGAACAGTCGAACCTGGTAACAGAGCAGCCTGTCTATAGAGGTAACAAGACAAACTCAGCAGTTAGGATACCACAGTTAACTAGTAATAAGCATCAGAACCAGCTTCTGTGCCCATGATTTGAAGGAATGGGAAGACAATTCAGCCTAACTTCAAGCTTCCAAACACTTTTTATTACAAGCATAAGATTAAGACTGAAGGGAATAAACAGCTGGGTTACAAGTCTGCAGGAAACCCAAGATAATTCTTCACAGAGCTGTAAACACAATGCTTTCCTGCATACAGAAATAGTTTGACAGAGGCAGAATTTTCTGAGGAGCAGCAAGAATTCTAATAGAGGAATTAGGAAATAGATACACTAAGACCAACTTCGCATTTCTTAGCTGTGTCAAGGATTCTTGCATACCTCCATCTTGTAGCTTTGTATGTTTCCTCCTTCAGATTCATCTTCTTGCTGTTAAAAGATTCCCAACAGCAGTGGAAACTGGATCTTGCTGTTCATCCAGAATCCAACACAAGCAATCTTGGTTACAAGTTCTTTCATCTCTTTTCTTACTCATTTGCTTTTTCCTCAGCACCTGGGTCTCCACTGAAACAAAGAAGAAAACTTTCTCACCAGATATATTCAGACCTTTCACAGACAAATCCCCAGAATGCTTCATTTTGATATCTTAACACTAGCACCACCACTGTTATCTCAGTTATCCATTATACTGGACACACTTCCTCCACTTCCCAGCTTGCTCCTAGCCCCCAGCTCTCCAGGGAACGCTATTGTCCCTTCTCCATCCTAAGAAGAGAAATGGCCTACAAGGAAGCAAAATTACAGTATACCTCTTCAAATCAATGGCATTGTACATACAAAGTTGACAGACTGCAACATCCTACCTTTCTACTGTCATAGCTGTGTTCTCTACTGTAAATGCCCTATGTATTAATTTTTATTAGTATCAAATACCATCTCAACAAAACTGAGGCCCACTGAGCTGACTCTTGGTCTCAAACATCTGGTGATACTTTGAAGATCTGTCTAAATATTTCTGCAGTGCCTGCTACAGCTAAAAACAAGCACCACAAAATGTGGATCAACAGCTTAGCCTTACACACATAAAGTACAACTTATAAGGTTCTTCATATGCTGCAGATTGAACCTCTCAGTGCCTCTGGCTCGTTATTACATCTGCCAGCTGTGCCTTGCCGCTGTCTGCTGCAAGTATCCCTTCTTGTGGGACCTCAATAGTGCCACACACTATGGTGTTCTACAGTGCTTTGCAGAAGAGATTAAAAGCCACTCCCGTTACCCTCCCTGACATGTAGAGAAGGCAGCCAGAGTTCATCAAAGTGGAGGCAAAAAGTTTAGTCTCTGTAGAGAGTTGAAAACATCAAGATCACCTATGGGAAATGCTTTGAATGCCTGCATGCTCAGGTTGCGTAACAGACTGGGGAATGTGCTCCTGGAATTGGTTCCCTCCTTCTGAACACAGGAGAACCACCCAGAGATGTTTGGATTGAGGGTGGATCTATCAGTTATTCAGATGTTCATGGAGCCAGTCCTCAAGCTGCATCCCTCAGTCTGAAAAGGCAACAAATGACATACAGAAGAACTTGTTATTTGCTATTACTTTTGGTGCTTTAGATAACATTTTTTTAATTCCTTTGGGAAGACACCTTCATGGTGCAGAGTATTGTTCCATCCCTTGCAACAACCAAGAAGGAGTTGCAAGTATGTATTATGGGAGACAAGAGTGCTGGCTTGTAAACCCAATCCAACCAAATGTGGTAGTTCCTATTCACTTGTTTCCTCTGCATACAGTTGTCAGATGCAAGGAATCCCAACAAAGAAGGTCACTTGCCCAAATAAAGTTCTCAAAATTACTATAATACAATGTCATCAACTTCCATCTTATTCAGTCATATGGACAGGTGCTAGAGAGCTGATATATAACCCTCATTATTTTCCTGCTATAACTAATAGTGTCTTAAAGTCCCACCACATGAGGCTATTTGCTTACAGCATAAAGGAAGATGAACTCCTTAATTGATCCCTGTAGGACAGAAATACCACTGAAGTCCATCAGCAAAACTGAAAACAGGAAATGTCAGCTAAAACAGAGGATGAAACACAATGCCATTAAAAAAAAAGTGACAAAAAACTCAAGAAACGGCTTTTTTATTCAATGCAATGCTACCAGCTGACTTACTCTGATGTTGTATTCACATAGCCAGGTGGAGGTATGATAGCTTTTCATGGAAACACACCTGGAACTTTACACAGAGAACACTTGTACACTTCTGACTAAGTTAGTGCTCAAGGAACATGTTGAAGAACCTGACCAATGCTTTAGAAGATTTGGATGAGTAAGCCCAGGTCTTCAAAAGTCCTTATATTGGAACAGAATACTTCAGAAGTAAGGTTTTGGAAACTACCAAGCACAACCAGTTTTCATACAAGGCACAAGTCTTAGATCAACCAAAGCAGTTGAAACGCTGTTATTGGTTGGACCAAGACCAGCCTGTAGTGCACTAAGGACTTCACTACCCTAAAACACATTGTCCTATTCACAACACAATAGCTAACCTTACATAAGTATCTTCCACTTACAGCCATAAATTGCATGGAGATAATCAGAAAAAATGCTTATAGGCACATTTGTTATTAGCTTCTCTTTAACTGAGAAACAAATAGGTTAAATTTGTGTCATACTAGACTTTATAAGCACACCCTGCCTTGCTATAAGCTGCAATAGCAAAGCAACCCTTTTATTTGTTTTATGCCTAAGTGTCCTCACACTCCTCACTCCCAGCCCACACACCAAAACCAGAGTAGAACAGGATCACAGATCCCCGATACAAGCATGCATCCCAAGTCAGGAGCATTGCTGTATTTAATTCTTCTCTAGTTGCCAGTGCACTTGACTGTGCTAAATTTCAACCCAGTCTTGGGACTGAGAAACCCAAGCACCTCTTCAAGTAAAAACACATACAGGACATAGAAAGCACCAGTAGAGCTGGAGTACAGATCTGATTAAAAAAAGGAGCCTCCAATGGCTGAAATCTCTGGATTTGGCAGGGGGAAAAAAACACACGGCAGATTTTTGTTACCTTTTTGGACAGCACAACACATCTGTTATAGTTCTATGTACTCACAATACTTCTGTTTTGCCAGTTGCTAGAGGGCCACACAGCAGGTAGGATCTCACTGATAGATCTGGTCAAAAAATTAAAAAGAAATCAAATTTGTTCAAGCCCCATCTACTCTGATTTCTAGTCTAGTCTGACTAGTCTGGTAATCTAGTACACTAACCAGGACTACAGACAGTAAGGGCTTTTAGGCTTCTTTTCCAAGGTAAACTAGAACCTAGAGAACTCAAGGCAAAACACAGATTTTCTGGGCTTCCACTACTCCTCCAAAGCAGAAGCTCTGCACTGGAAATCTCAAAGCTTCCAGATTCTAATCAGCTGTTCTGCCTTGCTCAACACTTCATTGTGTAATAAGCAAACAGGTGATTTCAATCAGCAACTGCCATTTCCAAGGGGGTATGTAAAAATTTCTGATTTGGAGATTACTGCAAGCATTGTTTTTACTCTGAGTTAGGACAAACTTGAGCTAAGATTTCCTATGAGCCAGAAATACTGCAAATTAATAATGCTTAAGAATAAACACTGCTTGTATTTTGATTTTGTAGAGCATCAGTAAGTGTTTGGGGCATTGCAAATGTCTTCTTAAGAGTAGCACTCAAAAACCGCACAAACACACTGAAGAAGTTAACCTTAATTTAGGTTTTGTTGAATTAGAGTGTTTCACAATGTCAGAGATGAACTGGAGAGAAAAACTGTGATAAATGATAAAGGCATCATTTAAAAGACACTGTCCTGGGCTTACAGATCACCAGTTCTGGTAACAGATTGAACAATATGATCTGAGGTCAAACCAGACTAAAAAAAAAATTTCCTCCCATTACAGAGGATAACATGCCTGCTCCTCGAGCCACCAAATTTTTGATGATATTTTCTATGCAATGATCAGCATGTCTTTCTTGTAGTGACTTTGTCTGTGCTTATAGGGAGACAGCTGTTTTCGGATTATGCTTAGTCCCTCTGTGAAGATACAGTTCCTTATGGTTACATTAAACCAGGTACATCTAGCTTCTGCTAGATGGAACCTGAATGGCTTTTGTATGTCCCAGACCCCTCACTGCTAAATGCAGAGTCTTAGCCAAACTTCTAGGAGTTCTTTCAAATCAGGCATTGGAGGTTTATTCCCACTTTCAGAGACTGAACAATTCTTGATATATAGCCTGCCAATGCTGCATCCCACAGCAGGTTGCTATGGTTGCATTAACTTGAAGCTGAAGCCAATACCCCAGTTGTTTAGAGCAACCCACTAAGGCTTCTTTAGATATATGATGAAGAAAGCCACCTCTTCTACAAGAGCTCACAAGGTCTGGATCAGTGAGCAAATCAAAGCTCAGATGTTCCCCAAAAGCAGCTCTAGCCAAGCATACAAACCAAGCAGTTTGCAGTGCAGCAATCTTGTTCAAGATGCGGCCAAACTGACTCCTAGGAAATACTGGGAAAGAGATTTTTCTGAGGGTGCTCTTTCCCAAGATGCACTCTTGGTAACACAGTGCTGCCACATATTTAGTACAAAGTCACACTCCTAGGGAGAGTCAGATGCTTTTAGTCAGTTGAGATTTTCAATGGATTCCCCTGAATCCTAACTTCCCAAGAGCTTTGCCTGCTGTCACCATGCTCATACCACCTCATTAGAGTAATAGCAGGATAATAATTTACCAGGATTGTGACAAGCCCAAGTCAGTGCTTTTGGAACCCCTTTTGTCCAATAAAAGGTATTGAAATCAATGTAAGCCAAGACTTTCCAAAGGAT
This sequence comes from Pelecanus crispus, assembly GCF_030463565.1. Lineage (NCBI taxonomy): Eukaryota > Metazoa > Chordata > Aves > Pelecaniformes > Pelecanidae > Pelecanus > Pelecanus crispus. Next base: position 23,974,709 of record NC_134652.1, read on the forward strand.
ATCTCCTGATCATTATGAGTACTTTTTGGCCGCTAATGTAATCTTAGTTTGTTATATATCACATCACAGCACAGCATGCTTCTGAGAAAGCACATGCTGGCTATTTTTAAGTGCAAATGACTTTTTTTTTTTTTTTTATAAGCAATCTATCCTTCTCCCACCAGTACTCTCCACTGTGATCCTGGATTTCAGATGTTAGCAGTTACAGTTATGGAATGAGATTACCTGTTCCTTGGATTCAGCCATGCTGGAGTTTATGCAAAGGAGCATTAGTCATACTGTGTTATTTCCATGGGCACAGGCTTCACAGGAGCAGTTAAGGCAAAGCTCCTTCTGAATTTTGCCTAGGGAAGAAACCCGGTGTCAAAGCCAGTCTAAACAAATAAAGCCACATACACAAACAAACACCTACTTCTTTGAATTGAGAGATTTATGAACAGGGTCAGTATCCTTGCCACTTGCTCTCCTCCCCGCTGCAAGCTCTAGAAAATTTTAATTTCACAAGACACCCTGGTATCGATTACAGACAGAAGGCGTACTCCACGCATTCATCAAAGCCAATGAGATAAGAATCTGTCCCAACCTCTATTGCAGCACAACCAGCATTTATTTAGCTTTTCCCTTGAGCACTGACGCTTGGTATTTCTTAACTTGAACAAAGCTATCTGGACTGACTGACTATTTCCAGCAGAACAGCAATTAGCTGTTTATATCCTGGTGATATCTGTGATTACAGTCTGACTTAAGAACCCAGGACTTTAGTTCTGGTTATGGATCAGGCATTTCTGTACCCCAGGAAAGCTGCTTAGCTTGTTTGTCCTCACCTCCTCTCGTTGCCAGGATCTGGAGAATGACCAAGTACTTAAGCTGCAGTTTCACAGAAACTGTCATAGAACGGCGTCATCAGGCTGTACTTTTACAACAACCTGAACCAATCCAACTGCTGGTCACCACAGTCCTGCTCTGTCCTTGCCTCAGAATCCCACACCCCTTCTTTGCATTAACAGAAAGGACACCAAGAAAGTTATTAACTTTCTCACCAGATCTGAGAGCAAAGACAGCATTATATGAGGACAGATAAAGGCCAGAATCAGCCTGGAAGGAAAAGAGGACGGTGTGGCCAATTAGATCAACCTCAGTCATCATAGGAGCATAGCTTTTGCAATTCCCAAACCTCACTAACATCTGAAACACTTTTTTTTTTTTTTTTTTTTTGCAAGCTCAAGTATTAGATGCGTTACGGAAAGTGTGAATGGAAGGCCACAGCAGAGCCTCTTGATCCAAAGAGTATTTGCTATTCAGGCTAAACAGAGTCCATTAGGAAAGGACAAGATTAGACTCCTCAGCTATTATGAACAGAAGGTGGTCAATTGTTGACTACAGCAGTATTCCCAGCAAGAAACGGATTAAGCCGCAGAAGCTGAAGTGAGGTGGCAGACAGACAAGATAGGTCCTCTCGTTGGCAGAGCGCTAGGACAGAAGGGATGCAGCTTGCCCACACAGCAAGTCAGAAGCAGAACTAGCTAGCTGCCCTTCCCTTTTGCTGTATACTCTTTCAACAATTTTAGCTATTCAGTCTAGTGCTTTCTAGGCTAAGCATCTGTTAGAGCTTATTTTGGCTCAGCTTCAGGTCTCAGTCTTGTTCTTGGGAAGGTATTTTGCCAAATGAAATAGCAACCTTTTGGCTCCAGTGCTTGTGAGCAGATATTTAAAATATCGGTTTTGTCAAGCACAACTTCTTTTGATGGGCTGCAAAAGAGCCAAATTCAACTTGAGACATTATTACAATCCTTTACAATCCCTGGAAGCTCTGGTTTGCATTTGATTAAAGGGCAATGGAAACGGAAGATTTCATTTTAATGGAGCAGTCTTGAGCCTTTGCAAAAGTTCTACCCAAAACCCAGAAAATATACAGGAATAATACACTGGAATACACAGGAAAATACACAGGAAATACAATTCTAGTTCCCATGCTGAACAAAGATGAGAAAGGCTGAACACTACCTTATGTCAACCCTGTTAAAAACTAGACTATGCTACAAGTCACTATCTACACAGGCAGTTGTATTTACTTTGAGTACCTCAGTTGCAACAGAATATTGAACAACAGTTTTCAGTTGAAGGAATACTCTTCCAATGCTATTGACATGAAACATAACAGCACAGAGAGCTTCCATGAGAAAGCAGACTGAAAAAAAGCACACAAAAATAAAGTTTTCAAGGAAAAGGAATAAAAAGAGAAGGAAGAAGTGTTCCAGCCTAAAAAAAGGCTTCTGCATAGCTCTGGCTAGCATACAGTCTCATCACCTTTAGAGAGTTCTGTTACTGGATTCACAATCACCCAAGGGTAACAAGCACATCAAGGTGAAGCTTTGCTAACTTAGCCAACTATCAGCAGCTCTACAATTCTTAGCCAACAACTTATATATTTCTGTGAGCCTTTGTATACCTGTAAAAAAATACATGGCTCCCACAGAAATAAGAAGTATGCTCCACACAGTACGTCTTTCCCCACAGCCCTTGGACTTGCTGCAGATGGTGGCATGACTGATCATTTGACGACCATCTGCCCAACATCTGCTTTTTAGGGAAACCGCCCTGCAAATATAATTAGCCGGCTCTAGGCTACCATTATTCATAATGAATACCCTGTTGTATATGGAAGCCTATCACTGATGCTATTCCCTTAAAGATTCAGCATATTTACTCAGAGCCTGGGATCTCTGCTGGGGATGTTAGTTGTTCCCGTGTGCTTGACCTCCTGTGAAGTTATATGCCTGCATTACAAACATCGCCATACAGTGATAGCTGTGGTACCTGAGCAAGTTAGCTTGGTTGTGGGAAATAACATAGCTGGCTGAGAACAGAAATTAAGTGGCCCCACTGTGATGGGTGTATTAGTCCAGGGAGGCTGCTGTACTAACATGGCCTTAGGGCTTCTCGTACCTATTTTGAGTGTGTCTGCATTGCAATGTATTTGCCATGTATTGGTCTAACTTATATAATACAAACACATGTATGTTTGTGTTTTAATTGTTACTTCCTTCTTGACAGAGATGCTATATTGCCATCAGCTTTCAACATTCAAATATCCTATCTAACGATCCCCAAAATTGTAAAAGTGGGTGAAAGTTTTTGCATATTGACAAAACCGTGTTTGCTTGATACAGTATTCTTACAGTCATAATTTTCTTTTGTAACACTGAGAATTAAAATCATAATACAAAACTCTAAAAGCGGATATTATCACTTACTTTAGGACTACAGTAGCTTGTCTTAAAAAAAAAAGAAACAAAACCCAAAAGCCAAAACCAGCAATTTTCGCAAGACTTGCAACAAAACAATGTGTTCGGCATCACACTTCTGGTGGCAGTACAGCAGCATGGCACCTTACACAAGAGAAAGAGTTCAGGGCTCAGAACAGCCATGGCCAGAACTGCAGGTGCTTCAGTCATTTCAATGCCCAGAGGTTGCTACAAACTACATTTAGGATTCCCCTCCTGTCCCCTAAAGGCATAAGTAAGCTCAGCCAAACCACTCACTGTTCCTGATTTCTATCTGAACTGCAAACTCTTTGGAGCTATATATCCTTTTGTGCCTGTATAGCTCCATCTGAACAGAAATAATAATCCAGGCTGCCACAAATCCAGATCCCAGACTCAAGAAAGCTACTGAAGCTTTAAGGTGCCATGACCTAAATTCTGCTTGCAAAGTGAGTTTCTTGCGAACTCCCTCTAGATGCATAAATACAGTTCTGTTTCCAATAACATGATTCTACTTAACATGTTTTCTGCATTTAAAACCATAATCCTTTGATAACTTTGGGAATAGTTGGACGATATGGGAAAAAAAAAATCAAAAAAACCCAGAAGGCAGTTGGGCATCCCTGAAGTTGATTGTTTATATGAATAAGCCATAGAACAAATAAAAGGACAGACTGACCACAGTAATAACTCCCAATGCTGATTCGAAGAAATTAAAAGCAGGCCCGGAAGCTTAAATCTAAATGTGGTTTCAATTGATCTTTGTTCCTGACTGTGTTTAATGGTCAGCTGTTTGAGAAACCCTCTGGGGTTCTACTACATGATTTCAAACTGAGAAACAGCAAACAGTACCACAGAGAGCGAGATGCTTTTCTTTTCAAGAGAGTGAATTTAAACACTGCTGAAAGGTTGCAACTGCCAGTCTCAGAAATGTTTTACAGAAGAAATATGGAGCAGCTTTTTTCACTCCCTCTACATTACTCATACATCTCCCAGAACAGAATATCTGAGCTTCTAACAAACTAATTCTCCATAACTCTGCAGCAAAGCGAGGTGGTGTTATTATCCATATCTTACTCTGATGCAGAAAGACTCTAGGCTATATTCAGTTGACCAATATTTCATCCATGCCCCTAAGTTTAGTGTTTTCTACAGGCTAGATATCTTTGAAGGCCACTTCAGCCAATAGAGGACTCAGTGCAGGCACTGAGGTAAAATTCGACTCAGTTCCACTGGGCACAATGTATGTCTAACCTTTACCACTCTGAGAGCATGTGTTTCTAAGTCCAAAGTTCTAGACTTTCATTTTGCTGCAGAGATGCTGTGCTACCCCCAAAACGAGTCTTTAGCTTCTGTTCTTCTGTTTCTAATAACTTCCTCAATTCTTAAAAATAAAAATATTTTTTAAAAAGTGAAAAAAATACAGAAACAAACAAAGCCCTTCCCCAAAAATTAGATCCTTGATAGAGAGAAAACTTTTTTTTTTAAGCTATACAGACAAGAGCTACTTGAAGCCATAGGGGGAGTCATGCTCAGAATGAGACAGAATGCATTAATGAACTACAGTATGGTGATTAGAGTGCAAAAGGAAGAACAGAAAAGCAAGCTGCTAGCCCAGCCTCCTTTTCATTCCCAAATACTCAAAATTCAGCTACCCCACTGCTGGCCAGCACTATCACAAGCTGATGCACCTCAGTTCTTTGTTTCATGCCAGGTTAGGGCTGTGTTCAGACGGTTTGCATTAAGCAGGTAAATTAGATGCTTATGTCAGACATCTAGGCTCTGTAAAATCTCCATAAAACCAATAGTCAGAGTGACAATTGCCTTAAGTGGCAACTATGAGCACCTATATTAGACTTCAGCAAGGTGACTGAATTGCCTTCTGAAGGCACTTCTCTTACCATTGACCACAGAGAAAACATACAGAGTCCAGGCTCCAAACACGGGCAATCACCTAAGACAGAAGATAGACTGTGGAAATACTACCCATGCTTCTGTCCCTTGGCCAGAAGTTATTAGAAAAGTATCACCCAGTAACTTTTTGGCTACCTATTTTTTAAAACATCAAATGAGATATAAGAGGAATGAAAACTGTGTAAGATACTGACACATTTTAAAATGAGGGAATTTATTCATATTTGGTAAGGAAAATGCCTAACAACAAAAGGATCTGGGAAAGAAGTTTTACAGTATTTTCAGAGACAGACAGAATCCACTGTAGACTTCAGAGGACAGAGAATGAAAAAGAAAGATTTCTAGACAGAGCTAGCTAAGGGAAGATGACTGGGCCTGGTGAAGGATATCTCCCACAAATTCTGCCATTTGCAGAAGGCAGCCTTGCTGGCAGCTCCGGAAACAAATGACTGGGATGATATTTCAGTGATGGATCAGCCCTTGTTATTTATGCCAATGCAAAAAAAGAGATGCAAAGGGATGTCATTCACAATAGTAAATGGCAAATCCAAAATGTTTGAGAGAATTAGAACAGAAAATCCCCAGAACATCTAAAAACAACTCTAAAAATTCTGAACTTTTCAGAACAAATTACACTTGGTGAAGGAAATTAGCTCTGAAATTGTAGTTGCAAACAGAAATTTGACTTTTCAGAAGGGGGCTGGAAATCTCAGCTGAATAGCTTAACTGTGTTTGTGTACTCCCCTATCTGCCACAATAACTCAAGTTGAGCAGAGCTGTAAAGGTTTGTGATTCAGCTGGAGTACCGGGCAGCTTGGAATCAATTCTCTGTTTGCACAGACAAGTCCAGCCAGCCCTATGCAGTTCACTCAGCCAATGCTGTAGCATGCTTTCTCATGCAGAAAGGCAAATTGGCAAACAGAATATTGAAGGTGAATTTATATGTCAGCACTTAGGGTATTTCAAATCTACAGACAGATTGGTTAGGACGACATTTAGCAAAAGCAGCCCTTGCAAATACTATAGTATAATCCAAGCTTTCACGATCAACAGGTCTGATATAAAATGCAATCAAATTTTGCTGCTACACCTGAGGTCTCAGCAGTATAGACTCTCCTCAGCTAAAGAATTATTTCCATTTATTATTGGAAAACAGTAAAGAGACAGTTACTGTTCTCCTCCTGCTTAGGCTAGTTGAACACTTCCTCCCTCTCCAAAGTGCAGAGTCTCTGCGTCAGGAAATGCACTCTTCAGCTTCCTCTCAAAGCTGTTTCCTCAAAGGGTAAGGTCTTTCCTGCCTTTCCTCAGTAGGCTGGCTGTGCATGTCCTATATACAAACCTAAACACTACAATATCGTTAGTCATATTTTGTAGAAGTGGAAATCTAAATGTTAAGTTACTTCCCCGAAGTCAGGGGCAGGAGAATAATACTACCTAGTTGTTACCAAACACTTCACACTGAAAGAGCTAAAACACTACGCAAAGCACACCTGTCGTTACTTCAGTTATATGGATGACTTGCCTTAACATTGCCCAAGATGCCAGTAACAGAAATGCAGCGGGCCCTCAGGTCTCCCAGGCTCCTACACAGAAACTGTCCCCTAGATTTTATTACTGCGGTTCCTTTTCAGCTCCCATTTCTGCATGTAAATGATGATCATCTTAACTTCTCTCTCATTGCCCCCTTATTCATCCAACACGTCATGATGCAGCTGCCTCCTACTGGAAAAAAAGGGCAGAGCTGTGAAGGGGCAGACAACACTGTCAGACTCTGGTGATGTAAAAATCATATAATCCTTGGAGTTCACAAAATAACAACGTTTGCCATTTTTTCCTCTCAGCAGGCTTCCCTACACCATCAAATGAAATATGCGTTTTCAAGTCCAGTTACTTCACCTCTGCATGCAGATTCCACCTCAAGACACCAAGGCAAATATTTGTGCCGAGTGACACAGGTTAGTGCCAGTCCCAAAGGTCTAGCTCAGTGCTTCTGGGAACATATGCAATTTTGATCTGGGCTCAGATGTACTGGAAGTGGTGGCTTTGACCCATGCTGTAAAAGACATCAAGGAAAGGACATGCTTGCTCCTAAGAGAAGTAAAGCTGTAAAGTGATTTTATGAGAACAAGGGACTGGGTGAAGAGATTATTTTCCCAACAAACAGCACACTGATACATTAGCTGTCACAAGTGTTAGGAATTTTTAGTATTTTAAATCTGCCTGGCCAAGAACTTTCATATTTATCTGCTATCAGTGACATTACACTTCATTTTATTTGGATGTCAGTAGGTATTCAAGGACACAGCACTGCTCTGTTACAAATGCTTTCAAGTCAAGCATAGTAGCAGCAAGTTACCAGACAAAGGGACACTGTATTAAAGGCTGCCTGCCAGAAATTACTTATTCAAGTTGATTACACGGAAAGGACAGTAGTGCTGCCACACTTCTGCCCCATACTCCCTGGGGAAAAAAAAAAAAGAAAAGCCAGGAGTCAAATCTAGGTTTTCTTCAGTTCTCACTGCATGGGGTTGGCTGGAAGAATGTACTATAATATAACGACACAAGGTTTGATCTTGCAAGGTAGTGCACCTAACTGCTTTGCTAGGTCAGTGCAAGCACATTCTACCTTAGTTTTAAGTACAAGTAGTATATTAAATGCCTCTCACTTGAAAGCTGATTCTGAACATGATTGGAGTCAAAAGCAGAAAATGACCACAATTACAGATCGTCGAGAAGCAGGAACGTCCTGAGAGGTTGGAGAGTTTGTGCTTTCATCAAAGACCCAAAATACCTTTCATTACCATATATTTCAGTAAAATTTGGGCTTGTAGAGCACATCTTAGGATTGCACTGCCATAACATCCATAACTAAATCTCTCTGCGACATTCTTATGTTAAATGGCACAGAAGAATTAAGGTAAAATGAAGGTAAAATTAATGAATTCCACCTCATTGATTCTACCTTAATTTTATTAACTGACGAAGGAAGCTGGCAAGTCAAATACGTGTAATAAATATTGGTGGAAAGAGTACTATGCACAAATTCCCACTTACGCTACTTACTTCAAACCGGGCAGAGTTAAGTCACTAATTAATGAGCATTAAGTGATTACGAAGGATGTGGTTTGTATTCATGACTATCCAATTGCTTTAGTATCAGAGGAAAATAGAATTGCATCTCTAGGCAATAATCAGTAAATCCAGTCAAGCATGAAACTCCCGTCGAGGCAATGGTTGCAGACCCGGGGCAAGCGGGCGGGAGCTAACCCCGGGTACGAGGCCGCGCCGGTAGGTGTGCGGCAGCGCGTGCGCCTGCCGCCATCTCGCGGGGAGGCGCGCGCCGCAGCCGCGCGGGGCCGGGGCCTCGCGGGCACCGCTCGGGTGCGCCGGGCAGCGCCGGCCCCGGCATCCCCGGGGCCGTGACCTCCGGTCGCGGCGGCCTCCGGAGGCGTCCTCGGTCTGCAAACGCAGGTGGAAATGCGGGGCCGGGAAGAGGCTTCCACATCCACCCCGGAGGGCAGGAGACGACGAGACCTTTCACCGAGCACCGGGATGAACTCCCTTTCCTCTGGCTGGCAGGAGAGCCAGTACCTTTTATTAGATCAATTGATCTTGCTGGAAAGAAAAGCAGACTGCCTTTCAGGCACATAAACACTGACTTCAGGTCTGCCTTCTGGGAGCCGCCACAGGATCTCCTGCGTTGCCCATAAATCTCACATGTCAAGGAGTTTCACATTTCCCAAGCATTCCTACTTCTAGTTACCCAGTTTCTTTTTCTCCATGTCTCACGTATGTTATTTCATCCTTTTCTTTCCTTTCTTGCATTTTTCTTACATTTTCAAACCCAAAACCTAGACAACTGTACACTTCAGGTAAGATTCTATTTCTCATGTCTTTCTACCCATGTATCTGAAGCATTCATGATGATCTGCAGTGTAAGTGATTTCTCATTCAATGCATAAAATGGCAAAAAAGCCTCATACACAAGTGGTACAAAAAGCAGCGGTCTGCTCTAGTAATGTCTAGCAACGTCTCTATGCAAATGTTCACAATATGCACATGTAAGCTGGAGCATCACTATTAAATATTTCTGATTTTCCTCAATAAATTGTGGTATGGCAGTTGTATTATGTGGCAATGCCTGCACAGGGATTATGCCTTGTAAGCTTTTCCATTATTGTTTGAACAGCCTTAGTCCTGCCGTGGGTGTTTGAATATCCAGCGGCCAGTACAGAGAACGGGGTAATAGTGGAGGGCTACCTTTTTATGCACCTTGATTTAATAAGCAAAGAATTATATGATCTTGACCCAGCCCTGAAAACAGCTGAAACAAACTTCTCCAAAAATAATCTAGCCAAGGATGTATCCTCACAGTATAAATTCCCTAAGGGCTTTTATGAGTTCAGTCACTGTTTTCTATATACGAATGTGATACAGATCTTCATGATAAAATATGCAGTTGCTTTTACACAGAATATTAGGGCTAGCATTTTCAGTCAAACTCATCTGGGAAAACAGGGTGAATACACAATTGTACATACTTAGGGAAAGGCACAGTATGAGACAACAGAAGATTCTTTTGGAATATCCTATAGCATTTGGAATAAAAGCAGTTAGCCATTGATCCCCACAGTATGGACTGAATTACCAAAAAAAAAAAAAAAAAACCCACCAAAAAACCAACAAACCCACAACACCACCAGAACCCACCAACCCACCGTCTCTTCAGGAAAAGCCTGTTCCAAGTTACTACTGATACATTCCCACTGAAGTCTGAGGGGTTACAGTACTGCAACAACAGAAATCTGCCTTTTAGATCACAATGCCTTTTACCATGGCTTTTAAACGTAGTTCACTTTCTCTCTTTTTTGACAGATCTCTCACGGGTCATCAGAAGCAATGCAACTGGTACATACAAGAATCATGAACACCTAAATAAATTGTTTTGGGGCATATTTTGACAATTTAAAACTTTAAACACTTGTCTGAGCCAATCAGTTTGTACCATTTGCGGTCTGCTAGGGTTTGGGGGTATTTTTTTATTTCCACAGCCATCCTTCATTCAGTACATGTCTCTTATTTTTCCTTCTTCAATAAGTGTAAAACTCTGACCATGAAAGGATCTGTTGCCCTAAGTATGCCAGCCTGTGTGCATTTCTCTCTGTTACTTTTCACTGCAAGTTATTCTGTGAAGTTACTTCCACTTCAGCTTGGATTTCTATATTTCCACATAGTGACTAAAAAGCACGTGGCAGTCTCCAATGTGCTATTTTTTGAACACCTGATAATAACGTCTATTGCCACTCTAACTTTAGAGGAGGTGTATTCTTTTATCAGTGTGGTATGCAGTTAACGCTACGCCTCATTATTTCTAGGTAGTATTTGGATCTTCACTCTAAGCATTACCTCAGTAGTCCCATGTGTCAGCGTTATTTCTCTGATAATTAAGGTAGCCCCATAAAACATTACACAAAAGCAGGGAAGGGCTTGAATCCCACTTGCTAATATGAAACTGAATCAGCTGACACATTACACTGGGAATTGGCTGCTGCCAACAACTCTCTCTCATCTATTGCCAATCCCAAATGCATGGGAAGCGGGTGAGTATCTAAGACATTCTATTAAGGGAATGATTACTTTTTTTAATACCAAAAAAACCCCAAAACAAACCAAAACCTGAAATCTCTTCCAACCCAAAGCATTATATGATTCTAGGAATCATTGCCCATGTCTACATCATATAAAAGTCCTGGATAGAAGGCAGAACATATGGATCCTGAAAAACACAGATAACCAGCAGACAACAAAAGTGCTGGTAACCCAACTGTGAGAGAAGGTGAAGAGCAAGCTCTGTAAGTACAATGAAGACTGGAGACACAGACTTGAGATTCCAGGCAGGGAAATGGACTTTGATCTCAAAATTATTTGGAAAATGAGAGCTCATATTCATTTTTTCCTAAATAAGCATGATTACATAAAATAAACATTAAGCTCAGTGATGGATTTTTCTCTTGGCAGAAATAACTGAACTACTAACTTCTTAGACAGAATGCACAATAGGAAATTATTCTTATAATAATGGAATAAAAATATCAGATTCAATCCCATGAAACTAACCGGATAAAACTATATCCTGAAATGATTAATCAAATAAATTGTAAATATTTTATCTGTAATGCAATGTAAGAAATATTTTTCCTTAGAGCAAGAGATGATGTTGGTTCCAGTAATACTAGCAAGAGGAGAAGATGGCTACTGATTAAGAAATTATACATCATCTGTGAAAATGCAGCTGACATGACAGCAAATGCAATAATAATGACTCAGTCACACACAAGGACTATAAAGAGAAATCACACAAGAGCAGAGCTAAGAGGAATTACATTCACCACCAAAATCAGATGCAGGGAAACCAAGCAAGGAAAAATGTAGTCAGAAGGCCCTGAGTTAGCATGCTGATGCACGTTCATGTGCGAATGTGTCTTCTGTTTCTAGGCAGATAGATTTTACTGTTACGGGGTAGTACCTAAACATCTTAATCATCTCACTAAATAGACACTAAGTTTTCAACAACAGGCACTATTAGCATGTGTCACTGGTAACTACCCTCCTCTAAAAGTAAACTGATACCTTGTGAAACAACATTAATTATGAAGGTCTCTATTTTTCAGTATTCATTCAGCAAGGAAAAGCAGTTTTGTAGCTTGGACACATCTGCTCCAAACACTATCATGTGACTGATTTTCTAATAATAATTAGATTTATACAATCTTTGTATTAAGTGAGCTTTGTGCGAGCCAACCACTGATCTTTGACTTTTGAGATATAGGCTATCCATCTTTACTTACTACATACACTCTCCAGCATTCTGTCCAGCAGCTTGACATCAACATATTAAAAGAAGGTTACCACAGTTGCCAGTTTTGAAGCACAACCACAGCTCCATATTAAGCTGCCCAATTTTATGGTGGCAACATAAAAGTATAATGGGCAGGTCTTAAAAAGCCTTGCTTGCTTCACCTGAATCTGCAGCTGACTGTGTCAAATTAAGCACCAAGGATAGTTTGATGCAAACAAGAATGAGATCAAACAGCTGCTCTCTAACAAAAACACCTCACACATTACAGTTCTCAGTGACACATCAAAGCTCCAGGAACAGAAATATTTTAAAGCTTTATGCAATTTGACCCAGACACACCTACAAGAAATGACGGCTACACAGTGAAGCCTAAGAATAGGAGATCCAGTTTTTACTGGTACACAGACTAGGAAGTGCTTTTATGAAGAGAGAGAATCTGTTCATGTTCCCATGCATCAGCTTTCCTTTGTAGCTCTGACAGGTGTTCTCCATTTATGTAAAAGAAGCAAATTGCTAGCACATGGGCAGAATGTATTATCTTTTTATTGAGCTGCTCCTTTTATACTCAGGAGCCTGCCTTCAATGACTGAGTCAAAACTGCTCATCAACTGATGATGTTCACCTCTCAGATAATGAAGCAGAGAAAACTCCAAAAGCCACAAGTTATGATAAAATCAGTTTCTATGTTAAAATGACTTTAACTGGTAACCCAAATATGAGAAAGAGTGTATCAGGAGCCCAAAGTGGATCTATAAAAGAGTAAAGTTGATTGTACCTGAGGCAGTAACCACCACTGCACTTTTCTCTCTGCTACACCTGGGAAACAATTACCAGGAAGCGTTCTCAGTTATTCAAACAGCCACCTGATAAAGTGGTGCCAGAGAACTGATGCAGTTTTTGACTGGCATAGTTTCACTGGACTAAAGCATTTTATCAGGAGGTGGGACTGCTGGATGTGTCAGTGTTTATATATGCGTATACACACAAACATACAAACACTTGTGGGAAAAGAACAGCTTGACACCAAAAACCACCCAAACATTTCCATACCTGAAGTTCTCCCTTAAAGTTTGTCAAACTAGTATTAAAAACTGCGATGACAGGTTTTGAACTGAGAGGTAAATCTGTTACTATGTTGCTACAACTGTTAGGATAATAGCTGCAAGCGTGTGGCTGAGAAAGGGAAAAAAGGAAGCTCCAAAAGAATCTAATCTCCTTACCAGCTACAAAAAGCACACATGCTTCATTTTACAACCATACCTGCCACACCCACACAGGTTTGTTGCTTGAGAGCAAACACATGCAGCACTACAAGTAATAGACAAATTATATCCAAGAAGTCAATTTGTTGGGTAACCGTCAAAACTTGGATAGAAGTAACCAGCATTTGCTCTCTACATGATACTTGGCAAACACTTGCTCTCCTGTGCCTCACTGGCAACAAAGACCTGGAAAACAGGGCTAACAGCACTTCCTTGCCTCACAGGGCCAATATCCTAAGGGCTGCATAGCCCTCACCTGCAGCACTACTGGATAACCTTCACTGCGGCGGCAGCTTGGTGCCGTGCCTGCAGGCTGCTGCCTTTACCACATCACCATACCAGGAGCAGCACTACTGCCTCTACCCTCGCTGCGAGCAGGCCGCAGCCCTGCCGCCGTGACCAGGGCCACACTGCCACGGCCCAAACACCTCAGCGGCCACCCACGGCTGACGGCAACACACCTGAGGCGGTGGAGCTTGGAAGGCCACGGGGAGCTCTGGGATACCCGGCCCTACTCAGCCTCCCTCCAGCAGAGCCCTCCGCCCCAGGACCGGCCGGGCGAGCGCTCAGCACTGCGCAGACAGGCAGCAAACCTGCCTTCTCCTAGCTACCAGCGGCGTGAGCGACAGCACCACAGCCAATAAATAGGCCTTCCGGCTCTGACAGACAGAGGGTAAGGGCGGTGCCAGCCAATGAGAGGGCAGATAGGCGCGGAGGCGGGTAATGCGAAAACCAAATCGAAAAACATTCCAGCCCCGAGAAGGTGGGAACAAGGTTAAGCTTCAGTCACAGACTGTGTGTTCTTCCTCCAATCAGAGCGTCTTCCCTCTTCGCTCTCCATAGATTGGTTAACAGACGGCTGGCGGGCCTTAGCATACCCCTTTCCCCAATAGGAAGGTAGCACTCCGTGACAGGCGTTCAGATCAGCCAATTAGTGCCGGCGCGGACCCTCCCCCAACCTCTTGCAAAATGGCGGCGACAGCTCCGGCTCCGGCTCCAGCTGCTCCCGCGGCCGCTCCGGCTCAGAGCCCGACGGCGGCGCCCGCCACGCCGGCAGGGAACGCTCCCCCCACCGCCGCGCCACCCCCGCCGGTCGCCCCGGCCCCGCCGCCGGCCGCGCCGCTGTCGGCCGCGCTCTCCGGCCCCTTCCCCGGCGGCCGCGTGGTGCGGCTGCACCCGGTCGTGCTCGCCTCCATCGTGGACAGCTTCGAGCGGCGCAACGAGGGCGCGGCGCGGGTCATCGGGACGCTGCTGGGTAAGAGCCGCCGCCGTGCCCCGCCCGCCGCCAGCCTGGGGGCGAGCAGCCCGCCGCCCCCGCGGCTCCCCCCTAACCGCGCTGCCCTCCCGCAGGGACCGTGGACAAGCACTCGGTGGAAGTCACCAACTGCTTCTCCGTCCCCCACAACGAGTCCGAGGATGAGGTACGGAGCGCGGGACCGCCCGCCGCCCTCGGGAGCCGGCCCGGGCGGAGCGGGGCCCGCCTCGCAGGGGGCTCCGGGCTGTGCCGCAGAGCGGGCGGCGAGCGCCGAGGGGTGCGGCCCCCGGGCTCCCCTGCGCTCCCTCTGATGGCGGCGTTAGGGCTTGCGCCCGTGTTGCTCTCCGCTAAGGGTCAGGCACCCCTGCAACCAGCTGACTTGGCCCTGTCCCGTTTCTCAGGTGGCAGTCGATATGGAGTTTGCCAAAAACATGTATGAGTTACACAAGAAGGTGTCTCCTAGCGAGATCATCTTGGGCTGGTAAGTTCTGCAAGAACACACAAGCAGTTGTGCTGGTCCCTTAAACGACTTGAAATAGATAATTTTCCTTGTCACAGGTTGAGAAGCACTAGTGTTTGTGACAGTAAGGTCTTGCAACTCTTGTTACAGAGTCAGCTGTAAAGCTGCTGCAATTCATAATAGGAAGAGATGGTGTTGGAGACTTACAGTGTTTGTTTTTATCTAGAAAAGGTATCACGGAGGAGTGATGAGTTAAGAGAATACTTGCACGTGTTTGTTAGAAGAACTTAGCCACCTGTAATACGACCTGCACCACGGCAGATAACTGGTTAGAAAGAAGGAAGAACCCAAAAGAGTAGTTTAAAGCACGGAAGGCCTCAGGAGGAATTGGTGGTATCAGCGTGCAGAAGTTCTCTGCTGAGAAAAGATGGAAGTACTCGTGTGTTGGATGCCACGCAAGACCAGTAGGGTGTTACGGGAACAGAGTCTGTGTCTGAGTGCGTGGATAGATAAGCTTTATTAATCTCTTCATGCTTCTCTGATCCTGCAAAATAGCTTAGTTCTGTTCTTGTGGAGCAAACTTCTTCAACAACCTTTTAATGGCACAGCAAAGTGCAGTTCTAATGACAGGAGCCGTCCTGTGTATTTGAGAAGCTAATTGCAGAGCAGGTAAAGGAGCTAGCTTAACAAGTTCCAGCTCCTGCAGAGAGATGTTTGATTTGTGGAAGATCGACTTGGTTGGTCCAGAGTTGTTTGGCCTGCTTTGGCTTACACAGAAATAAAGAGCTGGTCTGGAGCATAGTGACAGATAACTGAATCTTGGGCGTCTGATGCCAACCATATGTCAACTCTTTATGGCTGGTACTACAACACTGGCCCTGTGCATGTTTCGGGCATGTGCGTGCTCAGCCTGTGATTCCTACAATTCTAGGACAGTTGGTGTAAAACTACAAATTCCCTAGTTAAAACACTTGTATTTAGTATACTTCTGCAGCTCAGTGTTTGGAAATCAGTGTTTTAGGATACAAAGCTGTTAAATACCAACAATACCAAACACTGGGCACTTGAATGTTGGAAGAATGGCTCCTCAACATGTGCTCTTTTGAAGGTATGCAACAGGTCATGACATCACGGAACACTCTGTCCTGATCCACGAGTATTACAGCCGGGAAGCGCACAACCCCATCCACCTCACTGTGGACACGAGTCTCCAGAATTCACGCATGAGCATTAAAGCCTACGTCAGGTACACTGGGAGGCTGCATTTCTTGGAGGGGAGCTATCTGAATTACTGAGAGACCATATCAGGGTAACAGGAAATGTAGTGGGCTGCAGTGTGTCATTTTGGGCAATATTGTGCAGTAGTTAAAACAGCAGCGAGCCAGGGATCACAGCTTGCTTCCCATTGGAATGTCTTGACCATCGTATATTAGTTGAAAGACCTAACCTTTCATAAGCTGGTACCTCCTGGGGGTGGGGAATTGCAACTTAATTAACAGTATTCTGAACGTCTTTGTGACATTTCACAGGATTCATATAGCTAGCATTAATGTCACTAACTTCCATCACACTGTCTGAATGCTAGCCTGTAGTCACTGGCCTTTATTACCTAGCAGTTTATTTATACAAATTGGAGGATTAGTACAGTTAAAACGTAACTGAAACAGCATCTTCTTGATCAGTCTTTCTTCCCCTTAACCCCTTCCATTTTTATCAATGAATAAGGGAGATTAAATATTGGGAAATGAAACTGTTCTGCCTCACTGTTCCTCCCAGTACTGGCTGAAGAGCTCTCCTCTGTAAGGATAAAACCCTAGCCTTTCTTTGTAGCAGAAGTCTGCTGCTTCTTGACTGTGCATCTTCGAAACAGGAAGCTGTTCTATGACATCTTATTTAAAGCATAAAGGAACTTCAAATACTTTCAATAATAGGAATAATAAAGGTGTTGAGAGTGCTTTGTACTTGAATTTGTCATACTTATGTTTATTCCTTAAGTGATTTCTCAAAGAGCATGGAGTATTTCAGGATAGAAGAATACCTGCTCTATAAGCAAGAAGGAACTGTGGCTAAGAAGATAGTACTTAGCTCTTCATGCATTCATGCTCACAAACGTCAGGCCAGCTAGGAACGTTCTTGGATGAAAATGAGCAATTAATAGTATGCCAGGACGGATTTCCTGTCCTCAGTTATCCATGGTCTTAATACTGCTGATTTTGGTGAGAATGAGTAACCTACTCATGTTCACACTTCAGGGCTAACAGAGATCATTGAGATGGAACTCTGTTACTTCCTCCCTTAAATATGTCCATGCTGAAAATTTTTTGTTGTTCTTTTTTTTTCCTCTAGTGCCCCAATGGGAGTCCCTGGTAAAACTATGGGCGTGATGTTCACACCTCTAACAGTGAAATATGTTTATTATGACACAGAGCGGATAGGAGGTGAATGTTTTCTTCCTATTTTGGTTATAACCATTGTTGCAACACTGTTGAAATGCTTTTTTTACCCTGGTACAATTGCCATTCTACTGGGAATTAGACTGCCTTGCTGAAACTGTTGTAAAAATCTTCAAAAAGTTACGGATTTAAGCTTTTTCTGTGGCAGTCAGTTTTTTCACTGATCCTCCTTTTGCTTTCAGTGGATCTTATCATGAAGACTTGTTTTAGCCCTAATCGAGTGATTGGCTTATCCAGTGACTTACAGCAGGTGGGGTCAGCATCAGCCAGAATTCAGGATACCCTGACCATGGTGCTCCAGTATGCAGAGGATGTATTGGTAAGGCCAGCTTTTTATGAGTCAGCAGATAAGTTTGATGTAAGGTTGTGCATCGTTTTTCTTTTTACTGGGCCATAAACTTACTGAGTTTTACTCACGTTGAAGTGTATGTTTCTTATGTTTAGTCTGGCAAAGTGGCTGCTGACAACACTGTCGGGCGATTCCTGATGGATCTTATTAACCAGGTGCCAAAGATTTCACCAGAGGACTTTGAGACAATGTTGAACAGCAATATCAATGTAAGTTCATCATCTAATTTTTTCAGTGTATTGCCGGCAATTTTGAAAATTTGTCAGACACAAATTTGTCTGTGATCAAAACAATTTATCTTTCCATACAAACATGTTAATAGAAAATACAGCCCTTTCTTGTCAGTAACTTGATGTTTTAAGAGCTGAAGGTGGGTAAAGGAGCTCACCATAATAATCTTGCAAGCAACTGCAAATGAGAGAATAAGTTTTGAAGAACTTGGGAATTATGCAAGTAATCTGAAAGCCAGCACCAATTCTTTCTTTAGAGTGATTGGACAAGATGAATTATCAAGCTTAAAGTAGTATGGATTTCAAGGATAACTGGTGACTTGCCAGCTTCCTTTGCCTGAGTTGAAGCTCTGTCTCTTTAACACTTAGGACACGAACAAGGTTTTAGTGTGCTACCTTATTTCTGTAACAGATTTTTAGAAAGCAAAAGCTAAGTTTCCGAATGTGTTGTTCACCCACAGTCTGCAAGACCAGAACTAATTTTTAATTTTGCTTATACCCTTTGACTTGCCTGGTTAATATGGGTGAACTCAGAGTTAAAATTTCACAAGCAGTGTTTCATATTCTGGGAATACCAAAACCTTCTTCCTGCAAGGGGAGTGTTCCTCAGAGTAGGACTTTCAGGACTAACAATATTTCTAGTAGCTGATCGTAAACTGCTTTACAGGTGTTAAAAAGTCAGCTCCCTGACTGGCTACCATCTTTGTTAATATTTCTGATCACTGGGTTGTTTTTCCCGTCTCAGGACCTACTGATGGTAACCTACTTGGCAAACCTCACACAGTCACAGATTGCTCTCAACGAAAAACTTCTGAGTTTATAAAGAAACTTCTGCCACCCTACACTTCGAAGAGCCTGAAGAATGAACAGATACACTTTTCTATGGTGGTGTTACAAATTTCCTTGGACCATAATTTAATTACCTAGATGACTTGGTTTACATCTTTATTTCCATTGCTCTGAAAAATCCCTAATATGGTTTAGGAAATGAATGGCCATGGCTGCAGTTCAGTTGAGCCAAGTATTTTAAAATTGAATACGTGAATCTCTTGTGTCCTGGGTTTATCTACTTGTATAACAAAATGGAGGTTTATTGTAAGAATGTATTTGAAATAAAAGTTCCATTGCAATAGCAAGAATGGCTTCTGTCCAGAAAAAAATGTTCTCATTCATTGTATAATGAATTCCCATTTGAAAGAAAGGGGGGCTAACATTGCATCAGGAAAGAAAACTAGAGTGGATGCAAGTCAACTCCAATTCTGCAGCTGCCTTTGCGGGTTTTTTTGCCAACTGTTAAAGCACACTGAAAGCATGCCTTCTTGTATTGCACATTAATATTCTTTTCCACGGAGGACTACAGAATGGTCATTGGTTTATTAGTGGTGTATGTGCCCTTCTTCAGCAGGGTACTGAGAGAGTATGAGACAGTGAGTTCAGTTTACATGATGGTATTTCTATGCACATCTGATCCTTTGGGAAAGGAAATCAAGGTCAATAGCATTAGCCCCTTATAAAGTGAGGGTTCAGCAAATTAAACTAGCACCTGAGTTCATGGTTAAAAGGGCTTGAAAAACATTTGTGGCTGAACAAGTGTGGCTACTGGAGTTGCCATTTTTGCAAAGAAGAAAAGCACAGCAAAACTACACTTCATGAAGTTTTGAGGTTAAAATTTGGGTGTCATCAAATGGAATTTTCTGGTTTGTGACCCTGTACTGCTGCTAAAATTATGCGAACAGAAACTTCCCACTTTCTCCCCAAAACCTATTTCATGTTAAATGAGTTCGAGCGGAAAGAAAGCCAATACCAATCTGAGCTGTAACTTTACAGTCTCAGCTAATAACATCACCTTTAGGAGTCTGTTCTGCTGTACTGAGGAGGTTTTTGCCTAATAGAGTAAAAGTGTCCCTCTTCTGCAACATAACTGTTCCCACCTAATTACTAACGACTATTTCTGATGCCTCACATCTGTTTTGGTAAATGAATCTGAAATGTTAGAGAAGCCTGCAAAGCCAGTGTTCCCCAAAATAATTTTTATGCTAAGTTGCCAGATAAATCCCAAGAATGGGATTCAGGTTACAAATCTGTAGGTCCTGTACTGGTTGTTCCAATCTGGAGAATTCCCCCAGTGACGCAATGCTAAATTCTAATTGCAAGGACAAGGTATATGAAAACTGAAGGTATAGCAAAGATTCTAATCTCTTTGAAAATGTTACTCGTCAGCATTAGGTAAGTGTTAAAAGTCAGCTCGTGTTTTTTATTACTCTGAATAAAAATACTTTGTTTTCCCTTCTTTAAACTTAAT
Source organism: Pelecanus crispus (assembly GCF_030463565.1). Lineage (NCBI taxonomy): Eukaryota > Metazoa > Chordata > Aves > Pelecaniformes > Pelecanidae > Pelecanus > Pelecanus crispus. Next base: position 23,995,056 of record NC_134652.1, read on the forward strand.
ATTCATAACTGGCCATATAACTATTTCACAAATTTTCAGGTCAGGGTGTTTTTTAAAGTAAGCCTTGAAATAGGTGGAGGAAAAGAGCAAGCAGCAAAGCTGGATAAATCTCTCAATTACTGCAAAAATGTTGCAGGGGGAAAAGCATAATATTCTTTCCTTGATCTCTGCTCTGCAGTAAACTCTTGCCATTCCCTGTTTGGAAAACTGATAAAATGTAAGAAGAAAGATTTTAAATGCTCTACAAGTTGAATAGCTATGCTATTTAATAAGCTGCTATACACAAAATACAACGTTCTGAGAAGAAAGATCAATTTGTGACCATTGATACAGAAAATGTATTTTGGAATTTGCCAGTCCTTACAAGTATCTGAAGACTAATGATGATATCTCATAAGGGACTGAGGGTATGTCTTCCTAGGTAGAAAGATTCACTGCAAAGTAGAGGTGTCAGAAGAGCCCACAATTCATAGATTCCATTGTATGCCACACAGCACAATGACAAATGCTTTGGAATTGGAGTAGGAAAAAAATAGTTGCCCTTTTAAAAACTCTGTCTCTGATCCCATCCATTCTGTCCCTTTTTACTGGGTGAATGGCACATTGTGAACCTTACTTTGACTCTGAAATTTTGAATGCCCAATTTCAAATTTCAGTGGCCACTCTTGCGAATTGTCATATTGCAAACACAAATGTACTGCATCATTTTGCTTAGCTCTAAAGCCTGGGCTGTATTATTACCTAGGAGACTGAGGCATTCCTTCTCTGCAGTTTGAAAATCCAGACAGGAATTCCTAAAAGTACTTTATTCAAATCGTTCTACTTTATGGAAATCTACAAGCAATAGAAATTCAATAGAAAATCTGGTGGGAAAAGCTTGGGAGTCAAAAAAAAATCATCAAGGAGCTCAAGCTTTAACTTGCTATTGATTTGTAAACCACAGACTTCTTGCATTTATTAGGGGACTTTTTCCTTTTTTTGTTTGTTTCGGATGCATTGCTCCAAATAACTTTGACAAAGTCTAGATGTAGATAGTCAAAATCGATAGTTCTCTGGGTATGCTTCTGTATACACCTTATATTACATTAGTCATATTAGTGCCCTCACTAATATAATAAACTTTTCTATCCTCTGTGACACGTTCAGCCTTTTTCTTTTCTTAGATGACTTCTCTGAATGAGTACAACTTTACCGGACATTACTGTATTACATGTTTATTTCTGGTAATGTGTGTGTTTTCCTGGTAAGTATTAGGCTTTTAAATACCTTGCTTTAAAATACCTTGCTTAAATGGCTCTTTTACCAGCTCCTAGCACTCAAGTATTTAATTACTCAAATGATGATAAGATCTTTTTTTACTATCCTGCCTTAGTTGAGCTGATCTTGGGTTTTTACGTCAGCATGAAGTTCTCCTTGAAAACTTCTTTTCCTCAGTATACATAACAATATTCAGAACAGAGTTTACTGTTAAAATTGATTCTCTTTTTCCCTTTGGGTGTACTGTGTACTTAGAAAAGTTGGAGGAATGTATAAAATCAGTCCACCTTGCTGCCTTGGAACCTTCTCAGATGTAATCTCAGTCAGCCTCAACAAAGGAATGGTGTTTCAGCAAAGCATCTCTTGGCAGTACAAAGAAGCAATGAGACCTTGTGTTTTTTCAGTGAGCATGGTGACCTCTGACAACCTACAGTTTAATAAGCATGCGGACATTACGCTTTGTCCTGACATCTTCCTGGCATAGTAAGACAGTACTTGTTCGCATCTTTGAGCAAGTGCACGCGAAACACACACGCACACGAAAATACTCTGTGTTACTTAACAAAATCAATACTTGCAGGATGAAGTATCTTTAACAGAAATGTCATCTTAAAATTGCAGGAGGGAGCTGGTAATGCTCCAGTGTTTCTTAGCAGATCAGTCTCAGCAGTAGAAAGAAGGTGGTGTACCACAACAGAAATTGCAGATACATGATGGTAATTACCTTCCCTGTGCTCTGTTGTGCTGCAAGGCTTGCAGATGACATTTAGATGATTCGTCAAGAAATATTAGTGGACAGACAGTATGCAACAGTCAGGTTTCCTATGACTCCTATCAGGTACTTAGGATCGGTGCTGCACAGAACAGTTCTGGTGGTGGTGGTGACTAGGATTAGAATAAGATCTAAATGGAGTCCTTGCAGACTGTATTGTGTTACTATTAGTTTGCTGGTTAAGCTAAAAAGCTATTGAAATTTGACATTCTAAATTCATGTGACTGAAGAAAAGGGTTAATACTAGTTTCTCTGGGTAGGGAAAGAAGTTTGTGCTGCTAATTTGGTGTGTTTAACAGACGCTCCGTTTTTGCCATCTTTTCCGGTTCCCTGTGTCTACTAATTTTACCTTAGAAGGGGTTTACTGAATCACAAATTCAGTTCTTTCCTGTCTTGACCAACCATCTCTTAAATATACCTAAATATAACTCCTTTGTCCTTACTAAAGTTCTTACTTCATGCTATTCCTGGTATTTATACATAATCTGTTATAGGTAGCCATAATACTGTAGACGTAATTTTACTAAACATAAAGCTTTATCTCCTTTCTTCTGACACACCATCTATGCTTTGATCACTTAGCTGCCCACTTCAAACTTAACTTCAGTCTTTCTTGAACTTGAGTGGGTAAAGACCATACCCATATCAGCATATAAATCAATGAATATAAGAATACATTAACACTTCCCTGTTATAAATTCCTTGCCTCTTGGTGTCTGTCATGTAGTGTGACTGAGCACCCCAGTCTCTTGTCCCTGCTGTCATTTGCAGCTGAACTCCAACTTGCCAAGAAAATGATTCGTTTAAATGTATGACCTGGCATTATGACACATTTTAGTTTTAAAAAATCTAGATCCACATATTTATCCTGGTTTGGATTATTCTCAGTATTGGTGACACCTCACAGTTTTGTCAGCAGGTATCATTAGCTTATTCCTAACTTTTGTGCCCTACTCAGTTAAGAAAAAACTTGGAATTGATCCCAGACCAACTTAACAGAATTCTACAAATCCCCTTTTCAACACAGCCTTTGTTCTTTCTTAAAAAAGTTCTTTATCCTTGCTCATGCCAATTCCTGTCTTCTGTAGCTTAACTAATTATGGGTTCTTGTCAAGCCTTCTGTGGACATCCAAGTGGTTTATACTGAATTCCTCATTTAGAATGTGCATTGTGTCAAACTGACCCAGTATATCCAGTGATTGATCATTGATAAACCATGTGTTTGGTTATAAGCCTTGGAAAGTGGAGCTAAGACTATTTGTTCTATATTGTTGAGAATAACAAACTTAATTTTGCTATCTGCAATTTGATACTTAAAAAAAAAAAATCCTTGCTGCCAAAATTACAATTTCATTTGGTGATTATTTCCGTATACTGGGATGAAGGTCACAAAGTTTGCCTTGTTAGTTGAGTCATTTAAATTCCTTGGCAGACTACTTAAGTCTGCTGCAAAGAGGAAGTAGTGTTTTGGTGTGTGATTTTGTGAACCTGTGGACATATGCCATCTATATCCAAAATGCATGGTTTTAATCCTAAGGATTAAAAAGTTGATGGTGAAAAATGTTGGACATACTGCTCTGTTAAGCAGTCTAGCAGAACAACCTGCTGTCCTCCTCCTATGCTTTGAGGAAGGGTGAAGCTTCTGTTTTTAATGTGGTTCCGCACAACAGAACTAGAGACCCTGCTGGCAGCTCAGTTGGAAGGTTTGTGTGAAACTGGGATGTTTGGACTACACTGGGTGGAGCCCTAACATGACTCACTGGGTAGTGACTCTCACTTGAGCAGCTAACCAACACATGGCTCTTCCTGAAGTCAGCTGAACTTGCTCTGCTCCCTCTGCACATGGAAGGTTAACTCAACAGCTAACTTTGACTATCTGCATTTTAATTACTGCAGTCACAAGGTAGTATAACAGGAAAAGTATTTTTAGTACGTAATTTAGATTTGGATCACTGCAGTATCCTGTTGGTTTGTTATACTTTGACCTATGGTTCAAAGCTGACCAGATCTTGTTGCTTACGACAAACTGTGGGAAAGTGGTGTTTTTGGTGTTTTTTTTTTTTTTTAATTTAACTGTATTGGCTGAAATACATCAAAAGTAATGCTTCATATTATTTAAGTGGGAAATAATGTTCCAACCAGGATACATAACACAGAGAAGCAGCAATGCTTTAGTCACATGTATCACCAACAATAAATTACTCTGGGGGGAAAAAAACCAAAAGTTTTGTTTTGGCTCTATTGATAGCACTCAGTTAACACAACTATGTAGTTGAGAGCAAAGTCCCTCCAGACCAAAATTCTGTCCAGTATCACATCTTAGCAAGATGATGCAAGAATATTCCGAAAGAGAGGAGCAAGAGCTTGTTGCTTCACTAAAGTTGAATTTTCTAATAGTGAGAAGTTGCCTTCACTCTGTATGGGTTTTTAGAAGCTTTTCTAAATGTGCTGGCTCTAGCTATAGTAACAAGCCAAGGGATTTCCTTAAGTAAAGGGAGTGAAATTAGATGACCACAATGGTTCCATATTCTTATTAACATATAAACATGCAACACATTTAATAGATTCTTCAGACATATGCCATTTTGTTAAAATGTTTTCTCTTGTTCTTTTCTTGTTTGTGAAAACAGATTGTTCCTTTCCTGAACAGCTCAAATCCAAACAGTCCACTAAATGGGAGAGATAAAAAATTGTGTATTTTATAAATGTACTTGGTTCCCATGGAAACAGGGATTTAAATATATACCTGTCCTGAAAGAAGTGTGCTTAACAGAGGTGAAATAAAGTAGACATACGGTGGGAGTGTCAGCGGAAGAACACTGTGAGGATTAAATTCTTAAAGCTGCTCCTGATGTGTTCTGGGCAAACGAGAACAAGCCCTTTAATGAAGATAGGTCATTTATTAGATTCTTTACATGGCTTTAGGTGCTTTCCATTTGAAGCGGGCAAGCATGGTAAATTATTACCCACCTATTTTCTGCTGCCTGCACTTAACGCTGCTTTACAGACAAATAGAACAGCGGCTGTTCTGTCATCTAGAGCTCAAGTACTGCACCAGGTTACAGGAAAAAAGGTCTCCAAACTGCTAACATGTTTATCATAAAAAAAGTAGGAAGTTATTTTGAATAATCTCAAGTGACAGGTGCATAATTTCATAGGTGGGTTCTTCATAAATTGTATTTTGCTGGTGAGAATCTCTTATGAATAATTAACCACCAGGTAAAGGAAGGATTATGTGCATGTAGTGTCTGTTCTATGCATAATATGAATAAACATTACAATAGACAGAAACAAAACACTAAGTGTACTTCCCACAATTGCATACAAATAACTGTAATTAAGATTTCTTTCTAGAGAAAGGTATGTAGTAGTCAGGACTGTCTTACCTTTACGCCCTCTTGGGACCTAGGTCTTGATCTTGAGTAACTACGTACAAAGGAGCAACTCCTCCAGCTCCACTTACGTCTTTTATATACTTTGCCTGTTACACACTGTGCCGGTGGCCTAGATGGCTTGGCTGACTACCTGCCAGCTGCTGAATGAGGATCTTAATCTAAAGACTCGTGTGTTACTGGACAACAGACTCCGCTTAGAGCTACGTGCGTTAGGGCTGAACTCCGCTGCGGTGGTGCTGCAGGGAAGCTGCAGTGTGGATTTCTCCCGTGCCTAGGCAGGTGGCTAAGGACTCTCACGGGATGGCGGCTAAGGACTCCCGTGGGGCGGCATCGCTCGGTGCTTGCCGTGTCGAATGCGTCCCCTAACACAGCTGCACTGGCAAGGCGTTCTGCGCTTCTGTGGCACTTCCCTCTTTGAACTTACCTCTCAGCCGTTTTGAGGGAGAACGGGCATGCTGCAGCTTTCCTTCAGCGAGATGGGGCAAACCTGCACAGAGAGCAAAGGGGTCCCGGGTCAGCAGGGCGAGCACCAGCGGGAGCCGCTGCCGGCCCGCCTCGGCCCTGCCGGGGCTCGGGCGCGGCGCCCCTGCCCGCGGGGAGCGGGGCCCGTGGGCCGGCCCGGGGCGGGCTCGGTGCCGGGGGCGGGGCGGGTGCCGCCCGGCCCCACAGCCTCCATTTTGCGGTGTAGCTGCGGGAGAGAGGCCGGAGGCTCCGCAGGTTTCCCCTCAGGTGAGGCGGCTGGAGGGGGGGGAGGAGTCGGCCGGCCGTGCCTCGCGCGCCCCTCGCCGGCCCCTCTCACAGGCCGCCTCCGCGGCGGCTCGGCCCCGGCCCCGGCCCCGCTGCGCCCTGCGGCACCGGGCGTGCCGGGGCCCGGGGCGACCCGAGCGGCGGGCCCGGGGCAGGGCTGCCGGAGCAGCGGCCGCCCGCCGGCTCGGGGCTCGGCAGGTGTCCGGCCGAGGGAGGCGCCGGCCCGCCCCAGAGCGCCGCACCCCCCCGGCCGGGGGCCTGCCCTCCCGGTGCGGAGCGGGGACGGGGTCCCGGTCGCCTCAGCAGCAGTAAGCGGCGCGATACCTACCTCCGCCCGCCGCCGCCGCGCCTCGCCGCAGGGCTGCCGGCTGAGGGAGCGGGGAGAGACCCGGGCGGTGCGTGACCGCCCTTCCCGCCGCGCAGCAGAGGGGGGCGGTGGCTCGGCCGGCGGGCAGGGCCGACTCCGGGCGGGGCGGGGGACGGTAGCGGCCCCACCGGCGCCCTTTAAAGGCTGCGGGGGCGGGCGGGGGTGCCCTCGGCGGGGGGGCGCCTCCCCCTCCGCCCGTCGTGTGCGGGGCTGGGCCGGGGGGGTCCCCGCGGGGGCAGCAGCGGGGAGACTTCCCCGCCTCTACGTGCTGCGCTCCTGCCCAGCCCGCCGGGTTTAGCGCGTCCCCTGAGGTCACCCCGTCAGGGCTACGTCTGCCCCCTCCAAAAGCGAGGGCGCCTCCGGCAGACGGCGAGTTGGGCCGGCGGAGGGGAAGCGGCGGGCGCTGGCGGCTGCCGCGGCCCGCAGCCTCCCTGGGCCGGCGCCGCCGCTGACTCACCGCCGGGCGGGGAGAGCGGCGGGGAAGGGACGTCCATGGGCAGAGCTGCTCCCGCTTCGGTGGCGAAAGTAACGCCGGAGCCTGCTCTGCCTCAGGATGCCCGCACTGGAGATAAGCGAGGCCATGTGCTGCGGCGGCGGCGGGCCAATGTTTACTCGATCCTTAATGTTGTGTAAGTGACTTCGTTTATTTCCTGGAAGACGTATCTTCGTACTGAAAGCTGTTTCGGTAAATATTGCTGCCCGGTCATAGTAAGCTTTGAAGAGGCTCTTCTAACTGGTGTCGGAGGCGAGTCTGAAATCCCGATTTAGCAGCATGTCCATCTAGTTATAAAAGGCCCAAAGTAATTGAAGCAGTGGTCCTTATTTGACCCTTTTATTACTTTTCTTTTCCCCAAATAAAAAAGAAAAAAATTAAACTAGATCAAGCAAATGCAAAGAAAGCATTTTTATTTCGTTTTTGTGATTCAGAAGAATGACAAATAGGAATCAAGGTGTTGTTAAGAGGGGGGTGATTAAACAAAATACCGCGATTCTCAGTACCTGGCCCAAAAGAACTCCCATCACAAATTGAATCCTAGAAAAGGAGACAAGACAACAAAAGTAAGGAAAGCGCCAAACAATGTACTGGTGCACCGTAAGTCACAGGTTTACACAGGTGGTTAATTTGCTAATCAAAAATACAACATAACCTTGATGGTTTGTTTGCTTGAAAATGAGGTGTTGGAAGCTTATACTTAAAAAGGTTTTTGCCAGAATGTATTTGTTGGTAAATCAGAGACATAGCTGAAAACTTAATTCTAAATTAAAGTATCTTGCCGATAAGTTTAAAATCTGGTATATTTTAATACGGTTAAAAGATTGTTTGGTCCCATTTATTGTACAAATTAAACTTTTTACAGCTGTTGAAACAGCAGAATTGCCATCACCAGCTGTTGATTTTGCATCATGAAAAACATAACAAGTTGTAAAGTGGAAATGATACATTGCACCTCAACAAGTTTTACAGGCTTTACAGTCCTGTCCTCTAATGGTGTATCTTTAGTTGAATTACATGAAGCTGAAAAGCTGAAGAAGTTTTTGTTTGTTTTTTAATACTGAGTTTTGCTGACGTAATATTTTCCTGTAAGCAAAAGGAGTGAAACTGGCACCAGAAGGAAGTGTTGCTGGTCATCTTGTTCCTGAAAGGAGTTACAATTAGTGTTAAAGTCAGAAATACCAAAAGAAATGTGCTGTTGAAAGCCAAATTTAAAGTCCATTCAAGCAGCTGGCAGTAATAAATACTGTACAGGTACTGGTTTAAATTGTTTCTTCTTAGGGAAATAAATAGCCATTAGCTGTGTTTATGGTTAAAGCATAGATTTACAAACACACCTCATGTTCTTCCCCCTTTATTTATTTGGAAGTGATGATCCAAGTTTATCAGTGTGAGACTGCATAGCTGTGCTTTCTCTGCAATTTGGCTCTTATTTGAACTAACTTACGCAAAGTTTTAATATTTTCCACGTTAAGTCTCAGATGTTTAATTCCATGACCACCTGTTGCCTTAATGGTCCAACACAGTAAGAATTCTGCTTTCAAATCCGTTTGGTTTGGCCAGTGAATACCTAGAAATGTGAATAATCATTCTCTCTATTGCATTCATTTTTGGATTTCCCGTGTCCTTTGATTTGGGCAGCTAAGGTGCATACTATCTTAGAAACATGCCGTGAGTAACTCCCAGGCCCTGATCAGGGAATCTGGCTGGTTAGCATTAACGTGATTTTTTTTTTTTTTTTTTCCTGCCATTAAATGTTTTGTAACTTGGCTAATGGCCTCGGAACTCCCTGCTCAGCTGGTTGGCAGTGTGGGGCATGATCTCTGTCCCATTCTGTTCCTACTCCCCAAGCCCCTCTATTAAAAATGGGACTAAAATAAACAGCTACTGGCAGGAAACAGAAACCTTCTACACAAATGAAGTAATGCTGGGGGATTACACATGTTTCTATCAAATTATCATTTTACATGGGACAGATAAGGTACCGCTCTACTCACAGAACTACCCCCGTGAGCGGAGGAGCGCGGGGTGACGGCAGGCAGGTGCTTGGTGCAGTGCAGGACTGGCGCCCTGCTCTGCCTGACCCTTCCGTTTCTGTCCTGGCAAAGGGCTCAGCCCCCTCCCGCTGGCACCTCGAAGTGTATCCTGTATTTCAGAGTTCTTTTGGGAGGTTCAAGCCTCTTACCATGCTTCCATGTCTATCTGACCCTAAATGAGCGGTAGTTAATTACAAAGTTGAAGATGCTTCCCTTCTGAATCCTGGCTTCCTATGGTCGCGTGTATGAAAAAAGGAAAGGTTTGTGGGTTTAATAGCTGACAAGTACTCCTGAGCAATTCTAAACCTACTAAACATATTGTTCAAGTGATTTAACAGGTAATTAGCAAGCAAATAACTACTGCAAACTCATATGTAATGCCTTGACTGTGAAAATACCTTTTTTCCCCCAGAATGTCATACCCGGGTTATCCCCCTTCTGGCGGCTACCCTGCTTTTCCTGGTTATCCTGTAAGTATGGCACTTGAATATGTTGCATTCCTAATGTATTTATATTCTGCGAACACCCCTTCTTACTGTGTGCTCTCTGTGTGTAAACAGTAGCTGTCAGTTCATGTACAGTATTCTCTAGAGATAATGGTCTTTGGTTTTGTCTGTATATCCCTGAGGATGACTTTACAGTTGTCTCATAAGAATTCCAAGAAGTTTAAGATTTTTTTTTTTTTTTTAATGTTGCCTATTGTTCCAGAAAGGTGTTTGATTGTTTGGTCTTAGTTTACCTTTGTCTTGTGAGGGTTTTTTTAAATATAGCTAACTATCTCAGCAAATCATTTTTTTAAAGTATCAGTAGTTCTTACATAAATATGAGGGTCTTTACATACAGGGTCAGAGGTAATCTCTGAACCAGTCCCTACCACAGTCTCTACCAAATATTCCGCATACCCGTATTCCAGGAGTTAGAGAGATGCTGAACAAACTTCAGTGGCCGTTACCCTCAGGAAGAGCTTGGAATGCTTTACTCAAGTAGCCCAGCTTTCGTACAACACCAAGTAAATATTTTTCTGAGGATAAAGGACACTGTATCTTGACTTTGACCCCCTATCCTTCAGCTGCAGGACTTTGTTCCACCTTCAGCTCATGACTGAATGGACTAAAAACTCCAATGAAACTTAATGGAAAGCTGGAATGTATCAGGTGTGGCTGATACTGCAGTCTCTTTGATATGCCTGCATCATTTTTCAAAGCTAGATGCAGCTGTGTGCTTTTGTTAGTACGGCACTGATCATACTGTAATTGTGGGAATTTTATGTGGTCTGTATTTTATGTAGTACAGAACTAGATTTAAGCATGGAGCTCAGCCTGGATCCCATTAAGATACTGAAAAGCTATAAATACATGCAATAAATTCTCCAATTATTTTGCTTTACCATTTACCCTTGCTCCCTCTGAAACACTGAAGTTAGTCAAATTAAAGACAAACATGTTAGAAAACAGACTTAGCTCCAGGATTTCTTTCCCCCCCTCAAAGTTCTGCTGAACCCTCATGATTGTAGCTGTAATTTATTTTTAACTACATCTGAAAATATTTTTTTTCTTAGCTAGCATCTAAAATATAGCCAACTTCAATGGATTAATTTAAAAGACCCTTCAGATTCGATATCGACGATTCTGGGTTTCCTAAGTCCCACTGATGATGCCCAAAGTGATAACCAGCGCAAAAAGCCCCATGTGAAATTATTTTCTTTTGCAATAGTGATAGTTAACTGAGCAGGGCTTTCGAGGATCCTAATTTTGGATTTGTGAATCTAAATTCCATTAAAATCTTTTTGTTGAGTCTGGCAGAGAAAGGTTAGACTGTAGCGCTGGGAAAGAGAGTATTATATAGCCTGGACACAGTAATCTGGGGGTAGAAGTCTTGGGGCAACCAAACCCGAGGAGAACGTTTGCGCTAGACTTTACTGTTTTGCAATTTGTTTCTGTTTTCTGGGCTCAAGAATGAGTGTGCACTGTATGTAGTGTGGGACCCATATTTCTAAAGCTAGTTGGTAAAGAAAGAGGAGCCCTAAGAAGGAGTGATGGAGACACTGGAGCCAGACTCTTCTCAGAGGTACACAGTGAAGGGGCAGCTGGCAACAGCTACAGGATGTAATTGTAATTTGACTTGAGGAAAACATTTTTCACCATGAGAGTAGTCAAACACTGGAACAGGGGCCCAGAGAGGCTGTGGATTTGCTGTTCCTTGGAGATACTGAAAATTTGGCAAGGCCTTGCGTGACCTCATCTAGCTCTGAAGCTGGCCCTGCTTTGAATGTGGATGGGATCAGAGGCTGTCCAGAGGTGCCTTCCACCCTGCAGCACTCTGATTCTGTCTCAACATGGGAGACGCATCAGAAAACCCAACCAGGAGGCCCCCATCCAGGCTTCAGGAATTCTGCTGCTGCCACTTGAAGCGCTGAATCTAACTGTATAATTCACATTATTATACACACGGACATTTTGGTAGCTTGAGGGTTTTTACACTAATGTCCTGTTAGCAGGTGTACAGATATCCCATTTTTGTGTTTCAGCCAACAGGACAAGAGTCTGTCTATCCGCCAGCCGGTCAGTACTCCTATCCCGCTGTTCCTGGAGGATACCCTCCAGCAGGAGGAGGGACCTATCCTGCAGCACCGCCGAGTGCTGGGTATGCAGGGGCAGCAGGATTCCCTGCCCCAGGGGGCTACCCTGCCCCTGGGGGCTATGCCGGAGCTCCCCAGGCTGGAGGAATGCCACCTTATCCTGGCGGTAAGATGCTTTGTTAGAGTACCCCTCGGGAGTGATTTCTGCTGTAACCATTCCCTGTGCTTGCTAGAAGTAGTAAAGAAAAGCAGCTTTGTTCAGCAATCAGTTTAGGCAGCAGCATGTAGGCAGCCAGCCAGATTGGCACCTAGCAGTAAATACCTGCGTGCCGATGGCAGGGCCTTGATGGTTTTGGGCCGCTGCAGACACACAGAGAAATTAGTCTCTTGCATCGTTCTGCTCAATAACCTGGCTCATGTTGTGTCAGAAGTCAAGTACAAAACATTAAGTGTGCTAAAGTCTTTCTTCTTCTCCTACGTCCTACAGGCCCTGGGTTTGGTGTGCCTCCCGCTGGCCCTGGCTTCGGTGGCTACCCACAGCCTCCTGCCCAAAGCTATGCTGGAGGCGGACCAGCACAGATTCCAGGTATGTCATATGTAAGAAACTTACAGCATCCAAGGTTACACCAAGAGATCCCAGGATAGGTAGTAACAAATTAGGCCCTTACCTTTGTTACTTTTCGCTGGTGAGGTTTGTATGCTGTACGCCTCCTACCACGAGAACCATCTCTAGAGGTGCTACATGCAAGAAGGGATGGCTGTCACTGATTAGTGGTCATGATGTAGTGGTTCAGGTGCTTATCCTTCTTCAAACTGCAAGTATCTGATGAGAACTGTGAAATCCAGAGTCCACATTCAATGAGCATCTAGCTGTTCTGTTAATGTCAAAGAAATAGATGCGTTTTTCACATCTGTGCATCCGTGGTGATCCCTGGCATAGTGGGGGAAGTGGAAAGGAGAACGCACGCAATTGCTTAAAAACGGTGCAGTGTTCTTAATGCTTTGAGTGGTCAGTTACCGTCAGGATAATTTTTGTCCTGGAATGTGTCAGTTGGGTTTGCAAGAAATTCCGAGCAGCAAAACCTTTTTTTAATGATGGCTTTGTTAACTCTAATATTAACTAGGCTGCTGTTAAAATGATAACAAATGTACATATGTATTATGGATAAAAATAAAATTCCAGTAGAAAAAAAAAGTAGTTGTAGCTTTTGTAGTCACAGTGCTTTTGATCACAAAATCAGATTCCTTCAATTCCTTTTGCACCAATGAATTCTTAATATTTATCATTTACATGCTAGACATTTTAAAGTGTATAATACAACTTTGAAAGAGAGCATGGGACACGCGTTCTTCATTTGCATGGGCTATCTTGGCTTTTGTCAAAGATAGCAATATTTAATAAGGAGAGATCCTTCCAGTTCCCACAGCATCAGTAAATTTAGTATTTTTAGAATTGCCTTGCTAGTGTATGTACCAGAACGCATCTGTGATTGCTTCTTCCCATCATTCCCAAGGGTGAGAAGTTCAGTTACTGATCGTGATAGGTATTGTTACTTTGGAAACAGGTTTTATGCAGTGGTAGGTCTGTAAATGGCTTTATTTTCAGATTAGATTGCATTTACATAATAAAGAGGAGACCTAATTAATTCCTTTTATCTTGTTCTTTATTTTCTGTAGTATATCCTGGTGGACAAGCACCATCACCAATGCCTGGTCCGGTATGTGCCATATGCTCTTCTATAGAAATCAATTTTATGTGGCTTCTGTAATTTTAATCTGGTTTCCAACAATTTACAACATGTTCTGCATCAAGAGTTCCCAGCTACACTCAGAGTACAACCTGAATAAAATGGTAACCCTGTATCTGTGTATACTCGCTCATCAAGTAGATCTTCATCCATACAATTGGGTAAAAGCATTGCTTTGGCATTGGTGGGCCAAAGCTGTTCGACACAACTAAACTGATTCTGTGTTAAAGAAAAAATGGGGAACTAATGGATGACTCCTTCTGAAGTAGTGATTCCAAAGTTGTGATTTTAACTCAAATTTATATTGTGCAGGACAGCTAGTTACACATGACTTATTTTCAGCCTGCAGCAATGGTTCAGCATACCCAGGGCACAATTCAAGCTGCTCCAAACTTCGATGCTGGAAGGGATGCAGAAATACTACGCAAAGCTATGAAGGGGTTTGGTAAGTAAGCAATGTAAGCTTAAATTTCTGTTGAGCTAACTTCTTCATGCCGTTTTGTCCTTTTCTTCAGTTTTTATTTAACCATATATTTTTTTTGTCTCCCCAAGCTTTTCAAAAGTCACACTTTCAAAATTACTTGGGCAACAGAGTAGACAAAGTTACATAGAAGATTTGGTAGACTTAAATAGTAGTCATTTATTACGTAACTATGCCCAAATGCAAGGTTATTGAGCACATGGTCTCAGAGGGATTTTTACGAGTTCTTACATGAAATTCCCCTTCTGTTTCCAAGGAACTGATGAGCAGGCTATCATTGATGTTGTTGCTAACCGCTCCAATGATCAAAGGCAAAAAATCAAGGCAGCTTTCAAGACTATGTATGGCAAGGTATGTTCACTAGTTCTTTGCATCACTAAACAAAACCAGACTTTCAGCTGCTGCTTTAAGTGCCTGATTACATTTTAGTCCTGAGGAGTGGTTTGAGCATTTTTTAAATGCACTTCTCCGGTCATATTCCTTGTGTACCAGGGGACATCTGGTATTTAACACAGTGTTGGCCTGATACCTGGCAGAAGCAGGGATGGGGGAAGGTTGGGGGCTGGCTCTGTCCCTGACCAAACAAGAAGCTTCTCTGCTTTTGTAATGCTTGATAGATAGAAATCAAGTTTAAACTGTCCTTGTATTAGTGTCTGAAACTACTGAGTTTTTTATACACACAAACCAGCACTGAAATCTGTTTTTTCATAAGAAACAAACTGCGAAACTGGTTGAGGATTGGTTAGTCAATAAAAGGCCAAGATCATTTTATTTCTTCCCTCTGTCATTTTTGCAACTTAAAGTGACATTGTATAGTTGTGGCATTTTTCATGACCTGACTAGGGTCCTAATTAGTAAGGAGATAATAGAGAAGAGCTGAGCTGTCAAAGTTTTGGACAGAGTGAAGTTCTTTGTAAGAAATAAAACAAAGCTTTACAGGAAAAACAGCAAAAAGGTAGAAATCAGGCACAAAAGTAGGTTCTAGTTTGATCTTTTTTCAGTATATAATCTACATGGCTAACACCCGCCAAAGCCCTTTTTGTGTTTATAATTGAACAGGATTTAATTAAAGATCTGAAGTCTGAGTTAAGTGGAAATGTGGAAGAACTGATTCTAGCACTCTTCATGCCTGGCACCTACTATGATGCCTGGAGTTTACGTCATGCAATGAAGGTATGGTTTTCCTGTGAACAAAATAGTTTAAAACAGTCTTAAAATGCTCACCTAAGAAAAAGAGAATACATGGTCCCTGCATTGCTGAAAAATCCTGTAGTGGCAAACAAATTTTGGGACTGTGGGGCTTAAAATTCTTTCCTGCTGCGTCCCCCAGTTCCAGCCAATTTCTGCAGGGTTAGCCAATTCAGAGCAGCTGCCCACCCAGCAGAGGATGGAACACTGAAGGACAGAACTTTGTTCTCTGCCACTTGGTCATAACTTTTGCTAGAACCTAGAAAGGCCAGGGTGCTGTTAAAACTGTATGCACTGTTTGAATGGCAGGTACGTACCTCTCCTTACTAGGAACAAACCATTGTTACTGAAAGATATTTTTGGATTATCCCAGTTTTTTTCCAAAAGGACAACAATGAAAAAAATATTTTCTTAAGGTCACATGATGCATACTGTTCAAGTATTAAGACTGTATTAGAGCTTGGGTGAGCTTAAACCTTTAACTCAGCTAAAAGAGGCACATCCAGTTTACCAGAATTTCTTGCTTGTTTGAGCTGCAGCAGCTAGCAGGTGGCTCATACTGGAAATGAGTAACTTAACCCATGTCTGAATGCAGACCTTCTGAAGAATGTGGAGCTTAAATGAAGATCTGGCTTTAGTGGAGGCAATAGCCACTCTTGACCATTTAAAAAAAAAATTATTACCTAGAAGCCTTGCATAGATCCACTCCTATCTAAGCCTTGCCTGAACAGAGATGACCATGCCAGTAAGATCTCATTGTACACCAAACTCACAGTTAATTTTTATTCTGGGGAGAGGGAAGCACCTATGAAGAGTTCCTGCTGGTGCTCCATGTTGAGGAAGTGGCCACATTTGGAATAGGGAACACACCTGTACGCTGACCAAAACAGAATTTACATGTGTATCTTTTGGCTTTAATGATCATCATAAGGCTGTACCTTCCTACAGTATGTTTCCAGATTGAAGTTGCCAAAGAATTTCCTTCCTAAACTATTTTCCAGTTCACTTTGGCTGATGTCACAGTTGTGGATGTATAGTTTTTGGGGGATTTTTTTGAACTGGTGCAGAATTGAATGTTTGAGGAATCTTCATTCCATTTTAAGTATACAGAAGACTAGGTGCTTTCACACTGAGAGGATACTGTTCTTACAATGTAGATTGTATTAAGTTTTGAAATAACAGATGACTGCTTAATTTCACACTTGAAGAAAACTGAACAGGTAGTGCTTTGTAGTTATGCCCTCTCTTCCTCTGCCTACAGGGAGCAGGCACCCAGGAGAAAGTGCTGATTGAGATCCTTTGCACAAGGACAAACCAGGAAATACGAGAAATAGTGAAATGCTATAAGTCAGAATTTGGAAGAGACATCGAACAAGACATCAGAGCAGACACTTCAGGACACTTTGAACGATTACTTATATCTATGTGCCAAGTGAGCTTTAATTTTTTTTTTGTAAGATAACTGTGTACAGTCTGACTTTCACATAGTCATAATGCCTCCATAAATAGCCTGTGTACGCTTAGCAAGAGCCAGGTTTTTAAGAAATTATCCCTGGGCCATTAATTTATTCCCTAATGACAAGATATGACACTTCAGTCCCTCCTCAAGGAAGAGATACTTCCCATCTACAAATCTACGATGAATTGTGTGACGTAATCTAGCACCCTATATTCATCTCAGAGAACTTATGTGTAAATACTTTATTGCGCAGGATCAAGTGGTACTATAAAGCAGTGCTCCACACTGCTGTTAAAGCAAGATGCTTTTTATTTTTTGCATAACAAAATAATGTGGGTGAATCTGATAGGATAACCTTTATGGTATGTAGAACACACCTGTGAGAATCCCTGCGAACAAGCTGAGAGGTACCATAGGGCAAAACTTACCTCCCAAGTTACACCACAGCCTGCCTTCCTTTCCTGTCACCAGAATTAGGGAGGTGCTACCATTGAACTCAGGTGAATGCTGGAGCTTGCTTATCCCCTATCATTTCCTAGGGCTCTTTTTGTGTTGAAGAACAGTAACTTGCAGTTATCCATGTTTAGGAAGAAATACGTACTAATGCAACTCCCCGCATTTCTCTGATCTATCTACCTATTTGCTGTTGTAATTTCTATGACACTTCTCTATCTCGTTTGCCTCTACCTTTGTGAGAGTTCAGCTGTGCACTAGGTATTTGGATTAAGAAGTCAAAATCCACAAGAAAGCAAACCTTGAGAAGCTTATGCTACTAATTTTTATTTTGATAAATCCAGTAGTTTACAATAACTGACAACCACATAATTTAAATATTATATTAACCATTATAGATACAGCAGTATTTGAGAGCATGTATTCAGCCTACTCAGCCAGTATATTTAGCAGTATCCATCCATGCACTGGGCAGGAAAAAAAAAGCCCCAAAAACAAAGCACATAAAATGTCATATAAGCCCTACTGACATATTACAACTACAGTAAGTGCTTTATGGAGACATTCTTACTTGAAATTAGCAAATTCTAAATAAAATAGAAGACCTGAGATATTTCAGGTGTGCATATTCAGTAAGATAATTCATTAGTTCGTTTGGGAAGATTCTTTGCAACTTGAAGCCTAGAAACAAATCAAGAGAAAGCTTACATTATTAAGTAAAATAGAGAATTAAGTACAGTACTTACTTAGAAGTATGAGGTGGTATGTAGGGGTGAAATTATCTGAATCGGTGTATCTACAGTTTAAAGCATGCCCTACAGACAGGGTTCTGGGCCACTTTTGCATTTGTTGCCTGTGAGAAATATTAAACCAAAGAGTAGTTTTAAAGCAATGTAATGTATTTCAAACTGGTATTACTTTTTCTGCTTCAGGCTTTGAAGATACGTGTTTGGGGCCTACACTGCAAGCAATGAAAGCATAGCCTTCTCTGGGTAATTTCATTTGACATGTGTTGTCTTTGCTTTCAGGGTAATCGGGATGAGAATCAAACTGTGGATTATCAAAAAGCTCAAGAAGATGCTCAGCGTCTGTACCAAGCAGGTGAAGGAAAACTTGGGACTGATGAATCTTGCTTTAATATGGTTCTGGCAAGCAGAAGTTTTCCCCAACTGAAAGCAACAGTTGAGGCATACTCCAGGGTAGGAGTTCTTCACTGATTTCAAATGAGCTTGGTCAGTGTATTTTAAATTAAGGCTGCAGTTGTTACTGCATTTCATTATCCACATATTAATCTCATTTATTTGTAGATTGCTAATCGTGATTTATTAAGCAGCATTGACCGAGAGTTTTCTGGAAACGTGGAACGTGGTTTGAAGACTATTTGTAAGTGATATGTTCTTCCCTCCCCTTATCCCTTAGGAATTAAACCTTCTAAATGTAATTGAAGAAGAATCCAGTTCAACACTGGCCATATGGCAAATGAACACACAATTTGAGACTCTGCTAGCACAACAGTAACTTCAATTATTCAAATTGTTCATTTTACACTTAATTGGAGAAAAGCATCCACCATGAAGAAGTCAGTTTGAAACAAGAAAAGGCTGCATAGGAACTACTTGTCACTTCTCTGGGAAGGCAGGCAACCACAGGGAAACAAGGGTCATTGGTTAGCGCTTGTAGTTGTATTTTTCAGAGCTCCGCAAAATGACGCGAGTACCAGGGTAACAGAACGGTGACTCTGGTTGTGTGGCACCTCAGCAGAGACAGCTGAACCACCCTCACACACGAGCTCAGAACCAACATGAACCGACTTTAGGCACAGTTCCCTTTCCACCCCTCTTCCCCACCACCACCTACCCCCAAAAAGCTCAGCATTTGCTAAGGAAAACTTCAGCAAAATAGAAGACCTGTTCTGAATTAATTTTTTCCTGCTGACTTGTTATAGTAAAGCAGTTCAAATTTAGCACGATTTGCCGACAGTGAGAATCAGTATGATTTACTAGTGAATCTGCAGGCGCCCATCCTACCAATGCTTACCAAAATGACAGCATTTCTGTAGCCATAACAGATAAGCAAAAACTTCCCAGATTATATTCTGCTCAAGGGTTAATGGGAAAAAATCAGCTCTGAGAATCATGTAAAAGAATAAAGGCTCCTCTCCGAGAATGAACAATCTAACTGAAACAAGATCCATTCTGTAACTACTAGAGTGAGAACTTTTTACCGTTGTACTTTTCTTAGTCAGATTCTAGCAATGGAACATGAGTAAAATACCTTGTATCCTAGTGCCAGCTATCCAAGGAGAACGACTGTGTTTAAATTACCTATTTGAGAATGAAGGTTTCAGCCAGGTTTGAAGAGCACTTCCAGAGAAGTTAACTGCTCATAACCATAAGTTTTTGCGTGAAGGAATAACTCATTTGGTCAGCTTGAAAATAAGCCTAGCTCTATAAAACAGTTCCTGTAATCCGCAGTAACTGGATCTTCATCAATACCTACCTGTAGCTGTCCACAGCAAAAATCCTGAGTTGATCCTGCCAGGTATTGCTATACAGTATACAATACTGGAACTAATCCTAAAAATATACTTTATTGCAGTGCAATGTGCTTTAAATCGTCCAGCCTTTTTTGCAGAAAGACTTTATTATTCTATGAAAGGAGCTGGCACAGATGATTCTACCCTCATCAGAGTTATTGTCACTCGCAGTGAGGTAAGAAACTTTTTCCTCTGTAAATGTCGCATGTAGCGGAAAGCTATCTACCCTAACCAGCTTTTCGCTTAGTCCTTCTTTCACAGCTGCAAAAGTCATGTATTGCAATGAAGCTTTTACAGGATTCAGATTTAGATGAATGTGTCAATTTGTTTTAAAGCCAGCTTTTACATGGTAATTTAATTATCTCTGGCTAGATAGTAATACTGCTTGTCTTCCTTCTTAACTGTGGCTGCCTGTCGTGTAGATAAGCATGTCAAGTGCAAAGGTTCAGTGGAGTTAGGATACTGCCGGCCCAGCAAAGCAAGGAACAACTGCTAGACTGCTTTGGGAGCTGCTCCTCTGTCCTCAGAAGGACCTGCCGGCTTGTGAGAAAGATGTGCAGAGTTCGTCAGCTGCACATTTCACCCTTGGCACGTGTTCTGTAGTCCGGGAGGGAGGAGATGCGGGGTGCCTGTCTAGGAATTAAAACCATACACTGTGTTTATGTTTTGTACTTTTTTCTTTTCTTTGCATAGATTGACCTTGTGCAAATTAAACAGATGTTCACGCAAATGTATCAGAAGACTTTGGCTACAATGATAGCAAGCGATACAAGCGGTGATTACAGGCGTTTGCTGCTGGCAATTGTTGGTCAATAGAAGAGGATTACCTGGTTTTTTTGTTTTCTTTTTTAAAACAACCTGAAGGACATGTAACATGCTTTATGCAGACACTGACCATCCTTGTGTGTAAAAGAGTAATTTTAAACTTTGTGTAATCAAATATGCCTTCTTGATGATTCAGTAAGCTTGTTGCACTTAAAATTGCCTTAATTTACAGCACATAATATTCTTTATTGTATAATAAAAGATATATCTTGTCTATTAGCCCCTAAGTCTTAGTCCTTTTGACCCAGACAAAACCACCTCCCCTCTGCCAGACTCCTGCAAGATTAAACTGTTTGTCTCAGCCAAATCTCCAGCATGCAACAAGTTTCTTGAAATACCTAAACCTAACTGCTGAGCTAACTGTGGGTGACAGAAAAAGCCTGAGGCTGTGATGTAAAGCATTTTACACTCTGCCCCTTTAATGGCTTTCCATCGTCATGTTGAAAAACACGCAAGTGCTCAGTTTAAGTCACGTTACACCAACCGTTTAATCTGACTGTACCCCCCTATTTAATTTCTTAAATTAGTTACCATTAGTGGTTGGTCACCATTATGCCTAAGGCAGCAATGCAGAGGAGAAATCACCTCTGATCTGATTTTGAAGTATCTCCTTGTAAAGGAATAGGTTACACAGCAAATGACTGAGCAATGAAAAAAGCCAGTATCTCAATGCTAACGCCACAGAACACGTCTAAGTCCAAACTGAAAGTGATTGTGACCTAGACAATATAAATGACTATATGGATGTTTTCAAAGGATTTAAAAAGAACAGCTTTAAATAGCACATTTGGCTTTTTAGAAAGCCATAGTCAATCTGTCCCCGGCCATAAACTTAACAGAAGCTTCAAGTCCAGCAGCTGGCAATGCGTTTCCTAACATTTCTAAGCAACGCTTTAACAAATACCAATTGCATTACAGGACACCCTCACACAAACAGCAAAACCCTGTTTCTATTATCCCTCAAACAAAAATAGCTAGGGCTGGTAGAGTTGATTCTAATGTGGCGAAGCTTTCACTCTTACAGAGCACGCACATAAAGGTTTTTGCAAAATAATAATGATACCAAGTCTACCGTACCAAAAAAGCTGAAGTATTTCACGTACATGAATGTTCTGCAACCTAAATCTGACTTTAGACTACAAGCTTTTTCTGATATGAAACTTAGAAATACAGTTCAGTTTAAAATTCCTGGCTCAGATTAAAATTAATTATTTCAAATACAAACAACAGACGGAAGTTGATTTGGGGAGACTAAAAGACATTCCACTCTGCATTACTTTGGTCATCCTTGGGGCAAGTACCCACTGATACACATACAGACATAGATCTCTGTCAGTAGCTTCCCAAGCTTGACCGAGATTCTCTTAAGCTTTGGTTCTTGTTTCTTTGCTCTTGAGCAAACTTCCTTACAAGGGAAGCTTAGCATTTAATAATTAAAGCCTGTTAGTACATCTCTATCTTTTTATGTGACTAAAAAAATCCCCACCGTTTCAGCTGTCATTCAAAGCAGAGTATCCATTAAGTCTGGCTCATACATACTACTACTACAAGAAAAGGAACAGATGAATAGAGCTCTATGTCCTAACAACATTCACTTGTTTTATGGCAAAAAGTTCCTTTCATTACATGCTAGTAACAAAGAATTGTTAAATGGGTAACAAGAATTGAATGATTGATAATGAAATGGTAGCAAAAAATAGGCAAGGAAAGAATGAACAGATACTGTCTATTCTGCCTCTGTAACAGCCTTATTTTCCTATGTAACTCTCATAATGGCATTTCAAGATTAAACATTAGAAAAAAGAAAGCTGCTTATGAGACCATTCCTTTCAGAAAGTGTTCAGACTAAACCGAGAAGGGACCTACCTCTTTCTAAGAGAAAACCAGCCCCAATCCCAACCATTGGTCTTTTTGCTAGAGGCCAATCTTCACAGTTCAATAGCTACGACTACAGACTCGGCTGGTCTTCCCTGTTTGGCTCACCAGGTGGCAGCAAGTTTCTCGACAGCACAAGTCCCTGCTTTAGAAGAAGACCCCCGAAAGCCCCTTACTCGGGCACGTTCGGTACTTTTGCTTCTCGGTTTGACTAAAATGCATTTACACTTCTCAGACCAGTCGGAACCCCCGGCCCAGCTCTGAATGCTGCTCCTCGCTGCCGGCGCCGCAGGGAAGAGCATCACCGGGATGGGTTGGTGCAGCGGTTCAGGGAAGCAGCAGCCTGCGCCCCAGGACCCACGCCGTGCCCGCTGAGCCCAGGGCAGGGCAGCAAAGCTCCAAATCCAACCAGGAACCAACCACACCTCTCACAGCTTCTGCCACCTGTGTCCTCTGGCTGACAGCTATTTCCAAGCCTTCTCCCCTCCCCACCCAAGAACAGACGAAGGACACGCAGACTTTTTTTTTTCCCCCCTCCTTAAAACATTGAGAGCAGAAAACGAGCAATGCAAACTACTTACAGTTTTCTGGGAAGGAGGATGTAATTTCTTCTCCCCAACAATGCAAGAATTAGAGACAGCTCCAGATGCCACCTTTGAGAAACACAGTAGCAAAAAATGAGTACCTACTTTCCAAAGAAACCCTACAGACACAATGCTGTTACCTGACTACTTGCTTGAAGGGTGACAGGAGACACACAGCATGAGAAATGAGGCCAACAACCACTGCCCAAGAAATTCTGCCTTATTGCAGATCTGCCTTCACATCTGGCAAAAACTACTACAGGCAAGGGAATCCTCAAGGAAGCAAGCATCACTGCAGCTGGGCGCTTAACTGCCGCTCAAGTATCAGAAGCGGTTCTCTCCAATTACGACGAGGTCTTTCCAGACAAAGATTGAATCTGTATTTTCTCCACATACACAACTCCAGCGAGTCAGAATACTAATCACGACTAAGGTCCGAGTATCAAATCATGAAAAATACTGTCTTGTGAGGTTGAGGAATTTTCCACTAGTGCTCACAAGGAGGAAGGCATCATCATAGTGTTCATCATGTGTTTGTTCTGCTCTAATATGACATCATACATAGTCTATACAGCTCGCTAGTATGGGGGTGCTTGATTTAAAAACAAAACAAAACAAAACAAAACAGAACAAACCCAAACTTACCATTTTTTAACTTGATCTTCTGCACTCAAACTTTGAGAAGAGTTTCCAATTAGAATGCATCTGCAATAAAGTAAAATCAAACATTAAAACTCCATTAGCAATAGCATGCTTATTATTATCTCTTATCTTAATTCTCATCCTGTTCAGCAGCTTGTCCTTACTTCAAAAAGAACATACCAGAAGGACTACATCAGGTATCTGTATTGACTGTCAAAACAGTCAGTCCTCCCCCTCTGCCCAAAAAGCAGCCTCAATACACACTAGCGTCTCGAACATTTAGTTCAAACCAACACACAAAACGTAGCTACACTTAATAGCCTTTCTAGAATCAACCAACACTGCTCTTACAAACTTGTACAAAGCAACAGTGCGTGTCCAGTTTAGCGGACAGAAAATATCTAAGTACTTTATTTATGAGAGAGAACTCAAAAGCAAAAAAAGCAGCAGCAGTAACAGTTAAATTAAAGAGCATTTACATCAAACTAGTTCTCTGCAAGTTAAATCTGACCTTTCAGGCTATTTTTTTCAATAGCTTAAATTTTGAAGAGTATTTCTAAACAATTTTCAAGGTCAGATTAGACCTACGTATGCCAAATAAAACCAATACACAATGATAGGAGCCGCAGCCCATGCACAAAATTTATTGTGTGCTACTGTTTATAAAATACTTGAATAGTTCAGAACATGCATAAAATTTCCAACTTAGGGGTATGTACAGATTGTACTTTATGGCAAACCAAAAAAAAGGGGAGATGAACTCTAGTGACATAGGTTTCAAGTTGTGTTCCAGGGGATGAGAAGGACATGTAGCAAATGTCAAAATATATAACAAAGTACAGTGGCAATCAGTACAGTCCATTATTTGTGAACAAATTAGCACAGGGCTTCAATTTTTATTTTAACCAAGCAGTCCTGTAGATACCAAAATACATGCAGTCTCAAGTTTACACTTTCACTAATGCCTTAGCAGTTGAACAGAGCAATTGCTTACGCGCTGCTTTGCCTAAACAGAAAGTATGTCCGATACAGTTTCAGTTTCCTTTACAGATTTAAAAATAATAAAAAGCTTGCAGCTATTCAGCCCAGTGATTATTAGCTATTTATGCAACCGTAATACTCACAATAAACTAAAAGTACCCATAACATCTAGGTAACCTATAGATGTACATCATAGGTCTATATATTAAATATTTGCAAAATGAAAACATGCATACACAAAATACAATGCCAAGCTTTACAGACTTGATATGAATCAAAATTTACTTAAACAATGTACAAAGTTCAATTAAAAGTACCTTAAAATTAACACTTCCATATTTTTCTTACTTTTAAAATTAGTATATATAATAATCTTTTTAAAATTCAAGGTGGGGAAGAGTCTTGAAAAAGCTGGGCAAAAAAGTTTCTAAATTAAATATTTTTTTTTTTAAATCTGTGTTCAAGTAATAAACATTCCTACATAGAAATCTTCTGATAAGCTGTAACTAAAAAATACAGTGAATACAATATAGAATTAGCAACATCTAAGGAGTAAACCTGAGGTCAGCATTTTACAGAATGACCAACTGAGATTTTTTTTTTGGCATTTTTTCTGTCTATTTAAAATACAGTTTTTGCAGCCTCAGATACTTTAAGACCATTCTAATCTATCGTTTTAAAGACATTTCATGAAACCGATGTCCATTAATAAATAGTTAGCTCTTAGGGTTGTATTTGAAAGTCTGATTTAAAAAACAAACAAACAAACAAACTACCTCTACTGAAAGAAAAATCCCATTTGTAAACTTAAAAGTGTTGACAACGATAAGCATAAGATGCTAGTCTAGATGTGCTTTAGTGATAACAGCCCGATTCCTTCCCCAGATCTCTTCCGCAGCTTGGGCAGCCAGTGACGGGCTTTGCGTAACGAGGCGAGGCACGCTCCCGGGAGGTGGGGTCACCACGTAAAGAGAGGGGCTGTTGTCTCAAAAGCTTGACGGTCTTTCTTCAGCGGGACCAAGCCGGATGGTTTTCTACCTCGCATTAAGTAGTCCCTTCAAGCGATCCCCCTGGCTATTTCATCTGTTGTCACATCAAAAAGCAGTAATCTAGGAATTCTCAGGCAAGACACGAGTGAGTAAACCAGTAGCTGACGTGGTCACTGTGCATTGTTGTTGCCAGTTCCATTGTTTCCATTGGCATTTGTTGTGTTTATAGTATTAATACCATCTTGCTGAAGAGCATCTTTTCTTGGTGGCATTCTCTCATTGATCCTATCCAAACCTTTTGCTTCTTCAAAACTGCAGATTTTATGTTGCGGAGAGAATCCTCGTATTGCTTAACAAAATGCAAATTTGATATGTCAGTAATGGAAAAAGAAGTTGAAAGCATATACTTTTTCTAACAAATGATGTTTAAAAACAGGTAAGAAATCGGCCAAAGAAACCTACGGCTCTGCATCTGTATTAGTAAAAGCTTCTCTAACCTGCTTTCCTGAAATGTTCAACAGCAATCACGATTTCGCTTTGTAACTAAAAGAACAAAGTATGGCAAATATTCTGCAAGTAGGAATCAAGGGGTTAAGCCCACTTGATTGCTTCTGCGTGTCCCTGGCGTGGCCAGCTATCAGCACCAACTGCGCTTGCTGCCAGCGCGTCAGGCTTATCTTAACATCCCCCTGCTCTTCGGTGGGATGTCAGTAAGATCTAAGCGGCACAGCAAGTGCAGTGGAGGCAAAGCAGCAAAGGGTTACAAAGGTAGTAGTAGATTTACACCCTGCACACGCATCGATGGCTGATCCTGCAGTTTTCATGCAGGCAAAACTGCGGGATGTGGTTCGCATTCTGCGCTAATCACGTGGACGATGGAAATGGACGCAACCACAATCACTGAGTTAGCACTGTGGTTAAACAATGGCATCATTTAAATACAAATGTATTTAAAGTAAGGATAGAAAATAGGTATTATTTTGCTGCTGATTATTTTAATGAATGAGGTCTGCGGTTGAATTTAGACCTGAAAATGGTTGACCACATAATAAGACTGAAGTCTTTGGGATGAAATAATTCTTTGG
This sequence comes from Pelecanus crispus, assembly GCF_030463565.1. Lineage (NCBI taxonomy): Eukaryota > Metazoa > Chordata > Aves > Pelecaniformes > Pelecanidae > Pelecanus > Pelecanus crispus. Next base: position 24,021,547 of record NC_134652.1, read on the forward strand.
AGATTTAAGTACAGCTTTCCACTCACAACAACGGGACCTCTTGCGCGTGTGTGTGAGAACAGAATATGGCACTTGTTTATATTTTTGGAGATCTGACTTCCTTAATTAAAAAACAAAGAATACAGTCGTTAAATGGTGCTTTGCGACCAAATCTGAAAAACCCCGAAGGCAGCGCTCCCAACTGCTATGCTGTTTGTCATTCACTTCATTGAATATTGAGCAAGAGGAAATTAAAGTATCGCTGAGAAGACAACGTATCTGATGCTGAATACTCTGAACACCAAATAATTTGACGGCATTTTGCTCAATACCACTAGCAAAGGACGTATATACAATTTATTTAGCACAGAAGCACTGACAATCCATGGAATTTAATATGCCTCATACTGGCAGGATGGCGTATATACTGGAAATAAATTTGGTCAACAAATTATGTTCAAAATCTATAGCAAAAACATTACATTTATACGTCTTGCACTACCAGATGTGTTATGGGAAGTTTTAAAAAAATATGTTCAAAGCCATTAAAATAGATTTTATGAGAAAAGGCATGCATAAACAACCCTCCTTCCACATGTAACTCCCCCCCAATCAAACAAAACCTTGCAGTTGAATGCAGAAAAAAACCACTAAACAGTACCATTTTTAAGGACTTCAAGACAACACCACGTATCACAACATGCCATTATACAAAAACCTACTGCATATTTTGTAAAAACGAACAAAAAAAGACCAACCCCCCCAAGAATTTCCCTAAAATATTAAAGATAATCATCATCCTAAAGCCAGAAATGAATGTTACATGTAAAAGGGATGAATCAATGCAGTTGATTCATCTCTGCTTGTGCAAGTTGAAAGTAAAACACACCCACACAGAGTACTTTTGAATTCCCTCCCAGACACCACAGATCTCTGCCAATGGCAAAGACTCTGATCATACCTTTTTCAGCCTCAATTGCCTCTACAGTGGCTGTACAGAAGTGAGCAGATGCATGCAAAATGAATGAGAAAGATGAAGAGTGTAATATCGCATAGCAGAAAAGGCAATGATCAATTTAATATAGTATGCTACGCCAGATTAGATTACAATTAGTTAAAATGATAATTAAGGTTTTAGGGGGTTGTTTTTAAGTTTAAGGAAAACTTCTCCTAAACTAATACCATTTATCAACTGAAAGTATATCAAAGCAACACTAATTAACTGATGTTATTAACTGCACATTTCTATAAGTTTTTTGGGGGTTGGTTTTTTTTCCTTTTTTTTTAAGACAGCAACAGAAAATTTCAACTGATGTTAAAGTTGTAGTATGGTTTAAAAAAATGCTAAAAATCTATTTGAGAGTACTATTTCTGAAGATTAAAATGCATTAGTGAGCTTCATGAAATTACCATGAAGGACGCTATAAAAACAACACTAGCAGTGTCCTAATAATAAGTTATTTTTCTCTTTATGTTTAGCTTCCTGAAGTTTAACTAGTACTTCAATTTCTCACCATTTTTTAAGCTAAAATGGGTATCTCTGAGAACTGAACTGTGGAATTCAAACCAGAAAAGACAAATCTAGCAAGTCATATTTACAAAGTCTCATTAATTGTTTAGCTGAAGCAACAACAAAGTCTACAGCAGGAAGAGGTCTGGATTTAACATAGTCTTGGTGGGTGAATTCATGTGAATATGAAAAAAATATAGCTTACTAGATGTTTTTTGAACTGAACAGCCATGACATCTGCTGTAATTTGTTAGGTGTAAGATCTTTCCCAATTGTTCTAGCTCTAGAAGTCAAAGCTTTAACACTAGGTTATTATGATACCAAAATCAAAATAACTTTCTACTAGGGCAGACTCGCTACAGAAACCCACCTTGTAACTATGACCTAAACTGTAGCCAAGTTTCAAGAATGGTAACAACTTTTTACCTCCTCTACTACGTGCCATGCTTCTAATACCGTAATTTCAGAAATATTAACAACAAATAGCATACATAGTGGTAAACCTACTTGTGTAGTGCTTGATGCATATTGTTAACAACAAAAATCGTAAAAGAGTATTCAAGCGAATGTTGGGGAAACTAACTCTGTAAGAAAATACGGCATTAGATCAGAATAGAATTCTTTAAAGCGAATTAAGTTTATTACTTCTCATTTCCTATCCAACAAAATCCAGACACGTTTCAAGTGCCTACACTATGCCTACACTATGTTGTTATGTATCAATTGCCTACACTATGCCTTAACCTCACTGTTGCATAAAATTCAAATTTCCACTGAGATAATCTTAAAAAATTGCTATTAAAATAATGGGGAATACTTAAGCGTAATGCAGCGTTTTAGCTTTTACATACTGCACATTTCATGTACCAAAAAAAAATTCCTGCACTTAAATCTACAGAGACAAGGGCAATTCCAGAATTAAATCAAAAAGCCACTTGAATGGATGGTTATTTATGTTTGCATTAAGGGAAAGAAACTTTCTCAAATTGTAAAAATCAACTAGTTTAAGAATTATTTTAGAAAGTCACCAAATACATATTTTCATATTATAATCAATTTGCCATATAAATACAAAACTATGTAAAAAAACCACCTCTTTCCACCATTTCCTGTTACCTGTGAAGTCTTTGTTTTCTTTCCTGAAAAGATCACGAATATTGATTTATCTCTGTAAATTATGTAGCTTGGTCATAAATACAAATTTCAAAATCTACTCCTAGTTCATTCTACTTGTAGTACTAGTATTCCAAAAAGATCTTGGAATATACATCACAGTTAAGAAAAAGATAATTTTCAACTTGACATAAAAGAACAAACTGACTGGAAAATACAAGCACTTAAAAAACCCCACACTGTAAAGACTCAATTTGGAAAATAATTTTGTTGGATTCTCTTTTGCAGGTACATCTAAATTAAAATTACATTCTTTGTGAACCCTGACAAACCTCAAATAAATACTGTATCATACTAGTGTAACAGGTAATCCTTAAGTCTTTGCTCAGAAAATTCTTGACTTGAGAGCAAATTTTAAGCAATAGGGTTCAATGCCATTTCCATCCCCAATTCCAGCTCTCCCCCTGCTTTACTTAAGGGACAGATCTGATACAAAATCCTTGCCGACTTTCAACATAAACCCAAAAAACTATCTTACTGCCCCTCTGACTAATAGCAAGGGCAGCAATGAAAGATAAGTATTTGGCTAGTTCAACCGATTTCCATGGAAGTACGTAACAATTTTTAATTTAGGCTTGTGTTTAGTATGTTGCTGAATAAGGCTTTAGGTGGTTGGGTTTTTTTTAACAGATGTTGACTCAATTTGAAAATAATTTTGTTGGGTTCAGTTCACAGAGTAAGTCACTAGGAAATGCTACTTTAAAAAACAGTACTTAATAGGGTCTTTAATATTTCCACTACTATAATGCAAGCAACATAAATAATAAAACCCATAAATCTACATTTAAAAAAATTTAGAAACATACAAAGGCCATGATTTCCCAAGGTCTATTTTTATCCTAGTACATTAAAGCTATCTACAAATAACCTAGGATGTGTTTCTCAAAAATATATCCATATATTTCTGGAAAAAAAAAAATCATATATTGACTTCTTCCATAGGATGCAGTTTTGCACTTTTTTTCCAAAATTATCTTTTTTAACTGATGTGTCTTTGTTTAACACTTTCACTACAGTTAGAATTTGTATTTCACCCTCAGACTGCTCTATTTTGTGATAAGAATCTGTTCAAGCATTACCCGTAAAGCAGCTGCATTAGACCGACTAATGCGCTTGGTGCCCTACTCTGTGTTATGTCAATGCCAACAAGCTCCTCGCCTCTGAGAATGGCCAGTATCTCACAAAAGATAGCACATGTGGCTGAACAAATTCCTGAAACAGTAGTGGTATTTGTTAAGATCTAGTATAGAATATGTTACTGACATTAAGAACTATAATAGGCATATAAGCAAAAATTGCATATGCATTGCATTAATGGTGACTTAAATATGTATGTCTATATATATACTTGCTCTGATAAAAAAATTTCAGCCCAGCTCTCTAGAGAAATGTAGATATACACTCCAATTTCTTATAGCTTTCAAAGCTTCTTATAGATTTAATAGCAACGAGCACAACCAGACCTTTTCTCAACGTGCCACTGAAAAATGAGCACTTGTAAGACTGAAACCTGGAAAACCCATGACATATTGGTCAATTTTGCGACTTTTCAAGCAACCAAAAGAATAGGATAATACTACAATTAATATTATGTGCTTGTCTTTTCTCAAATCTAGACTACTTTAAATTATTAATAGTATATTGATCAACATAGTACGATATACTTCAAAAAGTAATTAAGTATTTGTAGTAAGAAATCCTACCATGCTACCAGTGACCATATTTTTGCCAAGAATATGAATTCACTAATACTATGATAGTTTAGAAAAGTGTCAGTTAGCGAAGTTTTATTTTAATTTTGGTTTACTTCTAGCTTTGCAATTGAGCATAATAATTTGAAAACCTCTACTTTTTAAAGACTGAATCAATAAAATTCTTATCAGTAAAAAGAAGTTACTACAATTTAAGGAGAACTAACAGTTGGCATGAGTTATTTTGAACAATCAACATGACTAAAACAAATGAGGTATATTAATGTAGTGCATCAACGAATATTGCCATCAAAGGTTCTAGTCAAGAAAAAAACCACACCCACAAAAATCCAAACCACATTCTGCATACTTTCCAAATGTCCCACATTGTCAGTAATGGTAGAAAGTCATATGTTTTATGTTAAAAAATTTTCTAGTCAGTTTGATCCTCTCTGATATTTGTAATGCAACATGGATAAAAATCTGTTAAATGAATGAGAGGAATGCAGACTCATTTTTTAAGCATAATAAAGTATCTTATTAAACAATGAAAATTAAAACTAGAACATATGCTTTTGGAATAGTTGGATGGATTAGGAAACATACACCATTTCTTGTTATAGACATTCACAAAACAATCACATACATACACTGGACATATAAACTTACTTGTAGACATTATATGTCCACTGAAAAATGACTTAAAATGTGACATTCATGTTTCAAAGCTATTAAAAACCAGCTTTGATAGTTTAACAGAAAATATAATGAAAGGCTTTAAAAAAACATGGGAAGTTTAAAAAATTCAAATAAGCAGCCTAAATCACAAACTGAGAAAAGCAGCTACTCTTGGAAATTAGATTGTGTAAAAAGTGTTATTCATATATCACAATCTTTCAATAGTTGTGAAACTCAGTGGTCCCATACAACAGTTTTATAGTTTCCGTTAAAGCCTGAAGATGGCCAATAAAAAGTCTTTGAATAATTTATGTTAAGAGTGCTGCTGATATGAAGTCCAGTTTCAGGCTGATATATTTTAGCTATCCACCACTGTGAACAGAAACCGGGACTTCATTCTTTTAATACATTTGGTACAATCTCGTAGTGTGCTCCCTAAGCCTAGTTAATCATTTATGGGCCTTGTGAAAAATATGATCCAATGATTCAACAAACTAAAAAAAGAAGAAAAACCTTTTACAAAATATTCAATGAGCCAGATTACAGGTATATTTTGTACAGAGTTCTTTTTATTTTCATGCAAAAAAAAAATATATGCACACTTAATAACACCCTTTTATTTTGATTTATTTACAAGTTTTAAATTCAATCCCTTTATTCTCAACTGATTTTATAACAATTACTGAATATTTTTCAAGTACATTATTGTTCAAAATGCACAATGTGCAGCAGCAAATGCAGCAAACCTCAAAAACAAGGTGCTACAACATTGCTTCTACATCAAGAGACAGACAAGTGTCTGGGATAGTGGTTTAATTTTAACACTTATACAGACATACATCTATACCTAGAGAGAGACAGACAGATCTAAGAAAGCAGCTACATCTGCAGAGGAAGGAAACAGCATGTTACAAGGACAATTCAGGGAGGTCAATTATACATAGAACATTTGACAAACAACATAGAGAACAAACTTTGGCATTAATTACCAGGGTACAAAACGTAGCACATTTCAATCTATCAATGAAGTGGATTACGGAACTCTGCAGCCTGTAGCTGTTTGTTAATATTAATCTCAACGAGTATTTGACGTTGTCAATGAAAATACTAACACATCTATAATAAAACCATTTTAATGGAAAGCAGACAAGTAATGATGCAAAATTACATTGCCATTTTTGTATCTGTAATGATCAAATGCCTCAATACCAGATCTATAAGGTCACCCGACTTCAGGCATCTGTGCCACCTGAAAAATTGTAAACTAAGGAAGCTCAAAGTCTGAAAAATGTGGCCTGACACCACTGAACTCATTTGCTTTTAGTTTTATACCCTGGTTAAGTATCCATTTCACATTGCCTGATTAACACATAACACTATGCTTGTATCAGCCGCTAAGACAAGAACTGAAAAGCATAAGAAATTCCCTGCATGCATTATGTGTAGTGTTAGCAAAAGAGTGAGATGTGCCCCAGTCCATCTGAGGCACAGCAAGTTGCATAACATCATTACCACTTTGCAGGGTCTGTCGTCCTCCAGCCAACACTCCACTAGGTAACATTCCAGTGGGAGTCAAACCCTTGAGTGTCAGCACACTTTCACTCTCCTCCCTGGTATGAGAAAAACCAGGAACAAAACCTTCAATATCTGCTCATGAAAACTTGTATTAAAGTAAAATAAGGGATGGGGAGAGGGAGAGCCTATTTTTGCTGTGCTTTATGCCTGTCAAGACTGAATGTAAATTCCAATTCAAACAAGTAGAAATGGGAAAAGTTTTCTATTCCATACCAGTCTTTCCTCTGCCTAGGAGTTATAATTACTGATTACTTCTGAACCAAATTCTGAGCAATTATTCACATGCAGGCTCATTAGCTTTGAAATTAGCACTGACTACCTCATGAGGTACTGAACATATTTCAGTGCCATAAAACAATCCACAATTTTGTTCAAAGTGTCTATGCTTCAGGAATTACCAACTTTAAAAAATTATCCCCATTTGAACAATTACAGTCTGGGGAACACTATATATTTTGGGTATATGTGATCATGAAATCTCTAGATCTAGACAGGTACAAGAAAATCATATTTTTTAAAAGCTGAAAACAAGCAAACAAAAAACTGAAACAACATCCCCTAGCCCTCAACTTTCTGGTATGCCAGAAATTTTCTGAGCCAGTCGTGACCTTCTGCATTGCACCCTTGATTTCAGTCTCTCTATTTTGGTATTGTCTTTCCAACACTCGTAGTTAATGGCTGGACAAATAACTTGTAAACTAAAGATCATGTTCTCTAATTTCTTGAAACATGTCTCAAAAAAAAAAATTTAAAAATACTCTTTAACCAAACACACCAACATCAATGGGGTGCATCAATATGCCAAACAAGATTCTGATGCATAATGACCTCCCTGAAAACAGTTTGGCATCCATTATCCTGGAACAGAGATGTTTTCCTAATATACGTAATAAGAGGGGTTTTAGGAACACAGAAGTCATTCAAGTACCTGAGAACAGAGAAGACTCTTGCCATCTTGCCAATTGCACGAATTTTGTTTCTGATTATTTCTTTCCGTGCGGCAGCTGTACCTACTTTCAATGGAATAAGAGAGAGTCTCAAGCTCATGAGTATTTACAGGGTCAACATTTTAAAGCGCATCAAATTCAACACAGCTGTTTAAGTTCAGTACTCTTCACAGGAGGCCAGTACCCAAACACTTAAGGGCACAAAGTTGTAAAATTATGCCTTCAGAACACCATCAAAACCACCATCACCTCTGTGTCCACAAAACACACACAAAAAAGTTTAGGATGTTCACAGTGATTTTCTAAAGCTAGCAAGCATCTAAATTACCGCCACTACAGTGTAGTAACTATCATAACTCATTTGCCTAAATTTTACACTTGAAATTCTTCACTGACATCTGTGTATATCAAGGTGTAGGCATGCAGCCCAATATAGAAGCCAAAGAGATATTAAAGGCACAAAAAATAAAGGTTTTTTGCTAATTCTTACACAGCTGTCCGAGAGAAAACAGTAGCCTGCTTGTTTTTATGTCAACTCCCAAAACTCACCCCTACCAAAAAAACCCACAAAATAAAATGCCAAAGAATTGCAGTGTTACTTCCCTTACCACCTAAGTCTATGTTCCGTGTCATCTTAGGTTTGCATCATTTGCAGAAATTACAAATATTAAAGACCTGGAGAAAATACTGCGTATTCCACAGAGCAGAGAGAGAGATACCATTTGTGGCAGGTAAAAGTGAAGACAAAACTCTGAAAGGAGGCTCGCGATTGGGAAGGAGAGCCACCTTTGCCTGCCTTGCCATTATGAAAACAGAAGGTCCTTTCTCCAACACTAGGTTTGTTTCGATGCATAAAAGTAACAGTCATCCTTCCCCTCATCCTCCTTTCCTTTTGCTGACTCCTCAATTCCACTAAAACAGTACAGGTAGATGAGGAGGTATCAAAACTAAAATCCTTACTTCTCCTCAGCCATTGGGGAAGGAGAGTATTAATCACACCAAGATAAGAGTAACTCAGTCATACTCTGAATTCAACCACAAGGGACCAAAAGTGAACAAAGACAGTTCTGTTAGGTATTCCAGATCTTCCATATATCATTGTTCTTCAACCCTGGGAGAAAAGTACTCATTAAAAAGTTGCCAAACTAATTTGCAAGAATGTAGGAGAGAGGATCACAGAAGTGGGCAGCGTAAAGCTGCATACCCACAAATTTGCCTACTCACATTCAGAAAAGGCAGCTGTAGAAGAAGCCTTTTCTTCATCCCCGCTCACTCGTATTTAGCTTCCACATAAGAGTACATACACTCTAGCACAACAGAATCACCCTGTTTAGACCACAGCTGCAAGAACGCAAGGCCTTCTGTTGCACAAGAGTGGGTAGACTTCCCACCCTGAACACCAAACCAAATAAAATACAAAAGATAAGGCATATAGGGGCAAACAACAAAATCACACAAGACAGAAAACGTATAGTAGTGACAAAGAAAAAAAGGGAGCAAGAGACAACCTTTGTATGAATACAATGGAAGAATCTCAGGGTATGAGAAATATCTGCCAATCCATTTAAACAAAATGAAAAGGCCAGGAACTACTGAGTAAAGCTTTTTTAGACAAAGGAACAACTTTAATGAACTGCAGACACCAAATTAAAAAAAAAAAAAAACAAACCACAAAACAAACCACAAAACCAGAAGGCTCAGGAAAAACTTCAGATAGGATAGGCTGAAGCATTCAATTATTACTGAAAATAAGTTATTTTAAATGTTAACTTTAAAAATTAAAAGTTCTAGAAGTTTTTACTTTCTCTTGTTGAACACTATTAAGTAACAGGTTTGAGGATCTAGAATGAGAAGGAGACTCTTTGAGAGTTTTTGAAAAGGCTAGGGCTAAATGAGGGACCATCAAATCTTTCCCTACAAGTCCCTCCATTTTCATCCTGCCTACACCTATTTGAGAGCTACACCGCTGCAGAGCTGTAACATGCAGGCTGAAAAGATTTCAGGCAGTGCTAGTGCCCGTATCTCAACTCTGGAAGGTCCCTGTGCCTTAAAAGGAGAAAGGCTGGTTTTGGGTAGTTTTGGTGTTTGTTTGTTTTTTGTTTTCGTTTTAACATCATCTGTCATTGCTCCAGCCCTCCAGAAGCAATGCAGCCAAGCCAGAAAGCCAAACATATTACTCCAGGCTGCAGCATTGCACTAATGTGGCCACTGAATCCTGGTTAGTTCTGAGACAGGTAAGGTGTCATCTACTTGCAGAAGAACGTCTTGTCGTATGTCCTAAATTAGAGGACATATGAAAAAGAACTTGCCCATTCTCCATTCCCGATGCCTGCACAAGAAACAAATTCTGAAACACTCATACTATTATGTTCCAAGAAGTCACATAACCTTTGGAAACATCTGTATAATCTAATGCATTCCCACATATCAGAAATATTCTCTGGAAGTGACAAATTTATAGAGAGCAAATTGACTATTAGGTAAGTAATGGTCAGAAGAATTTTTCTGCACAGAATTATCTACCCTGGAATTTCTGAAAAACAGGTGATAGACCATGAATTTAAGTTAGTAGGCTTCTTTTTACATTTTGTATCCAGCCATCTTCAAAATTGCACATACAATCAAAAGTACCTTTTTGACATCTCAGTTGAAGGAAACTAAAAGTACTACACAAACCAGGTTTTGGAACACTGTATAAACACATTCCATGCATAATCTTAAAAAAAAGCGCACGATAAAATTATTTAAAGAGCAAGACAGACAACTGAATACGCCCTACACATGCAGGACCAAAGATAAAATTTTAGAAATAGGTAAAAGAATGAAATTTTACCAAAAAAAGGAATGGAAGAAAGGAGGAAAAAAAATCATGCACAGAAAGACAGATGTCTTGGAATATGACTTCTGATAACAAAATACACAAGCCTTTATAAACATCCCATTAAAATGGGTAATAATAATAATAAAATGCTACATATGTCTCTCAACAGAAAGGTATTTTCTGCATTAATACTTATGCTTCCAGGTTCTATGAAGTCATATTTCAAAACATTCCTACTCTGTCTGGTCTGTACCTTTTTTATTGCCATATATGAGTCGCTCTTCAGATGGAGAGTCCAGAAAAAAAGGAAGTGAACGATGGAGAAAAAGGTGAGTGAGACAAATAAAATAAAGATATTTAACTTGGCAGTGGTAATAAAGAAGGAATGGAGAAGAAATGTGAAAAAATAAAATGGAAAATTGCAACACTTAAAAATGCATTAATTGAACAAGAAGTGGAGAATTGTTGAGTGTATTTTAAAATTTGACAATAAACAAGTGAAAGCTTGAAAGTCAACATTTCAAAAAAAAAAATCCATTCACATAGATAAAGCATAGACAGTACCTAGGTGGCATTAAGAGATGCATCAAGCAAAGAAATTGTTAAAGGAGACAGAAGAAGAATAAAATAATTCAAATTAGGAAACTGCAACTACAGTATTAAAGACAGGGCATATGCAATCAACTGATGACTGCACTTATGCTGGACAACCTAAATCCTAACATCTCAGAATACCACCAAACCCTACCCTGCAAATGCTTGGTGTAATTGCTTTATGCTCTACTTAGTAGGATTACTTGAATGAAAAATGTAAATTAACTGTTTGCAGGATCACATTTGAGACTACTTCCAAGTTTTCAGATTTCTGGCAACAATCTAAATGGCAACAAAGTTCAAGTGGCTCACAACCAATGCATTCCAATCTAAAACACACAGCTGCTTGGCACAACACTATTCTGCTACTGAATTTGAACACAGTAGTTATCAAACATTTATAATGGGGTCATGTCTCTAATATCTTTATAAATATCTTATAAATTATCCTCAAAGTTTGCTGAAACTTTCCTTCCTCCTCCCCCATCATCAAACAATCCACCAAATCATTTCTGTTATTGGATAAAATAAAGCAAGTCTGAGAAACTTTTAGGTGTGACATTAAGCACTACTGTAAAAAAAAAAAAAACAAACCCCACACCAAAACAAAGTGTGATATGCTAGGTCTTCATGTTGATGTTGCTGCTTAATCATCACGATACAAACATTTCCTTAACAGTCTACTGTATGATAGTTTACAAGATAGAAAGATGTTATAATTCATTACATAAATACATATTATACAACGTACATATAAAAGTTCTCCTAACTTTTATTGCTTTAAACTCAAACACCAAGACTTAAACTTGTATTTCATACTTTCTGTATAGTACTTTGCCATAAGAAATATTATATCTGACTTTCACCTGTATCAACTCCTTATTGAAGTTCAATCATTGAGAAATTTAAGGTCTTAAAATAAATTTATTCTAAATATTAGCAAAGTAAGTTTAGTCTGTTTTGAAGTGCCAAGAAATTCCGAGAATGTTTCACAAAACGTTTCAGTTTTAAATAGAAATCAGATATGAATATTTGCAAAGGATACCATTACTGCTTCTTGATCACAAACACAAAACCACAGTTCCCTTCTCTGCCCCCCCAAAACGTGATTATCTAAAGAAAAATTTGAAGGCAGTTTTCTTCAAATTCCAGGTAATATTACACCAGTCTAAGTTAACTAGTATTTCACAAGTTATTATCATTAAAAAGAATTATAGATCTTAAAGTAACCCCTACCGTCAAATTGATCTTCTCCCTCTGTCATCAGTTCATCATCAGAGCAAATGCTCAAAACATTCACCAACATTTCTGTTACTGTATAGGAAAAAATAAATCTTAGGTCATCCCCTGTAGAATTTAAAATATTCCCATGCACACAAGGTGTAACTAATCACCAGCAACTTTAGTGAATGAACTTCCCACATCATAGCCATTGCTCAGTAATCTGGTTTCAAAAATACATGTTTTTCTTGATGTGCACTGTCACAGAATTTTAAAAGCTCAGAAAAATAAGCAGTTAAAAATTGTACCACCTAACAATCAAAGAACTCTGCAGAGGTTTCTCTCCTCTCTTACAAGGAGTTCTTTTAGATAAGAATTCTCTTCTTGTGTATTAGTATTTTTACATTAGGGTAAGTATTTGAACTAGATTTTATGCAAAATTTACTTAAATATGAAAACATTCTGACTGCTCAAATTTAGGTTTAAAATGAGAAAGCTATTCCATTCCTGGCACCTTCAGGCATGTAGCAGAAGCACTGAGGCAGAAAAGTATTATGATATAAATATGATGCAAACTACATGTCTTTTCAAATTCCCCTTAAAAATATCGACATAGTGGATACACAAACTTGTCTCAAAAAGCTTGTATTTTCTTTCTCCAGGCATCTCCCTATTCTGCCACTCAATCTTTCCCACATGTATCAGACTCCTTCTTAAAAGTCAAACTTCTTCCCCTAGAGTGCTCAGAAACGTATTCCAGAAGTTCAGTCAGATGGTTAAAAACCCTGTAAATTGCTGTCTACATTTATTCACGATTAATTCATACAATCCCTGTGTTATCTGCAATGGTATTCTTCCCCATTCTTGTGAAAGAGTTACTCTCCACTTTAATGGAAAAAAAAAAACCAATCCCCAGATTATTCTGATTTTGATCTGTTCAACACAGACCAGACAATATTGATACTGTATCCTCACCAAAAAAAAAAGTGGAAGCATGTATTTGTCCAAAGGCAAGACAAACTACAGGGGCCATGATTCCAGCAGTCTTAAGCATGCAGCGGGCCAACGAGCAACTTATTTAACAGTACTTGGGTTTCCCATTACCAGCATCATAACAAAAGCAAAATAAACAGCACTAACTCTTTGCTGTTGAAAATGTTATCTACTGCCTCATCAGGTAAGAAAGATATAAACAAAAAATCTCCTTTCAAATGTCAGGTCCCTCCGTTTAAAAAAAATTGTTGAGTGGGCTAACCACACTAAGAAGTGTCCAAATTATTTGTTTTTAACTGTTCACTAAAGACAATATAAACAAACCTAGAATCCTAGGTTTATATGACTGTAAATACATCATCTCAAGAATACTTTTCAAAGAAATTTAAAGAGCTTTCCAGATCTCTCTTATAAAAAGAGCAGTTCCTGTCATGGAAGGATTTTAAACAGACCCAAATAGCCTCTAACCTCATTGCTTTTTAAGACTACCTGGAGCCCCAGTGTCCTAGATTCAGAGTTATCAACTCTGGGAGGGGGAGAGAGGATCTGTGCTAAATTATCTTTTTTTACAAGAAAAATTATAAATGAAAAAGTTATCTTTAATGAAGGTCAATCTGTTGTAACTATATAAAAAATTTAAAATCTACATGAACATCTCAACATAGTTTATACCTATAACTATACACGTTTAATAATGTATATAACCTACCATTTAACAATTTTCATATTGACTTCAAATGCAGTTCAAAGATACTACTTAACAATGCAGGCATACACCCTCAATGAAAATTACAATTTCTGTTAACACTTCTGCTTTATTAGATGCAGTTTTAAATATCTTAACTGAAACAGGCAAGGAAACCAACCAAAACCTGTAGAACAAGTTATATTTCAGTCTATCCTTTCTCAGAAATGGCATTTTCCCATGCCAAAAACCCCCTCCAAATCAGTTTAACAACTTCACCAAATCTTCTACCTGGTAATGGCAAATACAGATACCCATTTTCACAAAAATTATGCAATTAATCTTCATTAGTAAATATATTAAAAAAAAAAAAAAATCTTTCCAACATCAATCTGGGAGAAACAGGAAAGATACTCATTGATGTGTTAACTTTTGCCTACCTTTTTCTCCAACAAACGGCAAAGACCATGTGAAAACATCCATAAAATTTGGTAGCCAGTAAGGATGAGGAGAACAATTGAACTGACGAATATTCATCACATTGTTTTCATATTTTAATACAGCAGCTAAAATAAAATCCAGACATTTTGAAAAGCATGTTTAAAACTTGAGATTATCAGAAATGTAAAGTCACAGGATTGTTTTAGCTCTATTTTATACTATAGACAAAATAATCCCAGAGATACTCCATTCTCTTTCTTTCACAGGATTTACAGGACAGATTTCTAATGGAGAACTGTGGATTTTTATTGCACATGTTGCAGTTTAAGGTACTGTTACATCAATACAGTTCTTTACTATCCTATTATAGGTCTATAATGAATAAAGATTTTAAAAGGTATAATTTCAGCAACTTTAAGAAAATCCTAACTCAGAACAGCAATACATCCAGTATATCCAGAGTCAGGTTTTATTCTTCCTGTGTGTCTTCCCACATCGTAAGCCTGGAGTAAAACCACAGAAATCTAGAAGATCAGGGAGAAGGGAAGCACACAGAAACAAAACAGAAAACCAGAAGCATTCTAAAGCTAAATAAGCACTGATTGCGTTTTTCCATACTTACGCTTGCATTACACTGGGAATAGCTGATGTGAAAAAGGATTCTTAAAACACAATATCCACAGAGATGGTGAAAAAAACCACAAAAAGCCACTTAAAGCTATTTTTATTTCTCCTTTACTTTACAATCAGTGCAAGTAACAACAGCTCATCTATTCCTCTATACAGTTAATCACCTTACATAAGTGGTTTGGTTTGGGGGGTGGTTCTTTGGAGCTGGGTGGGAGAAAATGCAACGTATTTTATAGAAAAGAGGTCTTGGTTTCAAAGGAACACTATTTGAGTATTTGGAGATCATTCATTCATTGCATACTTGAAATGCCATACTTTAATGTCATACTTGAATTTCAGTAGGCTTTATTTTTAATTATTTCTGTGTTGAACTTTGTTCTCATCTATGAATAATACTCATTCACAGCTAAGCTCTTCTCTGTAATTCTGACTTTTAAATTTCTCTCAACACTATTAAGCATGCTTCTCCCATGCAACTTCATCTTAAGCAGAGGATGGACAAAAATTAATTCCTTCTATTTTACACCTCCCTAAGAACATTTCCAGTGGTGATCAGTATTTAGATCCATACTTGCTCTTTCTTGATTTCCCATACACTGACATTATGGCCCTGTACCATCACAATTAAAGGTCTTTTCCAACCTAAACGGTTCTGATTCTATTCTATGATTCTATGGAAGTGTTCAAAAAACGGTAGATGTGGCACTTTGGGACATGGTTTAGTGGGCATAGTGGTGCTGGGTTGATGGTTGGACTGATGATCTCAGAGGTCCTTTCCAACCTTAACGATTCCTAGTTTTACTTTCATTAAAAAATAATCCAGCCACCAAGCCAGGAAACATGAAATTATTACTCTCCCCTTAATAGGTTTGGTGGTGGACTTGGTAGTGTTAGGTTAATGGTTGGACTGGATGGTCTTAAAGGTCTTTTCCAACCTAAACGATTCTATGATTCTAATTAGACTCTCAGATGCCGTGATATACAACACAAACTACCTTGTGCATAGGCTGCTGATCAATGCTTCTTCCCTTCCTTCCTTAGTTCACAAACTAAAGACAACCAGAGGAGTGAAAACTCACAGCACAGGAAAGCCTTGCCTGACTGGAAAACACATGATACATTCAGAAGTACTAAATGGCAACAATTTTTACAAAGGAAACATTTGCCCACACTTGTGCTTCAAGGTACCCTTATAGGAGATCGTCATTTATGTCACGTGCTCTTCTTCATAATACAATTTTTATTAATGGATTTTTTTGTCCCTTAATTTCTTACATGGCAAAAAATTGTTCATATTAGATGACTTATCTACTAAGACATTTTTATTTTAGTATTACATAGAGTTACTAATAACAAGTTCTTACCTTTATTGTTGTAGACATCCAGGTAATTAGGTGCTGAAAAAATTGTTATTAATGACGGGAACCCTGTAGTTTGACTTTTCCTGTACATTCTATAACTGCAAAACCAAACAGATTATTTTATATCTTACAGCAATAAGCAATTAATTTTTATTTTACACTGTGAATGATTTCTTGAAGGACACAAAGTACTTACCCTGCATCTTGTGCTTCATGTGCTCTAATGATTGACAATAAATTATTATTTTGCAAAAATTCACAAACTGCTGGATAGCTGTGAAATGAAAACAACTATAAGTAAAAGAAATTGTCTTAAAATATACGGCAAGAGTCAGCATTAAAACATCAAATAGATCATAGCATACTCTCACCTATAAAAGTATGAGCATCCTCTGACTGTATTGTGACTGAAATGCTCTTGTGAATTTTCATTTCCAAAATCTTCTGAAGGATCTGACCACAATAAGTCACACATTGGTCCAAATGCTGGAGGCTCTTTGAATCTATCTAACTGTTTGAGAAAAGACAACAGCACAAAGATTCTTTGACTATTAAATCGGCAAGTTTTACACAGTTGTTAAACTACATATCCATCAATACCAAGCATTTTTAGAATAAATCCCAACCATATCAGAGAGAAGTAGTTTCTGTATATTTTTTCCTCTCCTCCTCATGAAATAAGGCAGAGGCATGCCAAAAGAACCAAACCTGTTAAGAGCAATAAGATGTATTAGTTGTAAAAAGAAGGGAGATAAATTCCAGACTGATGGATATGCGTAATACAAGGTCAAGTTACAGACAAGGAACAAAATGGTCCTTTTTCATGCACATGCCATATCTACCAATCTGGAGACACTACCAGGAATTAGCGAAGAGAAACAGTACAGAAAACAGGAATGATAAAAGAAAAGCATGAATAATTAGCACTGACTAGAAGAGACTAAATATATCATCAAAACAAACAAAAAAAACCCCAACCAAAAAAACCCCTGAAACACCCGTCTCCATAATGGATCGTTTAACAATGTAATGAAGAGGTGACTAGCTTAGCCATCTGAGACTTCTTTCATACAGGCTTTATTTCTCAGCTATAGCCCTGGTGTAATGGGCCATAAGCATTTTGGGAGATGTCTGTCTGTGTTTTCTTTTCTCTAGCTGCTTCTTTACAGATTTCCAGTTGGAAACACCTGCTTTAGCAGCCCGCAACTTTCCTAGTAACTGCAGTGAAAGGGGGCAGAGGTAAGGAGGACAGCGCATTTGTTAACGTAAAAGGAAAATACCCTGCTTAAGTAAGTAACAGTCAGTCAATCTCTGATGTCCCAGAAATGAAATTAAGATATCCCAGATTCAATGTAAAGTTTATTTGATCTTTATGTAGCTGGAGTTTGTTCACAAGATGATTTTATCCAAGAAATGTAGGAACAGTTCTTTGATGGACAGTGCATTTATCTCACTTTACCTCCCATACCAAAGAAGATGACTTTGATGGTACTAGAGAACACTTAACTCTTCATGACAGGTTCGAAGGGAGGTTTGGTGAGCACCTGGTGAATTTGAGTCTAACGGTCCATAGGAATCCATTCAAATATGGAACCAGCAGTAGTGCCAAGCTCTCTCATGCCCTGGAAAATCAGAGCTCCCGAGGCTGCCACCTGTAACATAAGTGGAGAGGTCCAGATCTTTACAAATTCCTGCCAGGTAATGGCAAGGCAGGTATTAACTGAAGTTGTTGTTGGAATTTATTCAGTATTAAAAATCCAGGGGTTTAACATTTCCCACACTGGATGATAAACCCGGTATGGAATATTTCTTCCAGATTGAAGAAGTCAGTCCATCAACTTCTGCAAGTACCTGAATTTCTGTAGATTAAACCATCAAGTTTCTAAACCTCCAGCAATAAATTTGGGTCCAGAAGCTAACAGAAGCATTCACACAAGGAAGATTCAACTGTTTGCCGATTGATGTTTCCTGCAATACAGAAGGCTGAAAGTCTAGAAAGCATTTCTAAGAAATTTTCGTGAGTTATTCTTCAAAGATTTTCCTTATGGCTTTGGCCAAATGGATACAGACATTATAAAAGTTTGGTTGTTGCAAGTAATGCACCTCTCTCCAGACTACTTTCTCATAGCATTGGAACAATATGTAGCCATTTCTTGAAGTAAGGAGGTCAGCTTGTAAAAAATAAATATACTTACATACACACCAAATTCAGTGTCTCCTTCAATAGACAGTCTACCAACTGGCATGGTTCTCAAGACATCTCAAAATTTAAGGAAATGTCACTGCAAACTACTCAACCCAGATTGCATATATCAAATCAGAATAATCAACTTAAGGGTTTCTCTACACATAGGGACAGCAAGAAAGTTAACAAAAGACATGAGTCAATTCAAAACACTTGTTACTGATTAACTATTTCTGAGGATGTTGCAACTATGGCAAAACAGAATCTCAATACTCTCAATACTCAAAAATTAGCTTAACATATTTCTAAATATGATTAAGGTAACTGAGAAAGACAATTTCATTCAAGAATAACAATCGCTACACCTGGTGTTAAAACAGAAACAGGTAGTATATTTTTTAATACATACCATAAGATATTTAAATCTAAATTAATTTCTAGGTATTATGCAGTCAGGGCTACTAAACTGAAGTGCATCATACCTCCACATGGATGTTCAAATTCAGGAGTAGCAAAACCTTAGAGGTAGATTAAGGTACAGCAAATTAAAACTACTTTACTTTTGAGGCAAAATACCTTCACAGAAGTTTCACACACTTGAAGATACAGACACCAGTTTTAATTAATCTGTCCTAGTTTTCCTGAGAACTATCACATAGCAAAGCCCTAAAAACAATGTGAAGGCCAGTGAAGAGTGGCAGTCATCGTAAGTATTACTAAAGAAAAGGAAATTTCAGCAGACCACAGAAAGAAAGCAAGGTATTACAAAGACAGATTCCAACAGTGCCCCCACATATTTCAAGGCACTTTGCTGATCAAGCCTTAGTATCACCAAGAACTAAACAAAAGAATGATGATCTGTTGTAAATGAGGAAGAAAATTCTCTGTCTTCTTTAAATTAAGAGTCCCCATAACCTTATCTGGACATTTCCCTCCTTATAAATCACTAGACTTAAAATCACAATTCCTGGAATTTCGTTTCAGCAGAAATCTTGGCAGTGTAAATGAAATCAACTAAACAGCATCTGGAAGTTGATTGACATGTGTCTGAAAGAGACACTCTTTACCAACATAATCAGAGCATTTGTGTAAATGAAGTTCAGAGAATAAAAATCAGACTACTGCAAGTTTCACAAACTTCCATTTTCCCACAAGTAAGAATCACTTGCAGCCATCTTTCTGGTTAGGCTTTACTGTCAGTAGCTACTATGGTATCTGTCCTCTACTGGAAATAAGTTTATGCCAGCAAAAATAATAATTTAATTTGTGTAGTTTAATCACCTTCCTGAATGTCAATAATACTGAGTAATTACTGCATCCACAAGAAATTGCATCTGCACAGAATTTTTCTTTTTTTCTTAGGCGATTCCTATACTGTATAGAGCTCTGTTTTCCCTTCTTATGCCAGATGATTATATCTACACGTTTGCAGAGGAGACCTCTCCTTAATAAGAACTTTTCCTAATAAACCAGAAGGCTTGTAATATTATACAATCGTCTTGACTGTTTACAGAAGTCATTTCACACACCACACTTGTACCACAAGTATACATTTTCCTCAATATAAAAAGAGAATTTCACATCACCCATTTAATTTAAATACATTTACAGTATCAGTGCATGCCAAGCTCTAATGCAGCTACTGAAGTTGCTGCCAAGCCATGAATAGTGCCTTTTCCAAGTTACTAGATGACTCCCTAAAAAACAAAAAAGGCCCAAAGAACAGTTCTAATAACACTGCCTTACATTTATAAACGTAGTTTTCATCAGAAACAATATACAATGCAGACTTTCATACATATGTATATAAACATACAAGCTTATATTTCATTCTAATGTAGCCTTGAGTGTTACAGAAGCATATATGAAAGTACAGGCCAAGATTACAGAATTATCTTTTCATTAAATTTACTTGACACTTTGAAACCTGATTAGCTGCAAGACTGAGACTAAAAGAAAAATTAATCACAATCCTATTATGACAGTGGCTTTCCAAAGTGTTTTTCCAGACTATGTTTCTTTTACACTACTTTCCAAAAAGCTTTGACCATGTTTCTTTTCATCTGTAACATGAGAAGGGTTAAGGCCTTCTCAGAATGGCAGCGTTTACTTGCTTTGCTTTCTTACTTCTCTTTCTCTGCACAATGCATATAGATTTCTGTACGTTAGTATTTGCTCTAAAAATGCAACGTGCCTCAGTACATTTTCCCACTTACACCACTGAGCTTGTAAATATGCTTCCTTTCTGTTTCTACCATTTTCTTCTCCTCTCACATCATTCTACTTGGCAGTGTAATATCTGTAAGTGAAATACGCTGACATTCCAGCCTCTGAAATGGTCCAGTCAGTACAAAAAATAATCTGGTGAATTCAGAAATGAGATTCAACTGGACAGCAGCCTATAAATCTGAGGAGAGGGAGAGGTAAAAAAGAAAAATGGAGCACAAGTAAAGGAGAAAATGCTAAGAAAATGAGAAATACAATAAATGAAGATCAAAGACAAAATGGGCCATCAATATTTATATGCTATAAAACCAAATTAGGAAAATACTTTTTCCTTCTCTCTGATATTTAGATCTTTTTTGAAATAGGCCCCCACATACCTTCTCCTGTATGTGGATAAACCACTTTTTTTGGCCATTCTTACCTATAATCCCACAGCTTTCTTAGAACCACCTATTTATATCTTAAGCTGAAATCAACTACACTTTAGCTGTTACTAATCATAACAGGAATGGTTTTGGTTTCCAAATGCAGCAGTCAAGATGTCAGCTAAGTTAACCAAGTAAGTCAAAAAGGAATATACAAAAAGGAAAGCAAATGAGTTTGAAAATTCCCATCTGACACAATCTTCACCTGACATCAGCAGTCCATGCAAGCTGAAACCAAGTTATTAGAAACAGATACCTCACGTCATCACAATCTTCTTCCCTTTAAATTGCACACCACTATTTAGTGTTCCCTTTGTATATTTTTTAAAACTCGTTTTCATTCTTCTTACCGATATACTCAGCACATTTACCACAGTGAGAAGCACTCCACAGCTGTTACTCAAATGCCTACCAAATTTGCCATTTTAAATAGCAATCTGAATTTCTATTAAATACTGCAATTTCATTCTTCCAAAACCAAAATCCACATGATCGAGAGAAAAAAAAAAAACCACAAACCCCCCTGTTTTCAAAGAAATATAATTTCAAAGACAATAATTTCAAAGAAATGTGATGTTTGATACACCAAACAATTTTAAAACTACAATTAACTTCTACGAGTTTTGTCCTGAAAGCCATGAGAATGCTAGCTCTTATCTAGAAAGAAATACAAAGCACTATTTCAATTGGATATGAAGCTCTTTACATGTACTACCTGTCTCAGGAAACTATGTGGAGTTTTTGAGGGTTTTATCTGTGTGTTTTGTAACAGTGCCAGCTGTCCCAATGAGATCTACTAATGGAAAATGCACTAGATAATCCAAGAGTTTTTAATTATGATACTGCTTAGCCTACATTTCAGTTCCTGATTTACACTTCCAAAAGAGACAAGAACAGAAAACAATATACCGACAATTTCACAAACATGACTTTTGTATAGCATCATATAAATATCCATATTTCCACTTTATTTTTAAATACACAAAATACTCACTCTCCTAATGTCATCTAGTGTATTAATTTCTGGTGAAAGTCCACCATGAACACAAAGAAACTGTTGATTTAAAAGAGCAGCAAGAGGGAGACAATCAAAAGCTTCCATACAAGCATCGTAGACTCTTTCCGAGTACTTTATTTTACCTGCAGGAAAGAAAATATAAAACATTAAGAAACCCATATTAGATGGAAGAAGTAATTTAGTGGATCATAATTATAAGAGCAAATCTCAAAGTGAATGCTTAAAAAGAACCCCAAAGCAGGATTTTTTGGTTTAAACGAGCATTTCCAAACACCACAACAGCAAGCACATTTCTAAGACATATTCTCTTCCAGAACTATAAACTTTTTTCATTTCTTCTTCTGTTATCTCAAGTGTGGAGAAACTATTTTTGTTTTTAAAAAAAAAATCACAGAATTGTTTTGCATTATACAATTACACAGCATATTTCAGTGTAAAATACTACTGAGAAGTTTGTGATTTCTCATTTACAGTAAAAAACTAAGAACTGCTTATAGATTACATCACTTTTACCTACATCAAAGAGGGTTTTACGAGGGCAAATGATCCATTTATCACTGGATCAATACTTACACAAGCCTCCAAACAGAGGAGCAGCTTACATCACCAGAAGAGTTACCTTACTAGTATAGTTGAAATCAGTTCCCCAAATGGAAAAATTACTTGGCAGTAGGGTCTTCTTGCTAGCTTCACAATGCTGCTCAGCAAGTTACTTTGCACTCCTGATTATAGCAAAGACAACAAAATAACCTTCCTCCCTCCAGGATTTTAAAATCAGGATCGATACATCAAATTTACTCCATAAGGTACCTTTACAGACAGCAGTCTTCTACACAACTTGCACTCCAATGCCACACTTAACTGCAAGCAATTCTACAGAAGTCAATGGGGCCAATGTTTGCAAGACCTTAAACTAACAGGCAAACATCTCTCAAGAAAAGTGACAGACCATAAATCAACAGGTTGGAGGTAAGCTAATTTTACATTCTTAGACAGTACTTACATTCTTGCTTAAAGGTAAAATACTCCGTTAGGTGTCTGCATTCATGGTTGCCTCTCAAAAGAAATAACGTGCTCGGGTAGAGAATCTTCAGGACCCATAAGTACAGCACACACTGTTGAAAAACAAAGATATCCAGTAAAATACACTAGTTTATAAGAACTTTAAAAATTACTACTGAGAAACATTGAGTAGGAATGTTAACAGTTTCAAAAGCAAGTACAGCTTACTGTGCCATTTTAAAATACAGCATTACTTCCCTGAGTCCAGCTCTGGACATGACTTAGCAAATTGCTTATTACTTTTCTTAAGAACAGCTGCACAGCATGCTGAAAAAATATTTATATTTACTGGACAGTCAATAATAAAACAAACTCAGCAGAATTTATTGCAGAACAGTTTCATCTAGACAAATAATGTATGCATTTGTGACTAAAATCTGATTTCGTAATATGATTCTAAGCACTGGCATAAGAAGGAAAGCAGACATTTATTAATAGAGATTGAAGAAAAAAACCCCACAAAACTATTTACATTGAAGTCAGATATATCGTTTAGAGACTGTTTTTAAACTAAGAATGGACAGAGTAAACCTTTTTTTCCCCCAAAAACTGGGAAAGGTGGTTGTTTATTCAGTGTTCAAGCAGGAAATTCAAAGAATTACAGAAAGTTTCCATATATTATTATTATTGCGACATCAGCAGCCAACAGAGTTGAGGACAGAGCTACAGAACATGCATATATTTTTCAGTTTAGAGTCTGTTTATTTCTTAAATTTCAAATCTGGTTGTTGTATTTTTAACTGAGCACAGAAATCTCAAAACCCCAGAAGTTTTGGACTAAACTGAAGTCACCTACAAGTTGTTATTATTATTGTTCTTAATCAATACAACTACCCTTAAGCTATCACTCTTCAAAGTTATTTTACATAGAATAGTAAGTACACAAAGGGAGAAAGAAAACAAAAGAACACTTTAAAAAAACACAGCAAACATGGAGAAATACATCAAAGACTTCTATTGTGAAGTTTAGCTAAACTAATTCCTGAATTTTTCTTATCTTCTTAGTAAAAATATGCAAAATAGTAATTTTTCTAATGATACCACTTGCTTTCCAATGTTTCTATAACTAAAATATCCTGATATATTGCAAAGTCCCCAGACTCTTTAAAACTGTTTCTCAGCAAGAGCATAACCAGTTTCTTACAAAACAACTGCTTATCATCAAATAAATACATGAATTAATTTGGCAAATTCTACAATTGTGACCTGGTTTAGTTAAGTCAGTTTGTATGAAAAATTTATAAAAGCTGGCAACCTTGAAAACATGTAATAGAAAAGTGGCAAAATAGTGCCTTCCTTTCAGTGAATGTATACTACATTTGATTAAATTGCTGAGATTTACCCATTCTCAAGCATGTTACCTATTAAGTACACAGAATTTTTTTTTTCCTTTCCTGTACTAGCATATTTATTTTTTATTATTAAATACAGACAAGCTAATGTCAGAGTTCTCTATGTCCTGTTACTTCAGTACAGAAAAGAGTAATTTGCACACACTTATGTGAAGGACTCCATTTTGATCTCAGCAGTTTATGTACAATCACAGTAGCATGTAATTAGCTTTCCTATTGGAAGTGATGACATTTTTTTAATTGGAAATGGGTTACTACTAAAATATCAATGCAATTAAAGATGTTTCAGGACAGACTGATTAAGAATTTATTTGTGAAAAATCAAATTTCACCATTTGTACATTTTTAGAAAATTTCACCTTCACTTTTCAGTGAAAAGTCAAGTATTTTACCAAAAGTATATTACATTTCCAACCACTAGGAAAGATTTTAAAGTAACCATATATGAAAATTCATGGAGGTCAACTTAAACTTCCTAAATGTTAGTTAAGGCAAGAACTTAGGTAGGAAAAATTTTTTAAGGTTGAAGTGGAGAACAAATGGCTGATTTTCATGTACTACTTTTTTCTTTCTCTACAGGACCACAAAGCACAGCCCCACCTTCGTGCACTTGCAGCAATTCAACTTCATTCAGATAATCTGCCATGTACTTCACTGATGTTCCAACAGCCACTTAGAGCAGAAGAGAGCAGATTATCTCAATGAAGACAGACAAGCCTTTTAAGAACCCTGGATTGGTTTTCAAGAGTAGATTTAGCATATCTTTACATATTCTGCAAGTATATTTAGCATGCCAAATACTGTATTACAAATTAAATTTAAATTATGAGGGAAAAAGAATTGAGCCTGTTCTTATTAACATATTCAAGAACATCCATTGTTCAAAAGTTTTTTGTGAGTGCAATGGTTGAAAAGCTTTCATACCATGTTTTG
Organism: Pelecanus crispus; assembly: GCF_030463565.1. Classification (NCBI taxonomy): domain Eukaryota; kingdom Metazoa; phylum Chordata; class Aves; order Pelecaniformes; family Pelecanidae; genus Pelecanus; species Pelecanus crispus. The sequence goes on from NC_134652.1 coordinate 24,047,047, forward strand.
ATACATTAACATATATTGTTGCTATGTAAATGTCCTTTTCAAGGACAATTACATTATCTGTTATCATTAAGAACAGGCCAAGAAGATTGCATTAATAAATAGGGAATGACTATTGAAATTTTTCCTTATAGATGACTTTGAGGCAATCACTCTTGCTGCATCTCCTGTTTGTCCACCATTCCTAACAACCCCAAAAGGCATTGTACATGCCCTTCACAGTACATACCCGCACATGTTATCAGAACAGCATAATTTTAATGCAGAGATGAAGTATCATACACCATGACTTGCAAAATACTATTTCAAATGGTATACCACTCTATTAGATTTGACATCCATTAATAGATCCCAAGCTGAGGCACTCCCAAGCTGGCTCCAGAAGAATAGTTAACTTAAAAATCATGTCCCTGAAACTAATTGATATGAATAAGTGAAAACTTCTGGAATGTAGCATTCTTAATAAACACGCTGAAAATAAAAAAAAATTATTTGTATTCAAAATACCTGAAAAATTAATGGCAGAAACACAGGTCATCCTTAGGGAGTATCTGTAATCGCCCTCAGAATTTTAGTAAAGAAAAATATTAATAATTATTAAAAAACAGTTGATTACATAAGTAAAATTAATCTACTTTATACACATAAACAGCTATAATAAATTAGAAGACCTTGCAGTCATGACTCACCTGTTCTCCAAAAGCATACAAACACACCTTCCTGCATATTACCAGAGAAGCAGGATTATGTATAATAATGCTATAGAATTCAACTTTTTAAAAACTAACTAAAGAAAGAGGAGGAAAAATGAGTAAGTCTGGTGATTTCAACAGGACAGTCCAAACGGCTGGTCAATATCTTCCTGTAAACAGGCTTTTGTCATAGGAGAAAGCACAGCAATGAAGAACACATTCACATGTTAAAGCAGACCTAAAATACCATTTGAAAACCTCCGTGAAAGTGTGCTTACAGAAAAATTTAGGACAAAACAGATTAATATATTCAGTTACCTCTATACTAAAATAACCTCTGTCTACATAGTCACCGAGGAAGAGGTATCTTGTGTTAGCAGGTGATCCTCCCACTTCAAACAGCTTCATTAGATCAAAGAACTGGCCATGAATATCACCACACACTGCAAGCAAAAATTTTGTTCAAATTAATTTAAAAAAAATCTAACAGAAAAGTTACTAAGTTATAGTTAAGTAAACAGCCACAAAGTACTTCTAATTAAGAGGAAAGGCAGGTATAAAGCAGGCATAACAAATTTTTGAAGCTTCCCCCTTCGCCTTTCATTAAGATGCTGTCCTCGCTACCTGTGACAACACTGATAGCCCTATTTGAGTCTAGCAGATTGGGGATTATTTTTCAAACACAGTTGATGCACTGAGCATTGAGGTCTGGAAAGTTGTCAGCAGCTCTTTACTGTCTTCCCCAACCCCTTAGGCATCTTTGCAAATTTGCCTTGGTATGTGTATTTGTAAATGCCTGCTGCTTTGCAACAATTTGCTGTGTCCATGTGGGATTGAAAAAAGCAAGGAGTATGCTTTTGTTTCTCAGTCAGACTAACATACCTTTTAATATCATATCTTCTCTTTGCTCAGTTACTTTTCTCCTTCAAATAACCATGTTCACTATTTCAACAGTGGATTTTTCTTGTGTTTTTAGAATATGAGACAGGACAAGACCAGTGGTCAGCAACCTAAGGCAGAAGTGCCAAAGACAGCAGATGGGAAGACTTTGAAGAGCATACAGCAAAAAAAAAAAAAAAATTTAAAAATGTATGGAAGAGACAACTGCTCCTAGGTCCTCATTCCCACATGGGTTCCCAGCTCAATGGGAGTCAGGAGCTGCCTTCTCGTCTTCCGCATGAGGTATTGCTGATAACAACAGGAATTTGAGAGACTATGCCTTCCATTGATGCAAAACGTCACTGATCAACTGATGAACAGCATCTTCCGACTTCTCAGAGTTTATCAGTAAGTTTTTTTGGGGAAGAAAAAGTTGTTCTAATTTTGGAAAGAAATATTGGATATTGCACACTACACTTTAAAGGTTGTTATTCCCTTGGAGCAGACGATTTGTCATCATGACCTACAAAATATTAGACTAAGTAGAATGTGTCCTCTTTTATGTCACTTTTCTTAAGATTTCTACTCAAACACTGCAAGATCTTTCCTTCTTTTTCAGCTTCCAGTGTACCAGTAGCTCTGGGTAACTACCTGAATAAATGGAAATGTAAAATTCTAAACATTCAGACAGCACTGTAGTTTTGAGCTTTATCTGGAGCTTCAAAAGACTCTGAGTTCAGACAGTCACTTAGTGGCTTCCACCATTTCAATCATTCATTTTTTTAAAAAAATGTCAATAATAATGATGTACTGTTTAAATGTTTTTATTTACCCAATACTAACAAATTAAAGCAAGCTGATGCCCTCAAAGAAGCTTTTCAGACACTACTTTTATATAGGTCCATTTAGAAGAAAACACATTAAAATGAAAGAAAATCTGATTTGGACACAAAAATCAAATCTATTTTCATTATCATAAATAACAGATATGCAAAGTAAACTATTTTCTATGAGTCTGGATTGTTTATAAATAAAAGTACTAAAGGACATCAACTCCACCTGTCACCAGGTCAAACAGAAATAGAACTAGTCAAACCACGAAAATACTCAAAAAACCCCTAAGAGTCAGTTTTGCATCACAGTGGATCTGGTCCTAGTGCATTAAAAATGCTAAAACAATCTTTCAACACTTTCCAGTACTACTACCCTCACAAGAACATGGGTTTACATGCAATCATCAATCTCACCTACAGAGGAACTATAAAGGTATATTTTTCACTCAGAATTCCAGTTCACAGTATTTGCTTCAAACCACAGCAGTTAGCTTCTGTTGACATATTTCGATTTCAGGATAACTCTGAGTTCATTTTTCTATTCCAGGTAAATGTCTTTATTTCCACTTACAACATTGCAGGCATCAGCATTTAACTACTTTCTATTTTGTCATTTCAATACCAATCATACTATTTTTTTCCAGTAGGTTTAATGCCTTTATTTTGCAAAATAATGTGCAGCGTATTTTTTCAGACCATTTGAGTACTGTTAAGTAAATGCAGTTGTGAGGGATAATTCAAATAAGATTATATAGAAATTTTATTTTAGCAATTTTTAAGACAAACTGTACTACTGAAAAAAAATCTCTTTTTCAAATTTAATTATGAGTGAAATTATCTAGAAATATTACCTGTAATTGGAGCTTCGACTTCTATCATAGTTTTTTCCCTCCGCAATATTGTAGCACCCTCATTGATGATTCTAAGTGCAATTTCTTCATCCACTCGGCCTTCTTTTATCAAGTGGTTCTTCAAAATGTCAACCCTTGGTCTTCCATCTGTGTCAAAAACTTCTTCAGACGTCAAGCGATGTGTTGGTGGAAAAGGGACAGCTAAAATTTAAAAAGAAGAAACAGCAGTCACAACAATGCTACTTTAAAAATATACTCCATCTTGGATGGAATCTATCATGGAATACCTGCTATCCAAAGTAGTAAATCTGTCTTTCAATAAACTTGATGACATCATCAAAAACTGGATGGAATAGTGCTATCTGTTTATGTATTTAAAAAATTAACAACTATAATGTGTAAGTTTGTAGAAACGATAAAGCAGCGTTAGAAGGCACAATAATATGTACAACATATGGAAGAGTCAAAACTGCCTTTGCAAAGGGACATCATCTCTCTGCAAGATACTGCCATTCTCTGAAGAATCCAACAAGTATTGGGGACGCAGAAGATCCATTTAATACCCACTCAGACTTACAAAAGGCATTTTAAAACAGACCCATCATCAAAGCCTCAAAAAACCCACCACCCCCCCCCCCGCCCCCCAACAAAGCCAAATCCAGCAAGAAAAGGATACAATACTGTTTAAAGGACTATAAATAAAAGGAGGTAATAGCCAGCACCTGGAAAGGAAGAAAGTCACCGGAAGAGCCCCACTAGAATCTGTGCTATTTAACAAATTCATAAATTACACTGAAAAGAAGGTAACTCATGGAGTGATGCAGCCTTCAGGTGACAGTAAGTATTCCAGACAATGAAAAATAGGGCAGGCTATGAAGAGCTACAGAAGTCGTCCATGGTACTGACTGGCTCAGCAAAATATGACACATTAAAAATTAATAAATGCAAATTAATGAAGGAAATAAATCCTAACTTTACATATAAAAATCACAAGTTATAAAATTACTATTACTATTCAGAAGTAAGGTCTTTCTTATAGTTCTAGATATTCTAGTTCTATATATTCATCTTACTTGATGCCGGTAAGTTAAAGAAACCCAGAAAACTGAATGTTAAGAATTATCAGCAAACGAATAGGAAACAAAAGATGATGCAGTTGTGCCACTGATAAATCTAGCGTGCAACTCTGGTTTGCCCACCTTATAAAGGAGAAAGAATAATTAAAAAAGGAGTCAAGGAACGATAATGGAAATCAAAAAGTCAGAATGATTTCTGCTACAGGAGTAGCTAAGTAGACTAGGATTCTTCAGCCTAAAACCATGAAAACTAAGGGGAGCTCTAACAGAGGTCTACAACAGCATTAAAGGAGAAGGTGAAGCAGCACTCACATGCTCTTGGCCCCTGAACGGCAGAAAGGGGCAGGATGGACTCTGCCAGTTTGAAGTTCTGTCAAACCACTGACTAAGCAGAAGAACAAGTTCATACTACGAGAAAAAAATGTAATTTTGGGAGCCTACAACATTGCCATTGGGGCTTGGAATTCCTTCCAGCTTGTCTTCCTTATTTTCCTGTTGTGTTGTCTCTAAAAAGATTAAGAGTAGAGGCTGTTCATACACTAGACACAGCTTTAGAAATTACTGCAAGTATCAGAAGTCCTTGGATCCTGACTTGTGGGTCAAAAGCAGCCATATGTGATCCATATCTCAAAGAAGCGGAGCAGATGAAAGGTCTGAGGTTGGGGACCAAACGAGGCCCAGCAACTGCCCAGAGCATTTGATGTTTGGCAGCTTACATGAATTCAAACAATGGCAGTTTGGTTACTGCACAAATGAAATATGGATGTGGGACTTGGGAGAAGAGGATACATCAAAACTGCCACTAAGCAGTGCATCAGAGTATCATCCCACTCATGCAGGATTCCAGGAAATAAAACTAATCTGAAAAACCCCAACCCAACCCAAAAAAACATACTGCTGTTGTAAGAATGAAATAAAAGAGAAAAGGAGCAAAATCATTCAATTTCTCTCCATTTAAATATTATACCAAATATGTGTAAAAAGAAAAATTGGAGCAACACATCTATTCAAAGATAAGAACAACTAGTAGTATGAATACACCTGAAGATAGATTATTCATTCTTTATTTTCTTACTCTCCAAAGTTAAACTTTACATCCCAAAAATCAATGATTAAATACAAAAACATTCACTGACTTAATTTTAAATTGACTTCTAGATTACTAGCAACACATTGCTACCCTTCTGTTTTATGCAATTTAAAAAAAAATTCTTATCAGTGAAACAACCGATGAATAAATCACATACATATATTCTCTGAAATTAAATTAGACTAGAAAATAAACTGGAGAATTGTCTGGTTTTCGTCTTATAAAAGTTTCTAAGTAGAAAGAAGCTGAAAAATGTGCCTTGACATTACACAATGCAGAACAAATTTGGCACTTTATTTTTGGACATAAGGTATTTTATTAACAGAAAAGAAACGGCACGCCTTTCCTTCCAGTCTTCTCTAGCAATGATTCAAGTTTCATTTGGAAATCTTAAAATTCCATGTAGTCCAAATGTTAATAAACTTAACGTATTTAAGAAATCAAAAGACAATCACTTCTGTTCCATGCACAACAATTGTTTAAAAACATAAATCTGTCTCCGAAAAGAGAAATCCATCGTTCCAACAAGATGAATTTAACTAATTTTTAGAAGCACTTAATTATGACCATGCAAGCATCAATTCTATCATTCACTATTTTTTCAAACTTGATTTTCCAACCTTCATATTCTCTCAATGTTATTTTCGCATTGTTTGGAAGTTTATATTAATCTGTACATAAATTAGTTTTAGGCCATTTCTTCCCCCACTTTTTTCAACACATTATTTGTGGGCCCACAACTGCCTTCAGCAATGCAAAGTTGAGCCCATCCTTTTATAAGAGACCAGACAATTCACAAAGTAGATTTCTCCTGCTTTAACTGTTGCAAAGCATTTGAGATCATACCTTCCCAGAACCAAAGTCAATCACCTCCGAGACACGGTTTTGTAGAAATTGTGCTTCACTAGTTCTAGTACTATTACTAGATGATGATATACGTAAGTGAAAGATGACCCTTTTTTTCTTTTTGGAGGTATTTTGGGTAGATGCAGGGTGTGGTAGAGAATGGTCTGTTGAGGTGACCAGCTGTTCTTCATTCTCCTATGTGCAAATCATTGCTGACTTATTATGACTACCAATGGCTGCAGAATTCAGACAGATGTTGTTGACCACTTTCTTATGACAATTCAGAAGTATTTCAGGGGTTCTAAGCACATGGCAGATGAAATTTTCTTCTCTTAATAAAGTTCTTATGACCACGTAATATAGTTCAGATCGTATTTGCACAAAAATTAATTCTACTTTAACAAATCACAGCTTTGAGTTCGTCTAGCAAGTTACATTTTCTGGGAGGATATAAAAACAGATGTTTCTGTCCAGTGTCTGGAAAGAACTGTCTCAAGTTATTTGAATTACTATACTCATGAAGATTCAAATTAAAAACTCTGCATATCCAGGGGTTATCCATAATGTCAAAAAATCAAGAGTGTTAGTATCAGAAATAGTTAAGCATCTGTAAAGTTGTATTTGCCTCTTGAAAAAATGAAGTCTTAAAAGTAGTTCCTCAGAGTTTAACAAAATCCTTTTCACACAATACATGTATTTTCCTATTGCTCAAGAAGGATTTTTTTTTTTTTAGAATAATCTGCGGAGAAGGCAGAATAAAACATGGCTAAAGATTTTATCTGCATCACCCTGCTGAATAAAACAGTAACACTTAGAATAAAAACTGTTGCTTTCCATTTTATACTTCAATTTTTGTCTCAAAAATAGTTAATGCTATATTAGATCTCATATCTTTGAAAAATATTACAAATAACATCTTTTAATAGGTTAAGGATGATAATTTTTGAAGCATGTAGACAATTTCTGCAAACTAATGGGTTTAATTAAACTTTTGATGAAGTAGTAATAGAAAGTTATAGCCTAAGGAAAAAGAATTGCAGCATGATGTGTTCCAAGACAGAAACATAATCCATGTTTCAAAGTCTTTGTGCACAACCTGCACTCTCAGGACTGTAATGGAATGGTAATTAAGAGGAATTACCCTAAGGAAATAACATGGTGTTGGTCATTAAAGGATTCCCTTCTTCCGTTCCCAGCAAAGCTAAGCAATAGAAATGCATTTAGAGATAAATCTCTAAAGCAACACACACTGCAGTGCAAAATAACAGACTATATCCTATTAGTAAAAGTATAGATCTTAGTAACAAAGATAACATCATGATTTACAACAAGATTTTCTAAACCAAACTGTTGCTTACTAGTCAAAACTAATCAATTCCACTCTTAAAATATGTATGGATGATATAATTCTAACTATATTGACTCAAAATTTTAAACACTAATGCTGGGGAAAAAAAACGGTGAGTAGCTTTTGGGGTTTGTTATCAAAAAGTTTTTGATGGTTTTTATTACTATTTGTATATGCATTTACAAAGAGGAAAAAAAATCACCTTTGCTTTGTACTGCAGTACTACTTAAAACAGAGATTTCAAAAGCAAAACCTCTAAACCTAGTTCTACTCTGACTTTCTACAAGCCTCTGGGTACATTTATACCTTACAATAAAGCATGCCACAGAGATCCAACAGTTAGCACCAATCTGAATGGATAAACTCACAGTACATTGTAGAGAGGTTCAAAAGTAGAAAAACTACATTAGCACGGCACTTTACCCAATATAATAATCCCTGCTGAGAGGTGCGGTATGGCAACTAACGCAAACATGCTACTTCCAGACCCAAAGCAGATCTCACATTGCCTAGTAACTGAGTACAACAGTAGCTGCTAATAAAATCTTACATGTAGATACTGTAAATCTAAACACGCTGATATATATGCCCATTTTAATAACCTTGGTTGAATCTGGCTTGTATCAGAGACACCCTGTTGGAACAGGCTCATGAAACAAGATGAGATCAAAGCCTCTAGACTAATGGTAGGAAAAAGTATCATGATCAACTGTACAAGGTACTCTACTTCCACAAGCAAAGTATTTTCTGCTCTTAAGACCTTAAAACTTATATAATTCTTTTTTCTCTGTCAGTGGAAGAAAATTAGCCATTTTTCCTCTATTATCAGGAGCCCATGACATGTTCCATGAACTCAGCTTTGGAACGTCCCAGATTTCATTTTCTGTTTTAAGAGTGGTTTTGATTTCACAGATAAAGTCTCAGCTCACATTACTAAGGTTACTAAACACAGACATTGTGTTTGTAAAGAATTTGTTGCTTTGGTGGTAGGTACACATGAAACAGTAGACAATGTTTGTCTCCACTAAGCAATATCATATATCAATACAACCATGGTGTTCTGTGAAAATACAGGCCAGTATCCTTCATTTTGTCAGCAGGTTTACCACGGTAGCATAGCTGTCTGCGGTTTTTCTGTCGTTTGGTCAGGTTTTGTGGGCTTTTGGTTTTACAATTGCATTGCTGTCTGTGTATTGTCACTCAGAAGAGTCACAAAGCCTGACACCTAGCACACCTTTCAGTCTGTCCCTGGATTTTTCACGCCTCTGCCAACATCTATACAGAAGAAAGAGATGTAGCACCCATGACTGCTATGAGGACAGAACATACCCAATTATCCTTCTGCATTTGGCAGAACAGATTTGAAAACAAGTAGCATAAAGACGTCACAGATGGTCTATGGACCGGCAACCTTGAAAATATTAGTTAAGCACAAATACACAGCAGCGTCTACTTGAATCAGAAAGCTAGAATCAATAGTTGTCAAAAGATACGAGTTACTCTATTCATCCCAAACAAGAAAGCACAGATTCAGCAAAGTCAGTTTCTCGTGAATTATGGTATTTTTCCTAAATGCCACAAAAAACATCCCTTTACTCAAGTTTTTCTGAATGCATGCCACCTGCTATATTAACAAGCTTTCTAGAAATAAGGAAAAATGACCCTGTAAACCTTGAAACCCTACAAAAGCACTGCAGGCATTATTTATTTTATCCTTACTTACCATGTACTTGCAGTCTTAAAAGTTTCATAGAATTTTAAATCTCAAATGAACTACCGCTATACCTAGTATGTCATGGTACATCATCTTTTATACTGTCTGTGCAATTTTTCAATAAACTTCGTTGATGCTCTTGGAAGTTTCTCTCAGGAAAAATATAACTACTTGTTTGAAATGTATTTAAAGATGCTCCTCCCATTAAAATGGCTGTCATGTGTTATGCCAAAAGATTATCTAGGGCTTAAATGTGCTTCTGGCAATGATGAATTCATAGGTCTTTTCCTCCCCATACTCTCTCTTTTCCAAACAGGGTGGTTTAAGGATTTCCTCTAGAGTTTCATCCATGGTTATCATCACTGATAGAACTATTTTCCATTATTTTTTCCCAGACCCTGAATAGATACTTTTATAGTTTTTGCCTCTACTGCACCTTATTGCTATGAATTCCACAATTTTAATTACACATTATACGAAAAAGTATTTCACCTTTCCTTTATATTAACTTCTGGAAAATTTTGTTTAGTAGTGTTTTCCCTCCTTTTCACAGGGAGACAAGAATTACAGTTGTTTCCAATTCCATTTTTCCATTAAATACCATTAATGATGTAAGGAGTATCTAACTCTATCCCCTACTCAGGTACCCCTTTTCCAGGTCACAGATTTCTCATCTTTGCTGCTCCACTTTGCATGAAAGCCAGAGTCTGCACCTCTGACCATATCTTTAGATAAAGAAGAAAATGAGGAAGGGGACCAAAATTACATGCTGCTGTTCAAGATGCACATCTAACACGAGATGCATATAAGGGCATGATGGTGCATTCTCTTTTTTCTAAACTGATCTTCTAATAATCCCTAAATTCCTATCAGCCTGTTTGACTGCCACTGCACTAATATTTTCAGAATATTAGCCATACAGACCCTAACGTTCCTTTTCCGAGTTCACCGCCTCCTATGTTTAAGCAAGAATTGTTCTTTCCCTTGTAGAATCTACTCTGCCTTTATCAGAACAGTGCCTCCTGCAACTTCTTTGCCCAGGCACTCAGTCTAACAAGAGCCTTCTGAAACATCTCTGGAAGTTTACTATCCTGAATAAGTGTTATTATTTGCCATTCACTCTGTTTTCTAAACTTATGAATACGTTTAAAGAGCATGGAGGGCAGATGTTAACCTCCCTCAGCAATGTAAGTTTATTACCTATTAACATCCTTTCTTTCCTAACTTTCCTAACCTAACTAAGAGGACATTTCCTCCTTTGCTTACTTTAAAGGCTCCAATGAAGGAACCTGATGAAGAAGTATTAACCAGCATTAACCACCATGCATTAACCAGCTGCATTAACCAGCTCACTGGCTCCTCAGAAAAATCCAACAATTTCTCTTGATTTCTATCTATGAAAACTGTACCAACTCCTCTGTAATGCTGTATCTGCCCAGGGACATAGTCCACTCTTTCTTACAAGTGCTATGAGTCTGCCTAAATTAAACTTACGGATCTACAGCTCTCTAGTTCAATCTAGAGCTTTTAAAAAAATGCTGCTGTGCTCCATTTCTCAGACTCAGAAGATGAGTTATGCCACAGGCGATGGAAAATACATCTGCAATTTTGCGCCCAAAACCCCCAAAGAATTCCTTTAAATCCACTAGACAAGTAACTTCCGGTCCTGGGATGGTTTTTTTGAACATTTGTTTTGTTGATATGTTCCAAAACCACTTATATTTCAATGAGACAATTTTTTGGTCCCATTCAGCCATGAGAATTGACTCGTGTGAAGAGACCTTAGTTCCTTACGCAATAAACACATGTGTAAGTAGTTGCCAGATTTTTCTGCTCTGGCCTTACCTTCCCAAGCCTCAACTGCCAATCGGCCCTACTGAAATTAAGGCAGGCTTCCATTTTTGGGTGGTTTTCTGGGGGTTTTGTTGTTGTTAAGATTCATTCACTCTAACCATCCTCTCTCTCAAAAAAAAGTGTAAGTCCAGTCAAACACTAACTTAGCAGAATTCAGTTCCATTCCACTGTCTCTCCCAAAACTAAACCGTCATTTTTTTTTTTAAAGTATGACCTTTTAATACTCTCTTTACTCTGTTGCTTTTCTGATAATTTTAGAATCACTTCTGCGCAGCAGCATAAAGGCATTCTAAGTGCCTTATAATATTTTTAAAACAGCCTTCATGCTGCCTGTAAGCATTTATTCTTTACCTTTTTTTTTTTTTTACCAGACTCTGAATTTTGAAGTTAAATACTGCAATGATTTCTTTTTCTTCTACATGGAAATCATTGTTTAAAAGTCGCTATTAGTGTCTTAATTAGGACCCTGCTCAAGGCTATAAGTTACTTCTCTTTGGGATTCTCTGAAGTTGTTTCAATGAGCTACCATTTAACATCCAAAATGACTGTTTGCCAATCAGATAGACTGTATCATAACTTTTATCAAAAACAAAGGAATACTGAAGCCTCCCATTTCCACAAGAACAGACATCATCTCCAAATTTAGCAAAAAATATCCATTAGCTCAGCATGACAAGGTCCTGTGGATTGCTTCCCAAAGCCTAGTAACACCTGTAGTGGGCAAAGCACAATGCCAGGGAGGATAGAGTACAACAATAGAATACAACTTTGCAGTGTAGCTACTCACAGGTGGGACAGAGAAGCCCTGGTGCTTTTCCCTCAAAGGAAAGCCAATGAAGGCTCATCCCTACCATGGCCAGGACCACTCTATCAAACTGCCTGAGCTTACAAGCACTTCTTCCTCCCCATCAGTGAAAAACACTTTACTACAAGGAAGTAAACCAGTTGTTTCAGTAGAAAAGATACAATACATTGACTAATTTAAAGCATGAAAGTCACACGCACTGAAAGTTCAAGTGCACTGACTGAAGTCAGTCAATCATCACCCAAAAAGAAAGGCAAACCCAAACCCGAAAGAACCACATACAACAGCTGAATACCAACAGCAGTTTAAAGAAAAAAGATTCTTCCCCCGCCGCCCCCCGCCCCGTGATTTTGACAGAACATAATAGAGGAAAATGTTATCTTCCGCAAGACAGTAAAACATTAAGTATCGTTCTTCAAAGATGAAGAGGGTGCCTTAGAAAACAGTTAATCAAGACAACAGGTACATTTTCTCATCTCTACTAAAAAAAGCAGTAACAAAAACCTTGTCACAAGACACCTTTTGGGAACCAAATGCCAAAACCTCACTTTAGACATTTCAATTCCATAGCTAACCATCAATTTATAGGAAACTTTCTAAGTACAAATTACTTTAGACAATTTAACTAAGCCATGAAAAGAGAAAATTTCAGCTTTTTACACACTTTAAAAGCAACCAATGATCTTTGATGATACAGTTCATACTTGGGAAGGTATACCAGACCAACACAGCTAGACTGTATAGACCACATATTTAAAGGCATTACTATGTTTATTATATATATGTCTAATATGAACATTATACCTGATAACATTTCAGAATTTTTTCTAGATATGTGCACTTCCCACTAGTTGCTAAATATACAGGTCAAAATATAAAGTGAAACACATCCTACCTTATTAGAAAAGATTAGTTACTGATGATACAATAATTTAACCGTTTTTTCTTGGGTGAGCATCTCTTGCCTATTTCTGCCAACGTATATTATTAGCGGTAAAGGATTTAAGTTCTCACGGCCTATGAAATTTAATGGTTTCTGTTTTTTCACCTCTTCCAGTAATACAGAGGAAGAAAATAAAGCTAAAATAAAAGCTAGAGATGAAACAATGCAAATACCAGAAAGCATTAAGTCCTGAACTCACATTTCTTCCCTTTTTGGACCTCGTATATGGACAACATGAAAGCTGAAATATGGACCAATATGCAGATACACTAGATTACATTACTTCATTTTTCTCTGGGGCTGTTCTCAAGGACCTGAGACATTATAAATATCTCAGCAAGGAGAGACAGAAAGCCCAGGTGCCCCAAGGATGATTTTTTTTCTTGGGAACAGAGCTGGCACACAAAAAAAGTAACATTTTCAGAATACTTTTACACTCCCCCCCACCCCCCGCAGTGGATCACATTAAACAAAATAAACATGAAAAATTATTGCCTTAAAAAGAATCCCTAAACCTTATTCCAGTAAATAAATTCACTAATAATTATCAACAGGCAATTTGATACTTATAAAAAAAGCAGCAATTTCTACAATGATTCATAAGCATTACAGAAGTTAAAAGTATAAGACACTATGCAACCATGTGAACTGTTGTCTTAACAGTTTCACCAGCATGCCTGGTCCACACATTTCCAGTATAAAAAATTAACACTTTAAGGTCCCCTGGTATGCACTGTTGTCTTGACAAAAGCAGAAGGCCCACCTTAAGAAAGTATCGCCATATCTGTAATCTATTCATCGTACAATAGGTAAGAGCATGGTGAACGTTTCTTGGTATGCAAGTGACAACGCATCTGTTTGTGAACAGGGATGTGACATAGTTGTCACATTTTAACATGTTTTCAACAAATGTATTTATGTTGCATAGATACTCCCACTTAGCACTGACATAACCTGCAATCTTGCACCCCTGAGGTCGCGGTCTAAAAAAAATACTTCCAACTGCACTGCACCTAATAAGGGGGAAAAAAACCAAACCACCCTGTCCTTCATATCAAGAACGCAGACAGCTTGGCACAGCTGTCCAGGCTTTCTCCAGAAGCCAGTGATTCAGCATTATAGGTATGGACAGGACAGGTCAACAGAAGAAATAGAAGAATGCTGGTATATGAACATTTAACTGGTTGCAATTATGTCAGATTAAGCTATCAAAGCCCGATTAACTTTACAATAGTTCTGTAACCCCAGGCTGTAATCTTGTCAAAATGAAGCAAGCCTTAACTATGATTTTAAACAACCAGATGCATAGGTCACATTTAAGAAGCTGAATTATCAAGTGATTGGAAATCAGCAGGTTTTCCAGCACACTCTAAAGTATCTAATCACTTACCATTAGTTCTCTTGCACTGTTTGAAGAACTTAATTTGTTACTAACAAGTTATAGTAAAGGTACAAAAACTCAGCAAGTCTAAACACTGTATGTTAAAGTAGCACTGAGGAGTACAAGTTTCCAACAGACATTTTCTACTTTTATTCTTGTAATTTGTTCAAACAAATCAACAGGTTAAGCAATCCAAAATGACTAACAAACTTACTGTGAGCAAAGGTTTCCAGCTTACTGGAAAACATGCTGATTTCCAAAACATACTATGGGATTCCAAGGCTTTAATTAAGACCTACTGAAGACAAAGACATCCTTTTCATTTCTCAAGACCCCCTACTATATAAAAATTTCAACAAACAAATCTCCGCCCTTTTGAACTCAGTCAGACCCTGTGTTCCTAGGCACGTCAATCTTAAAAGCAGACTGCTTTGTGTACAACCATGAATTCTGATAGCCCAGGTCTGCTATCACAAATGTCCACGCTGCCGTCATCAAACACAGTTCAGTATCAAAACCTCTGAGATCAAAATAAAATGATCTGTAATTTGAGTAAACAAAACCTAGGAAATCTTTGAAGCATAACCTATGCTATCCCCTGAACTGACAATTTAGATCTAATGAATATATTTTAGGATACTTTAGTTGTGAAGGATTATTCTCCCCACAGATACTAAAATGACACATTTGATGTGCTCTGGAGCAGGGATCTTAATATTTTACAGCATTTTGGTCGCTAGACCATCTTAAGTTTTGCACAGATGTATCTACTCTAAAACGTTGTACTTTTTCTTCCGAGAAGTACAACGTTTGACTTTTAAAGGCTTCCCACGAGATCGCGCTACCGAGAAAGGCCACGAAGAAATGGATCAGGGTGATTTTTTTCCATCAGAACTGGGAACCTGGGAGCAGCAGCCAACAGAAAGGGCGGCAGCACCTTCCCACTCCCTCTTCCTCGGCGCTGTCAGCTTCTGCAATGACAAGGATCTCCTCTGCGCAGACAGGAAAACCCCCGCAGAGACCGAGGCGTGACGGGGCCAGGCCCGGGGGGGGGAGCCGGTGCCCCCGGCCCGCCGAGCACACGCACGCTCCTGCCCACAGCGGCCGCGCAGCGCGGCCGGGCGGGATGCGCCAGGGCCGCAGGCCTGGGCGCTGCCCCCACCCGCGGCGGGCAGACCCTCGGCCCCACGGCAGCTCCGGGGGGCGGCCCGCCCGGCGCCTCGCCGCGGGCAGTGCCGGCCCCGCCGCCGTCCCGGGCAGCGTCCGCGCCCAGCTCGGCCTCCCCGCCTACAAGCAGAGCCGACCCCGAGCACTTCCACGCCCGTGCGGGCACCCCACGCCTCCGCACGGGGCCGGGCAGCCCTGCCGCGGACACGCCGCCGCCCCGCGTCCCCCCCCCCGCCGCGGGCAGCCCGCACGGCGAGCACAGGCGGGGGCGGGCGGGCCGCCTCCCCCAGCCCGGGCGCCCCCGGACACTGGGGCGGCCCCCGGCCCCGGCCCCCGCCCCCCGCCGCGCCGGGCAGCCATGTTCTCCGCACCCCCGCCGGGCCCGGGGCCCGGGCAGCGCCAGGCCGCGCGGCTCGCAGCGTCGCTCACCCTTGACGGCGCGCTCGCTGGTGGCGTGGGGCGGCAGCAGCAGCACCTTGCTCCCCTCCTTGGCGGACATCGCTGGGCGCTGCCGGGCTCCGGCGGCGGCTGCTGGGCGCGGCGGCGCCTTCGTCCGCCTCCTCCGCCGGCGGGCTGGCGGGCAGAGGGGCGCGCGGCGGCCGGCGGCGGGGCGGGGCGGGGGCGGCTAGAGGCCCCGGGCGGCGGCGGCGGCCCAGCGGAACATGGCGGCAGGCGCGGCTCCCAGCTCCTCGCGCAGCGAAGGGACAGTCCGCCTCGGGCCCGGCATGCACCGCGCCGCCACCCCACGAGGGGACTACGGGAGCGTGGCGAAACTCCTGGCTCCGCCGCGCCGCCAGCGCGGCCGTTAGGGAGCGTGGCGAAACTCCGCTCTCCCCGGGGCGGCGCCTCCGCCGCGGGGCGCGGGCAGGGGCGGAGGCTGCGGCCCGGCGCCTGCGGGCTCTCCCCCCGCCCCGGCCGGGGGAGGCGGGCGAGGAGCCGGGAGCGGCCCGCCGCGGCTTCCCCCCCCCCCCGCCCCCCCTCCGCGACGGGCGGGCGTCCGGCTGAGCCGGGGTGGGGGGGGCGCGGCAACGGGGCCGCGCGGCGGGCGGGCGGCCCGGCCTCCAGCGGCCCCTCGGCGGGCCAGGGCCGGCGGCCACCATGGAGAGCTCCGCGGGGCCGCCCCCCGCTCCTCGGGCCGCGGCAGGGCGGGGCGCCGCCGGCGGCAGCGCGGCTGGCGGAGCCATTTTGTCCGGCGGCGAAGCCTGAGGGCGCGGCCGAGCCCACTGGGGGTCCCGGGTGTCCCCGGGCACCTCCCGAGAGCGCGGGGCCGCGTCCCTGCCCTCACCCGGGCGCCTCTCGCCTACACCACGGTTGGAAGGGGCCCAGAGCCTTGGAAGGGGCAGGGCCAGCCTGGGGCAGGCGGTGGAGAAGAAAGAGAAGTTCCCCCCAAGGAAGAACCTGGGCAGGGCTCGCTGCAGGCTCCCACCACCAGATAACTCAGCCAACCTTCCCCGCTCCACCCTGGCAGCTGAACCCCAGTGGGACAAAGGAGGCAGCCAGGAGCACTGATGGCCCTGGGTACCACAGCACTAGCTGCCCCCTCCCAGGCCCTGGCACCCCTCAAAGCTGCATGGGGAGGTAACTGCACTGCACCGCTGGCCTGATCCTTGCAAATGCAGCAGGCCACGGCCCTTCCATTCTATAGAAACCATGCGAATTCTGTGTAGAGCAATAGGTCCAACCATATGCAGGGCATAAGACAGAGCTTTGCCTTGGCAGAAAGGTTGGTACACCTGTACTAAATCTAAGCTAATGTGGTGATTCTTTATGATTATTCCGTATTAAATGAACTGTACTGATGGAAAAAGCTAAGTAGCTCCTGCACTCCTTTGTACCAGCTGTTAATTTCATCCTCTCTCCTCCAGTTTGGTGGATCCTCAAGTTGTACCAGTGCAGGTTGGCTGTAGGACTGCACTGTAGTTGAGATCACAGAAGTTAGCTGGGTTTAAAAAACAAAACACAAAACCAAACAAGAACCACTCCAAAACACCCCAAAACAAAAGTCTCTGAATTTGGCATCACTTAAGTATCTGCCAGCAAACCCAGTCAGATCTAGCAAACATCTAAACATATACATATAACCATATTTAATCAAATGTGGTATATCTAAAGAGTTGCTGCTTTGCATCTCAGCTAATAATACAGCTCTTATGCATTATTTGTACTGAGCTGTGCAAACTATTTCACATAATAAATCAGGAACTTAAGAACGAGCTGTTCAGAGATAAGAGTTTCCAGCAAGGTCTTGGCTGTTGCCTCACTGAGGTCCAAGGGAAAAGGATGACATCTGAGGCGACTACCTGCCATCTTGAGCATGAAAAACTGTTCGGCTCAAGCAAAAATACATTAAAATTGATGGGTTACACAAGAGCTTGGTTTGACCTTGCTTTTTTATTACATGGCCAAGACAGTCCAAGCAAGAAACTTTGAATGAAATATCACTGTAAAGATAATCAAGGAAACAACTGAAATTTTTAAGGGACTTAAGAGTTATAAACCCTTGGGTTATTTATTAATGACACTTCTAAGACTCCGAAGTTTTGGAAAAACAGAATTCTATTAACTCCATGTCCACAAGTAAAATGTGTGCGTGCACATAAAAAGAGCGCTGGGGTACATTAGAGTAGCATGGAAGAAGTCCTGGATGACTATTTTGGATTTAATCGCTAAGCTTTCCAGTAGCAGGAATTACTACTTTATACTACGTCCTGCAAATGTCTGTCATTGTACAACCAATTTAAAGGGCCTGGTTTTTAAATAGAACAAAAGCTCATTTGCTTCAATAGCATGCATGTGCATCCATTCAGAATATGCACTGAGAGCATGGGACAGGAACAGTGGTAAGTAAATGTTGCTCCTATTGACTTAGCATTAGCTTAAAGTAGATCTGCTGGAACAAGGAGCAGGGGGAATGAATTCAGTCTCTTATTTAGAATCAAGAGAAGCTTGGTTGTAAATGCAGTTTGAATGTTTGACAGCATGAAACAGAAGAGAGGGTCTCATATTATAAAGAAATTAATTTGTCCATACATTTCCAAACACACAGGGAGCCTCAGACCTTGCTGAGTGTTGTCAGGAATCACCTCTTCACCTCACCTGAAGTGCAGCTGTAAGAGAGATGCCTCTTCTTTCAATTGCTCACTTCTCTCATGAGCCCGCAGCCACATGTGTCTTGTCTCCTGCGGTATGAAGTAAAATGGGCTGACACAGTCAGAACTCTAGTTGAGGAAAAAGCATACCGTAATTTTATTTTGTTATGATGCTGTGCCAGGAGGAGACATTATCAGCTTCTAGGCAGCATACCTAGTGCCCTGCATGCTGAAACACTTCCCAGTCATACCCAGGCATCACCTGAAGAAAAGGCTCATACAGATGAAATCTTGCTGGTTTCTCCCCCCACCCAGTACATCAGGTTGATGTGATAAATGGTGTTATGTCTCCCTACAAACCACAACTCCTTAAAACATTAAAAATAGTAAGTTGAATGACCATTTTTTGGATAACAACAGCTAGAAACAGAAGTTAGCTAGCACAGTTACCTTGGGGTTTTAGTGTTGTAATTTTTCTAACATATTCCATCTTGCCTCATTAAAATACAGAGCATGTGCCTTTGTCATTAGGACAACACCAAAACCTGTATTTGGGGGGGAGAGAGAGAGAGAACTACAGAACCCTACCTAAGCCCCTTAGCTTGCCATTGAAGCTTTTTCATGAAGTATTGTCTCTAAATCTGCTAGAGACTCTGGAAGGGGCATTCACATTGCCCCAATTTACCTGATGGTGAAAGCAAAGCCGACTGATTCAGTACATCTTGCGTTCAAGGAATCAAACAATTCCTACTAGCACCACAAGTAGCGTTATGATCGTAGGAACTTAGGAACACAGTTACAAACAGAAACGTGGCCTTGCAGGTAGAAGTCAGCATGCCTTTATAATCCTGACAGTTTCCCACAAATGCCAGACAAATGAAAGTATTTCTGAAAAGCAGAGTCACATTTTACTTCCTGTTTAGCTTTGCCACCAAGTGGCCATTCCATTCCACACATTTTAATACCCAGTATTTAGAAAAAAAAAAAAAAAAAAAAAAAAAAAAAGCCCGATTCCTATTCTGACTGGATATTCCAAACCATTAGCTAGCACTGGACTGCTTTCTGAACAACTGCCTTCGTAACAGAAAAACAATTCAGCGAGAGCAGCACGCGAAATAATCTTATTCTGTACCATGGGGAGTGGAGCCATTTGGGATGCAGATGATCCCTAGTCTTCCTCCTGCTCCAGCTCAAAGCAGTACACACTGAAGCTGCATGCAAAAGATGTTTAAACAAAAAAGTTTTAAAACCTAGACTCTTCTGATGCCTCCCTTGACGGAGTACTGCAAGGCACAGTAGCAACTGTATTTTAGTAAATCGTCACCTCGGACAACAAGTGCTGTTTCTTGAAGTTCAGACAGAAGTTAGATGTAAAAACGACGATGTGAAATTCTGTAACCATCTCATGCAGGAGGTCAGATGATTGGAACAGTCCCTTCTGACTCTAACAGCGACATATCTTTAAAACTGGCACAACGCTATGTCCCAGAATCATCTAATTACCCAACAAGGACTTTTTGAAAACTCTAAGAAGGAAATTGAATCACAGGAGAGAGAGATATATTCCAGATCCCAAGAGAAAGACGCATACAGCAAATCTTGCAGAGATAAACCAGGTCTGAGAGGGGAAGACGTGCTATAAGCAGGAGAGTAAGATGAGGAAGACAAAACTTTTAAGAGGTTGTTCCATTTCATTGACTCTCACTAGTCACTGCTTGAAATTGTCCTTTCTGAATTGCCAGAAATGGTATTACGGTTGGTATAAACTGTGAGACTGCCTCAGAACAAGCCACACTTTATTTTAAATACATTTTGACATACTGCTGTACTGGGTTTCAATATGAATACTTGGAAGCTTTCTTTTAAGAGGATACAAGATTTCCCTGCTGTCCCAAGCCAGTTTTTTTATGGCAAACCTTATTATCCATAATGCAAGGGCATCATTCAGAAAGGCTGAAACCATAGTCTTAAGCCATTTTCTCCAGCATCACAAAATCATTATCACTGCAATACTGTAGTTGCCAATGTCATCCAGTATTGAGAAGCTGGAAACTGCACTGACTTAAAAAGAAAAGAAAAAAAAAACCCAAAAACCAAACCCCAAATTATCAGATAGTTGCTGGTACAAATTACAAGCTACTTGACTATTACAGTTCTATCCTGTTACATCCCTTCCTGCACACATTTCCTTCACTCCCCAATAACCTCTATGAACAGGCTGTAGAAGTACAGACTACATTTGAAAAGCTAGTAGAGGCCGCAAACATTCCTTGCATCATATCACAACTGTAAAAAATAGGCTAAGGCAAAGCAGCCTGTGCCACCTGGCCTGATTCTAGAATTTTAGGTGATTTTTTTCATACCAAAACCTATCAGCCACACCTCTAATTTAAATCTCACACCTCTTGAGTGATAGTACCTCAAACTCTTCCTTAGGTTCCTCAAAACATCACTCACTTGCTCTGCTTAAAGCATTCCTTCCCCCGCCCTTATTATCTAGTTCAAACTTTTCCTTCCTTAGCCTTAAGTGATTGCTCTTTCTCCTACCATCTGAGACCAGGCAATTCCCTCTCTTCATTTATCTTACTACCTGGATGATATTAATAGACTATGATCCAGTCACCTCTACTCACTCTAAAAATTGAGTTCACTCTGCTTTTTGCTGCCCTCCTTTGTGTTCTCTCTAGTTTTCTCAGAGCCTCCACCAGCAAGAGACTTAACTGACAAAGTATTCAAGGTAAGCAGGTCCACATATAGGACCTTATTAAAAAACAACCATTTTGTTTCTCTATAACAGATACTATGATGTAAACAATGTGTCATTTTTTTTCTTTTTTAAGCTTTGATGAAGCATGTTGATCCACGAACACAATGTCCTACAGATCAAAGAAATCCCATTAAGAATTTTAAAGGAAACTGGGCAGGGGGAACAAACCCATAAAAGGCAGAGATACGACGACTCAGTTGCTGACAAGTACATGCATTCTTTCCTCACAAACACATCTGGCCATCATTACCAGACGGCAAAAGTGCACCTATGCCTTCAACTTAGCCCTCTGCATCCTTTTCCCAAGCTACTGAGACCAAACACCATTAATAAGAATTAACCTTTCCATTGGAGCCAGTTAGCTTAAAGAGCTGAACAAAAAATGACCCTCATAACTGGGCAAACCTGAGGTCATGACTGATAGTTAAATGAATGCAGAAACATTAGGAATTTAACATTAGGATTTAAAAGCTTTTCTACTACATATTTTGTCCCAGTAACTTTATATACAACTAGAAAATTATAAAATCACTGGAGAGCTGTGGGCTTCCCGCCCCCCCCCCCCCCCCAAACTATGAGAAGATGTTATATTTTCTGGTCTGTACCGTCTTAGCTCTTCATATGAATTACATCCTTGTGTTCAAATCAGTAGTTTATTGTGAAAAAAAAAAAATCAGTCAAGACTCCCACACACATACCTTCCTCTCCCTCTTCTGATGGGTAAGGTGTCATAAACACCTGACTCTTATGTCTGCTGTATTAAATAGCTTCTTTTAAGCCTCTAAGGGCAGTAAACCAAAACCAGTCTACAGCACTGAAATGGTTCTTTAACATCAACTGAGGTTTTTTTTCCATCTCTCTGGAGAAACTAACTTGTAGCTGACAATGGTATAATGTTAACTTATATTTGATTGACATATTTTATAGCTGAAAAAAGTCAGTCTGAACCTTTACAAAAAGCTGAAGTTTAGTATGCTGTATTGGAACTACAGGAATTTGAAAGCAAATTATTTTCAAGCAACAAAACATATAGCTACATAGCAAACAGAAGCCAGAAATTTTTCAAATAGCATATAAGCTATGATGGTAGGTTATACAATTTTTTTATATATCTCTCTCTATATAGATCTATCTCACAACCAACACCTTATCAGACAAAAGAAGTAGAAATATGTATTCATTACTTAAATTAGCCTTATGTGCAGCATTCCAGCCAAGTAATTGCAGGTTCGTAAGTCAAGATTTGTAAATCAAAGCAAGTTACTTGTGTTCAGCTACCATTTACTCTTCACATAGATAACTGCATGTTAACGTGCTCATGCTTTAATGTGCTTTAAGCTGCTTCAGACAATCTTGAATAGTTTGATTATTTTTTTTTTTTTTTTGTAATTAGCACAAGTTCTATGCTTGGAACTCCCTCAGCTGACAGTCACATAGCAATTAACTGGTATAAATTTTGAGTAAAAAACTGGAATGATAGATAACCCTAGACTGCCATCAAAATCACTTTGCCCAAGTAGTAAAAAACTTAAGCTAAAATTTAACAATATGAAATGATTCTTTTTGATTAGTAAAGTGTAGCTTCATTGTACTCACTTTTCTCATGTATTCGTATTTAAAATTATTTTGATTAGTGATATATACACACACACATAAAGCTTCTCAAGCCTACAATTCAGTGATGAATCATCTGGGACTGGGCCATCCCAAACTCAAGATAACCCTCCTTCAATAAACCTCATGTAAGTTAGTTTACAAACTAGACACTTGATCTTATTCATTAGTATATTCAGTGCTTACTCACTTGAGAATGAATACTAAAACAATTCTATTGATGCCAATAAGGAAGTTCAGGTTTCTTCAGCTAAGCTCATCCATTTGCATCTGCTTCCATAAATATGCTAACAAACATATTCAGTGTTCTGAAGTGATTGTATAGCTGGTCTTAGTTGGTATTATTTCATTAATCAAATAGCAATCTTAAAAGCATTTCCAAGTTTTATTCTTTTGGTTTTAAAGGATAAAAAAAATCCTTCAATGAACTAGAAGAATGATGCAAATAGAAAATAGTTTCAGCAGTAGTGCAAGAGGATAAAAATAAAAATTAATCTAACATGCTTCTTTAAAACATTTTCTGAAGCTTTAAAGGTAACTCCATCAGTAGGAGTTAGTAATGGTGGAATAACTAGCATAAAAGGAGGATTACAGGTATCTAACTAGGCTTGAAAAGGTTCTGGACTATGCAGTGATAAAATGCTAGAGGCAGCAAGCACAGATGGATGAAAATCTCATACTTGTGCTTCTTGCCACCTGTAGTGCTAAAGGGGAGACAACACACTGGTAGGAGACTCCACAACACATCTAACGTTAAGTGAGGTATTTGTAAAACCCAAGCACATTTTTATCTTTGCCCCAGCTGGCATAAACACTAACTTAACCTACACTGTTTGCCCAATGTCTGTCTATTTATACATACAGCAGTGGCATGTAAGTGTTTCTGCACAGTTTCATTTACCGTGGCATGAACATTATTAAAGACTCCTATAAGGAGCATTGTCTATTCTCTACATCAGTCAATCTTCTCTTCTCAAAAGCTTCAGCAGCAGACTGGTGCTGAGGACGCTCTCTGCACAGAAGTCTATCCATTAAAAGAAAGAAAAGTCAGACAGACCAATTACTGCATGCTCTTTGAGTGAAAAGATGCAATGCACACATTTTCTTTCAATTTGTCTTCTTCACCTGTCCATCTGTTCCTTCCCATTCCAATCCACCCTCTCTCACTCTTGTCTTTTGCTTTCCTCCCTCTCCGCACACGCCTGCCCTGGACGTCTCCCCAAATGACATTAGATGCAAAACCTGTGTGACTGCCAGTTATCTGGAATCCTGCCTACCCAACCATCACTGGTAAGCCAATCGCAGCATTGTTAGCAATCGTGGAAAATATCAGTAAGACAGTTCCTTCCCTCTTCCCAAATTCCCCGCATTTTAACATGGGTGCAGCAGCTTTTGTTTAGGAAGGACCAGGCACTTACCTTGCACTTTTGTAGCTCACTTCTCCGAAGCAGAGTGCGTTTTGGTTAACTCGCTAGTGCTGCACACTCCAGCACATACTCCATTTGAACAAATCTGCTGCTCAGCAGGTCTGATTTCCATAAACAGTGTGCACAAACTCTGTTGCCTTCAAGAGAAGGAACTGTGCTAGGTAGTTCCTTTTCCATATACAGAAGGATTACATCTACACAAATTTGCTAGTGCTAGAACACCAAGTTACTCTTAATTTTATTATTGCTCTTTTTCCCCCCTACACAGCCAGGTCTAAACAGGTACTACAAACACAAAGAGAGATCATACAAATATAGGGAATAAGAACTTTGTTTTTAGGAGAACTGAAATGATTTTAAAATATAAATTTGAGTGTGTGTGGGTTCCATTTCACTTAATTCCATCCATCAACCTACTCTGCAGCCAGTGACAGTTATACGAAGAAAGCCCTGGTTATGTTGCATCAAAGCTTACAAACTGTATAAGCTCTAAGAAGAGAGACTATTTGAAGACAGCTGCTGAATTCCTTGTGGAAGCTCCCTCCTCGCCCTTCTTATAGGCGACAGTGAACTTTAATGAGCTATTAAACTAATACATAACTGATTTTTCTAGGGTTTAAATAGCCAATAAATACCATTGAAGAGACTTACAAGTTAGCACTAAGTCAAATTAATTACAAGGTAAATATTAACTTACTAACCTCACTAAGACTTGCAGGCATAAGCTACAGATGAAGTAAAGGTATTTTCCCAGCTTCCATTTTCTCCCATGTTAAATATACTGCTGAATCTACTTCAGTTTGTTTGTATTCTGATACACTAACATACTGGTTAGTATGAAGATATTTCAGAGGTTATGTCCCAACTTTTCCTTTTCACGCCTCCGATTGAGTTTTTTTTCATAGTAAGTAATTAATATACACCGGACACTTAAAAATTGGTTTTGAAATCTGGTAGATAGAACTATGATAATGGAATAAAAACAACAGTTCCCTTTATAAAGAAAAACTGGATACCACTGATTATTAAAATGAGTTGCATCAACTCAGGGTTATTCTGCAGAGCTTTATGGAAGTCTGCTTCCTCCTTTGCAGTAGCTAGGATTAAAATAAATAAATAGATAATAAATCTAAGCATGCACATTTTCTTTCTTTGAAAATGTTTCATACTCCATATTGATTCTTGAAGAGGTGACTTTATTTTGGCAGATTATTTTTTTAGATAATTGAGTTCAAGACTACTTAAGCCTCACTCTGCAACCTGAATTTTTTAGAGCTGTAGTCAAGCAAAGTGTCAAATACTCATCCCTGTCCTCATTTGCATCCTGGGGCTGCTGTAACTTTCTTCAACTGCTGAAGGTAAAAAAAAGCTGAAAACAAACAGGGGCTGCTTCTGCCCAGATTCCCTCTACTCCAATAGTCTCATTCAGAGAGAGAGAGAGAGAGAACTGCAACAGGAATGTTTCTGTCCAGATATCCACCTCTGCATTGCAGTCACTTCCTTAAAATCGTAATTTCTATGGCTAAAAACTTAGCAGTCGGCTATGGTGTGTCCATGTGCAGCCAGAAAGACTAACAATTCCGTATCTGTTGGGAAACTTTAATCAAATAGTTGTTTCAGTAAAATAACACTCCACTGTTTTATATTTAGAAAATAAGTAAAAAAATTAGTACTGTTGAAAGCTTCATTATTAAATTGGCAAAACCATTATGTGAAGAAGTCAAAAGTCTGTAGGGCTTTTTTGGAATGGAGGGGTGGAAGAAGAGAGTGCTTTGTTCTGGTAACCACAGCTAGTAAGGGCAGTTAAATACAAAGAAGTGTGCAACATAATCCCAAATGTAAAACACAATTTAGCATGATGTAGTCACATGAGACTGTAACAATAACAGACATAACAGCAATTATTTGGAAACAAGAAACTGAGAAATGACATTTATTAAAATGAATGAGACTCAATGTCAGACTAAACAGCAAAAGCTGATGAAATTCCATCAAGCGCTGACGTGCAAAACATGAAATTAAAATGAAGACCCTCACCTAGAGCAACAGCCAGAGCAGGTTACGGAGGAGTACCACGCTCTAGAGGGCACTCTAGACCTTCCACTGGCTGCCTGGGCTAGAACCACCACAGCTGCAGTCCCACTATCAATGTAAGCACGTAACAGAACCCTCCACATTTTTGAACAACTCATAACCACCACACCTGAAAGCATTTGCAAGAGCAGGAGTGCAACTCATTAAAATGACAGACACTTCTCACTACACCAATAATTTCTAATGACTTTTTTTGTGCAAAAGTCCTATCTGCATACACTACCAACTTGCACAGATTCTGTAGTTTTCCCTCAAACAAAGAAGTCTCAAAATACTTTTCAAAAGACACTGTTAATTACTGTCCATTATGAGGGGAAAGCTAAGCACAGAGTAGTGATGAAACATATCAAATCCAGGGACAAAGTTAGACATGTCCTCCAATCTAACTAAACATTTATTACATAAACTTTGTTAATGAACTAGAATAAACAATTTACTCATGTTTGTCAGTGTATAAGAAAATAAATCAGCAGTTTCAGGCCAACTGATGAGTAAAGCCAAAGAGCAAAGAAAGCTCATAAACACACAGGTAAATAGAACTATTTTCATAGATTTATTTGAAAAATACTTACAAAAGCAAGTATGTTTGACACTAAAATAGTTAAACTTATTTTGTGTTTACATTGGTGTAATTAAGCGTGCAGCATTAACAGTCTTTTTTGTTTGAAGCATTGTTAGTTTGCCTTAAGGAAGTGGGGAAAATTCTGGTTTACTGATGAACAATGTCTCCCTGCCACTTCCTCAGCAGCAACTACAGCTGTGATCTCTGCCCGAGATCTCAGCACGCTGAAAACTGGATTTGCTTTACTAAATGACAGCCTGCCAAGTGCAGATTTACTGGAACCTGGAAGGCAGGTCAGGTTTTTTCCCCTAGGAAGCAACAGGAGAGAGGAAGGAGAGGAAAACAAAAGGATTGGGGTTTTTTGTCAAGAATTTACCAAAGCTACATTTCATGAAAGAGTCCTTAAAAATGTCCTTTTGTTAGTGGCCGTCTTCCTACAAAACATGTGCATACTTCTGAACTTACCCGTAAACCAATGCCCCTGAAGCTTACCATTCCTATAGCACTTCTTTGCTAGGAGAGGCCAGGACTAGCATAGCTAAGGTTCCCCCATCCAGACAGCAGTTCAGTAGTGTCAGAAATGAAATACAGTGCAATTAGTTTCCACATACTGTATAGCTACATTTTAAGACAAAACTGGCACAGATACTGATTGAAAGAGTTTGCTGTCTCCATGTAATCCATGCTCTGGCAACACCTATAGTCTGTTCACAGAGTGGTTTACCAGGGCACATGGAGTGGACGGGATCTCACCAGCCATTATTTTGCATGGTGCCAGTAGCTGCTGCTGCTCGAGCCAACGTATTTCTGTGTGCCTCTGAAGCAGAAGAAAAAGTCCCATCCATCACATGGACTGGCAGCATTCGCCTTCTGCCAGGCTGAGGGGTGTAGCTGTTCTGTCGCCAGTCATCTTCTGGGGGCATATCAACTCTCCTTGGACCCGGGGCCTTAACGCAAGAAGGGGGCACAGGACAACCTTGAGAGGCACCGGGATCCCAAGAAGGCTCATGTGGTATTCTTAAAGTGCTGTAGTCTGTGCTGGCTGGTAGCCTGCAACCGATGGCATAAGATTCATGCATTTGATGTTGCAAAGGCTGCTGGAGGAAGCCTTCTTGTAAACTCTTGCCTGGCTGGCCAGCGTGTTTCCCCCAGAGCGTCGTTCGTTTATCTGGTAACATGGCTGTTTGCCTGGCAGGGTAGCTCGTGTTCAGCCAATGGCCAGAGACACTTGATGCTCCACCTCCTAAATGCGGATTAACAAGAGGCTTTTGCCCCTGGGAGAGGGTGCCTTTGGGTGCACAAGGGAGACTCCCGTAGCTCAGTGCCACACCTGGGTAGTCTTCACCTTGGAAAGCTTCACCCCTGTCAGGCACAGCCAAAAGTTTCTGGATGATGTTCTTCTGATCTCCTGGGGTAGGGGAGTGGGGGGAGAGGGGGGAAAAAAAAAAATGGTTTGCTTGGTTATGTTTTTTGTTTCATCCTCTCAGAACTTTCAGCTGTGGCCAACAGGTGAAAGAACAAAACCAAAATCACTAGTACATCCAGTTACTGTTTGACATGCAAACCTGAGTAAAAGCTAGCTGTACCCTTTCTAACATTCACCTTCCTCACTGCATTTCCTCCCTACCCTACCACAGCTGCTGTCACAGACTTCAGATTTCTTTAATAGCCCTTCTGTCATCAAGGAGGAGCCCAACAAACTACTTGAAGGCTGATAGATCAAACTGGTTTTGATGGCTGTCACAGGGAAAATAATTCTCATGCAGGAATTAGTTATTTCTATTGGCACAATTACATGTGTGATTTGCTGGAATGAGTAGCTTGTGGAAGTACTCTCATACATGAGAACAAGGTGGTGGGTCTTACTGCTACTTTTATACTAAAGAAAATACATCACAAAGATGTGAATATTATTTTATATAAAGTCATCATGATGTTTCCATAAAGATTATTCCCTTTTGTTATGTCCACTTAGCACAGAATCACAGAACAACTCAAAAGGCCAAAGAAGAAAAAGAACGTGATTCGTCCTTCCAGATTTCTGGAGGAATTCAGGCAGATGGTGAAACATCATTATGAAAGACAAGATCTGAAGAGCTGTATTTCAGCAGTATTTCCGATCACGAAGGAGGATGAAAAGTCCTGTGATTACCTGACGGTTTACGTGCCTTGCCCACCATGCTGGGCATCAGTACATCATGGGGTAGGTGCTGCACCTGGTTTGGGTTGTGCTGGGGATCTAAGGGAAACACAGGAGGATCATGGGGGAAAGGAAGGGAAGTGGAGCTGGAAGAACGGTGGCTGGTGTCCACTGGCATTTTCCTCGTATTTGGTGCTTCCTTTTATAAAATGAGAAAGGAGAAGAAAAGAACATAACATGATGAGTAAACACAGAGTTGGGTTAAATCAAGCAAAGATGGTGTTGATCCAAGGAAAGGGATGAGTCACCGGAACAAAAACATGCATCGTGTGTAAAAAAGAAATACAAATAAAAACTCCATCAATCCAGTAAGGCTCTTACTGCAGTGGTGGGCTACTTAGGAGGATCATTTGACTGGAAATATACAAAGGAGAAAAAGCCAAAGCAAACTTTGGTTTGCAAACTGAATACACAGAACAATGTCAAGCCAGTCAGCATGCTACACAAGCCATGAAATAAAGAAGGGTATTGCTGATCCTTCCCTCCTATTTTCTAGCAGGCTTTACTGAAAGCTCTGATTTCAGACTATGACCAGATTTACCTGTTGCAGCTGAAGTATTTTCCAGTGCTGTGCCATTTCCCTCTATTAGCAGGTACCTACCCCAAAGCAGGGGTGGCCAAATGGCACAATAGCAAACAGTCACAGACTTGAGCCCAGTGACTAACTTGAAGACTGGTGACAGACAGCCATCCTATCAGCTGCTTCTGTTGTGGGGATAAAAACCTTCAGCACAGAGGGAGGTCTTGAACAGCTAGAGGTTTTTAAATGCTTCTGCCAGCACCTCCAGGTATGCATTAAAGCCCTCAACTAAAGCATGCTGAGGAGCAAACATTCAGAAGTTGACATATTCTTAGCTTATGGTACACAGCAGAAAGACAGAATCAGACCAACCAGTCTACATAACTCATTTTGCAACTGAGACTCTTCTACACGTATTATGCGGTTGGTTTCAAATCAAAAAACTTAAGCACAATTTGCAAAAAATTCAATCCAAGCCAAACCCTCACATTATATCTGGCTATGTTGCTAAACACCAACAATAATCTGTTATTGTTTTCCTCACTGACAGTTACTTGCACCTAAGACTACTTAACAGAGATAACAAAGGCAGGGGGAATCAATCTCCCTATTTTTAGTTACTTCCTGTATGTAACTGGCTGCATGTTATGTACCAAGTCTTGAATTGTCTCCCCTTTATGCTTACTTTTACTCTCTAAAAATGCTACTTGCTTAATACACCCACAAGACAGCAGAAACTTGCACATGGTTAGTGGTGTCTTTTTAAAATTAAAGGTGTATTAGAAGCTGTCTTGAAAATACTCTACATCAACTGCAAAAAATGTTTATACTGGATGTCTTTGTATACTGGCAAGTAATATTACCTCACCTGCTTACCAGCTGCAGCAGGTACTACTCTTAAATGACTCCTGAAGAAGATGGCTTTGTTACTTAAACAAAAGCTCTTCCTTCTTCAAAAGAGAGAACAAAAATTCACAAAGACAAGCTTTCATCATGGCTTATTATTCAGTTGTCTGCTGTCTTGTTTGTTAACTACTAAATACAGACAGAGAAAACAGCAACCCTACACACCGATGATGGCTCTTGGGAAAGCTGCACATCATTGTACTTACAAAACTGTGAGAAGAGACCAAGGTCTCTTCTCTGTTTGAGATGACTGTCCCACTGAGACTGCGAGCAATGCGACGGAAATTCTCTGCACTGTACATTTCCTCCTCTTCTGGTTCCCTGTTATGTTCTCTGGTATACGTGACCTGCAGACAATATCACACATTTCAGAAAAGGCTCTCCATAATATCAATTTTGTATAATAATTATAGAGAAAAGAGATCAATATAAATCTAGCAGACTACTTATACTTCAGTGAAACTCCATGACCTTTTCTTTTTTGAAATCCTTCATTCAGGTACTACCTTAAAAACCTAAAGCACATGGGTCTGTTTGGGTCTGATGATGAAAAATATTATTCCTTATAGTTTTTCTTTCTTTAGTAAATATACGCTGATTAATTTGTCTAAGTGAGATTCAGTCTTTTATAAGTATCTAAAGCCAGGACAAAAAGTCTCTACTGGGATGAATCTACCTAAAGGACTGACTGCTGCTACAGGCATCACTGCCCCTGTAGAGATATCATGGCTGCAACTGACAGCCATCCTATGATAAAGTACTACAGTCTTTTCATAACTGAAAAAAAAAATCTAGGATTATTTGATGAGTGCTGAAAGCTTGTTAGTCTTATGTTAGCAAGGGAAATGTTTATTCCTCCTTTCTTTTCCTCTGTTCTATAAGCAAGACCATTTAAGCTCCCTTTAATGAGTATGGAAGTATTATAGGAAATGTCATTTCCCCTTGAAAATACTTCTATGTTTTCACGTACAGGCACTGATAGGTAACTGCCAGTTATTTAAACAGTTTATCCTCAGAAAAAAAGAAGAAAAAGCATCTTCTCCCACTCTGAGGTGATCGACTACCAACTGTAGCAAATACCAAATTATCCCCCACTTTCGAAATATGTAGAATCATAGTGACACAGTAAAAAAAAAAAAGTCTGTGCCCCTGCAAATGGTAACATCAAGTAGCAGTTATCGTAAGTTGTGATGCAAGGCAGTTCATGTCAATATGCTGGAAGAGGCTAGATCTTAAAGTTTTCAGGGATATGTTCCTCAAAGTCAGCATTTAGATAATTTGATTGCATGCAAGCTGCATGTAGCACGAGTCACTGATTTTTTAGCTAATTAATCCTGAGCTAGACCGCACTTAAAATTCTCTCTAACATTAGTATCAATGACCCCAGTACCTTTTTCATAATATATTCCACTTCTCCCATTGTAAATTCTTTCATTTGCACAGGCCAAGCCCTTTCCCCTCTAGCACATCTTAAGTAACAACATGTCACCTTGGAGACAGAAGAGACAGCGGATCCACACAGACTGCGCTCGATCTCTGCTGTTGGGGTTTTCGAAAGACCCATGCCAGCTGTAGCATGCAGCTTCCTCACATTCAGGTTCGCAGAGACTGGGAAGGAAAGTGCTATGGTTAAATTCAACACTTGATTGCACATTTCGGCACATTTCTGACTATCTTAGGTCCGACTCCAGCAAAGACAGACAGACTATACACACAGAATGAGAAGTCATCAGAGATCCTTTGAACATTAATACATAAGCTAACTTCCAACATTTCAAGGGGAGACAGTCTATCAGGATATTCATGCCTGCTTCACTTGCCCTTTTGCAGGCTTCTGGGGAGCAGTTAATTTAACTATTTAAGACTTAAATGATTTAACTGCGCACCAGCACTTGTTTGATAGAGGTGAGATAGTTAAGGGGGCCTAAAGGGACAGCAAATCAGCTACCAGGAGCAAGTTACCTAAAGTTACTTGGGATAAACAAGACTCATCAGCCTTAAGCTCCCCACACATTCACCTGTTTGTTCCCACCCAATGCTACAGTTTGCCAGCCATTTGTTGTGCTGGTTAAATAATTAAAAGTGTATTTTTAACTAGGATTGCTACAGTTACTTCACTTCAGTGCAATCTGCACCAACCAGTTATAATCCTAACATTCCTCATGGAATAGACAGGCAGATCAACGACCTAATAAAGATGGTCACAGGGAATCTCTCTATAAAGGAAGAAAGGTGATGTGCTGGTAACGACACATTTTCTTCATTGAGGTGGCATTTAGAGGATCAGGTCTTTGCTTTAATCTCTGTTGTAAAGCTCCAGTAATGAAACAGACACATTTTCAGCATCATTCTGAATGCAAAGGTCTGGAAAAAAAGTTGATATGGGGCAGAAAGCTTACACAGCATTTGCAAATGAATAGGTAATCCAAGTTAAAAGCAAGAAAGAGCTGTCCTAGATTCACACAGGGGATTTTCATCCAGTTCATCACAGTAGATGCACTAGTTCAAACTTTTTGTTTTTATAAAGAATTTGCAGAACTTAGGAAGAAACATCTGAAAGTCACAGCAAACCAGAAGTAAAGATCTCAAACACAAACTCCACTTTAGAAGAACATCCGTATCTCATATCCCACATATATATAGTGGGAAAATAGGTAAGAAAAGTGTCAGCATAAGAAACAGGGCATTTGATGACAGAAATCTGAAGCTCCAGCTAATACTAAAGCAACTGGGCTTTATCCCGTTAGATACCCAGAAAGAGCCTCCAAAATCAGTAAGCTAAGGTAGGAACACATAAGACCTTCCGATTCAAGGCTGTGCAAGAGAGTATCTGCAAGGTTGTGAGGTCAGATCTTGCTTAACTCTGAAAGAAAACCAAAGGACAACAAATGGGCACCTTCGGATGTGTCACCTGGTCTGCCAGTGGACTGCAAGACAAGACAGTTTCACAGAAAACTTGAGCTGTTGAATAAAAACCTGTTCAAGAGTTTACTACAGTATTCACTCTGGTCACAGCCAGGGTTGATTTGTCAGGAACAATGGAGGCTCCACCTCCATAGGTGCAGGGCAGGGGAAAACCTGTCTTGTGTATGTATTGCAATATATATCACATATATATATTTCACTTTAATACCCATCAAGTTTCAGGCTGCTTTGTATTTAACCAGAAAATTCGTAGCTCTAATGCTATGACATGGATTACAAAGAAATTGACTTCACTTGTGCTAAGCAGAGAACCAAGGTTGCCCTATCTCAGGCAGGAGATTAGATCAGCTTAAGTGGGACTGGACTGCTGTCATCAAACTCTAATTGAATGTCTCCAGCACCAGCTGGATGTTCTCACCAACAGCAACAGAATCTGTTCATCTTCTTTCGGCACCAACTAATCCACAATGTCTCAAGGATTTTAGTGAAGATTGGGTACCCCCAGTGCTGCTTTCGCAAGTAATTTTCCAGAACTTAAAGCACATAGTCCTTAGCAAAACACAAGTTCAACTCTTGTAGATCTGGAAGCACTTTTAGAAGTTATTCCCCTCAACCAGGTACAGACTAAATTCTCAAATACAATACAATCAGTTAAAATTCACAAATGTGGAGAACATTAACTTCAGGCATAGAAACAGTTTAATAAATTCCAGAGGTGATGTAGGACTTTCAAACAGCAAAATTCAGCAGCCTGACCTAAGCAGCTAGTTCCCTACTTGAAAACAGGATCAGTTATTTCTGTGTTACTCTTAGCAGATGTTGCTCTCTGTTTGCCAAGATAACAGCTACTCTGCAGCCTCCCCAGGCAGTGCTATCACACTGCTTCTCTACCTATACAGTTAGAATGTTTCAGAGTGCACAGCCTCAATCTTTCTGTCTCTGTGCACAAATTCATGCCCATTTAACTAAATCAACTGGAAAGCGTACCTTCACCTATACCGGAGTACACAGGCAGGTGAACCAAGAAAAACAGCTGCAGCATTCTTACCTGATTGGTCAAATGGATACCTAGCACTGTCCTGTCTTCCCAAGAAAGGCCTAGTGGCCTGAGATGCCTGCAGACTAGTCTGATAGAGAGATTCCAGTTCTGAGAGCTCCTGTTCTGTGTCTTGATTCCACTGTGGATGCAGATGTACTGGGATCCTGCTCAAGTCATCTCCAACTGCTCTCTGATCAGAAAGGGGTGGACTCCTCCCAGGTACAGGAAGCCATTCAGTGTTCTTATTAGCCTTCTGAGAACTGTAATACCTAGTAACATTATCCACCCAACGGTCCACAGGCATAGAGGCAACCACGCTACTAGTAGCTCCATCATCCACCTGTTTCATTCCTCCATCATGACAGTGCCTTTCCAGGTAGGGTGCAGCAGGGTCTGCTATATTCTGTCCACCTCTTCTACACAGCTCTTCACTGTGAGAACAAATACTCTTAGAAGCAACATGTTGGGCACTAAAACCCTCCAAAGAAACTACCCCGTTCCTAATATCCACAGTTGAGTGTAATTTTTCAGAAGACTGTTTTTTGTTCTCTTGGTTTTGATGGATTAGCTGTCTGTAACCAGAGGATGAAGGGTTGATGAAAGATTTTTGTGTTAACTTTGGAGACTTCTCATCCTGACACACTGCAGCAATCCAGCCTTTTTCATGAGTACCTTTTCTCTGGGAGACTGCATGCATTTTCTGAAACTGCTCTGCCAAGGAACGAACATGTCCCTTTGTACTAAAAGCCTCAGATTTGCAACCTTCTGTGCCATATTCATCCTGTGAGGGCAATAAAATCTCATGGCTGTTTGCTCTGGAGTACTTATTTGTTTTCTGCAAAGGATCCAAGGAGCACTGCTGTGTAGGGGATGAAGTTGCAGGGGTCATTGCATGACAGGCCCCTAAATGATCAATGCTTGGCCGCACTGGAGAGCTTGCAAGTTTGGAACAAGGACTGTGCTGGCTGTCCTTTTCAGGAGATGCTGCTTGTGGTGGATGTGGACAAGGAAACAGTGTAGGCAAAGACCCGAAGTTTACTGTGTTAGCCTTGGATTTGTACTGAGGTATGAGAATAGGCGTTATGTTATGAACCTCTTCTAACTCGCTGCTACTGCAGCATTCCCTATAGTCTTTTGGCCCTGTGGCTGTGGTGTCAGCAAATTCCACACTATGGTGGGCTTCATTCTCAGTTCTTGCAGACCTCTCTGCCAACCCTTGCCTATAGGGAAAAGAGGGAACTTGGTCATGAAAATCAGCAGAAGCAGACTGGAAGTTTGGAGAGATCCTGTTGGATTGATTGCTTTCAGAAGGGGGCAAGGAGGAAGACTCTGGATATAATGATGAGTGCAATTCATGGCAGGAAGCAGGTGGGTGGAAGAAAGAACTGGACCCAAATTCCACTTCTTTGTTGGGTTCCAGTAGTACCTCCTGGCTCAGCAGTACTTGGAGCGGGCCAGTCTGTTCACTAAAACACACAGAAGGGTAAATGATTAGCAGTAGTTATTGCTTACGTTTATCCCTAGGGTGCAGAACTTGCACTAGGTGACGTATACCTCAACACACTTTTCTTTGCTAACTGTATTCTGATGAAGACTTTGCATTAATTCAGTAGATACATACATGTTAGTCCTTTGCTTCTAACCCTCGTTTCCTACTATAACTGATCTACTGAATCCATTTCATGTTGTTAAGATTATTTTGCTACAGTTCGGCTCTGTATAAAGTATTCTTCTACAGCACCCTAGGTACTTTAACAAGCAGACTGAGTGTGTGGGTAAGGATAACTGTAAGAATAAGAAAAACACCATTTATATAAAATAAAACAACTGTTTCCAACATACATTTTTGAAAATACTTTGGACACGTTCATGATCTGAACATGAACTGACAATTTTTCCTTAAGGTCCCTTCTCTCCAGGCAACTTCATGAAGTATGACTTGACAAATGGAAGGAACAAGTTGAAATCTCTCTCATATCATCTTTGTATTCTCATCTTTGAGATATTTATCCAACACATTAAATAAAGTTCAAGCTAAACATAACACTATTATTTTGTACTAATTTGTATTCTAAGTATACTTCTAAAAAATAATTTGTGTTCTATGCACCAATGCAAGACAATTATATCCTTGGGTCATACATGTCCTTGGCATTTTTCTGCATTTAGTTAGCATTTTAATATGCAGACAGAAAAAACAGTACCAAGTCCATGTGCCTGTGAGAAAATGACAGGCTACAAACAGCTCCAATAGAGAACTTAAGAAAACTGTAACATCATTGCTTCGTTTCCTCCTTGAGATGCATAGAATGAAAGTTATCATGAAGAGCTAGTTGGTATGTGTAGCGGAATGACTTTGTGAGTAATTGCAAACTTTGCACTGTCTACAACGTTATTTGTATCAAAGCAAGAGTACAGAACTCTGGCTAAGAATAGATTCTTTTCATTGGCTGCAATATTAACATTTGGTTGGATAGAACTTTTTGCAAAAGTAATGTTCTTTTCACAGAGCAGCAGGGAGCAAGTTCAGCATTAACAAAATTAGTTTAGAAAGTTTCTTTCTTTTATTTTCTTAGAATCTGCCAAAATGCATAATAGGGGCTCACATTGCTCCTGTAGAAGAGGATATAATGGACTCTTGATTGACAAAAAGATCAGCCCTCATTACATATAATTCAGCTACTGCAGGAAAAGAAAAGAACATTATGAACTATAGCCTGGCAGGTGTGCAAATTAACTGAGTTTTAGTATATAGCTGTATGTGGCATTTTAAAAAAAAGAAAAAGGATTCTCATCTGAGATTTCATCTAAGCTTCTGATAATACGACATGTAAGAAAGGGGAGAGGCAATAAAAGTAACAGTTCAAGAAACAGCCTAGAAATTGGATAGTTATGGTCTAGTGCTAGGAGGGAATGGCATGGGAAGAAATAAGGACTAAGCTGCATGCTAAGAGGGTAAGAAGAAAGGATCAGTTACAGCAGAGAGTTAATTATGCTATAGTTAAAGTCAGTATGAAAGAAAGAATCATGAAGAGATGCTGAAGAGGCTGCTAAGCCAGGCTACAGGATACTGTGAAGAACAGAAAGAAAATGAAGAATGATACAGCCATCAGGGAGAGTAGTCAAGGTGACAGGATCAGGAGCTGAATCCAAGAGTTGTACCACTGCATCACTAGAGAAGTGAACTAGAAAGAAAAGATCAGTGTACTTGACATTTTTGAAACTACAGAGCACTAAAACACGCCAGTTGCTGTTCCCAACGTAAAAGCAATTATAGCAAGATTTTTACTGTAGTACACTCTTTTACTGGCCAAGTCCTGAAACTGCTCCTGATTGTAAACAGTTGCACATTTCATCCTAACACACACCCCCTTTTTAGCCAGGTTATCGTCTATTGTATTCTTTCCCTTGGTGCATAAAATATCGATGCTGCCAGGCACTGACTGCTACAATTCTCTGTCACAGATCACATTTTGAACATGTGCACATTGAACTACTCTGTCAAGACTGGGGGGGAGAAAAAAAGGGGTAGTTGACCATCATATAATAGGATTTAACCTAAAGAAGAAAGGAATAGGAAGTAGCACTATAGGATTTGGACTATCCGGGGAATATATATAGTCTGCTATTTCTTTCCAGACTGCACTGCTCATAGATGCAGCTCAGATCTGGGTCTAGGTGATATACTTGGACTACCTTGTAGACTGGGCCATGGTGCCGCCCTGTGGTGGGTGCCAGGCTGGCGGCGGCAGCGGCTGCGATGGCTGTTGGTGCTGCATGCGATCCTGGAGGCTCCGGGCTTTTCGGATACTGATTTGCAGCTTCTTATCGACTAGGGCTCTGCTGTGAGTGCTAGCGCTGGCATCATGCATGGCAAGTCTTAGTTTAGCTAAAATGCAAAAGAAAACATAGCAGAAAACAAACAGAAAAAAGGAATAAAATTGAAAAAGAAAAAAAAGAAAAAAGATGCAGCAAGAACATAAAACATGGACCATGCAAATACTGCCACAAAAGAGTTCACAAGGATGCTATTGTTTCCATTAATGCACATTCAGCTTAGCCAGGTGTCCAAACATGTTAATCGAAACTAAACCAAAATAAAGTTAAAAAAAAAAAAAAATTATCCATGTTTTAGCCCAACTTCTCATCCCCTTCACACAGGCTCTTTCTAACCCTACCATGTTGATGCTTCATTCTATCACCTACCCTTCTCCTGTATCCTCCATACCTGGGACTCCCTTTATGTGCAGGAATACCCAGCTGGGATTTGAGATTCAGCATATACCTTGCTGCAATGGAAGCTAATAGAGCTATCACAACAGCTGTATGCTGCGCCCCTTATTCTGCAGTCCATACGAGCCAATTTCTAAATGCAAATGCACAGGAGCTACCCATTCTGTCTGCAGCCATTCTATACAGACAGAGAGGAGCATGGGGTGAGACAGCCAGCCAGTCATAATGGAAAAAGACCAAAAATAAAATGAAATCACATAGCACACATTCTCAAAGGTCACAATGCATTTAAGCACTTCAATGTCCTAATGCTTTTTTCTTCATGAAAGTCAGGTATAGCATAGCTCATTTCTGTTAATCCAGAGGACTCAAGAATGGGCTACCATTTTCTTCCTATGCTACACCCTCCATGAGAAACAGGGGAGCTTAATGTCTTTTGTAATTTGGTCTGAAGATGGGGAAAATAATTGAGGACCAAGTGGCAGGAGGAGTTACCTACCAGGTGCTTGCTGAAATGCACCATTTAGCACCAAAAAGGGCACATCAGCACCCCAGTGCTGTTACTGCCATAGTGCTGGAGAGAACAAAAATGGATGCAAACATGAAAAAAAGAGATGGAAGAGGAACAGGATTAAAACCCCCAAAAGGGAATGTTTGAGAAAAGGAAAGATTCTGTCTCCCTGCACATACCTGAAGACCAGCTGGATCCCCATATTTCTACCTGACCATTTAACGTGATTCAATGCTTCAGACTTTTTTCCTATGATACTAGTAAACTGTCAAAAGCACAATAGCTCAGGCGGTTAGAGTTACTTACATATAGCTTCATTACAGAGCGCCAAAGCTGCAGCACAATCCCCCTTCTGCTCCTGATTCAGCGACTCTTCAAAGATTGAGTCTGCCTCCTGCATCGACTTCTCAAAGCCATCACTCCTCCCTGCAATGGGCAGCACCCTTCATTTTGGTTTCATTCATTGCAGAACCCTCACTTACCCTCATCCCATTCATGATTGCCAAATTCTTCCACATATGGAGTCTCGCAGAGGCTGCACATATCCCAGACCACATCACCTAACCTTCCCTAAGCAGAAGTACAACTTGAGCACCCCGAGATGCTTGACATCCACACAGTAAAACAATCTGAACCAGAATTTTTGCTCGAATTTTGTTTACTTGAGAGAGTTGTACTGGCTTATTATATTATTTTCAACAGTCTAAAACCAGTATAAAAGATGGTACAGACATACCACAGAGTCAGTTCAGATGACTTCTGTCAAGTAGGAATTAATCAAAATTTAGAATTAAATCTAAATCAAAACATATCAGTAAAAGAAATAGAGCATGTCAGGGCTTTCCTTGTACATTATCTTAAGTCCCCTCCCAAAAAATCATCTGTGTCTTCTTCAGATATCCAATTACTTCCATACAAATTGGAAACAAACTGAAACAAACCAAGATGTCTGGGGAACAAAAAAATCAGACTTGAGTGCAAGTGTAAACGCCTTCACAAAATACTTGTACAAACGTGTTCAGTGCATACATTCAACTGCTGAAAGAGACATATGGAATATGAAAACCCTACAGTCTTGCAGCTTTAGGAGGAAAAACATGTGTAAGCCAAAAAGAAAGGGTCAATTGTCAAGAATTCTTTTTGCAACAATTTAGAAAACAGTATTGGAGAAGAAAAGGATAAATCATCCTTGGACATGCAAGAGAAAGGTGAAACACTGTGTCCTGGCATCAGAACATCCAGTTCTGAAGGAGGAAATGCCCAAACAATCTGGTCTCACCTATTATGCATTATGCAAGTTATGCACTAAAATGCACACATTCAAATGAGGCAGGGGAAAACAGAAAATAAAACTTGACTTTTTGTTTTGTTTAGGGGTGGGGTTTTTAAACGGAATGTCTCTGTCATTGTGGTAGAGAACATGAGTATCTTTATTGGCCAACAATAAATTCTCAAATTGCATAACATATGCTATGGCCTGGCCTGCTCCCCAACACCCTTGTACACAGATGCAAACATAAACTCTCTTATACCATAAACCCCAAAGAACTCACATGAAAAGCAAGTAGTGCAGAGAGAAATAAGAGTTGTTAGAGCAGTGAGTTAATCAAGCAGCACATTCAGTTTCAAAATCAAGGCTACTGAGGCTTGTAATCAAAGCCAGTATATTCAAGTTAGCTTTCTTTGCATGAATTTAGCAGTTTACTTGAGGGAAAATGAGTCACAAGCGTTCTGGAGTTCTGCGTACAAGCAAGCCTTCCAGGCAGTCAAGCAGTCTGTTAATGTTAAGCTATTACATCTCTGACTGGGGTGGGGAAAGGCTTAAAAGGAATAAAAACTTTCTCAAATCTCAAGTCAATGCCTGTAAACTCCTCAAATGTTCTACTGAAGTCTTTTTTGATTAAGCATTATTCTAGTTTACTTTCTTTTTAACAAGGAAAAGCTAAGCAATTTTTGCTTTTACCAACTAATACATCAAGAGATCAAAGAGGGGTAACGTCTTGGAGAATATGCTATTTTCTTTCGGGCAGGAGAGGCAGAGAAGACAACATCCTCCTCATGCTCAACAAGAGAGGTTTACTTTTAAATTTTTACATCATTAGCATTTATGTTACAAAAGTAAACACTAATACTAATAAAAAAAGACATCCATCTACTCTGGTACATCAGAATTTTTCACCTGGTTACTGGCAGGTCACAGCAGGACTGTAAAGGATAACTAAGTGGCTCACTGATGGTCAGCAAAAGTTATAGAAACATTCCCACAGTCAGACATTCTCATAGAGATCATATTTTTCAGCTACCATATGCACAGTGACATTCTGGCAGCTGAGCAGTTGGCATGGCTGTAGGCTGCAGCGCACTTGCTGTATTGTGCCCAGAGCTGGCATTGCTGTGGGGTGCCCTTCTCCTTCCTCTCTGTCCTGCAGCAGGAAACCAGCACCTCAACTCTTATCTACGACAAGTTTGAGCAAGCAGCATGGGGAGCAACGAGGCCTGGCAACACAGGAGGCCACAGTGGGTTTGCCCCAATCATGCATGCATTTGTGGGAGCAGAACTTAGGTGTTCATTAGACCTTCCCTTGGCTCTGCTGACCTACCAACAATCCCCCAGTTAAACGCTCTACCAGGCTTCAGGCTTCACTCCTGACTG
Source organism: Pelecanus crispus (assembly GCF_030463565.1). Classification (NCBI taxonomy): domain Eukaryota; kingdom Metazoa; phylum Chordata; class Aves; order Pelecaniformes; family Pelecanidae; genus Pelecanus; species Pelecanus crispus. The sequence goes on from NC_134652.1 coordinate 24,089,063, forward strand.
GGTCAGTGTACTTCATCCCCTCACTGGCTGATGGAAGGCTAAAACAAAGGTGCCACATGTGAACCCTGTCACCAAGTTCCCTGTGCTGCAGCTCCATCCTTCCAATTAAACCTTTTCTGCTGCCAACCCCTGCCAGAAACATGAGGAGTCATGGAAAAGACAACCAAACTTAGTATTTGGCTTTTTAATTCTGCTCCCCCACCGCCCCCTGCAATTCTTTCTCCTTAGAAGAGATATGTAAGCTAAACCCAGCTCAGATTTTCAACATTAGATCCTGCTTAAGCCTGCCGCAGTACTTGTTCCCACCCCTGTGCTGTGGCTGCACAGCTGGGCAGGAAGAAAGAGTGGAAAGTACAAGGGCAGGAACAAGCAGAATTGCTTAGGTCAGTGATGCTACCAGAAACAAAACAATGGCCTAAACGGACAAGCTATGCTGCAGGTGGACCTGAGCTGTTTGAGAGGTACAAACAGCCCTGCCCATTCCAAGATCCTGGTTGAAGCCTTGTAGCTAAATCTAGGTATCAATACTAGTAATGGTGTGTATGACCACATAAAAATGAAAAGGTGCAAATATATTAAAACCACCTCTGCACTACTTTGTTGTCTCATTTAAGAAGGAATTTGGTCAAAATACCAAACAGGTTTTTTTGCATCCTACACGTCTGAAATTGATGGTCTTTCACTAACTGAAGGTACAAAACTGTAACGGAGGGGGGAGAGAGAGAGAGACTTACAGTAGGGAATTAAGTTCAAAGGTTCAAAAAACTTCAGCGCTACAATCTCGCAAAACATACTGCATTCAAAAAGTTACCCTGATTCTGCAGTTCATCTAGATCCATGAACCTGCTGGGACGGGGATTAAAGCCCATTGCTGCCTCCATTTCTTTTTCTCTTTTTCTGCGTAGTTCTTGTTCACGCGCTCTCCTTGCCACCTCCTCTTGCAATTCATCCAGTTCACTCTTTAACGGGACAAACATCTCCCCACCTTCAAAAACAAAACAAACAAAACAAAACAAAACAAAAAAAAACCCAAACCCAAAAACATGTTTTGATAGTAAAAAATCTCTTAAAGTATCCCTTAAAAGACAGAGAAATATTAACGGAGAATGCAACTAATGCTAGAACATAACAGACTGACTAAGCAAAGACCACAGAATGTCAGATCACAAATTTTGCTGTTTTACTTTTAAAACCCTGCCCAAGCCATTTGGTTTCCAATTGCCTCTCTGTGTCACTGACTGGCAGAAATGCTGCAGTATTGCTTCAAGCTCCCCTGCAGCACAGCCCATCCCTGGATTCACTGACCCAAGAAACAGCAAACGGAACAGAGAGAGCCACTGGAAGAGATAACCCTAAGCTGATGCTGAAATCTTGAGGCTTCTTACTGTGCTTATAATTTGTAAATAATGCTCTGTCAAATTAGCCAGATCATTAGCTTTAGTAAGTAAAATGGATTCCAACCGAGATGCTTTTCATCTAACTGCAGAAGCAGATGAAAATGGAAGGAAAATAAAGCATATCAATATCCTTGTCAACACAGCAGAAATCTATCAGTCATCATTTTCACTTCAACTATGACCTGTATTCAAAAAGTGTCTTCTCCCTTTCCTTTCTCCAGACATTCTCTGGAATAAAGTATTTGCTCAGAACGATATATAATCAGAATGAATATCTGCTGAAGAGTTCAGCCTTAGCCCAAACATCTTGTAAATATTCATTCTCATTTCTGACAATTTTGAATTTTGTACATCACTATGAGCTCCTTTTCAGGACTTGTCAATCCTACTAAGTTATTATGAGTTATGCTTGGGAAGATATTTTCCACTGATGGTAGAATACTGAGTTACAGGAGAGAATAGGCAAAATAGCTTTACTTTATCAGTTAAGTCAATACTCAAAAAAAGATGCCAGAGCAACATGATCAAAGGAATATTCCAACAAAGTTTTTTTACAACCCCCTTTGGTAAAGCTGGGAAGTTATATCTTGTAAAACTGTGTTATGTTCCTTACTGTTTCTTTTCCCTTTCCTCAATTTTCACTGTGAAGATAAAACATCCAGAAAGTAACTAACAACTCCAACACAATTTACCTTGCAAAACCACTGCTATTGAGGAAGTGTTATCTTACCATTTCCAATGGTGTGTGGGCTGTTAGCCCAGCTCCCAATTGATGAAGTAGACTCCACTTCCAAGATGCTGCTACTGTGAGACTTTGGGATGTTACGCCAGGCAGGAACCAATCCACCTGCTCGTTTCATATGAGCATCCCTCCAAGAAGAGAGTAATTACAGTTTACCATTTTACTCATGTCTCCAGGAGAAATTATATCCACCTTATCATCATCACATAAATATTTACTTGCATTTTAATTTTATTAAAAAAAAGTCTACCACAAGAAAATCTTGGGAGAAACAGGGGAAAAGAAAGTTAACAAGGGGGAGGACAATAATTCTGATCTCCTCCATGAGAGTATGCAGTGCATATTAAAACTGTGGTCTGATAGCTGTTCTCAACAGATTCTTACAGCTGAAAATCTACTATTCTGGCCATAAACAGTCTCAGTTTGTGATTGCCTGAAGCTTCCTAAGCCAAGGAGAGAAACATATTGTGCTGCCTATTTATTTTTGCATATAAATATTACAACTGTCTTGCAAGACTTCAATGAACTTCTCAGACTGAACATGTCGAAGATTTCTATACAAGACTTGATTTCTCATTTTGTACAAGGCTTCTATCACGCAACACCTTAACTGAAAACAAAAAGGTGTATGAGCTGTTCAAAGGACAAGCAAGAAGTCTGATATTTGAGTTTTTAAATCATAGACTAAGGGTACGACTATTTCAGATGCATCATTTTAGTCAACATTTCTCATTCAAATGAACCTCATTTCTTTTCCTTCTCACTAGCAGTAAGCTATCAATATACTGAGAAGAAAAGGAACCAAATGCACTCAGATTCCTATTTCCTTTCTATCTCTTCCCTAACCCAATAAACCTGCACTACAAGTTAGGAACCCAATTTACATTTTTTTAAAAAAATGTTCTACACCATTATGTAACTACAGAAAAGAAATCGAGACTTCAATCACTCCAAAAATGAAGTTTGTTGAAATCTACCTGTGGGTACTTGAACTTTCAGACAAAGGCATGTCCAGGCTAACTGGGCTGTTGCTGTTGCGTTCACTGCTTTCATAGCCAGACTCCATCCTCTGTATTAGATGAGGATGTTGATCCACCATGTGATGCTGGGTGCCCCGGCCTAGCACACCACGCTTGTATCTGACATTTGACTGGCTTGATCTTGTTTCTTGAACAGGGTGTTCCTTCACCTCATTCTCAATAAGCTCTTTACCTGTCAAGACAAAAGAATATAGCTTGGTAGAAGATCCAAGCTTCAATACCAGCAAATCGTCTATACATACGTTAGCTTCTCAGCCATGCTTAGCACTGCCTTTAATTTAGTGTAAAACTAGCAATATTAAGCAGAAAAATACCCAGTATTTTTACAGCGCTCCTAGTAATATTAAGCAATAATCTATTCAACAAATTTATTTTTTAATCTCTCCCTTTAGTATAACTTACCATATTCCCCCCCGCAAGTAACAATCAAGTCTGGAAAGAAAATCCCTTCCTCCCCATAACAATTTGTATTTGTACAAGATCATTTTACAGTATATTCAACTGTATTTCCAGTTTATATTTGTTATTGTACTCTGTCATATCTACTTCAGATACTGCACTTCTTACATTGTTTATTTTGCCACTTAGAATTTGATGAGGCTTGCTTATATAACTTTATTTCATAGAGGACAGGAAAACTTTTTCTTTTTTTCTTTTTTTTTTTTCTTTTTTTTTTTTTGTTAATTCTTCCTTACTGATTTTACTGTGTATTCCTACTTGCTTCTTGTTTGCTCCCCTTGCTTCCTTCCCTGGAGCTGTATTCTCCTCTCCCTTCATCTTCCCTATATATCTCTCTTCATGCTTCCCAATTTTTTTCAATCTTTAGCTCCTTCCAGTTGGTATCATCTGTCCCTCCCTCTCTTCCAGGCCCCCAAATTTCTGCAACAGCATCCTCACTAAGCACAATTCTACTGCCAGTCACACAAACCTCTGTCCTTCAAGCACTCTGAGATGGGAGCGCAGCAGCCTAAGTAGCGTAATAGCATAAAAACCAGGAACTGGTAAACTGCTCTCCGCACCCTTTATAGTTTCAGGAGTACCCTCCTCTTGAGAGGGAGCAAAATAACTGTTACATTCATTTGCAGACCGGGAAAAGGAAAGCAGGGGGCTGGGGCGGGGGCAACAAAAGATACCCAAAGTTGTTTCACAACAGATTTTGTTACCTTCAAAAACAGCAAAGCTCTACATACAAGTTGCATAGCTACTACAGGTGTAAAACGATCCCAGATAAACAAACACTGGCTGCCAGGCTCTTAACCTCACAATAAGAACGCAGCACTGATACACAAGGTACTTGCCGCACCATAGTCTGAGCCGTCATGCAAAAATACCATGATGAGCCAGAAAAAACACCCCAGACGAATACAAAAGGCCATTCCAAGGGATGAAATTCCAGATACTTAGCAGTCTATCCCTGTGTCCATTTAAACAGAGCAGATGGTAATGCTTCCCTTATTATTTCCTTACATGTGAAATTTAGCACACAGAAAGCAAACTATCATACATGCAAAATGAATACCCACATAGACACTAGCCTTGAAGGCTGACCTCAATGCCATGTTCAAAATTTCACTTTCCTACTCTACTTCAACAAAACTGGATAGCAGAGGATTACAAATTCCACGCATGCTGAAATAAATCTTTCTTCTCAAACTCTTACCTGCCTCTTCAGAGAAGGGGCTAAGCTGAGTGTAGCCACAGTGTTTCCTCTTGTCTTTACTGAAGATGCTGTCTATATTCAGAGACTCTCTTTTGGGTCTCCAGGTTGGCCGGTACCTGCTAGACGAACTAGATTTAGACTCACTACTGGTACTCTCCACTTCCCAGTCTCGAGAGTGTACAGACAGGCTTTTTGATGGTCGTGTTTCTGCCTGATCCACGCTACTGCCTCCACGAGGGGAATTCTGGATGGTTTGAGAGATCTGCTGTGGTCTGCTGTGGATCATATTGCTCACTGTCTCTTTAAATTCCCTCAGCCTGCTGGATGGTTTGGGGGCAGTTCTGGGGGCTTGTTTCTCCTTCAAGGTTTCTCCTGCAGTTTACAGAGACAGCAAAAGCCACAAAAACAACTTCAGATTAAACCAGCAACCCTACTTGCAGCACCTTCATACAGACTTTGAAAAGTAAAAAACCAAACCAAACCAAAAAAAACCCCAACAAAATTAAAAAACACCCAACCAACACCCCCCAAACAAACAAACAACAACAACAAAAAAGACAGGTAAAATACAGACAAAGATATAAGAAACAAGGAGGGAAATATATGTACACATTGAGGATCTTAAAAACATGCAGAAAGAGATACTGATACTTGAAATAAAGTAACATCTCTTGCCTTCACTATGGTATCCTGATGACTGAGCCTCATCTCCTTTTCGCCAAGACCGGCTAGAACTCCTCTTGCGGTCTGCCAGTGAGCCCTTTTTGGAAACATGCCTCTGATTGCACTCACTGTCAGTCAGGTGCCCTGGAAGGACAGAACAACACAGTAGAGATGACAAGAGCCTTCGGACCAAGTGTTCTGCGTGCTAAGAGCAGCAGGGCTCTCCTGCTCCTTAGGAGCTGCAGACGCTCCAATGCTAACTGGCAGGTTTGGCTAAGTTTTTGTATCCAAAAGTTTTTGGTTTTGTCTTGGGGAGGGGAGGGTGTTCTGTTTTTAAGGTCATAAAAGAGCAATACAGCCCCTCCAAGGACTCTGGTTAGTAAGAGTTCATCCATGGGGAGAGGAAAAAGTTGACTCTGCCTTGTCTTCTAATAGTCTAAGGACACCACTTTCTTGCTATCTGAATACTTTTTCAGTTTTAATGGCCATGAACACGAAAATCCTGAGGACAGCTTGCTTGACAATACTCTGTTGAACAAAGACTCAAACACATGAACAAGTTACCACTACTGCACATCATCAATGCAGTGCTCTGCACTACTATCCATCTGTACTCTCTTCACCTGTAGCAAATACTAAGTAATCTGAGTTAGCTTAGTCTATAGTGAAGATGAAGACGCCACAGTTGGCTCTCAAGGGCTAAGCCAGCTAATTCACATCTGCCACAAGCTAAGAGCATACGCACAAACCATCAACATGGATCAGCTGACACATGACAACGTATCCTTACTATAGCTCACGTGTCTGAGTGCTAATATTTTCTCTTGCACGCAATTTATTCCCCATTTCCTCACATCAAATGTGAATTTAGAGTATTTGTCATCGCAAGTTTTCCATATTGCCTTTTCTTAATTTTATCGTTCTCACACATTCACAGTCCTAAACCTGCAAGCACAAACACACACATGGCTTTACTCACGTGAGTAGTCCCAAGCAGAGATGCAGGGTAAGAAGGGAATTTATGAATACGCTACAAAGACTTTTCTCTAGCCTTTATATCACCAACTTTCACCTTGCATAGGATGATAGGAAAGGAAAATCCCTACTACCCAATAGTGGATTAACAGCCCCCAGACTACAGAGCTGGCTGTTCTGAGCCTTCCCCCTTCTCTAGAAATTAACATAAAAATCAACAACATTTAAAGCAGATTTTACACATAAAATGGTACCTTCAACAGTTGAAAAAAAAAAAAAAAATCACTTCAACTACAATTGCTACAAAGATACTATAATAAATGAGTGGGAAGGAATCCAAACAACAAAAAGCAAGCTACACAAGACTCGCATTTCTATTCATTTGCAAAGCAGAGAAAGATTTTGTAGCCAAATTCTTTAGGAACAAGCAGATCGTATAAAAGAAAAGAAATTAAGGAAGTAAAATAGAAATGTTGGCAGTGAAGATAGGAGATGTGCAGCATTTAGGTGACTGAGCATGAGTCAGTGCTTTGGGAGAATTGTTTTTTTTTTCCTTCACACCATAGACTGTCACACATCTTTTAGGGACTGAAAGAACAGTATTATCTTACACCTTGTAGTGGCTCCCTCAAGATAGAAGAGGCTTATGTTTCACTTCAGAGTGTACAACGTCTCTAGTTAAACATTCTTCCCCCCAAAGTTGTTCAACCTGACAGGGAGTGCTTGGTTAGCATCCTTCAAGTACTGTAACAGAAACTATTTAAAGATAATTAGTGCTGCTGGAGCTATCTTAGGGTCTGCATGGACTAATTAGAGCCCAACTTAGCCTTGTAGAATGAAGGCTGCTAGCTTTGTATAAATATTTTCTCCTCCTTTCATAAACTGCAAATTTTGTCCTGTTGTCACTGGACGTTTAATAGCCATGGAGGAGATGCCAAGAATCAAAAGTTTGCAGGACACAGACCTAGACCCTCTGGAACAAAGACCAAATCCAACATAATGCATGAATATAGGAATTACAATCCCAAGAATATTAGCAAACACTTTACACTCATTTTTTTTTAGTTCACTAAAATAACAAGCCACGATTTCTGTGTGAGTGCCCTATCATATACTTAAAAGGTGTCCCTTGCTGGATGTATCAATTAAATACCTCATCCTCCAGAGGTGGGATGGCTTCATAAGCAAACAGTGATATTCAAAGGAAAAGTTTGGGTTTGTTGGGGTTGTGTGCATGTCTAAGAATATGTTAGAGAAGAGAATTAAATCAAACAGGTTAAGACAGTGTCCTGGTTTCGGCTGGGATAGAGTTAATTTTCTTCCTAGTAGCAGGCATAGTGCTGTGTTTTGGATTTAGTAGGAGAAGAATGTTGATAACATGCTGATGTTTTTAGTTGTTGCTAAGTACTGCTTATGCTAGTCAAGGACTTTTCAGCTTCCCATGCTCTGCCAGGTGCACAAGAAACTGGGAGGGGGCACAGCCAGAATAGTTGATCCAAACTGGCCAAAGGGCTATTCCATGCCATATGACGTCATGCTTAGTATATAAGCTGGGGGGGGGGGTGGCTGGGGAGCAGCGATCGCTGCTCGGGAACTGTCTGGGTATCGGTTGGCGGGTGGTGAGCAATTGCATTGTGCATCACTTGCTTTGTATATTATTATTGTTATTATCATTATTATATAATCATTACTATTTTACTTTATTTCAATTATTAAACTGTTCTTATCTCAACCCAGGAGTGTTTCTCACTCTTACTCCTCCAATTCTCTCCCCCATCCCATCGGGGTAGGGGGAATGAGCGAGCGGCTGTGTGGTGCTTAGTTGCTGGCTGGGGCTAAACCACGACAGACAGAAAACCTTACTCCCTCCCACTGAAATCTCAGCTGCATGAATAGGGCAGGCAGAATACACACATTTTTCTCAGCAGCACAGGTTGGTAGGAGCAAGAGAGGGCTTATGCAGCCACTCTTCATGCCCCCATTCTGAAGTACCTGGGTGCCTGAGGTCATACAACCCAATGGTGGTCCTTCCCTGGAGGACGATGTGGGATAGGGTCCATAATTTTCTGGGCTGGAGTAGTGGGTAAATGATCATTAAATGAAGAATCCTGCTCTTGCCCAGAACGATTCAGTTGACAGCTCAATGTGGATGGCTTCTTTATAGCCCCACGGATCAGCATGTGATGACCGAGCAGTTGTATGAGTTGGCAGAGTGGCTTTTTTGGAAAGGTTTTGGGTAGGTAAAAAAAAAGAGGGGAAATGCCCAGACAGGTGGCTAGCTAAGGGGACAGACTGACTATAGCTAATGCTGAATCAAGGAAGATGAGGACAACTGAATTTAGGTGGTGAGACGGGCTAAGCTGAAGGGAATAACACAGGATAGAATCAGTAGGAGAAGAAAGAAAAAGAAAAGGAGAAAGTCACTAAAAATGACAGAACAAAAGGTTACATGGTAAACTTCATGCTTACATGATTGCAACCATCCCCCTACCCTCCCTTTTCTGCTGACTTTTGCATGGCGAGTTCTGCAGGGAGGAACCTAATCCAATAAACTCTGTGCCACTTTTGCAGACTATATAAACAATATTCCACTAGCATTTTCCATTTTGTCTTCTTCATACTCTGAAGATCAATATAAATTCTGTTTCTTCATCACTCAAATTCTGCTCCAACTTTCCCTTCTTTCTCACATTCTACCTAGGACTATGACTGGAACCCAGGGTGTTAAGTATTTGCTAAAACATTGAAAGTACTGTCAGGCTACCTAAAACCATGTATTACAGTTACTTGGATCTCTGATGAAGAATGAAAGAGTACTGAAGGAAACAGACTTGAAACATTTTTTTCCAGATTTTGATGTGAAAAATATTTGTACCATAGAGTGTTTCAGATGAAACAAATACACATATATCATCACAATACAAGAGAGCAACTATTTTGCAACTAAAAGGACAAAGTGGTGTGATAGCTGTTGACACTCTAGTGCAACCAACAGTTGCCGATTCAACTGTTATGCCTTCTTAGAAACTCTATTTAAGGCACAATAAAGTAACTTTTCAAACAGACTTAGTAGATGATATTTCTGATGCTTGAGAAGTCTGACCTTAACTCACGCACTACTTTTCAGAAGTGATGTTAGAAGTTAGTACTCTACGCAGAAACAGGCTGACTAGGGTCACTGGGCATGAATAATAGAGGAGATCTAAGACTTCACACTTCCAGTTAACCTCTTTTCAACTAAACAGTGTTCAGGCAGATTGTTCAGCTGCCCAAAGGAACATATATACAGATTGTCTTCTCATTGCAGATTTTCACTTAACTTGCTTCCATGGCACAGGCAGGAAATCATCTTATGCTCCTCCCTGGGGAAGTAAATACTACCAACACCCACTTACATAGAAAGTCCTTAGTGCTCAAGTATGGGAGATTCTGGTGATGAAAGCCCCTTTCCCAGACAGCTGCAACTCCTGAAATGAAGTAACTGCCCATAGATAAGTAAGTAGCACACACAACACTTACCAAACCGTACAGTGGCACTGTACAACACTCAACTTCCAGAATTACACAACAAAGAGAGCAAGTGGGATTGTGGATAACAGAAAACATGTCTGTAAATGTTTGTCTGGCTAGATACAAGTCTACAAAAGCCAACAAAACATTTAAAATTATGCTTATTTTTTGTGAATGCCAATGGCTCATTACAAACCAAAAACATTTAGGATACTAAACACTGTAAACTATTCTTTTACAGGTTGTATATAGAGAGATTTTTCACTGGAATCCACTGCAGTCATCATATTTAATGACAATAATCACACAGATGTAACGGTATCTGCTACCTGTGTCCCTGCTGCTTTGTGAAGCTGCATCATTCTCCACATTGTAGATGACCGTCCCCTGGGAGTCAGAGGAGAAGTGACTGACCACAGACTCATGGTGTGCCTGTTTATAAGGATAGCTGTCTGTAGAGGAATCTGTCCTGGTATCACTCGAGATGGAAGGTTCTCTCCCTAGGGAAGGAAGCAGTGTCAAGGAAGTAATGTCAAATATCAGTCTTTTTGGGCTATTATAAAAGTCAGGAGAGGCTAAAAAAAGAAAACAGGAATGAAAAAGAGGGAACTACACAGAAGTTAACAGAAAAACAGTACCAAACATACAAACTCTGATTCAAGGACACTAGAGCTTATGGGAAAGGTGCTCTCCTTTGGAAGAGGGGGGGCGGGGAGAGTGTCATTCCTTCTGCAAATTTTATTTCTTTCTGATAACTCCAAATTTATCAAATCCTTTTATTATGCAAAATTAAACTACATCCCTTGGACTGGAAGTACACGAGTACCACACTGAAATTATTCTTTTTTAAATTTCAACACTGTCAATTGTAATTAAAATATGAAATACACTGCTTCAGGGAAAGTTGAAGTTAAAATATTAATCAAGTACAAAATATTAATAAGGTAACAAGAACATCACAAGTTATAATTATTAACACATTTCATCTATTATGAATCAAAAGCTTATCTAGTAAAACTTTATACTGAAATTATATTACCTAAAGCAAAGTAACCTGCTCCTTCTCAAGAAGCTAGCATTGGTCCACTGCACAGGTGGGAAATGGAAAAGGATGAAGTTTCACAATCCAACTTCAGTACAGTAATTCCTAAACTCAAAGAGGAGAAAAAGACAACCTCCTCCCACCACTTTCAGTACAGAAAATTAAAAATCTGAACAGTTTGAAAGCTGTTGGCCGTTTTACATATGTGATGTATATACTGCTGAATATACAGGATATTAAATTCATACTTGTTCCTCAGTGAAGAAATTAACAAAGAAAAAAGAATTAAAGAAGAAAGTCATTCTTAGGTTTAATCGCAAACACTCAGCCTGAGGGCACTTCACACTTTCAGTGAGAGCAAATCCTGTAGCTGATGTTCTGTTTAAGGATGCCTAACAACTTCTGAAGTCAGAAACTTCCCCCCACCTCCCTACTGGCTAAAAATCTTATTGGTCTAAAGAAGTATAGAATACAGCTGTTAATGGAGATGACAGTCACAGAAAGAAGGGTGAATACAGGCAACAGGAATCAGTGCTGTGGAACAGAGTACTAGAAAATAATTTGTAAACTTAAGTCTTTATTCAACAGAAATATCAAAAACATCACAAGACTTGTCTGCACTTAGCTTCACAACATTTCATACCAGCACCTTGGACAATCTTTCCTCCGTAATTTGTAGTATCAGATCTTGATGTGATTAGATGCATTTATCAGATTCCGTTGACAAAAATTCAGGTACAATATTGTGATTAACAACTTAATAAGCAATTTCTATTCATTTCTGAATTATGGGCTGTGGATATCTGATAACACTGTATCCAGAAGAAGCTGTAGTTACACTTAGTGAGAGATAAAAAGGCCATTCTGAAAAAAGTATATTAGGGTAGAAAACTCTGGATATCAACAAGGCTAGAAAATAATTCACTTCTATTTGACAGGAAAATGTGTAGGGTATAATTTCTCCTGGCACATCAACCTGCAGTATCTCACAAATTCTCTCAAGAGCTTGGTATCAATGTTGAACACAGCAGACTACAGGAATAAGCCTTGAGGACTCACCAAGTATTTTTGAAATGAAAGAGCAGGTTACTCACTACAGCCTTCTGAATTTTATCTGAAAGGAAACACCTTTTTATATATATATTTTTGTATTCAGCTTCCTGAAGTCATTTGAAAACAAAATAATATTAGATACTGCAGAGACAATGAGCAGAAAGGTTATCTGTGTATTGCCCGGAGAACAACCAGCAGAACAGCAAGGGAAATTTACAGCATATATTGACCTGCGGCTTGGAGAAGTGCTCACAACTGATACATAGCACTGAGGGCCCTCCTCTCCCTCCTCCAGACTTCCCCTTTTTTTCAGAACAGGAAGACAGGTTTATAAATTGCAAGGCATCTTGTCAAGTGAGAAGTGAAGGTCATCTTACCAGTGTTTTTATTTGCATTTATTTTGAGAGGAGTTGGAGATTTATTTCATTACTGGTAGATTGTCAACACATAAATAAGGAGAGAGCAGATGTTCTCTACAGTTTCATTGACCAGGAAGCATAAAGTTAGCTATTGGCCAGGAAAACCATATTCTTGGAATTACAGTTGTATAAATAGGCTAAAATCCTGGAAGAAAGGTTGCATTTCCGGGTTTAGTCTTGCCTTGCTATTCGTGGCAACTTATAAACGTCTCTAATTGAGGATATTCTCTGCAAATGTCCAAAAATAGAAACAATCTTCTTTTGCAAAGCCATTACAATATAAACTTAGATCTGATTTTTATTTTCACCCTATCTGGATTGCAACTGCTTATCTTTCTCAGAATGTAACTATTCCTTTTTAAATGAGGTCTCATCCCCCAACGGTGCAACTAAATGTCTGAAAGTGTCCAGAACTTCAGTAAACCAACAGCCCGTTCAGACCACTACCGATATCTTGAGCAGACCAATTTCTAACTTCTGAAGCACCTATTTGGACATACCTTTCTAATTCAACAGACTACCATTAACACAAAGAATTCAGGAAGTAGAAACGTGTAGAAGACCTCTGAGATGTTAAATGCTACAAATCTGTAGCTGTAGAACTTTCTGGATGCAAAACAGACTATGAAAAATGAAGAAGTAAACATGATCTATGGGCATAAGCCTTTGCCAATGCCTTCCCCTTTAGTTTCCCACAAACCAGTTCATATCTCTTGGACTGCTTTATCTGAGTAAAAGACAAGCCAAAGGCTGAAGATAAGCTGCACTGATTCTCTCTCATTCTTTATTTTTAATGAAAATTTTCTTCCCCTTCCCTGCACATCCCTTCACTATCCTAGCAAAGGACTCATTTATGTTTCCTTAATGTTTCTTTTCCCTGACTTCCCTCCCAAGTTTAATTCTGCAGCTTCCTTTAATTTTTATGTGTTCGTTCATCCCTGCTCTTGTTCCCTTCCTGTTAAAACTGCTGATGGATTTATGAACTCAGTCACTGAAGTCACCAGTTATTACCCCTCTCTATGTCCATGCCACAACAGCTGCTTCACTTCCCGCTCCCCATCCTGCCAGTTTCTTTCTCCAAACCTTTTTGGAAAAGATTACTACCCAAACAATCATCAGATTTGGACTGAGAGAGAGGTTCAAAGATGAAACACTGGAATTCCTCTGCAAAATTCTAGATCAGCTTGACAGGCAACAAGGACCCCTGCTAACAAAACCGCACCCAAAACAGAAGAAAAACTTTTCACATGCAGCATCACAGTATAAAAGTGTAAGGCATATAGTCCAGACTGCTTACCCGAGTCTTCACTATCATAGCAAGTCCTGCTATATTGCTGTAAATCCACTTGAGGGGGCAAGTCCTGTGTTGACACTGGAGTTCCTCTGGGATCTGCATACAGCAGCAGCAAAGGCTGATAATGACCTTTAATGCACTTTGTCACAACATCTTTCCATTTTGGACCAATCTGAATTAACAACAACAAAAAAATGCACAAGAAAGGTTTTCTGTCATCGCTTTCTATAATAAGCTCTCTTTTTTTCCCTTGCACTTCTTTCAGAGTTTGATCTTCCACTGACTTTCTTTAACTCCTTCTGTACCCAGCATTGAACTGGACTCACCAAGAAAACTCTGATTCTTGGTCACATGTTGGAAAACACATCAAAAAGAGATATGAATTCTAAAATGTAACTGAAAGGAAACTGACTCTTAAAATCGGCATTTCCAGTCCTCTTTGAGATTCACCTTATTTGAGAAAAAACAGTATCACTTGTGACACCAGCTGGTCAAAACCACACCTTTGCAACACCCTGGAACCAACCCACCTAAAATCAAGGTATTCACCATCTTATGGCTAAACAAATTACAATTCCTGCTAAAAATACGACTACAAAAATAATCCTTCCCTTTCAGATTTTTTTTTCCATAAAAAAACTTTTCATCCTCTGAAACGCTCTAATGTTGCATCAGTAAAAAAAAAGAAATGTTAACAAAATTTGTTAATCCATCCATCAGCATAAACAAAACAAACAATAAAAGACATCAACAGTATGACAGCAAATTCAAGTCAAAGCTAACCACTTTGGTGTGTGAATATTTCTGCTGTTACAGAACCTCTGCAAAAATTTTGATCAGTCAGGCAATAATTCATATAATTAAATTAATCTCAAAAATCTTCCCCATTTACTAATACAGGTTTCATCTAATACACTGAACATCTATTGCAACAAATTTGCTCCATACACGAGTACTCTACCAAAGCACTGCAGTACCTATCCTTGGTAAAGTTTTGCTGCAGAGAAATGTGACTGTGAACAAATGCAAGGATTAGTTTTTCCTTTGAGACTGTGTTTGGCATTAACACAGGAGAAAACTTTCCTCTCTCATCTCTGTGCTTCCATGACTAGAAGGAATAAAAGGCGAGTGGTGTGAAATAATGCCAAACAAACTAATAGCATGTAATAACTGTGTGGCAAGATCCCAGCACTGGTATCTTCAATGTCAAGGACCTCATGCTTGGTGAAAAGGGTGGCGGGGGGGGGGGGGGGGGGGGAGGGAAGCACTAACAGAAGAAGCAGAAAATCTGTTGTTGGCAGCAGCCACTGGGAAAGACTGGCATCTAGATACTTCAACAAAGACCCCAAAAAGCAGGCACTAAATAGCTTTACCACTTGACAGCAAGTGAAAGAGATGTATGTTAGCTGTGCGCACAAGCAAACTGTAGGTTTTCAAACAACAGCATAAAAGCAAGATTAGCAGCCAACAGAACAGAACTAAGAATAGGGCTTCCGAGATTTCTGGTATACTTTTTTGAGTGCGCTTTACTTTGCTCAGAAAAAGGAGTGACAGAGTTATGGATCTTGAGTGGAAAAATAGCCAAAATTTCTCAAAATCTGTAGAAAACAGTATGGATTTACACAGAAGTAGCTAACAAATTTCTAACAGATTATTTTTCTAAACATTATTTTCTCACCTCTTTGACATGAGCATCATCAAAGTACATCCACTTGCGGATTTTAGTTTGGAAGAAGAAGGTAGAATAGTGTTTTCCATAGTAACAGATCATTCCCACCAAATACAACTCCGAGTGTTTTGCTCTATCATCAGTTACTCTGAAGAAGAGCTTCAAGAAAGGAGGTAGGAAAATGAAAAGAGAAATTAATAAAATGCCCAGAATTTTACATACTGCTTTGTGTTCGAAGATCTCAAAGTACTATAGAGAGGTGTCAGGTTTTTACCCCAAGAGACAGAGAAAACAAAGCAATAAATAAAATAAATAAAAGTAATTAACCAATGTTTAAGCAAACCCAGTGACATCAACCAGGAACAGACTCCTACCAACTCACCAGATGCTCAAGAATTGAGTCAGTCTTGGAGATTGTGGCTGTACTTCAAGGAAGACATTTACAACAACGATATAATATCTTTTCAGAATTTGAAGTGTGATTCTATTCTGAAAATTTGTATTCTCTGTATCATGCTTGCTGATTATATCAAATACTGTTTAAAACATTCATTCCTCTGCTTCACAGAAACAAAGCAGTTCTGACAGTGAACAGCTGGCATTTATTTTGACTTAAGCAAAGACAAATTTGTGACAACACCACATAAAAGACGAACTGAAGGCATTAGTAGGTCAAAAGAACTCAGCACATACAAAAGTTGTTTTCTGACTATTTAATTGACCATGTTTTATTTAAAAACACACAGGACTAATTTTTTAGTGCATTACTGCTTTATTATGCCAGGACCACACTGTTTCATAATGACATTTCCATTAACTTGCACTAATTTTGGTACACTATGCACTGGCCAATGCATTTTTTTATATATGTGTGTATATTTATATATATATATTTTTGTATTATTTTAATGTAATATCTCAATGCTACAAGAAGACACAGCTACAATTTGGTATACCAATAATTCAGCTCTAAAGCATCAGCTAATGTAGAATAAGTGAATCCTCTAGGGGACAAACCTCCAGATCCCAAACACTACTTAATTTAATCTATCTTTCAATCACAGTGCCAGCCACCATCTCTCAGAGACTGTTCAGTTATAAATAACTCTTAAGTGTTACAACCACACACTTCAAAGAAAACAGGATTTAAAGAAGTTAAAAAAAACCCCAAACAACCCCAAACTACATTTTGTTTTCAAAAGAAATAAAAATAAGCTTCTGTTCTTCAAAATGAAAGAGTACGTATGTATTTTCATAGAAATGAAATGCAAGATTTCCTTGCACTTAAAAATATTTTTTGAGTCAGACAAGCTCTGTTTTCTGGAGTAATTTTTAATTTTCAGTCATTTCAGAAATTCGAGAATATGCAATTACACTAGTCTGCCCTCTACTCCTCTATTTATGGACACTGAAAAGCTAAAGATGCTGACTTTTTATTTTTCTCAATCTGCAATTATAGACTACCATGAGAAAGACTGTACTTGTATGTAGCGTCAAAATACAAAAAACTCACATCTCCGAGTTTAAGGCAAGTGCCCAGGCTGTGAATCACATCCTCAGCCAGATCAGAGTGGTCCGAGTCCCAAACCAAGCCAATGGTGATGATCTGTGGAGAGTTCATCAGCACACGACGAATCCGGATTTTTTCCCCACAGTTACTCTGAGGATTTAAATAAAACAAAACATTAATATAATCCTTCCGTTATTATAATGTTAGGGCAAGGCACTAACAAGTACAAGTTTCAAAAGTACAGCTTCCAAAGTGGAAGTGAAACACAGTAGATATAATATGCTCAGTGTCAAGATCTGAGCTCCATATGTCACAGATGAGAAGCGTTATCAAGACGCCGATTCTTGATACACTGCTGATTCTTCCTCATGCTACTGATAATGATTAAAAGGTATAGCGCATGAGTAGGCTTATTTAAAAAAAGATAAACAAGCATACATGAAAGATCCCAAAAATATTCTTAGGGATTGGAGGGAAAGCTCGCTTTCTTTTGATCAGAATCTAGTTAAAAATTGTATTTACAGAGACTGATCGTTTATATGACAGTGTCAGAAAAGCCTTCAAGGTGTTGCTTTGCTGTTAAAATTGGGTGGTTGTTCTACCAGGTATCTCAAGCGTCTCACCTTAGACAGGATAGTTAGCTCAGTATTCATATAAACATGAGAACAGCAGCTGGAAGATCAGGAGAATAAGAGGTGCTTTACTAACCCACAGCAGCTGTTCATTTCTTATTTCCTGTTTCCCTTCCCCCTCCCATTTTTTTTTTTTTTTTTTTTTTTTAAAATAACTACCAGTGCTTATCTACTGGCCAGTCTCCCCTCATTCTCTAGCCAGACTATTTCTCAGAGATAAGCTTGCTTGTGAAGTTAAGACATTTCTCAGTGGTCCTTCCAATCCATCACCTGTTGGAATTGCGGGCATCTTTAAAGCACCATGAGAAAAGTTCACCATCTGAATTAAGAGACTACCACTGTAATTTTAGCAAACAATGCATTATCTTTTTGCGGGGGAGGGGGGACAACAGCTACAACAAAGTCCCTTTGCAACACCCACTTTCCCGCTGTGGCAGGTCACAAAGGCACCTCTGCAAGATACCAAGGGGGAAAAAAAACCCAAAAACCAAAAAACCAACATTTTCATACTGAGAATAGAGAATAGTTTTCTACAGAGACACATTTCACAATTGGATATAACCATTCCTGACACTACAACCAGGGAAGAGATCACAAAGCATTTCTTCCCCGCAGCCATCTAGAAAATTAACCAGTCCCAATTATCAATGAGAAACAAAAATGAAAAATTAAAAAGAGAAAGAAACAAGCTTAACAACAAGGCAACGAGACAGATTACAGGTAGAGGACTGTGATGTTTAAATGTAGATATGAGGTTTTAATATTAAGATTACTATATTCACACATATTTTGCAAGGGTCATTCCAAGTACAAGCATTCCTGTAGACTGCCTCACAACAAACTTATCTTACTCTCAAATTGTCGTCTTTACTTCAGCTAGCTAATATCAGCATTTTCTGCAAGACAGGAGGAATATGGCATCCTGATAAAAAGCTTCCCTCGCATGACTTCTAGGCCACCCTTAGCTAAGCCTCAACAGAAAAATTTCCCAAATAGAAAAAGAAAGGGGCAGCAAACACTGCTAAGCAATTTTATCCACCAGTTCTTTCACAGTTAAATAGCAGTTCACCCTGACAAAGAATGTCCTTCTATTAAATTTCCTATGCTTTGGCTATTAAGTAGCTAGACTTACATGAATCTTTTGAAGAACAATACAGTATCTTTATTTTTTTTTACTCAGATAAGTGAGCCACTACTTGCCAATATTCCAAAAAAAGAAAATAATGTTTTGATGAAGACTAAAAGTGAATGTTTCAGAGTTATAAGCTACAGAAAGGGGTGGCAGGGTAAAATGGAAATACACTGCCCCCAGGGAACAGGCACACAAGCCATTCCTGTTAGAGCCTGTACTGCTTCACTGAGGACTGGTGAGGCATCTAACAGTAGCATTACATGAAGCAGCAATTATGCAGCTGTTTCCTGCCCTACCTATTAATCAATATGTAAAAAAGTTTGATGATAACTCTTCCTTGTATACTTATATAAAGCCCTGGATATGGACATACTCAAATTAGAAGGTAGAACAAGATATCACACTCTTGCTTTAGAAATCAAGCCCGTATGATTTAAAAGAAAAAAAAAAAAAAAATCATTTCATATTTACTTGAAAAATTTTTATTTTTCTTAACCCAACTGATACACAGACTTAATTCAGCCGAATTTTGTCGGACTTTTACTGCATAGCAGAACGGAACATTTATAAGAATAGCAGCCTGTAACTATCAACTGGACATATGCAGTTAATTGTTTTTAAGCAGTTAAATGCCAGTCATCACTCAGAATAACTATAGCCTACACTTTCCGGTCAGTATCTCCCACACTCTGAACAGCAAACCTCACTCGGAAAAACAAACCAATACTCCCCCAAATTTTCTGTGATGATTCCTGCCTTTGGCATAGCTCTTGCACATACACTGTGTAGCCTACAAGCCCTTCGCTGTTGGGATATTCTCTGGCAGCGGGAAACAGCAGTCCTTTCTCTTTCCCTCTGACCAAGATTTTGGTTGTACGCTGCAGGTACAGCAGTTTGGTCAACAGTTCAACTTATCCAACTGAAAGGTAGTAATGAAGTTGAATGGAAGCTTATCTAGGGAAAACAACCGATCTTATACACGTAATTACAGTGACTGGTACAAAAGTTCTACTACCTGTGCCATAGCATGGTACTGCTGAAAAGATTTTACAAGAAATAAGTACTTCTTTTCTCATGCTATTATTACAGATCAAGCACTCTACCCTCAACAGAAATAATCACCGGAGAAAATGGATGAACTGTGGGAACACTGTTCTAAAAAGCCTAGCTAATCAAAACCACTGTCAACATACAGAAATCTCCTATAAAACACAGAGCCCCCAAATTCTTTGTCATTTCCATTTCTTTAGGTAAGATCCCAGAACTCTCACCATAGGATGAGAGCAGCATGATTGCAGCTTCAGGTAATGCTAGTGCTGGAGGCCTCACCAACTCTCAGTGAAGTTGAACAGGAAACATATGATAGGTACTTCTAGCAGCAACACAGGCTTGAACAGGAATGGATTGTGTAGCCATTCCCCGGCAGCAATGTAAGCATTTCCAGTTTATTCCCCCTCATCACCTTTTTTTTGTGGTTTCTAACTCTGAAACACTCATTTTTAAGTTTCCATCCAAACACTATGTCTATTCCTGTTCTCAGTACTTGTGCCTAGTCAAAGAAAGACTCAACATCAGTAGTTTTTCCCTTTCTTCATTCAATAACTGAGAGGTACTGAATTCAAACCCAAAGAAGACTCTCTGACCTATCCTTTTTATCATTATGATGACCTAAACCTTGAAAATGCTCATCAGTTAGAGGTGCACATCACTGTAATCTACCAAACCTCTTCTGTCTGTGCGTTGTCGTCCCCACCCCCCCCCACCGCAAAAGGAAAATTAAGGATACTAACTGGACAGTTTCGCAGGTCTCCCATAGTGCTGGCGTTCTGGAGTAGCTCTCCAAACATATCTGGAGTTGGTTTCTCTCGTCTCTCCAGCATACAAATAGCTTGATTGCTTCAGTATAGAGAAAGCATGGAAAACAAAAGTTTAGTAATAAAATAAAAACCCAAACCCACATTAAGTAAGTATATGTTTCACTTAAATCTTATGAAAAGTTAAGAACCTTAAAATACACAACACTTTTCATATTTAATATTGTAGTACAGAAAAATCACATAATTAAGTGTGAATTACTACACCTTCCAGGATAACACTGCATAAAGAAAACAAGGAAAACTTAAAAATAGAAACAGTTCCTAGTTTGGCTTAAAATTTACATCTTAAAAGCAAGCTTTAGCATTTTGATAAATACTTGATTTCAAAAGGAAGTATTTGCTTCAAAATGGTTCCCTTCAGTAACCACAACCCTAGTAAAGTAGCACAGTAAAGTACATCCTTAATAATAATAAAACTATAGACAAAAAATAGCACGGTACCCAATTGATTTCACTGTCCAAGCTGAAAGAAAGATTACAGTAAGTACACAAGAATACTAGTGCTCAAAGCATGTTCAAGCTTAAAATGGTTTAAGAGGTAAACAAACATATCAGTATTTATTGGTGTTTTTAAAATAATGCGTGACTTAAGATTTATTGAGATATTTAATCTAAAATATTGAATACCGTTTACATCATTCTTTTCCTGTTTTTCTAATAAATAATATTCTGATACACAGTGTCTGCTGGTAACCTAAAGAAAAACTACAGCTTGATGGAACAGCAGGTAGAAGCCAGAAGGGGGAATGCTTTACAATACTCCTGATACACTGGTAAAGTGGTAGCTTTTAACAGAGATCTGCACAAGAAGAGCAACCAACATTTTTCAAGACAATTTTTTGGGGCTCTGTAACAGTATGTCTCATGTGCAGGACAAGAAAAAAAGAAGTTTTCATCCCAATCAAAATTTCAAGGCAGAAGTGAATAAGTCTGATGGAGGCAGGAGTCTGTTAAGCAGCTTTTAACTGAGCAGCCACCTACTGAAAGAGACTTCTCTAGCTTTCATTCAAACAAACTACTATAGAACTAGAGCTATTGCTCTGTGCACCATCTCCTTTAATGAAAGGTCATGGTGACCAGGGGAGTTCCCCAACAACTAGAAAAAACAAGAGCCATATATCCATCCAAGAAAGAGGATCTGAGGAACGACAGGCTGGTCAGTCTCAGTCCAGTACCTGGGGTGATGACAGACCAAATCCCCTTGGAAATCATCTCCAGGCATATGAAGGACAAGAAGGTGGGTCAGAGCAGCCAGCATGGTTTTACCAAGGGCAAACTATGCCTGACCTACTCGATTATCTCCTATCATAAAGTGATGGGTTCCGTCATTTGGTCTCTAGCAAGGTTTCCAAGTCATCTACAGAGTTCTTGTGGCCAGACTGGGAGGTGTGGACTGCACAGGTAGAATACAATGTGGACAAAAACCTAGTTGGACCTTCAGGCTCAGAGGATCAAAACATAACCAGCAGTCAGTTGTGTTCCTCAGGGGTTAATACTGGGGCTGATGCTATTTAACATTTTTATTAACAACCTGAATGATGGATCAGAATACACCCACATCAAGTTTACAGATGACACCAAACTGGATGGAGCAGTCAATATACAGAAAGGGAGCGGTGCCATCCAGAAGGATCTTGACAGGTCGGAGGAACAAGCTGACAGGAACCTCATGAAATTCAGTAAAGGAAAATACAAAGTCCTGCACCTCAGACAGATCACATTCAGTGCAACAGTACTGGCTGGGCACTGAATGGCTGAGGAGCAACATCGCAGAAAGCTGGTAGACAAGCTGAACATAAGCCGGACTCTTTGCAGAGGTGAACAGAGGAAGGACAAGAGGCAAAACACGCAGAAAGGGAAATTCTGACTGAATATAAGGAAAAAAAAATTCACACTGAATGGTTAAGCACTGGAACAGGCAGCGCAGAGAAGTCATGGAATTTCTGTCCTTGAACATTTTCAAAACTCAGCTGCACAAAACCCCAAGCAGCCTAATGTAGCTTTGAAGTTAGCCCTTCTTTGAACAGGAGGATGAAATAGATGTCCAAAAGTCCTTTCCAGCATAAATTATTTTTTATTTTTCTTATCTTGCTTCTTAACTTACCTGCTCACATATTAAGGTCTTTCAAAATGTGCATTAGTCCATGCCACTACAGTTGTCAGATTCAGAATCATAAACAAGTAGACACACTGACTCATGCCTAAATTGGTATCTTCTGCTCCACTAAATTCTCATGTTCTTTATCATAGTTATCAAAGCTCCACCAACTTTGAACAAACCATATTCTAGATATTTAATCTTGTGAAGGTAAAGATCAAACTGCAATAGCAATATAAAAAACCCAAGTTCTCTTCCCTGTAAAAATCTCAACTCACCAGAGTGAGGTTGTGGAAATATAATGTACCATCTGGATGAAAGGTAACGGGTCAGAGGTGGCACCACAGCTGGTACAAACACACTGAAAAGAAAGAAAACATAACATTAAACAGGTATTTCCACAGCAACACTTCTGCTTGTATCTTTTCTACCATGGCAATGCATGTCTTAGGAAGGAAAATTTGAAACTTGAGAACTGGCAATTTGTATAAAGCATGTATCATTACCTCACCTGTTCAAACAAGGTCATCGCAAACTTCTGATGGGAAACACAATGTGGTGCAGTGCAAATATCTTCCTTTGTCTCATCTGCAATGTGGAAGTGAATTCGCATTAACAGGTTTTCCTAGACAAAGAGAGAAGAAAAAGCAAAAAAAGCATTAGATCATTTCAAATGTAGACAAAAGTTAAAATATAAATTACAAAAACATGTCAGATGCAATAATGTTATAAGCGTTATTTCTGGAGACACAAAGCTCCTGCAAATTTTTGGAAGTTGCTTAGAAAACAAAGACATTGGCATTTCTGTTATATCAAAGAAATGGGCTACCACTTTTGAGTTGAAATGCTACATCAGGTAACTATTTATTTTATTTACTAGCACAGCTGAAGATTCTGTCACTGATTATTCTTTCCAATTCTCAAGCATCAATGGATTTGACCAAATGTAACAGGCAGAGCAGCTCTGCAGTTCTAAAAATCACTGGGTTGCCACTAACTTCTCCTCATCAACACAAAGTAACCTGAATCAATTTCTGTATTCCACAAGGGCTCTGAAATAGGGCAAATAATCTACATTCTATCAAAAAGGGGGAGAACTAATAAATCATAGAATCGTTTAGGTTGGAAAAGACCTTTAAGATCATCCAGTCCAACCATTAACCTACACTACCAAGTCCACACTAAACCAATTAAGGTAAACTAGACTAAACCATGTCCCCAAGTGCCACATCTACCCATTTTTTGAACACTTCCAGGGATGGTGACTCCACCACCTCTCTGCGCAGCCTGTTCCAATGCTTGACTACCCTTTCCGTGAAGAAATTTCTCCTAATTTCCAACCTAAACCTCCCCTGGCGCAGCTTGAGCCCATTTCCTCTCGTCCTATCACTAACTACTTGGGAGAAGAGACCAACGCCCACCTCACTACAGCCTCCTTTCAGGTAGTTGTAGAGAGCGGTAAGGTCTCCCCTCAGCCTCCTCTTCTCTAGGCTAAACAATCCCAGTTCCCTGGGAAGAGGCAAACTAAATTCTGCATGAAACAAAAGCACTGAACATTTTCTAGATGTTACTTCAGATAACTCCATCTGTTTTCAAGTTCCCAGGAGCTCTTGTCCTAAGACCTTCTCTCCTCCCACTGTTGTCAATGTTAATCTGGGGGTGCCAGAAGTCTGCTGTCACCTCTTCCAGGAGCACACTTTTCATTATCACTATGAGATGCCTGGATGGTTTATAGGCCTGCAACAAGCAGGTCAAGATTAATTATTAGGCAAAATAGCTCTGACCTCGTACAATTTCCCTTGAACTTCAGAATCTAAGCTCTTCTGCTATTTAAACTAAATCTCTGCCTTTAGGGCTGGAAAGGTTAACTAAGTGAAAAGCTATGGAATTATCTCTGCCTTAAAGCTTAACCTCAAAAGAGAACTTGTACCCATTTTAACTGTCCTTGTGCCAGTACAGTTAACCTAACAAACCTGCTTGTGGGGACTCCCACAGCTGTATTAGATGGGCTATTTAGATTAGCTTTCTCCAGGAAGAAACTAAATCAAAAGTGCCCATGTTCTACTACATGCAGAACTCTGTTCAAGTGCTGGACTGCATGCAATGATTTGATGTAACTATGCTCACAGGGGCTCCTGTGTAGGCTGATGTAATTTATTTCACTTTGAGGCTTTATTGGTACAATCTACTTCCATTTTATGCAAGCTCATTAAACTATACTATTTTGCTGTATTAATATTCTACAAACACGATATTTTGGGTTATCATATGCCATTAACAGTCCACTTAGAGAAGAACTACAATAGCGATATGCATTTATCCCATTTCTATGATCTATTACAGCGTAGTATCAAATTAGGTAGGTATAGGAAATGAAAGATTTAACATATAGAAAGGACTCCACTCTGATAGGTATTTTCCCTGGAAAAAGTTTTACCTTGCAGTAGTAAACCCAGTGTGTTTGTACTTTGGTTAAGAATTATCATCTTTGTTAGCAACCAAGTAGGATACAAACACACTGGGGCCACCCTATGGACACTATCATTCCAAAAAGGGAAGCAGCCTAAAGGTCAGCAAGACCTCCTAATTAAGTTAAAGAAATTTAGGAGACTGGAGAAGGAAGAGGAGGAAATGTGGGTAAGAATAAGATCTTAACATAATGGATGCCAAAAAAGAGTTTGAGTATAAAAAGAATGCAGGTGGGTAAACCTAAGGATGCAAGATTTGTGTAAAAGCCATCTCCCCACCACACTGGTGAGATAAACAACCTAAAAAAAAAATTTGTCAGATAGTTTACAAATATAGCAACAGATATATTGGAGAGGATCCATTTTACTGTTGCTTACCTCAACTTGCAAATGTAAACAACTGTGTTGGGTTGTGTTTGGTTTATTTATTTATTTTTTACTTTCCCTTAGCTAGAGTTTGTGAAAACACAATTTCAGAGTAACTGGCCAATGAAATGTCTTTCACCCTTTTGAGGTGATCCTTAAAACTAGAATCCTGGATAATTCTTGCAGTGCAATTTTTTTTTTTTTTTTTACAATTCATCTCCAAAACACACTTGAGACTGCAAGCAGTACGTATGCAAAAGCAACTGTAAAAATGGTTAACATTGATGTTTCCATTTCAACATCACTAGCAATGACTCTCAAACCAAATACTGTATCCCCACTTCAAGCTTGGGGATCTCTCTGTGGACTTTTCCAGGTCACACGTGCAAGGTCTGTTGGAATTTGGGGAGGGGAAGAAGGGAGAGGAAAAGAAAAAATTGCATAGTGGGGGTTGATGTCTATGCCTGTCAAACCATCTTTCAGTTGTATCAGTTATACTCACAAAACATTCAGCAGCATCATCCATGATGCCCAGCTGGAAGCGTTGCTCATCCTGAAATGTCTTTGCAAGAGCGGTGCGCAGAGCATCAGAAGGCAGTACCTTCTCACTGCTACATTGAAACTGATTGAAGATACTCTAGTAAGAAAACAAAAAGATAGTTAAGTTACTGTATTTTCAAAACATGACTCAAGTTATCTGAAAACAAACAGCAAACCTTTAACCCACTCTGATTAAGCAACACACAAATATTTGTATTGTACAAGGACTACAAGAGAAAATCCTGAAAGTTCTTCCTTGGAAATCATATGCACCTTTACATTCCTTCCTTTCACATATCCAAGGCAGGGTGGGGAGCTTAGGGGTAAATTTCCCTTGGTGTCAATCCCCCTTGGATCCCCCTCCAGATTTGATTCCTGAAGCAAATACAACGGACACCAAAACTTCCTCACTTTTTATCCTATTTCTCCCTCTCCAGTTCACTTTTTCACTCCCACCTCGGCAGCTTTCTTCTTACACATGCTGCCTTCTTTCCTCTTTCAAGCAACTCTTTCCAAATATCTTAGCACTTAAACAGCCGCAACCTGCTGCTTGCACTCTAACGAATTTACCTTCCAATAAGCCCAAGAAGTGGGTAAGAATCAGATGATTTTGGGGTCAGCATGCAGGAGGGAAAAGGCACAACATGAACAGCAGTTCCCATGTATGGCCAGCTGTTCACTTGTTGCCATAAACCTGCATTTTCATAACGGTAACTCACAGGTCATCTGGGTAATCATTTCCAAGGATGAGCACTTCTATAAAGACGCATTATTGTCTAAAGTGTGGGTTATATGCATGAAAGTTTAGTACATATTCCCAACTGATTAAAAACCCACTTTCATTTTGTGTGTGTGTATATGTGTGTGCACATGCGTGTGCGAGATATCCAAAAGATCTTCTGAATAGTTAAATTTTTTTTCATCACAAAATAATTACAGCCTTCACAATTAAAACTAAAAAACTTTCATTAAATATAAATAGCAGAAAACTGAAATCT
The DNA here is from genome assembly GCF_030463565.1 of Pelecanus crispus. Classification (NCBI taxonomy): domain Eukaryota; kingdom Metazoa; phylum Chordata; class Aves; order Pelecaniformes; family Pelecanidae; genus Pelecanus; species Pelecanus crispus. The sequence continues at coordinate 24,116,148 of NC_134652.1, forward strand.
GTTACCACAACCACAGAACAAAAATAATCCAGTAACAAAGAATTCTGTGAAGAACTCTAATATGTAAAATCAGGAAGTAAAAGTTCCCAATATTATATAGAAGAATGCTTCCTAGAATTTGTAATGACACAGCACACAAGTCTTATGATGTCACTGCATCATGCGTTTTAGGGCATGTTGGAACATAATGCTTGCAGGAAGTCCCAAAAGCACCTCGAATGGTGTCAAATTTACTTTGAACACGGGGGGGGGGGGGGTGGTGTGGTGGGGGGTGGTGGTTTTCATTAGGTTTTGGTCAGGGGTTTTGGGGTGGGGGGTTTTTGGGGGGGAGGTGGGGTTGATTCTCCTTTTCCTTATTTTTCAAGATAGGTTCTTTGCGCACCTTCAGAACAGGTCTTTCTTGTCTCTCAGCCTTAGATGGACAGGTGTGGCATTTACTGCAGTTTCATCACTTTAAGTTATCTCAGTCAGATCTCTCTCCTTAATTTCAGGTCTTGCCCTTGAGTGATACTGTTAATCACTAACACATTTGTTCCATATACAGGAAAGCCAGCTGGGCACAGACCAGGAAAGCACTGCTGATTCTGACCCAGGAGTTTTCATGACACCTTTCCTCCAAGTGCTTCTGGAACTTAGGAAGAACTTTATATATCAAACATTCAAACTTTTTTCTCTTTCAAAAACTTCTTCACCTGAATTTGAAGATAGTGAAAACCCCATTAGTGCATTCACCACGCTGATGATCTCTCTCAATGGCCACATTCCAACACAAATGAGCGTATCCCTAACAGCAGCAACAATATGAAAAGATCCCGCTAAAAGCTTCATGAACAAGAGAAGTCTCTCCTATTTTACCAGTTTTCAGTAACTAAAACCAAGGATGCAGAACAACAAAAAAAATTAGCTTAACATAAGATCTGAGCAATTACTAATACTGTATTAGCAGCAGTACTTTGATTTCTACACTGACAACCTACTGGCATGTTGGTAAGTCTACAAGCCAAGACAAAGAACAGCATGAGCAAGGGATTTTTCAGATAGGAAGTATGCCTTCTGGTTACACTGCATTCCTGAGGTCTATATAAAGAAGCAGTCCATCTCCTTCCATATCCCCTTCCCTACAGATCTTCAAAGGTCTGGAAAGGGTAGCAGAGACAGCAGAATTAGGAAGCGTTCTTTAAGAGGAACAAATTGCCAAAGTCCATCTAGTTGCATCTAGTCCTTCCCCAAGTACTAAGTCAAGATCAACTACAGTTACATAGTTGATCTTTCACCAGCTTGCTCTCAGAGGCATCCAAATGTGGAAATTCCTTAACCATCCCAGGCAATCTATTGTAGGGCCTGACTTGGCTTATTACCATTCAGAAGGCTTTTTCCTAGTTTTCTAACTAGAAGCTTCATGTCCTTTCCACTACAGGTCTGGGCTTCTGACATACGCCAGAACAATGGCTTGCAGAGTCAGTGGTCTTCCAAAATAATTTCCTCCAGTTTGTGAAGTGTGGAGAATCAACGTAAACTTTCTAAAGCTTCAGAGGAAAACAACCTGAGGTTTGAGACAAGGAACCTTTATCATACAACTATTCAAGTTATTCTATGATTCCAAGTTAAAACCTGGCTTTCTATTTCAGAATGCTAAAGCTCACATGCCTGATCATAAACTGAGTTGTTCTTAATTTGTTTAGAGAATAAATATAGTAATTGTTCTTTGAGGTAATTCATGGGATTGATATTTTAGAGTTCTTTTAAGTTTTAAAGATTTGGAAGACTGAAATACATGTGAATCCCCCAAGATCTGCTCCAAATTATTTCTAACAGTGTTTGGAATCCATTTTCTCCGTAGGAAAGAACTATTCAATTTATTTGGGGTAAACTGACATCTGCAGTGTGTATCTAACCATACTGATGAAACAAACCCCAGACTTGATATACATGCACATATGACTTTCTAATCAAGCATGTAGAAGCAGGCTGGCATAAGAATAAATTGATGGCTGAAGACAACAGGAAGCAGCTACTGAATCAGATCAGTGTCCATACACTGTAAAGTTGAGTTCTGTCCTTGGCAGCTTTCTGAGAACTAATTATTCTCTTCCAGCATTGTGCAGAAGTTCCTTCTGGATGGGGATATTGCTGCAGCGCTAGCGGTGTGGTTATTTCTTTCAAAGAACAAAACGTTCTCCCTAAACGCTTTAGGATTCCCTACATGAACAGTTTCTGCCTTTTAGCAAAAGCTACAAATATTAACATGGGCAATCCTCATCCTTCTCTCACTGCTCAACGTATCAGTATTATTCTTGCTGTCACAGAATTGTGACAGTATGTTTTTCTTTTTTTTCCTTTTTTTTTTTTGAAAAAAAAAAAAAACAAAAAACTTTCTCTCCATTTCAATAGCATGCCCTTCTTACTCCATTCCCTTCATTGGTCTTTTTTTTCTTGTCTATAGTACCTAATCTCTCATCCAGAACATCACACTCTTCTCCTGATGCAGCCTCTTACTCACTACAACAACCTGCTATCAATAAAAGTTCTGTTGCTAAAATCACTTTTCTCCCATCCAACCACATCAGCCTCTACCCACAGTATTTCCACTAGCTCACATTTCTTCCCCGCATTTCCTCATGTTATATTCGCCTTCAAGGGTGCAAATAATTCTAGCTCTATTTGGTTTTGTGTCTTTGGATCTCTTTCCAAACCTCCAAGTCTGATAGCAATCAACCTAGATTTCCATTATTCTTTTATTTTACAGTCTCTCTTCCATTTTTATTTGCACTGTGCCCTGAACATTAACATAAGGTCCCCAATATGGACCATAAAGTCAGGCATCCTTGGCTACTACCAAAATCAAACAAAAATATACTTTCCATGAGTTTTGTTTAAGAGGGTGTCAGTAAAAGAAACCCAAATCACAGAGTGTCTACATCAACTAGGTGACAGTTTATTAACTGCTTGATCAAGATCAAAAAAGGCAGCCATTATTTGGAAGCTTCAATTACCAGTTTATTAATTCAGGAAACTGTACTTGCTGCTAGTTTTTTTGTCAGGCAGTGCCAACAGCGGGGGGGGGAACCCCCAAAGTTTAAACAATAAAAGTAATTATTTTATATATTTCTACTACTGTCTTACCCTGAAATACTATCCTAATTTGGAAAAAAGCACAGAACAAGAGGATGAAATCTTTGCAAGCAACCTATTACTGTCTCAACCATACAGTGAACTTTTCATAACAAATCCCTCCATTTCAATCAGGTGGCTAATCAGAACCATGAACTATAGTCATTCCACTTCTTTAAAGCACTCTAATACTCTATTGTTCTCAGTGTTCACCTTAGAAAACAACATCATTTCTACACAGAAAATTCACATTCTTCCTGCTTTTGTTGCACATGACAAAATTACAGAAAAGACCAGCCCTACTGGAATTTATCAATCAATAGAGCATTCTTCTTTGCAAACTACAAAAAACACTCTGTCCTGTATCCTGGCACTACGGAGCTCCCAGTACAATCCCTGGAAGGAGAACAAACTCTCTGTGGCATGCTCAGTACAGTGGACGGATTTCCCCCTTCCTGCCCTCTTCCAGCTGTGATAAACAAACACCAAAGCAAAGTCATGCTCCAGAAAAAGGAAAATAAAACAGAACACAGTAGACTTCAACATTAATAATAAATCAAAAAGCTGTTCCAGTGTTACAGCATGCAAACCGCAGAGTGGTAAGGACAGCTTATGTACTGGAAAACACACTTAAATAATGCCGTATCTTAAGCAACAGTGTTTGGGATTCCAGCAGAGTCTGCATCTCTGCCTTGTCTTTTTGTACCTGTTGATGCAAGGTTCCTTCAAAATCACCGATGAACCTATGTCTGGAATGATTTCAGGGTTCATTTTGTAGCCATGTAAACACAGCCAGGTAGCACAGCAAGTTTTAAAATCCCTTGAGGAATTTGTGCAATGGATGTCTTCAATGCAGTACAAAAATAAAAGTGATTTCATATCAGGTATGACATCACTGTCCTGTGATCCCTCATTTTATAAATAAAAGTAATTTAAAATTACAACTAGTATTTATAGAGCTAGCTGAGCATTTACAGTAAATAATGCGCATGACATCAGAATCCCTAGAAACAGTTGCAGCAAGCCAAGAAAGCGTGGAAAAAATACAACTTCTTTGGTGTTATTCAAAGGCTAAATTTAGCTTATTGAAGACTATCTTCCTCTAAAATCAATGGGAAGAGACTGTCGCCTTTAGAGCAACGGTTCAAAGCAGGGGAAGAGTGTGAACCCTCTCTGCACAACACAGGAGGTATCCTCCAAAGGAACCTGGAGTGGAGGCGGGGACACGATGTAGACTCTTCCCCCCAAGTGCTGCCCCTTTCCCAGGCCAGGCTGGAATCTGAACATGCCAACATGCTTTGGAGAAGAGTAAACATGTCCTGCCTCCTCGCCTGGTCTGGACAGTATTTCGGGCAGATCCACCTGACAGCATGCAAGGCTAATTACCTCTCCCCAGACCCTAATGGGAGATTTTCGCATGGTATAGAGCTCCAAATTCTTGGGTTCCCACTGGATGCAGCCATATCTTCTCCCCCATCTTAGCAAAGCCTAAGGCGAGATTCAAGAGAAAGAGGATGTCAAAGACCTGGAGGCTAAGCTGACATTACCCTGGCAGGACAACAGTTAAAGGCTTCCAGAGCATGGGAGGGCTGGGGCAGGGGAAGAGATGAGCACAGAAGGGAAGGGATGATCCTGCTGCACTGAGACATGAAACACGCTCTTGGTGATGCTTGCAGTGTTAGGTGCATATTAAGCACATTGTCCCATTTGTCTTATACAAGTTTACACATCGCACGTGCCAGACAGCCAGACTTTTACAGCAGGAAAAAAAGGGCAGTTTGAGAACACTGATCCAGAGGGCAGCAGAGAACAAGTAAATACCTTAAACAGCCTTTTCTCCTCATCTACTGCATGCTTAAGGAGTTTACAAAGATGGATGTGAGAATCTCCACGGTTTGGGGCTATCCCTTTTGCATACCTTTACCATTTAGTACCCCTACCTTTTCAGTTGCATGCAAGCAAGACAGCCTGTTTCTGGCATTTGGGGATTTTTTTTGAGAGATGAGGGGAGGTTTGCATCCCCAATTTCACTTAGACTTAAGTGACACCCTTTATTACTCACCTATATAATAGTATTTGACTTCATAACAACATAAAAATGGGGGGAAATTTTGAAATATTTATGTACACACATCAACATTTTACACAAGTTATAAGTGGAAACTTGTCACAGCATCACCCAAAGAAAAACATAAAATTGCTTTATGAACTTAAGGGAGCCAGGAATAAAACAGTTCTGTAACTTCTAACAAATTCCTACATATTTCTTCTCTTGTATAGTTTTACAATAGACCTGTAAACTTTCTGAAGGTTCTTGAATAGGCTTGGGTAGAACACACAGAAATTTCCCATGAAGAACAGACTCTAGATTGAGAAAACATTAACATTTTGGTTTGGATTAAAGCCAGCTGGAATTCATTTATTTACTTTGTCAAGTAGTGGTTACTGCTCATATTCAGAAATACTTGTCCAGATAATTCTTTACCTGTTTACGCATTTCTTCATAGTTTTTCATTGTATATTGAGTGTCGTGAGCTATAGGAATTCTGCACACAGCCAGATGCAAGTTTTCTAAAATGTGCAGAAGTACTTTGAGGATTTGGTGCAACGTTATAGCTTTGTTGGAAACTAAGGGTTGTAACACCTTCTGGCTAAGCATGGCATTGGTAAGAACTTCAGATAGGAAACAAACAAGCAAAAAATGCTTGCAGATATCTGGGAACAAGAAGAGAGCGCAGCAACTTTTTCAAAGGCTGCTCAATTTAAAAAATAAGCATATGGCTGCAGGCATGCAATTTGTGAATTCTGCCACTCTACCTGTCACTTCCAAGTTTATAATAGCATACTGCACACTTCAGCAAGACATCAAAAGCAAGAATTTCATTACAAAACTAAACACTCCTCAACCCAATGTCTGCTTTTAATACATATATTCCAGAGCTCCTGTCATCTTCCGGTCTTACTATAGTGCTTTTCCCTCTTATACTGGTACTGCTAAAGCAGGTGCATCTTTGTCCAGAGTTTATCTTTCAATACCGGTTCCACAAAGGTTTATCCTCTCCTTTTTCCTATAACATCATTTTTGTTTTTCCCTCTTTTGCAGTACTCTCATTCAGAAAAGAACTTCAACTATTATCTATAAAACCTCTCAACTCTGCCACAGAGTCCAGTCTACTTTCATTCAAATGGCAGAACTTGTCTGATCTCCTGGTATTTCCTTGCCATATCTTGCTGTTAGGTTAAACCCCAGAACAGCAAAAGCTTACATTCGCAATAATTTCCTAAATCCTTTTCTTTCTGTCCTCACCTCAGCTAACAAAGAACGCCAGCACTCACTTGGCAATACTCGAGGGCATGATCCAAGAATTAGCTTCAAATGATTTATCCCACTGAACTTAATGACCTCAAACCAGATCATGCCTCAGTCTTACCACTTCCCTATAAGGAAGGGGATATATTTAATACTCTATCTTTTCTTTGTCTGGATAGCTCTATTTCTGACTTCAGATGTGCTATCTTGCTCCTAACCCACTGTTATATCCTCTTCTGATGATACTGCTGTAAATATCCTGTCTCATCATTTCAACAGATATATGTATTGAGACAAATTTCCCTTCAGAAGGAAATTACTTATCTTCTCTCACGCCTTAATAGCCTCCTCTTCGTTCTTTTGCAAGGGAAAACCCCTCAACAACAGTCCAAAAACTCACTAGATAATTCATTTCAAGCTCGTCTCTAGGAGAACACCTGTAAAGTCACTTAACAGTAGCAAGACAGCTATTATCCTACAAATATTGCCTGTGAACTTCAGATGATCTCAATTTAAACCTTGCACTCTCTATTTTGACATACTTATAACATATGCTGTCTGTCCTTTTCATTACTGCACACAGAATTCATGACACAGGAAGTCGTCCCACAATAAATTTAAGTATTTAGTTGGACTTTACAATCCGTTTGTGATCAAAGAAAATACCTCAGTCTCAATTTCAGGAACAAACATCACTGCTCAGGAAGATTAAAGCTGGTATTTTCATCGTGTTTGCATCACGTCCATTTCTCCCACAAGGTTCTAAGGAACCGTGGGTTTGAAGTAGCAAAAGTTAGAAAGGAGGGCACAAAAAACCAGAAGTGCTAAAAATTAATGGGTGGAGACAAATGGAGATGTAGGATTGCACAATTTACTCAAGTACATAACAGTACTCAGAATCAGAGCTAGCATCTAGATCTTACTGTCCAGGCAGCATCTATGACAGTCAGTTATTGTATCTGTATCTACAAACAGAATTGATTTTTTTTTTTTAAAACAGAGACCACAAAGAGCTGAGCCATTTAATGCAGACATCAATATTTACAGTAGAAAATACCTCTTAGTCTTACATAATGAACAGTTTTGAACAGAAAGGCGTAAAGCTAAATGGCCTTCTCCATGCTGACATTTAGAGTACCTCTGAAGGAAAGGTAAGCTCTGAAGAGCATACTAACTGTATGCAGTATAATACTTATAAACCAAATGATAAATGAGAAAAAACAAAGCAAACTCATGTTTTACTGGCTGAACTAATCTTTCAAACGACATGAAGGCTCACAATGATCTGCACTCCATTGATACAGAGTTCTTGTATCTGAAACTTTACCTACAATAATTTCCACAATTTATTGGCTTGAACATATTTTAAAAACAGTACTGTGAGTGTCTTGGGCCAGTATCTATCAGATTTACCTTTGCTCTCAAATTTCCAGATGCAAGGTTGATTACACATATTAATCAAGTATTGGAAATATTTCTGGTTTGGTTTTTTTTTTTAGAAATTTGTTTTTAATTTATTTGAAACTTTTACCTTAAGAGCACAGAAGATGCAAGAATCACCCATGCATTTGTGCGTTGTGATTTGCCGGAAACTGCGGCGAAAAATGTCCAGGTGCCAGAGAACCTGAAACACAAAAAGGGACACAGCCAATTTTATGAATATTTAAAATAAAATACTGCATAAAGGTCTGACTAAAACTGCACACACTAAATAATCCCAGAAGTACACCAATGCCAGTGAACACCACTTTTAAAACGGGATGCCTTTTATCTAACTACAAGCTGACATTTTCATCGTTCTTCCTCCGCTGTAGCGGTCACATGCATTAATTTACAGTAGGACATCCCTCTGAATTTCTTGCCGTGTGCTTTTAGATTAAAACACTTGCTGCTTTATCCGTGTGGCAGTGCCAGCTTAAACAGCAGTTGCCCTGACTGCTCCCCTGCGCTGGCCACAGCTGGCCGCCGTGCAGCCGCACCGTGAGGCTGGGCAGAGCTGCCAAGGACACCCACCGACCGCGGGGGCCGAAACTCGCCTGTCCTTCCACCTCCTAAGGCAGCCTCCTTGTTCCGAGCAGGAAGCCCAAACGTTGGAAAAATGGAGCACCAGCAGCATATACATTAACAAGTTCTTGCAAGTCAAAATGATAAATTACTAAAAGCCGTTATGCCCAGTATTATCATTAGTAAGTATACTTACATGCCATGACTACTGGCAGATTTCTAACCCTATCCTGTGTGGGCAGTTACACTTTTCTCTCAGGACAATTACGGTGGTAATAACAGGTATGTGACCAGGTACAGTGACAGTGTACAAAAGCAAGTGGGCTTTTATATGTTCTGCTAGCAACAGTGAGAGGTAACGTTTGCTCTGACAGCACCAAGTTTTAAGTTTTACCACTAAATCTGTGCAATCTTGGGCAATTATCTAAATTTGTATCTGTAAAATAGCAACAATACTGATCTCTGAGGTGTTTCACAGTCAGCTCTTTATATATAAAAAGATGGCCAGAGCTGGCTATTTCAGCTTCAACTATTGATAAGTGGACTTTCTTGTAAGCCTCCGAGCCACCAGCCTTTCAGGAGACAGAAGCTTGCACTGAAAGAAGCCCTGACCTAAAAATCGCATCCTGCCAGGTTCCGGACAGAGCAGCAAGGTCCAGGCTGGCATCCGACTGGCTAAATGCTTCATTAGCATACACAGAGGGACCAAACTTCTTATTTCTGATTAATCTGCCCAGATCAACCAGCTAGAAAAAAAAATTAGCCCTCTGAAAAAAGTTGTGCTGGTTTCAAGAAGTGTTTCCAGCTGGAACAATTTAACTAAACCATAGCACACAAATGTTACTTCAAATTATATTTAAAAACACATTTATTGAATATTTCATCTGTAAAGTCTCCCAAAACTTCAGAATTGTCATGGCTATGTTTATACTCAAACTCTCCCTATACTTAAGGGCCTGGGAGGCAACATAGCCTTGGAACCATCTGATTACACACCACATTCCTGAAGAACTACTGCAGACTTCACAAAAGGACAAAAAAATAATACATTTAGGAATGAGTCCAGTTTTTCAATGTAATTAATGGCCTTCAGAGTTTCTTGAATGTTTATAGAAATACTTAATAGTAAGGAGCCACAAACATTCAAGAACCTCTCAGACTAACACTGAATGTTAAAAAAATTAAGATTAAAAACCCAGAAATACATATTTCATTAAATTATTACCATCTTGGTTTTGTTGGTGGTGGTTTTTTTTTCTTTTTAATTCAGCTTTGACTGTAGATATTTTTAGTATCCTATCTCTCTTGAGCTTTAGAAGAAAACGGTTTATATAGAAGACTAAAGGCCAGGTTGTAGGCTTTCATCTTCATGTATGGCATGCAGCTGATGTTAGGCTCTACTCAGTTCTGACCTAGGTTCAGTAACTCAGTATTAGGAGGCAGCCAATGATTACACCTTACAACTTAACTGAAGCAATTAATACGGCACGTCACTGGAAACCCCACTTTTCTTATAATAAGTTCCCTTTGTACCCAGTCCTGTATTTCATGGCATATTAAGCCTATTGAGGGTCACTGGTGTTTCTATTTGTATTACTTGCATCACAGGGGTATCTTGAAGCCTGAAGTTAGTTGAGAACCTAATCGTGCCCATCGGAAAAAAAAAAAACAAAACCACCAAAAAACAAAACACAAAAACATGGTGACAGAATCTGTGCTACACAGATAAGTCATATGAAGGGAAGGAAACTGATGTGGAGGAAGGGTTTTAAACCCTGCAGCCAGAAGGACTGAATCTCAAATGTCAGACATTCAAAACATCTA